>NC_091089.1:38235000-38860000 GCF_032405125.1 Capricornis sumatraensis | reverse complement strand
TTGGGGTGGCACATAGATACATGGATATTTTGCCTCATTGCTTGCTTTACTGAGTTTTAGGGCCATATGTTCCTGGCCTTAGTTTCAATATTTATACCACTGGTGAGATGATAAATTTGAGCACATTGTGTCCTCTTCAGGTTTCATCCAATAACTCATTTTTATTTCAGAATATATTCATCACACTAAGTCATATGATGCAAGAAAAAAAAATTTTTTTGACCGAGCAGAAATACCATTCTGAGCTAAGATTACAGAAACAAAGTTTCCTCTTCTATTTGTATAAAGATGAATTAAAATGATAGTATTGAGAATAGAAGCAACACATATATTAATATATTTGTATCCTTCCTAAAGTGTAACATTTGAATACATTTCCTATTCTGGGTTCTGGCATCCAAAATTATTTCCTCTCCTGCGGGTTTCAAATCCCACGCACATCCTCTAGCCCTCCTGTTTCACTTAATTGAAAGGCAGGGTGCATGCAAACCAGATGAAGTGCTCAACGTGCTCCCCTACCTCCAGCTCCAGAAAGAGACACAGATGCTCTGACAGCAGTTGAGACCAGCGTCTTCTCCGTTCACCCACTGCAATATGGGAGATGAGCAATCACTCTGTTTCAGATCACAGAAACGGAATCTTCTGAGCGATTAACAAGCAGCATTGCCTTCACCACCACTAGTGTTCCAAATACACTCAATTGAAAAACTTCTAAAGATTGATGCCTGTAGGTGAATTTAGTCAACAGTGACATGAAATCCACAACCTGAATTTATCTCATACATACTCTAACTTGATTTTTACTTCCCTGGTGGCTCAGACAGTAAAGCGTCTGTCTACAATGCAGGAGACCTGGGTTCAAGCCCTGGGTTGGGAGGATCCCCCAGAGAAGGAAATGGCAATCCACTCCAGTACCGTTGCCTGGAAAATCCCATAGACAGAGGAGCCTGGTACGCTACAGTCTATGGGGTCGCAAAGAGTCGGACACAACTGAGCGACTTCACTCACTTCACTCACTCATGGATGGTATAGGATATCACACCGGCCTCTGTGAGAAGGTCTAAGTGAACTAATTGTGTTACCAAGTCATAGAAGAAGTGACCTTGAAAGTGAAGTGAAAGTATTAGTTGCTCAGTCGTGTCCAACTCTTCACGACCCCATGGACTATATCCCTTTGTCCATGGGATTCTCCAGGCAAGAATACTGGAGTGGGTTGCCATTCCCTTCTCCAGGGAATCTTCCCAACCCAGGAACTGAACCTGGGTCTCCTGCAATGCAGTCTTTTGAAAATCAAGTCTCAAAACAAAGCTATCTTGTCAGGCTAGTTGCTATCTGCAGTGAATTCAAATCCAAGACTGCTGATTCTTACTCCACTGCCCTTTCCATTTTACCACGTGGCCTTGTTCAAGACCATCTAAGAGGCAAGTAACTTGAAATATGAATTACTGCTGCCTGTTCAGTTTATTCTGTTCAATGTCACTAAGACAGATTATTTAAATCTAGTTAGTTAGTAAGTTTTAACAAGTTATAGTTTTTTTATTAGCTGTTAACTGAAAATGATCTTCTGTGTCATAATTAGAGCTCTCCCTTAATCTGACCAAGCAATTCTCATCATCTCTCTACTACTTGCAAGTAAATGGTAGCAATAAAAAAGAATACTAGGAGAATATGACGATAAAAGCTAAAGAACTGAAGATATTTGGAGAGAACATATGATAGAGTTATTCATAAAAATCACAAATTTGTGGGCCTATTCAAATCTGTGTTCTAGTCCTGCTTCCCCCATTTAGTGCTGTGCCAACTTAACTATATTAATTAACATCTCTGAACCTCAATTTTCTCATCTCTGAATGGGGACAGTGAAAATATCTACCTCATAAAGTTGTTGTGAGTCCTGAGAAAAAGTATACAATACTTAATATCGTACTTGATGCTTAATGAACACTCAAGAAAAGTTGGCCAAACCTTAAAGTCTCTATGAATCATTAAAATAAACTATTAAACAATCCCCTCACCTAGCAGTATTCTCAAGACAAGCCTTTTGTAGAACAGTCATAAAGAGTTTTACAGAAAGTCTTCATCAGCTGCCCACCCCAAAGGTCATCATCTCCAAGGGAGTGAATCACCTCTCTGCTTGGTTCAATGGAGAATAACTTTGGAAAAAACATCTTCTTTCCCACTGCAAGTCTGGAAGCTGATGGTGATACATCCCACAGCTAGAAAGAGAAGCCAAGATGAGAAAATGCTCAATTTGGCGAAGCTTATTTACTGACTCATCCCTGAACAGTTGTGCTTATATTAAAATTTTACATATATATATATGAAATGTATATACAAATGCACACAGATGGGATAAGCATATGGGAGTGCACGCATACACGCATGTGCATACAGCATGTCAACCATTTTTAAAGACATGGAGAAATTTCGATCTCCATAGAAAATTCAAAAGTACTCCTTGGAGTTCACTTTCAGATGTGGGGAGAAATATTTACTTTCCAAATTATGTTTTCCTTTAGCAAATATTTGCCTTCTCCAGGCACATAACTAACAAAACAGTAAAAACCATGCCCAACAGCAAGAAGACAATTTAAAAACTTAAAATTGACTTTGAACTCTAGGATGGCAGGGAAAAACTAATGTCACTGTTGTATCTATACCCTAAACTTAAGTGACACTTTAGTAAGTGAACAGTGAGGAATAAATCCCCAAGCAAACCTCAATATATATTGTGTTAATTTGGAGCAAGAAAAGTACTATCACCTCTACTGCCTTGAATCAATATTAAAAATTCTTCTTTGTATGCTTTGTTTATTCCACCTAACATAATCCTTTCTAAGTCTATGCTGTCACAGATGGCAAGATTTCTATCTTTTTATGGCTGAATAATATTCCATTATAGTCTTGATTTGCATTTCCTTAATGATCAGTATTGTTTCGTATAATCATTAGCCATTTGTATGTCTTCTTTGAAAAAATGTCTATTCAGATCCTTGTTCATTTTTTAACTAGATTATGGGGGGGGTGTTGTTTATTTGTTTGCTTTTTGCTATTGAGTTGTATGAGTTCCTTATATATTCCTCTTAAGATACATGGTTTGCAAATATTTTTGCCATTCCATACGTTTCTTTTTCATTTTATTGATGGTACCCTTGGTTATACAGTGCTTCCCCGATGGCTCAACAGGTAAAGAATCTGCCTGCAGTGAAGATTCCTCCACATGGAGATGTGGGTTCGATCCCTAGGTTGGGAAAATCCCCTGGAAGAGGGTATAGCAACCCGCTCCAGTATTCTTGCCTGGAGAATCCTATGGACAGAGGAGCCTTATGGGCTACAGCCCATGGGGTCACAAAGAGACAGACATGACTGAGTAACTAAGAACAAAACAGCACAAACATAACATTTCTTTTTGTATATATAAAATATTTTATAATAAAGATAAAAAACAAAACATTTTATTTTTGTACTCTTGAGTTTTGAGGGTGAATTTATACCTATTTATTGCTTTTTTATAGAAACAAACACTGCTTTTTGTAATCTCTTTTGATCCTCAAAACCTTGGATCCCCACTCTACTCAGTAAAATGACTTCTCAAGCCACAAGACTAACCACTGAGACAGACAGGGGTAGGACTTGGGTCTTTTCATTTCAAAATCTTAGACTGAAAAGTGTGAATTGTGTGAAAGTCGCTCAGTTGTGTCCAACTCTTTCTGACTCCATGGGGTAGACAGTCCATGGAATTCTTTAGGCCAGAATACTGGAGTAGGTAGCCTTTCCCTTCTCCAGGGGATCTTCCTAACCTAGGGACTGATCCCAAGTCTCCCTCATTGCAGGCAGATCCTTTACCAGCTGAGCCACAAGGAAAGCCCAAGAATACTGGAATGGGTAGCCTATCCCTTCTCCAGGGAATCTTCCCAACCCAGGAATCAAACCAGGGTTTCCTGCATGGCAGGCAGATTCTTTACCAACTGAGCTATCAGGAAAGCCCATATTGATATTAACACCAGGCTCACACTGAGTATAAAGTTGATGCAGTAATTTTGAGAATGGAGAAATTTGACATTGATGCTTTTGAACTCCAGTGCTGGATAAGACTCTTGAGAGTCCCTTGGACAAGAAAGGAGATCAAACTAGTCAATGCAAAAGGAAATAAACCCTGAAAATTCACTGGAAATGCTGATGCTGAAGCTGAAGCTCCAATACTTTGGCTACCTGATGCAAAGAGCCAGCTCATTGGAAAATACTCTGATGCTGGGAAAGATTGAAGGCAGGAGGAGAGATGACAGAGGATGGGATGGTAGGATGTCATCACCAATTCAATGGACATGAGTTTGAGCAAGCTCCAGGAGATGGTAAGGGACAGGGAAGCCTGGCTTGCTACAGCCCATGGGGTTGAAAAGAATTGGATACAACTTAGCAACTGAACAATAACAACAACGTCATTAACTAATCATGTGGATTCTTATTCACCTGCACAAAATGCTGGCCCTCGCATGACACTGACCTGAAGTTAAACGTAAGCTTTCGCTTTTGGCTGGGAGCCTCCATGCTCTGGCTACAACCCTCCCCACCTCATCTTCTACATTCTTCTCCAGTCGTGCTAGTGCATTTCCCACGCATGATATGTCCTTTCTTATTATATTTCCTTCATTATGATTGTATTGTTATCTTAAGACACCATCCTGCAATCTGTGCTTACTGGACATTTTGCCTTTTCTCAGAAACAGCCTATCCTCCACTTCCAAATAAACCATCTCCAAAATTTCCTCTTGTAATTAATTGCTAGCTTTTCAGTGAAACCCTTGTAGAGTATTGGGACTTTAGAATCTTTTATTCTGTCATGCTTTATACTAAATTGGAAATTACTTGAGAAAACAGTAACTGTGTAGTTTTTCTGGGTGTATTTTTATCCAACCATGAGCAATGGTATAGTGTATTCTTTGGATAATTTTTAAGTGGAATCTTGTAATTTACTCACATAAATAGGAAATAAATCCTTAATGAGTTCATAGCATAATCAGTTTTCCTTAAGGTCTCCAAGTTAAATTTAAAAGGATTTTTTACTGATACAGGTTTTCCTATTTGAGTTATAATCATGTGAATAACATGGTATCTGACTTTATCATAATCATTATCAACTAACAACATTATTGACGATGGCAATGTCTAAGGGCTTATTGTGGAGGTTTAGAAATCCAAAGAAGGATGTTTTCTAATAGTAGGAGAAATCAACATCTCATCTTCTTATTGCTATAGATTATTAGGCACAGATGAGAGTGTTGGGTATAGCAGGGCTCCTAATTTCATTTTTCATTTGTTATACACCATTACAGGTGCACTGCTGTTTCTGAGACAGCCAAGTGGTTGTGAATCAAATCAAGTAATCTCATGCTTTACATGTACAGGCACGTTTCAGTAACAGAGAGAGAGTCAGCATAAATGAATCTATTGATCCTTTTTCAAAATTCGGCTACAAACCAATTTAGAATCAGATTTATTAGATGTCAAGTGCAGTAGTTATAGCAAGGTCAGTGACATAATTAAGAACACTGTTGAGTATTAGGAAAATGAGAGGATATCTTTTCCTATTAAACAGTAAGAAAGGCTAGTTGAATACCAATACTTTGGTTGCCCATTAAAGTACAAGTCACATTAATATTTAAGTCTCTTAATGGTCTTTAAATGCTGCCTATTTAGCCCTGAGATTGACATGGTACATAATAAAGTACTCCCAAGGAAACACTCCTCAAAAACTTTTTATTTAGAAATGGTACTCACACTCTATTCCATAATATATCACACTGATTTTTCACTACCTTTCTAAATCTCTGCGTTAAACATTTCTTCTGGGAGAACACATGAAGTACAAAAAGACAACATCCCACTAAAGTGTTATCATGAAAACACCTATTAGGAAAAGGGAGTCGTTGCTTATATGACAAAATTAAGATAGCCTTCCTCTTGTGCTTATGCTAACCCAGCAGTCAGCCTTGCTTATAGAAATAGATATTTTCAGTTTCTTGCATCTCAACCACTGACCATTTTAGCTGATTCCAGTGTGCTGCAAGCTGTCATACATTTCAAAACACCTCCATAAGAACAATATTAACTACTATCTGAACATTTCTGCTTTATGTACCGGTTGGTCTCTCCTCTTTTCTAAATGAATTAATCTTTCTAGGGAATATCACTAATTGTCAACCAAACGTCTACAATCAGTTCGTTCAGTTCAGTCACTCAGTCGTGTCCGACTCTTTGCAACCCCATGAATTGCAGCAAGACAGGCCTCCCTGTCCATCACCAACTCCCGGAGTTCACTCAGATTCACGTCCATCGAGTCAGTGATGCCATCCAGCCATCTCATCCTCAGTCGTCCCCTTCTCCTCCTGCCCCCAATCCCTCCCAGCATCAAAGTCTTTTCCAATGAGCCAACTCTTGGCGTGAAGTGGCCAAAGTACTGGAGTTTCAGCTTTAGCATCATTCCTTCCAAAGAAATCCCAGGGTTGATCTCCTTCAGAATGGACTAGTTGGATCTCCTTGCAGTCCAAGGGACTCTCAAGAGTCTTCTCCAACACCACAGTTCAAAAGCATCAATTCTTCAGCGCTCAGCCTTCTGCACGGTCCAACTCTCACATCCATACATGACTACTGGAAAAACCATAGCCTTAACTAGACAGACCTTAGTAGGCAAAGTAATGTCTCTGCTTTTGAATATGCTACTTAGGTTGGTCATAACTTTTCTTCCAAGGAGTAAGCATCCTTTAATTTCATGGCTGCAGTCACCATCTGCAGTGATTTTGGAGCCCAAAAAATAAAATCTGACACTGTTTCCACTGTTTCCCCATCTATTTCCCATGAAGTGATGGGACAAGATGCCATGATCTTCGTTTTCTGAATGTTGAGCTTTAAGCCAGCTTTTTCACTCTCCTCTTTCACTTTCGTCAAGAGGCTTTTCAGTTCCTCTTCACTTTCTGCCATAAGGGTGGTGTCATCTGCATAACTGAGGTTATTGATATTTATCCCAGCAATCTTGATTCCAGCTTGTGTTTCTTCCAGTCCAGCGTTTCTCATGATGTATTCTGCATATAAGTTAAATAAGCAGGGTAACAATATACAGCCTTGACGTACTCCTTTTCCTATTGGGAACCAGTCTGTTGTTCCATGTCCAGTTCTAACTGTAGCTTTCTGACCTGCATACAGATTTCTCAAGAGGCAGGTCAGGTAGTCTGATATTCCCATCTCTGTCAGAATTTTCCACAGTTTGTTGTGATCCACACAGTCAAAGGCTTTGGCATAGTCAATAGAGCAGAAATAGACCTTTCTCTGGAACTCTCTTGCTTTTTCCATGATCCAGCGGATGTTGGCAATTTGATCGCTGGTTCCTCTGCCTTTTCTAAAACCAGCTTGAACGTCAGGAAGTTCACAGTTGATGTATTGCTGAAGCCTGGCTTGGAGAATTTTGAGCATTACTTTACTAGCATGTGAGATGAGTGCAACTGTGTGGTAGTTTGAGCATTCTTTGGCATTGCCTTTCTTTGGGATTGGAATAAAAACTGACCTTTTCCAGTCCTGTGGCTACTGCTGAGTTTTCCAAATTTGCTGGCATGTTGAGTACAGCACTTTCACAGCATCATCTTTCAGGATTTGAAATCGCTCAACTGGAATTCCATCACCTCCACTAGCTTTGTTTGTAGTGATGTTTTCTAAGGCCCACTTGACTTCACATTCCAGGATGTCTGCTCTAGATTAGTGATCAAACCATTGTGATTATCCGGGTCGTGAAGATCTTTTTTGTACAGTTCTTCTGTGTATTCTTGCCACGTCTTCTTAATATCTTCTGCTTCTGTTAGGTCCATACCATTTCTGTCCTTTATCGAGCCCATCTTTGCATGAAATGTTCCCTTGGTATCTCCAATTTTCTTGAAGAGATCTCTAGTCTTTTCCATTCTGTTCTTTTCTTCTATTTCTTTGCATTGATTGCTGAAGAAGGCTTTCTTATCTCTTCTTGCTCTTCTTTGAAACTCTGCATTCAGATGCTTATATCCTTGCTTTTCTCCTTTGCTTTTTGCCTCTCTTCTTTTCACAGCTATTTGTAAGGCCTCCCCAGATAGCCATTTTGCTTTTTTGCATTTCTTTTCCATGGGGATGGTCTTGATCCCTGTCTTCTGCACAATGTCATTAACCTCATTCCATAGTTCATCACGCACTCTATCTATCAGATCTAGGCCCTTAAATCTATTTCTCACTTCCACTATATAATCATAAGGGATTTGATTTAGATCATACCTGAATGGTCTAGCAGTTTTCCCTACTTTCTTCAATATAAGTCTGAATTTGGTAATAAGGAGTTCATGATCTGAGCCACAGTCAGCTCCTGGTCTTGTTTTTGTTGACTGTATAGGGCTTCTCCATCTTTGGCTGCAAAGAATATAATCAATCTGATTTCAGTGTTGACCACCTGGTGATGTCCATGTGTAGAGTCTTGTCTTGTGTTGTTGGAAGAGGGTGTTTGCTATGACCAGTGCATTTTCTTGGCAAAACTCTATTAGTCTTTGCCCTGCTTCATTCTGCATTCCAAGGCCAAATTTGCCTGTTACTCCAGGTGTTTCTTGACTTCCTACTTTAGCATTCCAGTCCCCTATAATGAAAATGACATCTTTTGGGGGTGTTAGTTCTAAAAGTTCTTGTAGGTCTTCATAGAACCGTTCAACTTCAGCTTCTTCAGCGTTACTGGTTGGGGCATAGACTTGAATTACCGTGATACTGAATGGTTTGCCTTGGAGACGAACAGAGATCATTCTGTCATTTTTGAGATTGCATCCAAGTACTGCATTTCAGACTCTTCTGTTGACCATGATGGCTACTCCATTTCTTCTGAGGGATTCCTGCCTGCAGTAGTAGATATAATGGTCATCTGAGTTAGATTCACCCATCCCAGTCTATTTTAGTTCGCAGATTCCTGGAACGTTGGCGTTCACTTTTGCCATCTCTTGTTTGACCACTTCAAATTTGCCTTGATTCATGGACCTGACATTCCAGGTTCCTGTGCAATATTTCTCTTTTAAAAAAATTTTTTTTCTATTTTTCCTTTATTTTACTCTACAATACTGCATTGGTTTTGCCACACATTGACATGAATCCACCATGGGTGTACATGCATTCTCAAACATGAACCCCCCTCCCACCTCCCTCCCCATAACATCCCTCTGGGTCATCCCCGTGCTCCAGACCCAAGCATGCTGTATCCTGCATCAGACATAGACTGGCGATTCAATTCTTACATGATAGTATACATGTTTCAATGCCATTCTCCCAAATCATCCCACCCTCTCCCTCTCCCTCTGAGTCCAAAAGTCCGCTATACACATCTGTGTCTTTTTTGCTGTCTTGCATACAGGGTCATCATTGCCATCTTTCTAAATTCCATATTTATGTGTTAGTATACTATATTGGTGTTTTTCTTTCTGGCTTACTTCACTCTGTATAATCGGCAATATTTCTCTTTACCACATCTGACCTTGTTTCTATCACCAGTCACATCCACAGCTGGGTATTGTTTTTGCTTGGGCTCCATCCCTTCATTCTTTCTGGATTATATCTCCACTGATCTCCAGCAGGATATTGAGCACCTACTGACCTGGGGAGTTCCTCTTTCAGTATCCTATCATTTTGCTTTTTCATACTGTTCATGGGGTTCTCAAGACAAGAATACTGAAGTGGCTTGTCATTCCCTTCTCCAGAGGACCACATTCTGTCAGACCTCTCTACCATGACCCGCCCATCCTGGGTTGCCCCGTGGGCATGGCTTAGTTTCATTGAGTTAGACAAGGCTGTGGTCCTAGTGTGATTAGATTGACTAGTTTTCTGTGAGTATGGTTTCGGTGTGTCAATACAGATATACAATCAGATCCCTTAATACAATACAATACAATACAATACAATATCCCTTAATACAATACTATACAATACAATACAGATCCCTTAACCCTATATGTCCTCCAATTTCCTACTTCCTCTTGTCAGCCAACCCTTAAAATAGAGACGTCCTTGCTTATCATCTTATCTGTTCCCTCACTTACATTTTATTATCTTTTATTTTACCTTCTTATGTCTCTCTTAAAACTGCTGTGACAGTGCTCACCCTTCACTTGAACTATCCAAAGAACTCTCCTCTCTCTGCTGCATGATTTACTGTTGACCCCTGGCTCCTTTCTTAAAGTCTCATCTTGCTTGGCTTCCATGTCCCTGATTTTATGCTCTTGTTTATTCTGGGTCAGTTCTTGCTTTCTTTCATAGACTCTTCGGATGTTCACCAATGGGGTAAGAAAATTGGTTTACGATACGTCCAGTGACATTCTTAAAGGAAAGGGGTGAACTCATCTTCACTGCTTCCCTTTAGGGAGAGCGCAGTTGAAATGTCTGGAGATCAAGGAGAAGATGTGCTGTCTGGAAATCTTGGCCACTGAGGTTGGTCCACATGTTGAGAACGTAGCAATAAGAAGATACAAGGAATCAACAATAGTAATATAATTGCTCAACCAGCCCTTGTATTAATCATCTTTATTTTATGGTGTTTTGATGTCTCAGGGCAGCAGGGGTGGATGGGTGGACTTGCTGACTGAGGACGCTGCCCCTCTCAAGGTGAGCTATTAATCATTCCTATTGTCATTCAATCACCTTTGTAAATTAAGACCCAGACACAAATTAGTCCTGAACTCTTTCGTCTCTGAACTTTATTGATATATGATGTCTGTTCAAATCACTGTTATTTTCAAGTATTTACATATTTATGCTTATTCTAACACAAACAAATATCACTGGTATATGTGTGGTGTCCTGAGGACAAAAGAACAGGATGAACCCACACCGACTCAGAATACTGGGACAGAAAGCACCAGACCCTTATCTTTGCCCTTCCTGTCATGTTGCAACCCTTGCAGAATTCTTGAGCTCTCCTAAGTAGCATGGCCTGTCTCCGCCATCCCATATAAGGAAAGGAATTCATCCTGTCCTTCTCCCGCCCCTTCTAAGGAAAGTATACACACCTCACCCAATCAGTATACACACCTTACTCTGTTTCTTTTTTCTTTATCTATAAAAGCAGACAAATGACCTATGCTCATTATGGGCTCTCCCTGACTGTTGGGAAGCCAGACCACTATTCTTGCAGTGACCCCCACTCTAATAAACTCTACTTTTAATCCATTCCCATGTCTGAAAATTCTTTTCAGACCTGCACACAGACCACAACAGTATAGTCCCTTCAAATATAGCATGTTCAAATCTTGTTCATCATTCTGTCCCTCTCAAACCTGCTCTTACTCCTATTATTTTTCTTCTCCAGACATTATTATGATATAAGCAGAATTAACCAAGGCAGGAACCCAAGAATCATCCGAGAATGGTTCTCTATCTTTATATCCCAAATCCAAGTAATATCCAAGGCTTTTACATTTTACCCACTCCCCTAAATACTTCTTGACTGTATCTTTGCCTTTCTTTGCATATTAACTGCCTCTGCACTGCAGTACTGTCCTCTACTAATAAAGAGCACTTAAAATACCTGTTACCTAAGAAAATACATGTTACCTTATCCATCTTATTATGTATTAGGTATGTTACCTAATACATCTTGTTGTGGCCCAAGAGCCCCTGGCCTCATCTTACTCTGCTACCTTTACTTTACCCTGTCTATTATTTTATTCTCTCCTTACCCTCAAGGCACAGGCCCTCTTTTCTGTCTCTTGAATAAGTGATCTTATTTCCATTTTGGAGCCTTTAATTGGCTGTTCAGTCTGCTTGGAGGACCAGTTCTTTCCCCAGGCCGCTCACGCAGAGGTACTGTACGTCTATCACAATACTATGCTAATTTTCCTTATAGCAGTTATCACATCTGGAAGGACTTTTTGCATATTCTTTACTTGTTTGTTTTCTGTCTCACTTTTTGCTTCCTCGTTCATTTTTGTTTGTTTGTTTGTTTGGCTCCACTGGGTCTTTGTTGCTGTGCAGACTACTCTCTAGTTGTGATGTGCAGGCTTTTCACTGCAGTGGCTTCTCTTATTGCAGAGCATGGCCTTTAGGCCTGTGGAGTTCAGTGGTTGCAGCTCGTGGGCTCAGTAGTTTCAGTTCCCAGGCTCTCCTGCACAGGCTCAATTGTTGTGGTGCCTGGGTTTAGTTGCTCTGAGGCATGTGGGGTCTTCCCAGATCAGTGATTGAACCCGTGTCTCCTGAATTGGCAGGTGGATTCTTCTACCACTGAGCCACCAGAGAAGCCCCTGTTTCCCTCACTTCTGCATAAGAGGTGTTCAAATATTTGTTGAATAAATCCCCCTCTTCAGACCTAGCCTCCCCTCAGAATGATCTAAACAGAATCTAACTATGAAATGATATTAATATAAACTTTGCAAGGTTCCACTCCACTGGGCATTCCTAACTTTCAGTGTACAAGCTAGGAAACACCTGGATGGTATCAATCAAGGCATGGATTCCCAGACCCACTCTCAAGAGATCATGATTTGATATACCTAGGTAAAGTTCTGAGAAAACTCATTAAATGTATTTCTCAACAAGCACTTCAAGTGATTCTAAGGCAGATGACCCATGAAACATGCAGAATAAAAATTCACATTCCTTAACCTGACTGACAAGGTCTTCTATAACCTGGCCTTTAAATGGGAAATGGGGAGTTATGGTGCAGAGTTTCATTTGAGGTGATAAAAGCTTTATGGACGTGGACAGTGGTGATGCTGCACCACAATGGGAAGCTACTTAATGACACCAAAGGTACACTTTAGCTCAGCTCAGATGGTAAATTTTGCTTTATATATACGTTACCAACCTAAAAAAGGAAGCAATCCAAAACTATAATCCTTATAATTATCATCGCCCCATAACAGGTATATATAACCACATGATATTCAGTATGCTTTCGTTTATCTCATTGAATATTGTTACAATAGCTGCTTTAAACGAAGAAGGCAATGGCACCCCACTCCAGTACTCTTGCCTGAAAACTCCCATGGACGGAGGAGCCTGGTGGGCTGCAGTCCATGGGGTCGCTAAGAGTCGGACTTGACTGAGCAAATTCACTTTCACTTTTCACTTTCATGCATTGGGGATGGAAATGGCAACCCACTCCAGTGTTTTTGCCTGGAGAATCTCAGGGACAGCGGAGCCCAATGGGCTGCCGTCTGTGGGGTCGCACAGAGTCGGACACGACTGAAGTGACTTGGCAGCAGCTGCTGCTTTAAAATCGCCTTGCAACACTGAGTCATCTCATGGTTGGTGTATGTGTTCTGTTTTTCCCCTGGGAATTGGTCACATTTCCCTGAATCTTTTGCATTGTGATTTTGGATTATATTCTAGACAAATTGCATGTTGCGCAAGTCCTAGGTTCTGTTATAAATCCTCTGGAGAATGCTGATGTCACTATTTTGGAAGGCATTTAACATGCTTAGGTTCATATCTTGAAGTCTCTCTGCCTCTGTGGGGGTAGTTCACATTTCTATTTAGTTATTTAAACCTTTGCTGCATTGACTTTGAGTCTGTCTCATATATGTGTTAGGCAGGAGAATTGTTCAGATGACTCAAGTTTCTGTTAAGCTCCCGAAACCTTGCTAGAGTTCTTTGGTTGTATATCATGCATAACTAAGTGGTTAACCTGAGACTATTTCAGGTTAGCACACAGAATTAGGAGAACTGTTTCAGGCACTCTTCCTCCCAGGATTTCTCCCAACCTCTCTGACCAGCTCACACTCCCTTTTCTGATTCTTCTATCTGAAGAGAAAGAATTTATCTCAGTCTTAGCTGCTTGCACCAGTGCACAACTCCATGGATTGGACCTGCCCTGAGGGTAAAATTATAAGGAGGGTGAAAATAGTAAGTCTCTCTCCCAGCACTTGACTTCTCCAAGTTGCAACACACCTCCACAA
Organism: Capricornis sumatraensis; assembly: GCF_032405125.1. Taxonomy (NCBI): domain Eukaryota; kingdom Metazoa; phylum Chordata; class Mammalia; order Artiodactyla; family Bovidae; genus Capricornis; species Capricornis sumatraensis. The sequence continues at coordinate 38,846,069 of NC_091089.1, read as the reverse complement.
TCCTGTGCTTTGGTTTACTTTTCAGAATTTTCATGTTGACAGTGTTCATTCATTTGTTCTGAGTTTTTAAGTGTTATCAGCAGGTGAATCTGGTCAGACTCAGGTAACACCATCCTATATCAGAACCGGATGCTCCTCCCACCTGTTTTTTTCTATTTGTGGATGTTAGTAAGGTCTAGCCAGGAAGTAAAAACTGCTTCAGCTTTTTTCAAACCCAAGGACTTTAAATATAATTGATTGGTTTCACAGGTAATGGAAGGTCTGAGACCTTTGAATGGTGATAACCCTGGTGGCTCAGATGGCAAAGTGTCTGCGTGCAATGTGGGAGACCCGGGTTCGATCCCTGGATCAGGAAGATCCCCTGGAGAAGGAAATGGCAACCCACTCCAGTATTCTTGCCTGTAAAATTCCATAGACTGAGGAGACTGGTAGGCTACAGTCCATGGGGTCGCAAAGAGTCGGACACGACTGAACGATTTCACTTTCACTTTCAAACATCAGCACGAAGACTGACAACAGCTAAAAACTGCTCCCAACACTAGGGCTGGAAGAACTATGAAAGGAGATAATGTTATCTCAGTCCAGATGTCAGGGTTCTCTGGCAGGAGCTAGAACATTAGCAGGTGCACTGCTGGGTCCACGGTGGGAGTGGCTCACTTAAGCTTGGAGCTAAAGTGAAGATCATTCACAGCCAGAGATGTTATAAGAGGCAGAGTAATTTGGAGCAGAAACCCCTGGCTTCCCCCACCTTTCAGCATTAGTACCCACATTGGCCAAACATTCCTGGAAGCCAGAGTGCAAGTGCATATTTCTTAAGATGCAAATCATGTCATATCACTTCAATTACTGGTATGAGAGAATGAAAAGCCAGCCATTCTCTGGTCCATGCCTTGATCTCCAATTAAGATCAAAAGGAAGAACCTGGACTCAGGGACCAAAGGTATGTGAGTGAGTGATGTTCTGAGTAAGATGAAAGGAGGGGTTCTTCTCCTTAACTGATAATCCAGAAAACCCCTGAAAGTCTGGGAAATGCAGTTCACAGGGAAAGGAGCTCACACTTGTCTGACATTGTAACACCAGTTTCTGGCAGAGAGATTTAACCCACAGAACTATAGTAGCAAAACATGTTAGGAGAGCTGTCATGATGTGCTCTATAGCATGCCTCAGATCTTTCTCTCTGAAGAAGAATAAACCTTGAATTCTTAGAAAAAAAGAATTCAAAGTGAAATTGCCAATAAAAAAAGTTCTAGATACTTTCTTTTAAGACTTCCCTGGTGGCTCAGATGGTAAAGCGTCTGCCTACAATGCGGGAGACCTGGGTTCAATCCCTGGGTTGGGAAGATCTCCTGGAGAAGGAAATGGCAACCCACTCCAGTATTCTTGCCTGGACAATCCAATGGACGGAGGAACCTGGTAGGCTACAGTCCATGGGGTTGCAAAGAGTCAGACATGACTGATAAAGTCATCCTCAACCTAGAATATGTAGTGGCTCTATATTCATGAGATATTGAAGTTCCCCCATTCAGATTTTTCTTTTGTTCCCTATGCTACAGCCAATTTGCTTCCAAAGTCATTTTTAAGTATCAGTTTTTTGTGTACCTAATTTCAGCTAAGAGTCTATTTTTCTGAAAGAAGAAATGAAAATGGAAATGCCATGATAGGTTTTGTATTTTCATTATATCCTCTTCATATCCTTTAATGTGAATGTTGTAAACCAGCCTATACATAGGGTCCTCAGCTAACACCTTATTGCTTAGAGCCAAGAGCCAAGGGCCAAAGGGCTTAAGGGCCTCCCTGGTGGTTCAGCTGGTAAAGGATGCCCCTGCAGTGCAGGAGACCTGGATTCAATCTCTAAGTTGGGAAGACCCCCTGGAGAAGGGAAAGGCTACCACTCCAGTATTCTGGCCCAGAGAATTCCATGGATTACATAGTCCATGGGGTCACAAAGAGTCAGAAACGGCTGAGCAACTTTCATAAGAGCCATATACTTTAACTCATTTATCCATACAAGAATTTTTTATATGAAGTAAAACAAACACAGGAATGAGCCACTATAATTTGTTAGAGGATGAGAATGGAGCCTGAATCTGTTAAAAGTGGTTTAACACAGAAAATATTTCTCTTGAGATAGAATTAGTCTGTGTAATTTTAGACCAGTTAACTGCTGCATAATTAAAGTTTCCAAATATGTCAGTGGTTCTCAAACTCCCCCAGCCCCAGTAGCAGTGATAAGCTACCCACGTGAGATAATTCCATCAGCAGCTGCTGATTTGGTTACACAGCTATAGCAAAATGACAATTCATTCCTTTAGCTTAACATCGCTCTTCATCACAGCTGAGTTCACCACAATCTAAAGAACAGTTTCTTCTCAAAGAACACAATTTCCCTCAGATGCCCCCCCAAAAATTTAAAATGATCAAACTGAAAACAATGCATGCATCTTTCTCATACATATGTTTTTAGTAGCACAGATTCACCTGGTGAGCATAAATACTGCAGAAAGCACTCAGAGCTGACATTTTAACATTCCCAGGAATATACATGAACTTGCTTTCATACCTCCACAGAAATAGTACAACCAATATATCGCTTTGCACAGGTGTCATTCGTCAGTCTTACAACACACAAGAAACAGTATTGTCTACTAAAAAAATGTTCTCTTTGGATGTAAAACTAACCCAAAAAAAATGTGTTAATTACAGATGAGAAATGTAGGAAGTTAACTGCAATTATTCCAAAAAAATTTCCCTAAGCACACCTGGGGATGGAGGGGGAGAGAATAGAAGAGGTGAGGGATGATGAACTGCAGGGCAGGTGGAAGAAAGCAAGTGGGAAGAGAATGTCAACTATGTCTTTTCTTTCTCCCCCACCATCTTACTTTGATTTTGTCCTGATAATACCTATGGTTAATTATTTCACCTAGATTTCACATGTAAAAAATGCACAAGACTTTACAACAGAATGTGTTTATGAAGGAAACACCAAGCACATATTTAACGTTGATTATTGGAGAAGGAAATGGCAACCCACTCCAGTGTTCTTGCCTGGAGGATCCCAGGGACTGGGGAGCCTGGTGCGCTGGCATCTATGGGGTCGCACAGAGTCGGACACAACTGAAGCGACTTAGCAGTCATAGTAGTCAAGGATTCCCTGGTGGCTCAGACAGTAAACATCGGCCTGCAGTGAAGGAGACCTGGGTTCAATCTGTGGGTTGGAAAGATACCCTGGAGAAGGGAATGGCTACCTACTCCAGTATTCTTGCCTAGAGAATTCCATGGACAGAGGAGCCTGGAAGGCTACAGTCCATGGGGTCACAGAGTCTGACACAAGCATAACATCATAAAAGAATCAGTGTCTAATCTCCCCCAGACACTATTACAAGTTAAAGCCCTTGAACATCATTATTAGCATCAGTAAAAACTGATAAAACAGAACTTTAAATTTATTGTTGCTCTGTATCACTCTATAGAAATTTCCCCCATCTTGGGAGAATAGAAACAGCACCATTTAAAAAGATCAAATCAAGCTACATATTCAGGTTAGAGTCCTGCAGAAAACATTTGAGTAGACACTTCACAAAAGAAGATAAGTGAATGGCTAATCAGCATATGGGAAAAAAAAAAAACCTCCATGTCATTATTCATCAGGGAAATAAAATTAAGATCCCAGTGAGATTCAACTCCAAACCTAGTTGAATAACCAGAATCAAAATGACTGACCATACCAAGGACTTACAAAGATACAGAGCAGTTGGGGGGTCTTTTATGCTGATGGTATAAACATTGTAGGAAACACAGTTTAGCCTTTTCATATAAAGTAAAACATTTTTAGCAAGTGAAAGCCAGCAATTCCACTCCATTCCTCTTTGATTTTTTTCAAAGAGAAGGGAAAATGTATTTTACAAAAAAAAAAAACACTAAAATGTCCATCAACACTTAATTGGGGCGGGGGGGGAAGGCGTAGTATATTCATAAAAGAGAATATTACTTGACAATAAAGGGCATTAAAGAACTGACACACAATGAGGACGGATTACAAAAACTATGTTGAGTGAAAGATGTCAGACACAGAAGAATCCATAGTGTTTGAGATTTATAAGAATCCATAGTGTATGATTCCATTTACATGAGATTCTGAAAAATCTCTGTGAAACCACAGTGTCAGAAAGCAAATCAGCAAGTGCCAGTGGCAAGGGCAAGCTGGTAGACTAACTCCAAGAAAGCTTGTGGGGAACTGGGGGAGATGAAATGTTTATCTGGATTGAGTTAGTGGTTAATGAGTGTATACATTTGTCAAAATGTCAGAATGATAAGATTTGCTTTATTGTATAGAAATGCTAGCCTTAAATTATCTTATTTTCATATTCTTGTACACCATCTTTAATAATTTTGACTATTTGCTAGCATGTATTGTGCACATAATTATAGATATATCATCTCATGTAACCCTCCTAAAACACAACCAGATAAGATACTCTTATTGTTACCATCTTAAAGATAACATTTTAAAGATGATAAAATGGGGCTCAAAAATGCTAAGCAAAATTAATCTGAGAGGATGTAGTAAGTTGCTGTAGTATGATGAAACTCGATTCTCTCAGAACCACCATTCCACATTTTCCTCCTATAATTCTTGAGGATTTATTTTAACCAGCACTACTTTCTATGTTAGATTAAAGCTACTGATATTTTATTTTAGAGGTTGATATAAAAGCTCTCACTCATGACTTCCTCTGAAGAAGAAATTAGTGCAATTATCTTTACCCTGATTTTCTTATTACCTATGTATTATCTGCTAATTATTGTCTCTAAACTAGATGTTTTTAACTAATGTAGGTGAAATTAATTCTCTACCAACTATCTGAAAATAAATCTTTTGACTTTGTACCACTTCAATTACCTGTATCCTCCAAATATTATTTTTATCCTGCTTGTGACATCGATTTAAAAATATTCTGAATTTTCTTCTGGTCCCTCACTGATGAACTCTTTTATCATTTATTCTCATAATACTAGAAATGCCCTTTCACATACGTACAGAAAAACATTGATTAGGGCTGGATTCTATTGTCAGGTTTGCACTTGGTTCCCATTAAGTTCATTTTATTTTATTTTTTTATTGAGGGATAATTGCTTTATTTTGCTGTTTTCTGTCAAACCTCAACATGAATCAGCCACAGGTATACATATATCCTCTCCCTTTTGAAACTCCCTCCCATCTCCCACCCCATCCCACCCCTCTAGGTTGATACAGAGCCCCTGTTTGAGTTTCCTGAGCCATACAGAAAATTCCCAATGGCTATCTATTTTACATATGGTAATGTAAGTTTCCATGTTACTCTTTCCATACATCTCATCCTCTCCTCCCCTCTCCCCATGTACATAAGTCTATTCTCTATGCCTGTTTCTCCATTCTGCCCTGCAAATAAAATTCTTCAGTACCATTTTTCTAGATTCCATATATATGCATTAGAATATGATATTTATCTTTCTGTTTCTGACTTACTTCACTCTGTGTAATATGTTCTAGGTTCATCCACCTCATCAGAACTGACTCAAATGCATTCCTTTTTATGGCTGAGGCATATTCCATTGTGTATATGGACCACAACTTCTTTATCCATTCATCTGTTAATAGACATCTAGGTTGCTTCCATGTTCTAGCTATTGTAAATAGTGCTGCAATGAACATTGGGATACATGTGTCTTTTTCAATTTTGGTTTCCTCAGGGTATATGCCTAGGAGGGGAATTGCTGGGTCATCAGTTCAGTTAAATTCAGACACTCAGTCCTGTCTGACTCTTTGCGACCCCGTGAATTGCAGCACGCCAGGCCTCCCTGTCCATCACCAACTTCCGGAGTTCACTCAAACTCATGTCCATTGAGTCGGTGATGCCATCCAGCCATCTCATCCTCTGTCGTCCCCTTCTCCTCCTGCCCCTAATCCCTCCCAGCATCAGAGTCTTTTCCAATGAGTCAACTCTTTGCATGAGATGGCCAAAGTACTGGAGTTTCAGCTTCAGCATCAGTCCCTCCAATGAACACCCAGGACTGATCTCCTTTGGGATGGACTGGTTGGATCTCCTTTCAGACCAAGGGACTTCCAAGAGTCTTCTCTGACACCACAGTTCAAAAGCATTAATTCTTCAGCGCTCAGCTTGCTTCACAGTCCAACTCTCACATCCATACATGACCACTGGAAAAACCATAGCCTTGACTAGATGGACCTTTGTACATATGGTGGTTTTATTCCTAGTTTTTAAGGAATCTCCATACTGTCTTCCATAGTGGCTGTATCAATTTACATTCCCACCAACAGTGCAAGAGCATTCCCTTTTCTCCACACCCTCTCCAGCATTTATTGTTTGTAGACTTTTTAATCATGGCCATTCTGACAGGTGTGAGAAGGCAATGGCAACCCATTCCAGTACTCTTGCCTGGAAAATCCCAAGGATGGAGGAGTGAGTCGCGACTTCACTTTCACTTTTCACTGTCATGCATTGGAGAAGGAAATGGCAACCCACTCCAGTACTCTTGCCTGGAAAATCCCATGGGCAGAGGAGCCTGGTAGGCTGCAGTCCATGGGGTTGCGAAGAGTCAGACACGACTGAGCGACTTCACTTTGACTTTTCACTTTCATGCATTGGAGAAGGAAATGGCAACCCACTCCAGTGTTCTTGCCTGGAGAATCCCAGGGACTAGGAAGCCTGGTGGGCTGCCATCTATGGGGTCACACAGTCGGACACGACTGAAGCGACTTAGCAGCAGTAGCAGCATTCTGACAGGTGTGAGGTGATATCTCATTGTAGTTTTGATTTGCATTTCTCTAATAATGAGTGATGTTAAGCATCTTTTCATGTGTTTGTTAGCCATCTATATGTCTTATTTAGAGAAATGTCTGTTTAAGTCTTTTTCCCACTTTTTGATTGGTTGGTTGTTTTTCTGGCATTGAGTTGTATGAGCTACTTGTATATTTTACAAATTAATCCTTTGTCAGTTGTTTCATTTGCTATTATTTTCTCCCATTCTGAGGATTGTCTTTTCACCTTGCTTATAGTTTCCTTTGCTGTGCAAAAGCTTTTAAGTTTAATCAAGTCCCACTTGTTTACTTTTGTTTTTATTTCTATTACTCTAGGAGGTGTGTCATAGGGAATCTTGCTTTTATTTATGTTATCAAGTGTTCTGCCTATGTTTTCCTTTAAAGGTTTTATAGTTTCTTGTCTTACATTTAGGTCTTGAATTCATTTTGAGTTTATCTTTCTGTGTGGTTTTAGGAAGTGTTCTAATTTCATTCTTTTACATGTAGCTGTCCAGTTTTCCCACACCATTTTTTAAAGAGGCTGCCTTTGCCCCATTGTATATTCTTGCCTCCTTTGTCAAAAGTAAGGTACTCATAGGTGCATGGGTTTATTTCTGGGCTTTCTATCTTGTTCCATTGGTCTATATTTCTGTTTTTGTGCCAGTGCCATACTGTCTTGATGACCATAGCTTTGTAGTCTAATCTGAAGTCAGGAAGGTTGATTCCTCCAGCTCCATTCTTCTTTCTCAAGATTGCTTTGGCTATTTGGGGTCTTCTGTGTTTCCATATGAATTGTGAAATTTTTTGTTCTAGTTCTGTGAAAAATGCCATTGATAATTTGATAGGGGTTGCATTGAATCTGTAGATTGCATTTGGTTGTACAGTCATTTTCACAACATTGATTCTTTCTACCCAAGAACATGGAGCATCTCTCCATCTGTTTTATGTTGTCTTTGATTTCTTTCATTAGTGTCTTATAATCTTCTGTGTACAGTTCTTCTGTCTCCTTAGGTAAGAAGACAAAAGAATTTAATTCTTTTTGTTGCAGTGGTGAATGGGGTTGAGTCCTTAATTTCTCTTTCTGATTTTTCATTGTTAGTATATAGATATGCATGTGATTTCTGTGTTGATTTTGTATCCTGCAACTTTGCTAAATTCACTGATTAGCTTTAGTAATTTTCTGATACTATCTTTAGGGTTTTCTATGTACAGTATCATGTCAACTGCAAACAGTGAGAGCTTTATTTCTTTTCTGATCTGGATTCTTTTTATTTATATATTCATTTTTCTTTTCTGATTGCTGTAGCTAGGGCTTCCAGAACTATGTTGAATAATATCAGTGAAAGTGAACACCTTTGTCTTGTTCCTGATCTTAGGGAGAATGCTTTCAGTCTTTCACCATTGAGAATAATGTTTGCTGTAAGCTTATCATGTACGGCCTTAACTATGTTGAGGTAGTTTCCTTCTATGCCCATTTTTTGAAGAGTTTTAATCATAAATGGGTGCTGAATTTTGTTAAAGGCTTTTTCTACATCTATTGAAATGATCATATTATTTTTATCTTTCAATTTTTTAATATAGTGTATCACATGGATTGATTTGCATATATTAAAGAATACTTGCATTTCTGGAATAAACCCAACTTGATCATGGTATATGAGCTTTTTGATATGTTGCTGAATTCCGTTTGCTAAAATTTGGTTGACGATTTTAGCATCTATGTTCATCAGTGATATTGGCCTGTAGTTTTCTTTTTTTGTGTTGTCTTTGTCTGGTTTTGGTATCAGGGTGATGGTGGCCTTGTAGAATGAGTTTGGAAGGGCTCATTCCTCTGCAATTTTTGAAAGCATTTTAGAAGGATAGGCATTAGCTCTTCCCTAAATGTTTGATAGAATTCTCCCGTGAAGCCATCTGGTCCTGGGCTTTTGTTTTGGGGGAGATTTTTGATCACAGCTTCAATTTCAGTGCTTCTAATTGGATTGTTCATAATTTCTATTTCCTCTTGGTTCACTCTTGGTAGATTGAACTTTTCTAAGAATCTGTCCATTTCTTCCAGGTTATCCATTTTATTGCCATATAGTTGTTCATAATAGTCTCTTATAATCCTTTGTATTTCTGCATTGTCTGTTGTAACCTCTCATTTTTTCATTTCTAATTTTGTGAATTTGATTCTTCTCTCTTTTTTCTTGATGAGCCTGGCTAAGGGTTTGTCAATTTTGTTTATCTTCTCAAAGAACCAGCTTTTAGTTTTATTAACCTGTACTATTGTTTCTCTCATTTCTTTTTCAGTTATTTCTACTCAGATCAGATCTTTATGACTTCTTTCCTTCTACTAATTTTTGGGATTTTGTTATTCTTTTTCCAGTTGCTTTAGGTGTAAAGTTAGGTTGTCTATTTGATGTTTTTCTTGTTTCTTGAGGTAGGATTGTATTGATATAAACTTTCCTCTTAGAACTGCTTTCACTGCATCCCATAGGTTTTGAGCTGTCGTGTTTTCATTATCATTTGTTTCCTAGAAATTTTTTCTCTTTTGATTTCTTCTGTAACCTGTTAGTTATTTTAGAAATGTGTTGTTTAATCTCCATGTGTTTGTGTTTCTTACAGTTTTTTTCTTGTCATTGATATCTAGTCTCATAGCATTGTGGTCAGAGAAGATGCTTGATATGATTTTAATTTTCTTAAATTTACTGAGGTTTGATTTGTGACCCAAGATGTGGTCTATCCTGGAGAATGTTCCACGTGCACTTGAGAAGAAGGTGTATTCTTCTGCATTTGGATATAATGTCCTGAAGATATCAATGAGATCCATCTCATCTAATGTATCATTTAAGCCTTCTGTTTCCTTATTATTTTTCTGTTTTGATGATCTGTCCATTGGTGTGAGTGGAGTGTTAAAGTCTCCTACTATTATTGTGTTACCGTCAATTTCCCCTTTTATGTCTGTTAGTGTTTGTCATATGTATTGAGGTGCTCCTATATTGGGTGCATAGATATTTACAATTGTTATGTCTTTCTCTTGGATTGATCCCTTGATCATTATGTAGTGTCCTTCCTTATCTCTTGTAATCTTTATATTAAGGTCTATTTTGTCTGATATGAGGATTGCTACTCCAGCTTTCTTTTGCTTCCCATTTACATGGAATATAATTTTCCATCCTCTCATTTTCAGTCTATATGTGTCTTGAGGTCTGAAGTGGGTTTCTTGTAGGCAGCACATATATGGGTCTTGTTTTTGTATCCATTTGTAGCCAGTCTGTGTCTTTTGGTTGGAGAATTTAATCTATTTACATTTAAAGTAATTATTGATATATATATATATTCCTATTGCCATTTTCTTAATTGTTTGGGGTTGATTTTTTGGATCTTTTCTCTTGTATTTCTTTACTATATAAGTCCTTAACATTTGTTGTAAAGCTGGTTTGGTGGTACTGAATTCTCTTAACTTTTACTTATCTGAAAAGCTTTTTATTTCTCCATCAATTTTGAATGAGATCCTTAATAATCTCATACAGGGTACAATAATCTAGGTTGTAGATTTTTCCTTTTCAGTACTTTAAATATATCCTGCCATTCCCTTTTGGCCTGCAGAGTTTCTGCTGAAAGATGGGCTGTTAAACATATGCTGTTTCCCTTGTATGTTACTTGTTGCTTCTCCTTTGCTGCTTTTAATACTCTTTCTTGTGCTTAGTCTTTGTTAATTTGATTAGGATGTGTCTTGGCATGTTTCTCCTTGGGTTTATCCTGTATGGGACTCTTTGTTCCTCTTGGACTTGATTGACTATTTTCTTTTCCATGTTTGGGACATTTTTAACTATAATCTCTTCAAAAATTTTCTCATACCCTTTCTTTTTCTCTTCTTCTTCTGGGACCCCTATAATTCGAATGTTTGTGCATTTGATATTGTCCCAGAGGTCTCTGAGACTATCCTCTGTCTTTTCCGCTATCCTCTATCTTTTCATTCTTTTTACTTTATTCTGCTCTTCAGAAGTTATTTCCACCATTTTATCTTCCAGCTCACTGATTCAGTGTTCTGCTTCAGATATTCTGCTATTGATTCCTTCTAGAATATTTTTAATTTCAGTAATTGTGTTGTTTGTCTCTGTGTGTTTATTCTTTAATTCTTCTAGGTCTTTGTTAATTGATTCTTGCAATTTTTCCACTTTGTTTTCAAGGTTTTTGATCATCTTTGCTATCATTATTCTGAATTATTTTCCAGGTAGTTTGCCTATTTCCTCTTCATTTATTTGGACTTCTGTATTCCTAGTTTGTTCCTTCATTTGTGTAGTATGTCTCTGCCTTTTCATTAATTTTTTTAACATTGTGTTTTAGGTCTCCTCTTCCCAGGCTTCAAGGTTGAATTCTTTCATCCTTTTGGTTTCTGGCCTCCTAAGGCTGGTCCAGTGGTTTGTGTAAGCTTCCTATAGGGTGAGATTTGTGCTGAGTTTTTGTTTGTTTGTTTTTCCTCTGATGGGCAAGGCTGAGTGAGGTGGTAATCCTGTCTGTTGATGATGGGTTTGTATTTTTGTTTTGTTTGTTGTTTAGATGAGGCATTGTGCTCAGGGTGCTACTGGTGGTTGGGTAATGGCAGGTCTTGTATTCCAGTGGTTTCCTTTGTGTGAGTTCTCACTATTTGATACTCCCTAGCATTAGTTCTCTGGTTGTCTATGGTCTTGGAGTCAGTGTTCCCATTCCAAAGGCTCAGGGCTTGATTCCTCTCCAAAGACCAGCCTACGTCCAATCTACCAAGAGGAATTTCACCCAAAATGAAAGGCCTTTACTTGAGTTCCAAAAGCCAGTGCACAAGAACACAACAGAGATCTCTGACTCAGCAGAAACTCAGTATTGTCTGCCTTGTGGACAGGCCTCCTTGGATTGCAACAGATGACTAGAGGGTCTGTCCTTGGCAGTGATCACAGAACTCTCCCACTAAGTTTTATGTTTAGTCCCCCTAATCACTCATTTGAAATGCTTTAGTTCACTCCACTTACTAGTACATATCAGCTGATACCTACTAACTTATCAAAGCACTGTAAAATACTCAACTTAAACTACGGTTTGTTCTAACAAGGCCCAAGTTTATTTATATTTTAGTTTTCCTGGAAAAAAAAAAAAAAACCTTATATCAAAACTTAAAATTTTGCTTATTTATATTTTCAGTTCAGTTCAGTTCAGTTCAGTCGCTCAGTCGTGTCCAACTCTTTGCAACCCCATGAATTGCAGCACGCCAGCCCTCCCTGTCCATCACCAACTCCCGGAGTTCACTCAGACTCACGTCCATCGAGTCAGTGATGCCATCCAGCCATTTCATCCTCTGTCGTCCCCTTCCCCTCCTGCCCCCAATCCCTCCCAGCATCAGAGTCTTTTCCAATCAGTCAACTCTTTGCATGAGGTGGCCAAAGTATTGGAGTTTCAGCTTTAGCATCAGTCCTTCCAAAGAACACCCAGGACTGATCTCCTTTAGAATGGACTGGTTGGATCTCCTTGCACTCCAAGGGACTCTCAAGAGTCTTCTCCAACAGCACACTTCAAAACCATCAATTCTTCGTGCTCAGCCTTCTTCACGGTCCAACTCTCACATCCATACATGACTACTGGAAAAACCGTAGCCTTAACTAGACGGACCTTAGTCAGCCAAGTAATGTCTCTGCTTTTGAATATGCTATCTAGGTTGGTCATAACTTTTCTTCCAAGGAGTAAGTGTCTTTTAATTTCATGGCTGCAGTCACCATCTGCAGTGATTTTGGAGCCCAAAAAAATAAAGTCTGATACTGTTTCCCCATCTATTTCCCATGAGGCAATGGGACCAGATGCCATGATCTTCGTTTTCTGAATGTTGAGCTTTAAGCCAACTTTTTCACTCTTTAGTTTTCCTCAAAAAAAAAAAAAAACCCTTTAGATCTAAAGCTCTAAAAATTTCACTTACCAGTAAGTTTTTTCAGTTTTTAAAAATGTATAAAAAATTAGGAGCTGTGTTAAATAACACATATCAAACAAATCGAGTAGGAATCAGAATTTTCAGCTTTAAAAGCGGTTCTCTTCCATCTTCTCTTCAACAGATCTTATGTAGAAAACTTAGTTCTAAGTATTTTCAGATTCAATATATGATCTTTGCATAATAAGCTTTAAATAATTACCACATCACAGATAAGTCACTAATGGCTGATTTACTTCCCCAAGTTAATTTGAAACCCTTGCCTCAGACAAGGATAAGACCAGTAATAGCATGTTCCCTACACTGTAAAATGTATGTGTTATTTTTGTGCTTCTGTCAACACTGGCCAGCAAACGATTCAGTCCATATTTGTCTTGATTTATTTCCTAAGGGAAAGCATATTGCTCCCTCAAAGATGTAATCTCAGGTTGTAGAAGATAAGAAAGCTGAGGGAGATCTTCTAGATCTCTGGGGAAAAAAACACTGTAGCTTAGTCAGAGTTCCAACTATGATGACACCCAAGAAGCCCTTTCCATCCTTTATGTCCTAGCCTCTGGAGCACTTGAGGGTTGCTATTCTTACCACAGATGCAAGAGAATCAGCAGGGTGAAAGATGATAGCCCCCCAGTTAAGGAACCTGCTTCAGATACTACAACCAGATAGTCCATCTTCAGATGTTATCTCAGCACTTAAAAGTCAGCAAATGTGTACAACACTTCAACAGTATATGCGAAGCAGACAACTGTATCATGGCCCATGCATATGCATCTCATTCATGAGAACTGTCTCACTCCTTTATACGTTTTGGAAAAAGCATCTCTCAGGACACAAGCACATCCTCTCTTGGTCTGAAACCTCCCTGAGTGATTTCCTCTGGAGCCAGAACAAGGTCAGTACAAACTCCAGAACTAACAGAGGAAGCAAAATCAATGATGTTCATCAGATATACATGTCCTCTCGAACATGCTTTAAGAGTTTAAGAGTTTTTAAAAGCCAAATTTTCCAAATCCCTGCTTTGAGTAGACAATGAAAATGGGAGCCAACCTACAGCCAAATTATTATCACTGCTGGAGAAGACTCTTGAGAGTCCCTTGGACAGCAAGAAGGTCAAACCAGTCAATCCTAAAAGCAATCAACCCTGAATATTCATTGGAAGGACTGATGCTGAAGCTGAAGCTCCAATACTTTGGCCACCTGATACGAAGAGCTGACTCACTGGAAAAGACCCTGATGCTCGGAAAGATTGAGGACAGGAAGTAAAGCAGGTGACAGAGGATGAGACAGTTGGATGGCATCATTGACTCAATGGACATGAGTCTGAGCAAACTCTGGAAGATAGGGACTTGTTTATGCAAGTAGAACATTGTACAGTGTATCACTGGCCTTGAATGACTGGATTTTAGTTCCTTCTTGGTTCCATGATCTAATTATAAATATATTAAACCTCCACTCATGTCCTCTGCACTTAGAACTAGTACCTTTTATCCAGCCCATAATTCTCCCTAGATGTTGGCTATTTTCAGGAGAAATTTAGTCACCCTAATCACATAGTTTCCAAAGTTAATGATTTCCTAAAGCAAGGGAATCATTATAAATGAGTCCATATTGCTTTGCTCTAATATATTTCCTGAGTTGAAATGAGTTTATGTACTAATGAGCATTAAAAGTAAATTTTCAGAAGCATTTTCAGGGCTGGTGTCTGGCTCAGACATTTACATTCTCTTGCAGGAAAGGAGACTGTAAGGAAAGAAGATATTATTTTTTTGAGCTGAAGCTCAGTGAATTGATACATTAAATACAAGTGCTGGTGAAGCAATCAATATAATCATATTTAGGCTAATCAGAAAATAGTCAATACAAACCAAATTCCTCTATCATGTTATTTTTATTTTGGCCTTGACATAGCAACATGTAATCTCAGGAGCTTATTTCTTAACTTCAATGTACAAGCAACAACATAAATACCAACAGGGTAAAATTTTTGGAAGAAAATAAAAATAATATATCCTACATGGATTTACAAAATGGAGCTATCTTCAGGGTGGGGGAGTTTGTTTTTATAAGGGTAGAAAGATACAGCAAAGTTTTCTTAAGCATTACTAATAGAATAAAATGAAACAGAGGATTAGGTATAATTATTTGTTGGATTTCATTTTGCTTTTGGGAGCAGTGGGTAGGAGGAGGAGAGCTATCTGAAACTTGTTTCCTTAAGATTTTAAAATATATATCCAGTGTGAGCAAGTGAATTACTGCACAATTTTCTGGGCCTTTATGAAGACTGTAGGTAATTCTGGCCTCCAAGTGGACATTGAACTAAATGATTTATATTACTTGTACTCATTCTGATGTGTACAAGCTGAGTAAAAATAAAATTTTAGACCTTTTAAAGAAATGTATTAAAGAAGTAACAGAGTTTAAAATTAATTTTTGTGCAGTTTTGTCATGTTATATCAAAATTTAAAGATTTAAGAACAGATTTGAGAATTTCAGAGCAAAATGTGACTCAAATATTCCCTGTTCTCTTTGTTCCCTTGACTTTGTGTATTCTTTTAAATGCCTCTGGTGAGAGGAGGTAAGTCAGTTGGTAATAAAAGTGTGAAACAAAAATCAGTAAGTACAAACCAAGAAAAGATAGTTATGGAGTTTTGTACTGGGGAAAAAAAAACTGAAAAGTATAGTCTATGTGAATATACAACATTTTTAACAGAAGTAAGTGAATTATGAAACAAGCTCAGATTCTAATGGTTAAAGATTAGGATTTTAAGGAGACTTCTAAAATCATACTCTATACTTCAGCTCACATTTCACGACCATAACTCAACCTCACAGTCATACTAGGTGATTAAAGAGGCTGGGAGATGCAGACTATATCAGTTGGCAGTAATTCACTCACTACCAGCCAAAGTTCTATGACAAAGGAGAAAATGGTTATCAGGTGAGAGCTAGCAATGTCTGCCATGTGCCTTCACACAACTCTTCTTGAAACACTCCCCTCGTTTGACTCCTAAATTGCAGTCATAATGCTTTGCTAACATAGCACTTGTTGATTTGGGAGACAATATCTTCCCCATCATCACATTTATCTATATATGACCTTGTAAAATAGACATGATTATTACCTCCCAACTCTACCAATAAGAACCAGAAGGTCCAAGAATTACCATAACTTGTCAAGAGTTAAGACAAGCATGAATGGGTTTTGTTTTTGCTTCTTCTTATTTTCATTCTAGACCCAGTTTGTTCACCATTCTGCCGCAACTTTAGGTTCATCTTCTGCCACTCAGATTATCCTTCTACTGTTTGCTCAGATAACTTTCAGAACAAAGTAAAATCATAATTCACATTGACATAGCCTCCCACCTTGACCAAACTTGGGCTGAGGATCTCTGAGTCCTTATCTCAACAAGGACTTTGCCCTCACATCTGCCTAGCCCAGTTGTAGGGAGAATCCTGCCAAGCCAGTTTAGAGAGAACTTTGCCACCCTTACTATCTGAACATCCTCGATATCTGCTCAAATTCCTCATCTTTCTCCATCCTTCAAGTGATAGCTGATCGCCATGACCCCTGCCATTAGTAAGAATCCTATTCAGACAGTTTAATAAGAATTACCCCACCTTCAGTATCTCCTCTCAGTAATTTTCTATCCTCTGACCCCTCTCAAACTGCTCCTTGGCTGTAACTCCCACTTGGCCTTGTTTTCAGAGTTGAATCTGATCTCTCTCCCCTATTACAATGGTCATGACACCTATTACAATAGTCCTGAATAAAATTGTCCTTGCTGCGCTGTGCTTAGTTGTTCAGTCATATCTGACTCTATGTGATCCCATGGACTGTAGCCCACCAGGCTCCTCTGTCCATGGGGATTATCCAGGCAAGAATACTGGAGTGGGTTGCCATCTTCCCAACCCAGGGATCAAACCTGCATCTCACGCACTGGAAGGCAAGTTCTTTACCACTAGCACCACCTGGGAAGCCCCAGTGTGTATTAAGGGATTTTCTTATTTCATATGATATGAGGGCCCAAGGCAGATGAAATAACAAGATCAAAGGGAAAGTTAAAATAGTACAAATTTATATAAGAGAATGTTGAGACACGCTGGAAATTGAGACCAACTGGTTTTTCCTTAGACGGGGGAGTCGCATGAAAATCACAGAACAGATTTACACATCTCTCAGTTATCTACAACATACAAAAGAAGAGTTGTAAAATAGCTCAAAACCAAACAGTCACCAGGACTAGAATCTGATGACCTGAGAGAGTGTACTACAGATAATGAATAGTTTTTCAGTGAAACACATTTTCCATGCATCTGTGTGTTATTCCTTAAATTAGTCCATGTATGGAGACTCATCGTTTTTTTTATTACTCCTTCAGACAAAGCCTTCTATTTTATGAGTTAAATTCTCCTTCCTATACTGATAATCTCAAAATACTTACTGCCATCCTCTGTATGTCTCATCCATAGTAATTTAATGTTATGCTGTGTTCACCATGGTACTTCAATGTTATATGTGGCATCTATATTTGAAAGCTCAAGCAATATGTAAAACTTCAACTGTTAAAATTAATACCTCTGTGCATCCCATAAAATTAGACCTACCTTTCAACAGACCCACTTCTGCTATTGTCATAACTATTATTCCACTAATCCAGAATTCATCTCTTAGAATCATTCTAAATCTTCTTTGTGCTTCACGTCCAATAGTAATTAAGTTCTGCTTATTTTTTCAACAAAAGATTTCTTAGAGGCGAGTTTCCCACTCCCCTTTATCATTCACTTAGTCCTAAATTGCTTTCTAGTCTTTCCTCCCTCATTGCCACATCTATCTTCCATTTGTATGGCTACCAATTAATCTCTATAAACTACTTTCATCATGTAGCATAGATACTCAAGAATACAGTATAAAAAATTAAATAGGTATGGCAGCTGTAATTTTCAAAGGTGGCTTGTAACAATATCTCCATATACATTTATTATTACATGATATTCTTTTCTGATTGCCTTAACCAAAAGAGTGCAGTGGAGGTGACACTACCGACATCTAATGCTGGGTCTTAAACAGTGAGATAGGTTCTACCCAGCTCTCTCTCTCTCCCTGTCTCTCTCTCAGGATGCTTACTTTTGGAACTCAGGCTCCATGCCTTATGGAAGCCCAAACCATATGGACAGGCCACATGAAGATATTCTGGTCAACAGCCTCAGCTGAGGTCCTGCCTACTGATCAGCATTAACCACAGGTCATGGGTGAGGAAATCTCAAAGGTGACTTCAATCCCAGTCATTGTGACAGGCACCACATAAAAGAGCCAAGTGAGAACCGCTTGGCTGAGGCTGGTCAACGACTAGAACTCTGCTGTGTGCATGCCTGCTCAGTTACTTCAGCTGTGACCAACTCTTTGAGACCCTGTGGACTGTAGCCTGCCAAGCTCCTCTGTCCATGGGATTCTCCAGGCAAGAATACTGGAGTGCGTTAGCACTCCCTTCTCCAGAGGATCTTCCCAACCCAGGGATCGAACCCAGGTCTCTTACAACTCCTGTGTTTTATGCTACTACATCTGGGTGGGCTGTGCAACAATGGCTAAGCAATACCATAGAGCAGGTATATCATACTGATGCCACCATAACCTAGGTTTTTTAATGGCAAAAAATTGCCAGGGCAGAGGTTGTAAATTGATGAAGAGGTGTGGCATTTCTAAAATAGAAAGCTGTTTTGCAATAATAAAATCACAAAGGGAAAGCAACATATTTGACTACCAAAATATTTATAAAATTTTTATGTAAGAAAAATAGAAATAAATGCTAAATAAACAGTTTGAGAAAACATTTGATTATGTATGAAAAACAAAGTATCAGCACCTATATAAAATAAAGAGCTTATGTAAATGCTCCCCAAAACACTCAAGACGCCAGACACAATTCATACTAGACGTAAAAAGTTACAGAGATTTTGAAAATATTTTGTCTTGGTTTGATATAGTCAAAGAAATGAAAATTAAAGGACCATTAAGATAAAATTTAATGTCTATTAAAATGAAAAATTAAAATAGTGGCATGAAATTCTGATGATATGGTAAAATTAATGCATTTATATACAACTATAAAATGACAAAATTATGTCCCTGATGTTCCTGGCTGTAAAATGATAATAAGTTTGGAAAGTCATAAAATATTCATAAGTAATTAATTCAGCAGAGAAAGAACAGCTACCCAGGCAAAGATATTCATTACAGTACTATCAAAAATGGTAAAAAACAAAATCAGTAAAATATTGGATGACAGGGAATAGTAAGTGAACCACAGTGCAACATCTAACAGAATACTATGTAGTTATTGATTATATTTGTAGAAAATTAAAAATACTTAATAATGGAATCTTAAAGAAAAGAAATAAAAAACCATGTAAGTATATTCAGAAAACAAGGACTAAAAAAGAATATTTTGTAAATAGTTGTGTTCAGTTCTTGAAACTGTGAGCTATTATTTCTTTGAAAAATAGACTGTAATGTGAACTAATGGCTTTGTAATAATAACGAAGAAAATAATACCTCAGTGACTAAACGAATGTAAAAATCTCAAACCCTAAAAATAATCAAGCTTTTAAAGGGTTTGTTTCCTTTATGATTGCTTCAGTCAAATGTTATCAATTAAAACATAATGAAATAAGTCTACCAAGTATATTATCTTGGAGGATGTTAAACTAGTATCTCACATTTTTACCATTTCCGAAAGAATTCCAAACTGATTATTACTCCAAATCAAAAAAAGTTCACAATGTGAACTGACGTACCTAAAAGAATAAAAAATAAAAGGAATCATCTTGTCTCTACAATTCAAAAATTCTTATTTATATTGTAGTAAAAGTATATATCATATACCTTTCAGATAAGGATTATGATACAAATGCTTGAAGATGAGATAGAAAGGTAAAAAGGTACAAACACAGAAATATGCAGACAGAATGCATACAACAGTTGTAAGCAAATAACCAGCAGCAAACGGTAAATTCCTTTTGAGTGACCTTCAGTAAAAGGCACTATATCCCTCTTACAAAGCAGATGCCACACAGAAGTCCTGTAATTATCCATCTAAGGAGAATTTAGAGGAGAATAAATAATAGAGAAGTCTATTGGGCTTCTCTGGTGGCTCATACGATAAAGAATCTGCCTGCAATGCGAGAGCCCTGGGTTTGATCTGTGGTTTGGAAAGATCCCCTGGAGAAGGGAACAGCTACCCACTCCAGTATTCTGGCCTGGAGAATTCCATGGACAGAGGAGCCTGGAAGGCTACAGTGCATGGTGTCACAAAGAGTTGGGCCTGACTCAACATTCAGAAAATGAAGATCATGGCATCTGGTCCCATCACTTCATGGGAAATAGATGGGGAAACAGTGGAAACAGTGTCAGACTTTATTTTGGGGGGCTCCAAAATCACTGCAGATGGTGACTGCAGCCATGAAATTAAAAGATGCTTACTCTTTGGAAGAAAAGTTATGACCAACCTAGATAGCATATTCAAAAGCAGAGACATTACTTTGCCAACTAAGGTCCGTCTAGTTAAGGCTATGGTTTTTCCAGTGGTCATGTATGGATGTAAGAGTTGGACTGTGAAGAAGGCTGAGCACGAAGAATTGAGGCTTTTGAACTGTGGTGTTGGAGAAGACTCTTGAGAGTCCCTTGAACTGCAAGGAGATCCAACCAGTCCATTCTGAAGGAGATCAACCCTGGGATTTCTTTGGAAGAAATAATGCTAAAGCTGAAACTCCAGTACTTTGGCCACCTCATGTGAAGAGTTGACTCATTGGAAAAGACTCTGATGCTGGGAGGGATTGGGGGCAGAAGGGGACGACAGAGGATGAGATGGCTGGATGGCATCACCGACCTGATGGATGTGAGTTGGAGTGAACTCCGGGAGTTGGTGATGGACAGGGAGGCCTGGCGTGCTGTGATTCATGGGGTCGCAAAGAGTCGGACACGACTGAGGGACCGAACTGAACTGAGTGACTTTCACTTTCACTTTCATGCTTTCATTTGACACATACACCTCTCATACATAAAAGGGTGACCTTTTAAAAACACACTAAATGTTCATCTACAAGCTGTCAGGTCACAGATGGAAAGCTGATTTCAAAGACACCTTTCATATGTAAATTCTAAATAATTTACTCAAGAGCATGGCTTGGGCTAGAAAATATTGCCAGTCATGCTTCTGTATACAATTTCATATGCCAAGCCTGACAACCCATCTGTCTGTAGATACTGTCCTTATGTGCGTGTGTGCTCAATAGCTCAGCTGTGTCCAACTCTGAGACCCCATGGACTATAGTCCACCAGGCTCCCCTGTCCCTGGGATTTCACAGGCAAGAATACTGGAGTGCATTGCCATTCCCTTCTCCAATGGATCTTCTCGACCCAGGGATCAAACCCTGGTCTCTTGCATCAGCAGGCAGATTCTTCACTACTGCCCACTTGGGAAGCCCAGTTCCTGCCTTTACCCTAATAAAATTCTATACATCCTTTGAACATAAATATACCCATGGAAAGTGACACAGGCAGAGCGAATCAAGAAAGTCTATTTTTTTCCTCACAGAGTAGAAGTGATTTATAGCCAGCTGAAAAACTAGTAGAGAGACAGAACAAAATATATTCTTTCTCATAGGTCAGTTAGATCAAGGTCTGAAACATGCTGACAGGCTCAATGGCTAATGCAATTAGCCATTAGCACACAGGCACATACCTGTGTGCCATCTGGCCTCCGAGGACTGACACAACCATGCATTTCCTTAGACCTGTGTGGTAACCAAGTTCATTGTAGGTGCAAATCTGCAGGATGTAATAAGCCCAGAGACCTTTAACAATGTCCTCAGAATGTCTAATTTATATTTTACTCAACAGCAAAATATATGAAAACCACGGTTTCTTTAAAAAAAAATCATTTAAACATAGTTCCTGGCACTCTCTGACATTCATTATTACTGAGACATAAGAAATTCAAATAAAGTATTGAGCAAAGCAACAGAGGCAAATTAATTATTTTAATGACTTTATATACCACTGCATGTAACGCCAAATGTTTGCACATGTTGTCTCACTTTATCATGATTATATGTTATATGAAGGAAGCAGACAAACAAAACTGCACATATACTAGGATTCCACTTACATAAATATTTAGTTAATGCAAATTCACTGAAAGTGATAAAAAAACAAATAGTGATTATCTGGAGATGGCACAGAGGACAGGAAGGAGGAGGAATTAAAAAGAGTCAGAGGGAAATTTGGGGGGTGACATAGACCTTCATTATGTTTCATGGTGCACATTGTATCAAAAATTATCAAATGTACACTTTGTATGCAGTTTATTATGTCAATAATATGCCAATAAAACTATGTACAAAAATAAATTAAAATGTTATTAAATTATTTTTAAAAGAAAGCTTCCAATAAGGTTGCTGCTAAGCTGCTAAGTCACTTCAGTCGTGTCCGACTCTGTGTGACCCCATGGACAGCCGCCCCCCAGGCTCCCCCTTCCCTGGGATTCTCCAGGCAAGAATACTGGAGTGGGTTGCCATTTCCTTCTCCAATGCATGAAAGTGAAAAGTGAAAGTGAAGTCGCTCAGTCGTGTTCAACTCTTTGAGACCCCATGGACTGCAGCCTACCAGGCTCCCCCATCCATGGGATTTTCCAGGCAAGAGTCCTGGAGTGGGGTGCCATTGCCTTCTCCAGTAAGGTTGCAGAGCATTAAAAACCCTCCCTTTTCTGGACTTGGGGACTTATAGTTTATTAAGGTAACATTCATATTTTTCATCTGATTTTCTCATCTGCCCTATATTGATAATCATAAATTATTTTTCTCTTCTCTTAGCCTCCTCCTGAATTACAGAGAGAACTGTAAACCAGATGCCACAGAAATTATGAAGGTGAGTATTCCTATTAATACTATTAGGATGAATAGCAGACCCTTGACAGTGAATTATTTCCTTTCCTTCTAGAATTGAGGTCTTCAGAGATCATCTCTTATCTTCTTGGCCTTGAAAGTTTGCCAATCTGAAAAAGAATATCTATTTTTTGCATTCTAAAAGTTTCCCCAAGAAGAAACTTCCACCAACAAAGCAATCATTTTTTTGTGTTTAAGAGGTCTTACTTAGTATTTCCTATGATATATTCCCAAGTAGTAATTCCCAAGACCTAGTATTTTGGACCTGCACACTTGCTCAACACATATACAGGGTCATGCTTCTTCCAAATTTGCTAAAGTTCTCTGTGATCACAAATTCCCACTGCATGTAATGAATAACTAGTATAAAAATAGAGCCTCATCAGCTTTAGTCACAATTAAGCCTTTTATTAGATATGCTCTGTCTCCTTTTATTACTTACCACAGAAAACTATTTAGTCAAGTACTAGATGTAGAAATGAATGCTGTCTTTTCAAATTAGTTTTGACCAAAATCAGACTAATTTAGCTACAGAAGAGTGTTGACTCTACAGGTAATCATCACAAATTTCATTTGAGAAGGATTCCTTCTGCAGTGGTAAACAACTGCTTTCCACATTAGAAGCAGATAGTATTTTAATAACTGCATGTGCCTGTTCTACTGCCTAGAGAAATTTTAAAGAGTCCTTTAGACAAGATCCATAGTGTCCCAATGTTAATAGACCTGATAGCAAGTAGAATTCTTCCAGGAAGTTAAAAAGTAAAAGCAGGGTTCTTCATATAGCTTTCATTTATTATATCCCAACACCCATTAAGAAATGACTTAGGAATGATTTCTTTGGGACGCACTGAATGATGGCTTTGACTCTCAGAGATAATCACAGACCTGATATACAGAGTTGTCTCAGAACTCAAAATGTTGATTTCCTTTAGCCTATAAAGAATGCCAAAGTTCTGAGCAGGGTACAGTCTGACCAAGGGAACTGACTCAGTTTTAATCTTTACTTAAAAGGAAATAAAATGTATGTAGTGATCATCTTGGTCATTTAAGCTGGTACCACTCTCACTTGGTATGAACATATACAAATAAAAACAGTAGAAAACAGTTCCAAGAGATACTATAAAAAACAAATGATATCTCTGTAGAACATTGCAGTTTTTTTTTATGTGTTTCATAGTCATTATGTACCCGCCTCAAGACAAATTCAGGCAATATAATGACAACCCACTTCTTACAGAAGACAGAACTGCATTACAGAAGAATTTCTAAGTGACTTGACAGAAGCCACATAAGCCAGTATTTCAACCACAGAATCTAAATTTTCTGGTTTCAAATAGAGCAGTTTTTCTTACTTTTTGTACTATATACCTGATGGTTGCTTTATTCTGATTATAGCAACAAAATATGACCAAGGTAGAAAAATTTGCAAAAGTAAAACAATATAAAGTAGAAAATTAAAATTATCCAAAGTTCCATCAGCCAAACGAAACCTTGGTAAAATCTACATATCTACTGTCTCAAGTCAGATTTTCTAGACCATAAACTCAAATGAAGATTTTGTATGCAGAAGGTTTGGGCTTCCCAGGGAGCACTAGTGGTAAAGAACTCACCTGCCAATGCAGGAGACACAAGAGATGTGGGTTCAGTCCCCGGGTGGGGAAGATCCCCTGGAGGAGGAAATGGCAACCCACTCCAGTACTCTTGCCTGGAGAATCCCATGAACAGAGGAGCCTGATAGGCTATAGTCCGAGGAGGTCACAAAGAGTCAGACATGACTAAAGCAACTCATCTCGCATGCACGTGCAAAAGGTTTAATGGTTTATCCTCTGGAGCAATGCCTACAAGAGTAAGAGAAGCAGGTTGGACCAAGTGAAGAGCATATTTAGATCAAATCATTATTCTATACACCTTAAATATATACGAATTTTATTTAAAAATAAAAAGTGAAATAAATACATAGCATCAATTTCTTGAGGACTTCAGATATATCTGGTTCTATATTTCCTTTTTAGTAGTTATCAATAACTTATTCTTAAAATATCTAACACCAATGTGAAACTGTGAGCTCACTAACAGAATAAAGACTTGAAAAATTATTCCTCATTGAAATGAACAAAAAAATATATCTACAATTATTAGTCACTATTAATTATTAATCAAATCATTGATTATGTGTTGCAGATTAAATATTTTAAAATGAACCAGCCCTACTTCAGTTGCTCAAGGATCAAATGTGGGTGACAGATTCTAATTCAATTTGAAACCCACTGATTGAAACATCTGATGCTCATTTCATGCCTTGGAGCACTTATTAATTATTCAGGAAACCATGGGCCTCTGGGGAAAGGTAAGAAATTCAGGGACAATCGCAAGGAAGTGGGGACATTGTTAACAATAGCTTTAACTGTCAACTCTGGTCTAAATATTTGTTGAATTTAAGAAGTTTTTAGTTGTTCTGCAAAATGGCAGTGTATTAATTGACTTGACCATTCTTTTTTTCTCCATCTAGTCATAGTGCTTGGGTTAATATGTCTACAAATGCAGACTACTTCAGTCGGTCAGTCAGTTCAATCACTTAGTCATGTCCAGCTCTTTGCAACCCCATGAATTGCAGCACGCCAGGCCTCCCTGTCCATCACCAACTCCCGGAGTTCACTCAAACTCACATCCATCAGGTCGGTGATGCCATCCAGCCATCTCATCCTCTGTCGTCCCCTTCTCCTCCTGCCCCCAATCCCTCCCAGCATCACAGTCTTTTCCAATGAATCAACTCTTCACATGAGGTGGCCAAAGTACTGGAGTTTCAGCTTTAGCATCATTCCTTCCAAAGAAATCCCAGGGTTGATCTCCTGCAGAATGGACTGGTTGGATCTCCTTGCAGTCCAAGGGACTCTCAAGAGTCTTCTCCAACACCACAGTTCAAAAGCATCAATTCCTCGATGCTCAGCTTTCTTCACAGTCCAACTCTCACATCCATACATGACCACTGAGAGTGCCTATTTACATGGCATACACCAAACAGTGATCCTAATTTGATGAAAGGCTTGAGCACTCCAGTACTCTTGCCTGGAAAATCCCATGGACAGAGGAGCCTGGTAGGCTGCAGTCCATGGGGTCGCTAAGAGTTGGACACGACTGAGCGACTTCACTTTCACTTTTCACTTTCATGCATTGGAGAAGGAAATGGCAACCCACTCCAGTATTCTTGCCTGGAGAATCCCAGGGACAGAGGAGCCTGGTGGGCTGTCGTCTATGGGGTCGCACAGAGTTAGACACGACTGACGTGACTTAGCAGCAGCAGCAACAGGCATTTGCCTCACCAGCTGGCACTGGCTGACAGGATGCAGATGCATCTTCATGAGACTCCTAAATGAACAGTAAAATTGGGAGTGGAGTCATCAAGGGTGTCTTTACTCTAAAAACAAGAAAATGACATAGCATACTTATTTGACACACTAAAACAGCCTTGATTCACAAATAGTGCTTGGGCGTGCTTCATTGCTCTGCTGCTCCTGCTGCTGCTGCTAAGTCGCTTCAGTCGTGTCCGACTCTTAGCGACCCCATGGACTGCAGCCCACCAGGCTCCTCCGTCCATGGGATTTTCTAGGCAAGAGTACTGGAGTGGGGTGCCATTGCCTTTTCCAGCTTCGCTGCTCAGTGGTGTCCAACTCTATGCAACCCCACAGACTGTAGTCCAACAGGTTCCTCTGTCCATGGGATTCTCCCAGCAAGAATACTGGAGTGGGTTGCCATCTCCTTCTCCTGATATATTCCCAACCAAGGGATCAAACCCATGTCTCCTGCGTCTCCTGCATTGCAGGTAGATTCTTTACCCCTAAGCCACCTCTCTGTTTAAAAATCTTAAATGAAACATTAAAAAAGACTGAAAATCTGTCTGGTACAGTCATGATAAAACTTTTCAAGAAGGGAGATGGGAGGGGGGATGATTCATGTCAATGTATGGCAGAAACCACTACAATATTGTAAAGTAATTAGCCTCCAATTAAAATAAACACATTAATTTTTAAAAAGAAGGAAAAAACTTTTTAACACAGAACACTTCAAGGGACAGCAGTACTTTTTTCCCACTTGATTCGTAATCACTCTCATTTTTGCATAAAGCAGAGGGAGATAATATTGTCCTGGGTAGAGAGGCCTAAAGACAACATGGCAAATTCAGAAAACTGGCAAGTAGAGATAAGTAGGTTCAACATGGTTACTTCAGCTAAAAATGCAGCCCTGCCATTTATAATCCTTATGTTGGAGCGTGATACTCATCATATACTACCTTGTAATATAACTATTATATGTAAAATGGGCTTCCCTGGTGGTTCAGTTAGTAAAGAATCTGCCTGCAATGCAGGAGACTTGGTTTGATCCTTGGGTTGGGAAGATTCTTCTGGTGAAGGAAATGGCAACCCACTCCAGTACTCTTGCCTGAGAAATTCCATGGGCAGAGGAGCCTGGTGGGCTGCAGTCCATTGGGTAGCAAGAGTCAGACATGACTTAGTAACTAAACCACCATAGGATATCATTGTTCTTGCTAAAACAGTGTAATAAAAAGATACAGATTTTATAAATGGATCAACCTGATTTGAAATGTAGGTATAATAATTACCATGTGATTGGCCTCAAGCAACTTACTAACTTCTCTGGGCCTCGTTTCTTCATATTAAATAAGGCTGATATTTACATATCAAGGTTGCTAAAAGAATTAAAGGAGATTACATATATATGATATGGTACATTTTATTATTATAGAATATGTTATTAATTATTTATAAATGTTAATTATCTATAATCATTAATAATTAATGTTATTATATATTTATATATATATTTGTCTGGCACAGGATAGGAATGTAATTAATGACAACTGTCATTT
The DNA here is from genome assembly GCF_032405125.1 of Capricornis sumatraensis. Classification (NCBI taxonomy): domain Eukaryota; kingdom Metazoa; phylum Chordata; class Mammalia; order Artiodactyla; family Bovidae; genus Capricornis; species Capricornis sumatraensis. The sequence goes on along the minus strand of NC_091089.1, from coordinate 38,818,517 downwards.
TTATTGTCATAATGTAATTTTGAGATTTACCCAAAGGCTAGCAATTTTGCAGAAAAGATGATAGAATTTCTTTGGAAAGAATAATGGATGAATGAATAAATGAATGAAGACATAAAAATGCCAAAGTTAATAAGGAAATGCAGGCTGTGTGCCATGCTTCTTCAGTGATATGGCAGCAACATTATAGATTACAAAGGAGGCCAAATGCTGAGGTTGTGCTTTGTTAATGAGGAAATAATCATTGTTTGTTTGGTTTAAAATGAAGCTTCCAAATTAATAGCCCTTATTTCTTTTTTTTTCAAACCTTCTCAGGACGTAAATATACATACAGCAAGATTTTACTCATAGTCATGAAAGTAACCTTTCTACTGTTTGTTCCTTCACAGTGTACCTCAGTTTACAACTATACACTTATTTCTGTGAGCACTTGATTGAAGATGCTTCATTCTACTAAAGGCAAGGATTGGATCTCTGACTTACTTGCATAGTCTTAGCACATTGACTAGTGTATGGTAGGCTTTCACAATAATTGTTTGAAAAACAAAAGTTCCCCTCTTCATATCCTAAAAACATGTCAAGGGATTGACATGATATATTTGGGTTTCATTTTCTTCATTAAATAACTAGGTTTTTTTTTAATTGAAGTATAGTTGATTTATAATGTTGTGCCAGTCTCTGCAGTACAGCAAAGTGACTCAGTTATACATATATACACATTCTTTTCTTACGCATTCTTTTCCATTATGGTTTCAACATAAAAAAACTAAGCTTTAAAAGAATTGTGTAGAATTGATAATTGATCATTTTAGATGTTTAGGCACTCCATTACTTGCATGTTACAGAGCTTTCAAAATCAAATGTCAGAAATGGAAACCCAAAACAGCATTCTGCTTTCAAGTAGGGGTTCTACAAAGACCGTCTCTGACTCCAGCATTATTCAGCGTAATCTCTTAAGATGCTCTTCGTTGCTCTGGTGGCACAGTGCTTAAGGAAACAGAACTAGAGCTAGTGACAGTCCCTGCTCTGGGCCATAATCTAATATTTCCAATGCAGAAGAAAATGCCAAAAGTAAAATCCCTTTCCTGAATCCATGGACTCAACTAAGTTATCCACGCTTAATGGGTTCTGGTCTCTGATATCAGGATCAGGAACTATATGTCAAAACAAAACAAAAAATCAGAACTTGAAAGCAAGAGTATGTGGTATGTTTTCCAAGTAGAATAGCACTTACAGATGCAACTCATCATTAAATGCTACTACACACACACACAATTTATTCTATTCTCAAACAACTCTGAAGAGCCATAATATATAATAATTTTGTATAAAGATACCTACTTTCCATGGCTATTTTAAGGAATAACTGGGATCATATATGTGAAATGCTGAATCAAAACTGGAATCTCTTGGGACTTCCCTGGTGGTCCAGTGGCTAAGACTCAGTCCTGTCAATGCAGGGGTCCAGGGTTCAATCCCTAGTCAGGGAACTAGATGCCACAACTAAGAATTCTAGTGCTGCAACAAAGAACCATCACAGTCAAATAAATAGATAAACATTCAAAAAACAAAACTGGAATCTCTTGAATGCCCTCTGGAATGCAGGAGCGAGTACTTCATCCACGGGGAGTTAAGGAGATGAGCAGATCACTCAAGAACCATCTCTCATCTCTTTGAGAACTGAAGATTTATATTCTGTTTGTAAGCCTCTTGTACCTTCACATATATTCCAGATTCAATCACTTCTCATCACCTCCACCACTCCCACCTGGTGCTGGGAGGTGACCCCACCATGTCTTTTATTGCCTTCCCACCTTGTTCCAAACCCACTTCCTAATTTGGCTATTAACCACTGAGCACCCAAAGTGATCCTTTTACCAAAAAAAAAAAAAAAATCTGATCTGATCATTCCCTTCCTCAAAACCATCCAATAACCTCACAATAAAATCTAAATTCCTTACCACAGCCAAATATATCTGACTACTGACTACCTCTGTAACCACACTTTCTTAAACTTCACAATATCCAATGTTATAGTTTGTATTTATTTATCACTGGTTTGGCCAAAAAGTTTATTCAGGTTTTTCTACAAGATATTATGCAAATTATATAAAAAACCCAAATGAAATTTTTGGCCAAACCAATACTTTATCTACTAGAACATAAATTCCACAAGAACAGGATGATGTAGTTTTTACTTATTATTCCATCCCTAATAGCTAGAGCTCAGGCACATAACAAACAATGACTATGTGTTGGATGAAAGAATGCATGAGTCTTCTCATCCATATTAAAAATCAGATGTGTTCATGACAGATGAAGTCAGCAGAAAGAGAACGACTAATCACAGTTTCCCTGATGGCTCAGAAAGTGAAAAATGCAGGAGACCTGGGTTCGATCCCTGGGTTGGGGAGATACTCTGGAGGCGGGCATGGCAGCCCTCTCCAGTATTCTTGCCTGGAGAATCCCCAAGGACAAAGGAACCTGGAGGGCTGCAGTCCATGAGGTCACAAAGAGTCGGACATGACTGAGCAACTAAGCACAATCATAGCTGTAAGAAAGACAGAAGACAGTTTTCAGCAGCAAAGGAAATCAGTGGAGTCAAAATAGGAGGAAAAAATGAATCTAGAAACATACAAAAGCAAAAGTGAATTGTCTATTATTACATAGCAATAAAAACTATAACAACCATTTATCCACTCATAGTTCTGTATATCAGTCTAGGCAGATTTGATTAGTCAGGTCTTACTGGACTGACATCAAGTTGTCAGACAGGCAACTCTAGGGAAGAATTCACTTCTAAGCTTATTCAGGTTGCTGGCAGAATTTAGTTCCTTGCAATTGTAAGACTGAAGTGTATATTTTCTTACTGGCTATCATCTGGGGCTACTCTCAGCTCCCAGAAGCTACCCACATTTCTTGCCGCATAGCCCCTCCCTCTTCTAAGGTAGCTAGGCCATGTTTAATCCATCTCATACCTGGAATCTTTCTGACTTCCTCTCCTGCTACCAACCAGAGACAATTCTCTGGTTAGGCAGTCATTGTTTTCTCTGTTTCATGAATGAGGAAATCGGCGATTAAACAATTTGTCTGTAGCCCCATGAGGATTCATTGATAGATTTGGTACTAAAATTCACATTTCTTCATTCCCAGACCAGCATTTTATCTCTTTCGAGACTAAAAGCAGGGATGTCAGTAGACAGGGTCCTCCCCAGAATTTCCCCTCCTGGTCACGATGCACGTCTTCACGGCCTGTCTGGATGCCTTGTCTATAGATAGTAGCAGTGTTTAAGATCATCTTGAATTGTTTGGTTAACGCTCTTAGTGCATTTCTGGGCTTTTGCACAGTACAGTGAAGGAAAATACCTTATTCTACAAAAAAAGGAAATACAAGATGAATTGCCTCTTGAATAAGAAAGATATGTCCCAGGTGAAAAAAGGACTCTCTCAGAATGCCATCTCTGACTGCACCAGCAAGGGCAATGAGCAGAAATGTTATCAGTATACTTATAGCAAAAACATTCAGTAAAAGAATTTGATAACCAAAATCTATTCTCACCCACAATTGATTTTTTTTCAACACAGCTTCCAGACAACTTAAAGATCAAAGAAAGCTGTCTATATACAGAATACTAAGCGACAAAACACAGAGAGCTTAAAAATGCTGACTTTGGGAGCAAAATGATTCAGAAACTGATTCCACTTTCATACCTACCACATATTGACTGTGTTTCTTTGGGAAATGTACTTACTTCTCTAGAATTTAATCTCCTCATCTGTAAATTCAAAATGAAAAAACTGCTTCCTTCAGAGTGTTATTGTGAGGCAGGCTTAAGTCAAATAATGTCTAGCATTTAACTCATCATAAGCACTAATTATATGCTTGCTATTGTTACTACAACTTAGTGTTAAAGAATATGTTTTATGTTTTTTCCAATATTTACTGGCATAAATATCACATATTGGATTAGTGATACTTATTTATCATCATTAATACAAGGAAGGTGATGCGTGAAAAAAAATTTGTTTCAATTTTTATGTTTTTAAAAACAGTAATTAATTAGTAAGATTTAATCTCAGAAATAATGAACCATCTTGTTAGACAATTATATCCACTTGTAAACATAACTGCCAGAATATATATGAATATATTTAACTATTATGTATCACCCAAAACAGTTACTGCAAGAGAAAAGAGTGGGTGGAAGATGTGGCAGAAAATACTCATTTTAAGATTAAGTGTGAAATATGTTGGAAAATCACCATGGAGACATTGTAAACAGTCAAATAACCCCAAATCTAGCCAAAGTTTGGAAATGGAATTCTTCTGGATTTTGTAAAGCAGGACAATCTCATGCCTCAGAGCCTCAACAGTGAATAGAATTTTAAGGGAATTATTCTCCCTCCCCGCGGAGAAGGCAGTGACACCCCACTCCAGTACTCTTGCCTGGCAAATCCCATGGACGGAGGAGCCTGGTGGGCTGCCGTCCATGGGGTCGCGAAGAGTCGGACATGACTGAGCGACTTCACTTTCACTTTTCACTTTCATGCATTGGAGAAGGAAATGGCAACCCATTCCAGTGTTCTTGCCTGGAGAATTCCAAGGGTGGCGGAGCCTGGTGGGCTGCCGTCTATGGGGTCGCACAGAGTCAGACACGACTGAAGCGACTCAGCAGCAGCAGCAGCAGCAGCATTCTCCCTCCCCGAAGGTTGGAATTAAAATCCCACAATTTGTCTAAATTATCAAATCAGTCATCAGCTGATTCACATCAATGTATGGCAAAAACCACTACAATATTGTAAAGAAATTAGCCTCCAATTAAAATAAATTAATTTTTTAAAAATCAGTCATCAGAAGACGTTTTAGAGAACAAATTTCAAGTCCTACCCTTTAGTAGTTTTAATTTTTAAAAATTACCTAATTATCCTGGGAGAAAACGTAAGAAAGGGATTACTTTCAAATAAATTTCTCACCTACTTAACCATCCCCACTCCCAGGCACAAAAGTGGTCAGAGTTGTCAAGATGGGCAATTTTCTCTTAGCTAGAGTTGAGTTCAACTTGAGTATTACCCAGTTTATTCCTAACCACGAACTTACAAAGTATTATTTTTCCATGTTTACAGAAGAGGAAACTGGTCTGAGAACGCCAGTACTTCTGCCCATGGTCAACCAGGCCCATCAGACTCTTAACACTTTAGTAGAGCAAGAATCTGACCAAGGTAATGACATAAGAAACAAGGTCTAGTGAGAAGGAAAAGGAGGAACCGAGACAAGGGCCACAGGAAGATATAAGCAAGAAAGCACACTCATGGATGAGCCTGCACCGAGAGACAGTATAGCCAGGCCACCAACATTCCTGACCACCTGCTTGAGTTAGGTTTAATACTCTAGTTAGCTCAAACTGTCTGGAGTCCTGAATATTTAGCATTCGAGACTTAGTCTCTCTCCTAACACACTCATTTTCTGGTACAGTGTTTATATTATTTTATTGGTTCATGTTGAATAGGTCTAAAGTCATTTACTCTGAAATATGAAGACAGTCAACACTGTAATTATGGTAAGAGCCAGCGTACATCTTCCATCATTGCTATTGACACGAGTTGGTTAGAATACCCTATGATAGGCTACAGGGGTGTCATCTAATTACATGCTTTCCATGCTTTTGAAGTAGAGCAGGAATTGATCTTGTTTACCACTATGACTGTGAACTTCTTAATGGAATTAACTAAAACTAACATCCCAGATAAATAAGCTGGATGTAAAATCTATACTCTACTGTCAAGATAAGGAAAGACAAATAAGAAAAGCACCATAACTGGCTTTGTACCGAAAACTCCTCTTGCAAATGAGTCTATTGGCAAAAAAGGAAAAAAAATTCTGATGATGCATAAAATATCAATCACAAGCTCCTTCAATATATTCTAAAACTTAACTCAGTATTAAAGGAATTGTTTAGTTAGAAACCATGCTAGCAAAATAGAAGTAAATGCAGTTTTGGCTCTTCCAGAAACGAAATCTTGAACCAGTCAGCCAGGAATCGTCTGATTATCACTAGTTAAGTCGTCTGCCTAAGAAAGCTTTCCAGCCTCTAATGGAAAATAACCTTGCAGTAAGCGCTTGGATTCTTTGCTCAGTACAACTTGCTTATTCCTGATCCCTTATGCCTTTAAAAGTCTTTTATTTTATGCAATTCCTCAGAGTTTCTAACTGCTAAATTGGATGCTGCCTGATTCATAAATCTTTAAATAAAGGCACAAAGATTTTAAAATTTTAAAAAATGAAATAAAAATTATGCTTCATAAACTTAAAATTAAGATGCTAGAAAAACTTTTCCCCCAGAGACTATTGAATAATGTATTTCCGTAATGCCTAGTCTTAGTGAAGAGAAGAATATTGAAGATAAATGTAAAATGTACACAACTTGGGCTTTTCCAAGGAATAGTTTAAAAAGAAAAAAAAGAAAGAAAGAAATTATTGCTCCCAGGACTTCCCTGCTGGTCTAGTGGTTAAGACTCTGAGGAAACTAAGATCCCTCATCCTGGGTGGCCAAAAATCAATCAATAAATTTTAAAAATTAAAAACCTGTTGCAATATATGTATTCCTTTATATTGGATTTCTTTCACTTAATATTTTTTAAATTCTTTCATGCTTTACTTGTATTAGCAGTTTGTTCTGTTTAATTCTGAGTCATATTCCATTGTATGACTATACCACAGTTTTCCTGTGCATTTTCCTGTTGATGGACACCTAAATGTTTCCAGCTATGTCTGTGTTTCTGAAAAGGGTGAGTTGCTTTGGTACCCATCTCGTTACTCACCTAATATTCTGAAATCCAGCTTGAACCTCCATCATTTATCAGCAAATAAACTACTGAAAACATGTGGTAAGTAGCAGAAGAGATACAACAGAGGTCAAGTCAAGGTCCAAACGAAGGCAAGTCACACTCAACACCACGCCCCTAGCCATTAGAGTATTTTTTTTTACATGCCAGAGTAAAAAAAGCAGTAAGAGTAGAGAGAAAAACAGATCATTTTCATTATTTGGGAGAATGGCATTGAAACATGTATAATATCATATAAGAAATGAATCACCAGTCCAGGTTCAATGCAGGATACAGGATGCTCGGGGCTGATGCACTGGGATGACCCAGACGGATGGTATGGGGAGGGAGGTGGGAGGGTGGCTCAGGATGGGGAACACGTGTACACCCGTGGCAGATTCATGTTGATATATGGCAAAACCAATACAACATTGTAAAGTAATTAGCCTCCAATTAAAAGAAATAAATTCAAATTTAAAAAAAATCCAAACAAAAAGTTTCTACTTAAAAATAAAACAATTTAGTTTGCTGCAGTACAACACCTATTTCATTGGAGATGATCACAGAAGGACCCAAAGAAGCAACCATAAAAATATTCTCTACTCATGCAGATGAGTGGGGATTTTGTAAGACAAGAAACACATATTGGGTAATATCATAGTTACCATTCTTAAAATATAATTTCCTTGCTCAGAAACTTATAACACCACTGTAATGTTTCAGCCTTATTCACTCAACAAAAAATAAAGAAAAGTAGTTCCAATATTCTTAAGAAAGCTCCTTAACTTTCTTAGTATAAAGTATTAGGTTGATCTAATAAAAGCACCAAAGGAAGAAGGAGTGGGACGCTTAGCCTAACCAAACTCTTGAAACTCTAAGAATTTCAAGAAATTCTTGTCATCTAAATTCATTTTATTTTAATTTGTAAAGAGACTACTGTCTCAATAATTTAATAAAATTATATGTGCAACTGGAGGTACATATACAATTTAATGTAGGATGTTGTAAATTTTGATAAAGCTAGAAGTATTCCAGTGCAATAGTATTTATATCTGAGGTGCCTCAAGTCTACCATTACTATAATACTTCTAATGGATTTGACATATCAATATAACAAAGTTCCTAGACAAAAATATAATCCCGGGCCTATAAAATTCTCTGAGAATTGGGAAAACAGTCAATCACAAAGGCTTGTTTCTCTGAGTCACTGTGACTATCACAAAGGATAACATTTCTCCTAATTCTCATCTTCAGAATATCTACAAATAGCTATAAAATTCAAAATGATAGTTTCTGTGTATACAATAGAGAGTGTATACTGTTCTGAGAACAGACTCTGTCCTCTGCTCTGTCAATCTTACATGCTCTTGAAAGATTCTCAAGAGGCTTCTAACACTTGCCAAAAAATAAATCTATACGAGATCCCCAGAAGGATTTTCAAAACAAAATAGAGGAAAAGAGGGATAAAAGTTGGAAAGATTTTTGAAGTCTAGGGAAAAATAAATCAGTGTCATAAAATCAATGACCTGACAAGACTAAAAATTTTTTTCTCTCTGTTGAGTCCCAATGCTAGGTCAGCTTTTGTATTTTAATTCTGCATCTAGGTGGAAAGGATTTGGAAAACAAAGTAGTACAACTTAGTGTAAACTTGAGAATACTTCATAGATTTTCCAAAGCCAATTGTCACGTTTGGCTTTCCAGTGTAGCAAGAAAATACACTATAGTTCCTGGGAACACTTTTTGCAATATTCACTTTCAAACAAATGTCATGCCACGGAGCCATATTGTGACTCCACAATTTGAAGACCCACGGACTTAAAGAGTTCCATACTTGTTGCTGTGTAGTCGTTAAGTCCTATCTGACTCTCTTGTGACCCCACAGACTGTAGCCCACCAGACTTCACTGTCCTAAGATTTTCCAGATTTTACTGGAGTGGGCTTTCATTTACTTCTCCAGGGGATCTTCCTGACACAGGGACAGAATCCATGTCTACTGAATTAGCAGGCGGATTCTTTAACTCTGAGCCACCTCCTTTAATCTCAGTTGAGTGAAACCCAACCAGAGCATACAGAAAATCAAGGATTGGGAAACGTAAACATACATGACATATTTCTGTCTTTTCCTGAAACCCCATAAAGTATCAATAAAGTTTTTTTAAAAAAAACATGAGACAATAGTAAAGATTTTTTCAGTTCAATTCAGTTGCTCAGTTGTGTCTGACTCTTTGCAACCCCATGAATCACAGCACGCCAGGCCTCCCTGTCCATCACCAACTCCCGGAGTTTACTCAAACTCATGTCCATTGAGTCGGTGATGCCAGCCAGCCATCTCATCCTCTGTCATCCCCTTCTTCTCCTGCCCCCAATCCCTCCCAGCATCAGAGTCTTTTCCAATGAGTCAACTCTTCGCATGAGGTGGCCAAAGTACTGGAGTTTCAGCTTCAGCATCAGTCCTTCCAAAGAACACCCAGGACTGATATCCTTTAGGATGGACTGGTTGGATCTCCTTGCAGTCCAAGGGACTCTCAAGAGTCTTCTCCAACACCACAGTTCAAAAGCATCAATTCCTCAGCGCTCAGCTTTCTTCACAGTCCAACTCTCACATCCATACATGACCACAGGAAAAATCATAGCCTTGACTAGATGGACCTTTGTTGCCAAAGTAATGTCTATCCTTTTTAACATGCCGTCTAGGTTGATCATAACTTTCCTTCCAAGGAGTAAGCATCTTTTAATTTCAAGGCTGCAGTCACCATCTGCAGTGATTTTGGAGCCCAAAAAGATAAAGTCTGACACTCTTTCCACTGTTTCCCCATTTACTTCCCATGAAGTGATGGGACCAGATGCCATGATCTTCGTTTTCTGAATGTTGAGCTTTAAGCCAACTTTTTCACTCTCCTCTTTCACTTTCATCAAGAGGCTTTTTAGTTCCTCTTCACTTTCTGCCATAAAGGAGGTGTCATCTGCAAAGATAACATAGGTGGGAAAGAAGACAATAGCAAATATTTCACATTTGCTGCCAGAAATATTCATACTAAAATAAAAATCCTAACTCAAGAGCATTTTGCATAATAGATAGCAACACATTTGGGACAGATAAAAGCAGCTAGGAGAGAAGTAATTGGCACAGCAAAGGGAAGTGGTACCTTAAAAACTTGAAAGTGATTGTCTCTTGGGATCAGGACTGGACATGATGGGAAGACTCTTGCTTTTCTTAAAAGCCTTTAGCACCATTTACTTTATAGGCATTAATTACTTTATGAAAGTAAAACTTAATGTACTAAGTTAAAAATTAAAAGGGTAATAGCACATCTCATGTGAGGACTACTTTGTATACGTAAAGCTAAAACAATAATGTAAATCAGCTATATTTCAATTTTAAAAAATAAGAAAGACAAAAAAAACTATAGGAAGGTTATCATGATAGTCACTAATGCTGTTACACAACTGTTTTCTGGTTCTCCCCAAGTCTGCCCTTATGGCACGTCCTTTATGATCCCTGTGCTTAAGTGCTACAACAAAACTCCTCTTGGTCAATGACTTTAGGAACAGAAGTGACATACATCATTTATGGGCTTTAATTATTGGTGAGAGACCCTTCAGACCTAGCTTATTTCTCTTTGGTATGGTGAGCAGTAACATTTGAGGTGGGTCTGCTCCATAAACCTGGACGCTTACATGCCTATGGTGAACAGAAAGTGAAAGTCGCTCTGCTGCTGCGGCTGCTAAGTCGCTTCAGTCGTGTCCGACTCTGTGTGACCCCATAGACGGCAGCCCAACAGGCTCCCCCGTCCCTGGGATTCTCCAGGCAAGAACACTGGAGTGGGTTGCCATTTCCTTCTCCAATGCATGAAAGTGAAAAGGGAAAGTGAAATCGCTCAGTCGTGTCCAACTCTTAGCGACCTCATGGACTATAGCCCACCAGCCTCCTCTTCCATGAAATTTTCCAGGCAAGAGTACTGGGGTGGGTAAGCATGCCCTTCTCCAGGGGATATTCTTGACCCAGGGACTGAATCCATGTCTTCTACATTGCAGGCAGCTTCTTTACCATCTGAGCCACCAGGGAAGCTCATGATGAACAGACCCCTCCACTTATCTGTGATAGATATCAGCATGGTCAAGAAACAAGTCAGTGTTGTTTAAGCCACTGAGATTTGGGAGCTGTCAGTTATAGCAAAGAGCATAGATCATCCTAACTTGTTTAGGAATACCGATGAACCTAAAGGGCAGTCAGAATCAGAGATGCTCTGTCTCAGCTCCTGTCTCTGACAGAAACCCAATGAAGGTGGGTGTTTTTCTCTTTCCTTACATTTAGCAGCAAAATGGTTGCCAGTAGCTCCTGGGCTTCACGTCCCACAGTATCCATCAGCTGAAAGGAACTAACTTTATTCCTCATTTCTAGATCAGAAAAGCTTGTTGGAGTCACACTCCTGAGCCAACAGAGAGAGATCAATTTGTCAGAGTCAAGAAAGGGCAAATGAACCTGTAAGAATCCTGTAATGATGTGGTTGGGAAAGAGAGTAGAGCATATCTGTAAAATGTCCGAGGGATATTCCCAGGACAAAAGAAGTTACCGGGAAGACAGATAATAGGCAACCACTCTGAGTCTCTGTAGATTTACTTTATATGTCCTTAACGTTTTGATGTTTAATTAAGACAGTTAAACACTTATGATATAGTCTTTGCTTACTTCTATAGTTTCACCTTTCATCATTCACCACGCTAGATAGCTTCATGGATCTCTGCATAATTTCCAAATAAGTCATACATTTTCATGCCTCAGTGTCTTTGACACACCCTTGAACCCTTATCCTCTTGCCCAGGTGTAACAAAGAAGAAGGGCTTTCCTAGTGACTCAGATGGTAAAGAATCCACCTGTAATGCAGGAGACCCGAGTTCGATCCTTGGTTCGGGAATATCCCCTGAAGAAGCAAACGGCTACCAACTCCAGTATTCTTGCCTGGAGAATCCCATGGACAGAGGAGCCCAGAAATTTGGCAACCTAAGTGCTTTGATTTTGGCTTCCCTCGTAGTTCAAACAGTAAAGAATCTGCCTGCAATGCAGGAGACATGGGTTTGTCCCTGGGTTGGGAAGATCCCCTGGAAAAGGGAAGGGCAACCCACTCCAGTACTCTTGCCTCGAGAAGTCCATGGACAAAACAGCCTGGTGGGCTACAGTCCACGGAGTTGCAAAGAGTCACACACTACTGAGCAACTAACACCCACAACAGAGAAGGACCTGACTCCATATTGGATTTATTCCTTCAGATGCACTTGCTCATGCTGGCTCTGTACCTTTTGTAAAAGAATGCTGCCTACAAGCTGAAATATATGGGAAGCCCATTCTCAAGACTCTTACCTTTAAGTTTATAACACTTTAACCTTCATACAGAGATAAAAAGTTGCAGAACAAAAAATAACAATTGTCTTATTGGAGGTTTATAAGATCATTGTGGCTAGACCTAAAGTGTCAGCTGTAAGAGCTAAGAATTCCTGCAGCAAGCAGTTTGTAGCAATTAGCCACACCCCCTCCCCTTTTAGTATAAATACAAGCCTGAATTCTAATCCAGTTAAGACAGTTCTCTGGGACAGTAGTCCACCATTTTTTCTGTCTGCTGGCTTTCTGAATGAAGTTGCCATTCCTTGACCCAACAACTTGTCTCTCAATTTACTGTCTTGTCTTGGGAGCAGTACAAGCTTAGACTGAGTGACACAAGTACCCAAGTCTACTCATCCTGGAGTCAACTCAAATGATTTTGTCTGATCCCAGGACAGTTTTGCCATAGCGGAAAGAGAGTAAACTCTGGACTCACAGAAACACAGACTGAACATCCGTTGTTCCATTTACTAGCATATGACCTTGGTCAACTTACTAAGCTTTTTGAAATTTAATTTCAACATCTGTAAAATGATGATAATAATGACAAATGGCAGGGTTTCATGGATTAGAAGGACTATACATGTGTATAGTTCCAGAACAGAGAACAGTTTGAAAAATGCATATTACATATCTCATATGGCATTTCAGTGCAATTTTCTGCATATATATCTGCCTTCCATATCAACCTGTGAGTTTCTTGAAGAACCTGGCTTTATTCACCTTCAGTGTGTGGTGTCTAGCATATTAGAATTACTTGGGGAGTTTAAAACAAATGATCATTGAACCTTACCCTAAAGACAATGATTTAACTGATCTGGGATTTCACCAGGGCACTGATGGTGTTTTTCAAAGCCTTCCCCAGTGGGGTTAATATGCCATCAGGGCTGACAGCCACCATACTGGGTGCTCAAATATTTGTTGAGTGAATGCTGTTTGTCCTACAATGCATTTCTAAGACTCAGCTAAATGTTTCATTTATATACAACATTCACCTTGTTTTGGAGAAGGAAATGGCAACCCACTCCAGTGTTCTTGCCTGGAAAATCCCATGGACAGAGGAGCATGGTGGGCTACAGTCCATGGGGTCACAGGAATCAGACATGACTTAGCGACTAAGCCTAAGCCTTCATCTTCTTTAACCTTAGTGAAAGCCTGTAACCTCACTGCAGGTAGCTATTTGATAAGACATGTTACTCTGTTGTATCTTGGAAGAAGCAAATGGTAGTAGACAGGGAGCTCAAGGCTGAGTGAGGTCGAACACAGCTGATCGTTCCTTTTCTCTCTTGTGTAAGTAAGTACTACTGTCTTCAAAATGAGGTTAAGCTATCTGTCTTAAAAAGCCAGGGGGAGAAATAATACTGAAAACATGTTTGTCTTGGTTTTTGCCAGAATTCTTATTTATGCATTTCAAATTTCTAGCTAGCTTGCTGAGTATACATTACCTCCATCATGAAAATATTCTGATTAATGAAAGACCTTTCTGCTTAACATAGCAGATAATAATTTCTCTTCCTTCCAGAAATACCTCTGAAATGTGTGTGGGCTGGAGGCTGGGGGGTGGGGGGGGATGGGTGTGGGGGGAATAAATTGATGTATGATAGATACATGATGGACAGATATTCACAATAGATATACATCAGCTGCTTCTAGTATCAAGGAGTAGCACTGATATTGAATTTGCACTTCTCCTAAAGATGCAGTTGGGATTCATGCTGTTTCTTAGTTCATAATTAAAAGTGTGCAACAGCTAAAGAAGATTTGCAGCAGCTCCAAGTGCTGCCCATTTATATACATTCGTTGTCAAAGGGGTATTTATTGCCATGGATAGCAAAGCAAATAGATTTTAGAAAACTCTACACTCTTTAATGGCCTTCTATTCTTTTCTTTTCATTCCTTTTTGCCTTTGATGTTCCTGAAGCAAGTGAATAATACACTACAATGTCTCCAAGACTTAAAAGGATTTGAAATTACAAAGAAAACCCAAGAGCAACTTCTTAATCCTTTCCCGACCTTCTGCCTCATCTTTAAGTAGCTGCCTCTGGATAATTAGTCTTGTGTGAATAGGAGACACAACAACAAAAATTAGATTTATTTTAGGATGGATGGTTGATCAAATCTAGATGATAAGTTAGTGTATTTGAAGTACTCCATTTTCATACTAATTTTACATAATAGTTTTGACAACAACTCAAATTGATAGATTCACATTTTTTATTTTAAAACAGCTAAGTCATCCCTAACCATCACTGAGACCATGAATTGTCACTTCTTTGGACCTCGGTTTCCAGGTTTGCACTAGAAAAATTGGAATGATTAAATTCCAGATTTCCTTAAACTTCACTGATTTTATGTTTCACAGAGACATACTCATCAAAGAAAAAGCAAAGTAAACCCCCCAAGAAAAACAAAACAAATTATTGATCAATGATCTTTTACTCCAATTAAATTGGGTTTATTTTTATTTAAAATGAAAAAAATATTTTAAGTGTCTTGCTTTTAATTTTTATGTGTAAATATCAATAAATTTAACCACATATACAAAATTTCTGTGGACTCCTCAAGATTTTTTAAGTGTATAAAGGTGTCCTGAGGGCATCCCTGGTGGCTCACTGGTAAAGAATCCACCTGCCAATGCAGGAAACAAGGGTTTGATCCCTGGTCCAGGAAAATCCCACATGCCTTGAAGCAACTAAGCCTGTGTGCCACAGCTACTGAGCCTGTGCTCTGGAGCCCAGGAGCCGCAACTACTGAGCTCAGGTGGCACAGCTACTGAAGCCTGCACACCTAGAGCCCATACTCCACAACAAGAGAAGCCATGGCATGAGAAGTCCATACACCACTAGAGAGCAGCCCCCACTCCTCGCAACTAGAAAAAAAGCCATCACAGCACAGCCAAAAATAAATACATAAATAAAAATTATTTTTAAGTGTCCTGAGATCAAAGTTTGAGAACTCCTAATTTAAAATATTGGAAACAATTGAGAGCCATATAAGTTCTTTGCACCTGTGTTTAATATTTTCAAAACAGTCATTCATTTTCCAGTTTAAGTAGATGGTCCTCCACATGTCATGGCCCTCCATATGCCAAGCCTATGTCATCTGGGCCTGTTATCGTTCCTTCCAGGAACATCTACTTAGTTTACGGTAAGTGTAAACTCTAAGAATAAGAATTGTGTCTACTTTACTAACCATGGAGCCTCACACTAGAATTTAATGAATAGTGAGTAATCTGAAGCAGCATAAAGCATACTGTGAAATGCTCACATCACTTCTGAAATGCTCACATCACCTTTTTTAGATGATAATCTTAAATGTAAAACAATATATACGTGTAAACTCTCAGTTCTGGTCATAAATAATTTCAACGCCACAGTCCCCTACCCAGACAGTTGACATGGCTGAAGGAAACCATACAAGTATGCTAACCAGCCTCACTTGAGTATTAAATTGAATTGAGTTCTTAAGGAACTCTGACAGCTGTACTATATTTCCCTAGATAGCTATAGTATGCCTTCTCCTGTCCTTGAACAAGCAACGTTTCCCCTATCCTCATCCTTAACTGATGACTGTTTCCTATTTCACCACAACTCTCATCCACAAGCATCAGTCCTTTCTCCGCTCTCCCTCTTCCCACCATAGATAAAACCCACCAGGGCTATGCTTCCAGTAGACGTCATCTCTTCCCACTTGCTCAAAGACATCTTCCAGAAATTCCTTGCTGTCAATTGTCCCTCTCTACCAAAACATTCTTTTTTTTTTTTTTTTCAGATTTTATTTTATTTATTTATTTATTTTTTACTTTACAATATTGTATTGGTTTTGCCATACATCAACATGAATCCACCATGGCTGTACACGTGTTCCCAATCCTGAATCCCCCTCCCACCTCCCTCCCCATACCATCCCTCTGGGTCAGTGCACCAGCCCCAAGCATCCTGTATCCTGCATCGGACCTAGACTGGTGATTCATTTCTTATATGATATTATACATGTTTCAATACCATTCTCCCAAATCATCCCACCCTCTCCCTCTCCCTCTCCCACAGAGTCCAAAAGACTGTTTTATACATCTGTGTCTCTTTTGCTATCTCACATACAGGGTTATCGTGACTGTCTTTCCAAATTCCATATATATGTGTTAGCATACTGTATTGGTGTTTTTCTTTCTGGCTTACTTCACTCTGTATAATCGGCTCCAGTTTCATTCATCTCATTAGAACTGATTCAAACATATTCTTTTTAATGGCTGAGTAATACTCCATTGTGTATATGTACCACAGCTTTCTTATCCATTCATCTGCTGATGGACATCTAGGTTGCTTCCATGTCCTGGCTATTATAAACAGTGCTGTGATGAACATTAGGGTACACATGTCTCTTTCAATCCTGGTTTCCTCAGTGTATATGCCCAGCAGTGGGATTGCTGGGTCATAAGGCACTTCTATTTTCAGTTTTTGAAGGAATCTCCACACTGTTCTCCATAGTGGCTGTATTAGTTTGCATTCCCACCAATAGTGTAAGAGGGTTCCCTTTTCTCCACACCCTCTCCAGCATTTATTGCTTGTAGACTTTTGGATCGCAGCCATTCTGACTGGTGTGAAATGGTACCTCATTGTGGTTTTGATTTGCATTTCTCTAATAATGAGTGATGTTGAGCATCTTTTCATGTGTTTGTTAGCCATCTATATGACTTCTTTGGAGGAAATGTCTATTTAGTTCTTTGGCCCATTTTTTGATTGGGTCATTTATTTTTCTGGAATTGAGCTGCAGGAGTTGCTTGTATACTTTTGAGATTAGTTGTTTGTCAGTTGCTTCATTTGCTATTATTTTCTCCCATTCTGAAGGCTGTCTTTTCACCTTGCTTATAGTTTCCTTTGTTGTGCAGAAGCTTTTAATTTTATCAGCTGTGATTTCTCCCATCTTGAATTTGCTTTTCTCTTGGCCCCGTTCCCTCTCCAGCTATAACTCAATCATTCTGCTTCCCTCTGCATTATTTTATAAGATTGTTGATGTTTGCCACCTTAAATTTCTATCTTGTTTTCTTTTAACCTCATTACAGTCAAGCTTCCCCCTACCGTGTACCAAAACTCTGGTTACCAATGTCACCAATGACCTTCACTTTGCCAAATCAAGCAGTGAACTCCTACCTGACCTTTCAAAGACACCTGATGCAGCTGATCACTTGCTCTTCCTGAAAACAACCTTCACCATTCGGCTTCCAACACGCCTTCCTTTCCTGGTTTTGCTTTCGCATCGCTTGTTACTTCTAAATCCCATTTGCTGATTTGTCCTCACTTTTCCAGCCTCCTAAAAGGCTACAGTGTTTAGCCTTGGGACCACTTCTCTTGCCTACCTAATTCTCACTTAATTAGTCTATGGTTTTACACACTATTTATACTTTGAGACTTAAATTTACAACTCCATACCATGATACCCTTCTGAATTTCAGACACTCATATCTAACCATTTTCTCAATTTTCCAATTGGATGCCACACATTTTATGCTAAACTCATCCAAAACTGACCCTCAATCTTCCCTCCAAAATGCGTTCCTACTTCCCATTGTCTTTCTCATTTCATTCATGATAACTCCATCCTTCTCATTGCTCATGTCAAAAAATTTGAGTCATCCTCAGTATTCTCTCATAACCCACATCTAATTAGTGAGGAAATTCCACTGGCATTGTCTTTCTCCAATTTGGGAAGGAGATGAGATTTTTCCTAAAGTTATAAGTATCATGTAAACCAAAACTCAGATACAAAGTTAAATAAAGTAAGGACTACTTATCCCTGCGGGCTTCCCTTGTGGCTCAGAAGGTACAGCATCTGCCTACAAGGCAGCAGACCTGGGTTCGATCCCTGGGTCAGGAAGATCCCCTGGAGAAGGAAATGGCAACCCACTCCAGTATTCTTGCCTGGAAAATCCCATGGATGGAGAATCTTGGTAGGCTACAGTCCATGGGGTCACAAAGAGTCCAACACAACTGAGTGACTTCAGTCACTTTCACTTATCCCTGTATATAATTTTCCTACAAATGGCAAAAACTTGGATACTGGCCTTTTAGCTATGTCAATAAAGACGGTATGCAAAAATATCACTGGGCTCTTCAGTATATGAATAGAACGAAAGGAACTTGTCTGGACCAAAAGACTTCCATAAATTTAGGGTATTTGAGCCTTCTTTGATCTTTATATATTAGTCATTTAATTTATATGAATAACAATCATTAACGGTATTATCAAAATATGCTGAAGTATCATTATCAATATTAACAACTTCATTATAAATTAATACCCAAAAGACTATTGATTCAGCAAGTAAAGAAAATAGGTTTATATATGGATGCAATGTCCCCAAAATGTTGTATATTTGACTGCACCATAACTACTTTCTTTTTAATGTGAGAAGAGCGATAGTTTATTCCTCAGTTTGGATTGTACTTTCAAGCCTAAGACATCCCATAAAATACATCTGAAAATGTCAATTGACTGTATTATTAATGAAACTAATGGCGTGGGTTCTTAATGACTTGTACATACTCTGTGTGTGTATGCTTAGTCTCTCAGTCATGTCCAACTCTGTGTGACCCCATGGACTGTAGGCCACCAGGCTCCTCTGTCCCTGGGGATTTCCCAGGCAAGAATACTGGAGTGGGTTGTCATGGCCTCCTCCAGGGGATCTTCCCAACCCAGGGATCAAACACAGGCGTCTCACATTGTAGGCAGATTCTTTACTGTCTGAGCCACAAGGTAATACTCTATTCCCTCTTAATACAATTGATAAATCAATAAGATGTGTCTTATATTCCTTCTTTCCTTCATCCTGTTAGACTGAAATAAGTACCCAATTAGATGGCTTACAGAAATTCATTCAGATTGAAGGTTGTTTCATCTCTCATCACATGAGCAACCATCCAGCTGTCCTTCCACTGCTAAGTGCATGATTGCCACTGTCATACATGCCCTTGACCTCCCAGGTGGCTCAGTGGTAAAGACTCACCTGCCAATGCAGGAAACCCGGTTTGATCCCTTGCTTGGGAAGATTCCTGGGAGGAGGAAATGGCAACCTACTCTAGATTCCACACTGGTATAAAACCATGGACACAAGAGCCTGGCGGGCTACAGTCCATAAGGCTGTAAAGAGTCAGACAAGACTGAGCACACACACACAAATATATCCTTGAAATCTTCAGACTCACGGGTCTGCTGCACTTTCCCAAATTTGAATATTTAATCCTTTGCTTAAAACTTTTTGTTCCATGTCTTGTAGTCAATCCAACGGGTTACACCTTTATTTAAAAGGGCTCCAAATCTGCACCAAAGCAAGCCATCCACTTAAAAACAAAAACAAAAAACAACCAAACCTCCCAGAAGAAATGACTCATTGGTCTCAGAGTGAAAATTAATTGTGTATCTCCTGAAAAATTTGTTTTTACCTTATGATTCCTGTGAATTGTGTAACTAGCCAGGTTTATTTTTTATGTAGGCTACTTACAGTCAAATTAATAGCTAACTCATTAACAAGCATACAGATTATTAGGTTATGCATATCATGGCCCCATTATGATCTATCTATGTCCTATATTTTTTCAATTTTATTTCTTTCACTACCATTATTAAATTCTGTAACCTTGAAAAATCTTCTGCAACTTCACAAGCCACTTTTGTCCATTCTAAAATAAGGTGGGGGTGCAAGTAAATAATTGAGCCAGTAAATAAATGGATGCATATATAACATACAGACATAAATACAGAAGGTTTCCTGGAAGACCAAAAAGAAAGACAGTTAAAGGTTAAAAAATAGCTTCCTGTATTTCTTTGTTACAGCAAATTCTAAAAGAAGGGTGTGAAAATGTATCAGAAGGGAACAGGAAGAGCATTTTGTTACTCATTCCAGGATAATTCAGAAGGAATGGGTTTCCTCCTTTAAGAGATTCCTAAACAAAAGCATATTGGATTATCAACCAGTGGATCTTAAAATCAAAGAACTGATATAACACTATTCAATCAACTCAAATACAGTCATTATATACATGATCTTTCTGGTCATGCTAATTTTGCTTTTCTTCCAATATCTGACAAATCTGTTAAGCACAAAATCTATAGCAACTGATTTGGACCAAATGGCAAGACAGAAATTTAGTGTGGACAAGATTTATTTCACTCTTTCACACAGTTAACCCAACCTCTTTGTCTTATTTATAAGAAGAGATTCACTCTGTCATCAGACAAGCCTGAGGGAGCCCGAGAAGAATTAGACATCTGAAAGAAAAATATGGAGGAAGCACATTTCCTATGTGAAGTTTTTAGCACCACTTGTTTTCATGAGTAATTTTTTTGTTTTATTAAATCATTTTACTGTAGGATATCCAGTCTTACTGGGTGTTTTCTGAGGTTTTAGGGTAAGTGAGGTATATTAGATCACATAGAAAAAAAGTGGGAAGAGGCAGCTGCCTGCACGTCTGATGACAGCCACAAACAACTTACATCAGGACTGGAAAACAGAACTGCTTTCTTTATCTTGTTACCCATTCCTCAAGCCAAATGTTAAAAAATGAAGAAATTTCTACATTTCAGACCCAGATTACTCTGTTAGAGAAAGCTGATTCCCAAGCAGGATGGGGAACTAGACACAATAGTTAATCTCTTTTTTTTTAAAACTTGCTTCTTTTAAAATCCAATCATTTTAGCCCCCACTTTCTAATGTGTCATAATAAAGCTAAAAAGAGGCATTCATGCATGCTCAATCACTTTAGTTGTGTCTGTCTCTTTGCAACCCCATAGACTGTAGCCCACCAGGCCCCTCTGTCCATGGGGATTCTCCAGGCAAGAATACTAGAGTGGGTTGCCATGCCCTCCTCCAGGGGATCTTCCCAACCCAGGGACTGAACCCAGGTCTCTTATGTCTCCTGCACTGGCACATGGATTCTTTACCACTAGTGCCACCTGGGAACCACCCCTCCCCGAAAGAGAGGCCCTACACATCTTCAGAAATGTGCATCAAATAGTACCAATTTGATGAAATATATTCTCATATGTTAACATTTCAGAAATCTTGGGTGAAATTTTTCTCTAAAAGTGCCAAGTCTTGGACTTCCATTTATATGTTTTCCAAACCTCAATTATACATCTTCATCATTTAAAAGAAAGTTACAGGGAAACAACTGACAGGAGTGGGTTTTATTTTTTTTCTCCCAGGAACTACCAAAAGAAAAATGCCTTATTAGCATGTAGCTCCTAATCATTTGACAGCCAGGGCAAGAAGTTAAACCATTTTCAAGAAGCAACTGATAAAAGGCTAGACTCATTAGAGTGGATTCAAAGGCTCATAGCTAAGTGGTAAAATATTTCAGAGGATCAAATCTAATAAACTAATAAGAAAGCTAAATGAATGCCATATCTGCTATGCACCAATTTAATTCAATGTTGCACACATGGTAAACCTCTTAGCCCAACACTTGATAAAATAATTACCTCATTAAAGGAAGAGTGTAAGTACAGTTAGAAATCTTCATGGACTTGGGTTTTCCCAAGACAAAATAAAAGCTTTATGTAATACATCTTCTCTTCATAAGAGAAAATGTAAACGTAAAAATGCCACCAGGCTTTGTTTGGAGAGCTGAAAATGAACTCTTAAAAAAAAAAATAAAATAGAAGCATATGGACAGAATTAAAAAAAAAAAACGACAATTTATATTCTTATTTGTTTTATTCTTGACTACAAGGAGATCAAACCAGTCAATCCTAAAGGAAATCAGTCCTGAATATTCATTGGAAGGACTGATGCTGAAGCAGAAGCTCCAATATTTTGGCCACCTGATGCAAAGAACTGACTCACTGGGAAAGACTCTGATGCTGGAAAAGATTGAAGGCAGGAGGAGAAGGGAATGACAGAGGATGAGATGGCTGGATGGCATCACTGACTTGATGAACATGAGTTTGAGCAAGATCTAAGAGTTGGTGATGGACAGGGAAGATTGGCGTACTGCAGTCCTTGGGGTTGCAAAGAGACATGACTAAGTGACTGAACTGAACTTGAACTGGGCTCCTCAGGTGGAGCTAGAGGTAAAGAACTTGCCTGCCAATGCAGGAGATGTTAGAGTCACAGTTTTCAATCCCCTGGAGTATGAAATGCAAATCCACTCCAATATTCTTGCCTGGGAATCCCCTGGATAGAAGAGCATGCTGCTGCTGCTAAGTTGTGTCAAGTGTCCGACTCTGTTCGACCCCATAGACGGCAGCCCAACAGGCTTCTCTGTCCCTGGGATTCTCCAGGCAAGAATACTGGGGTGGGTTGCCATTTCCTTCTCCAATGCATGAAAGTGAAAGTGAAAGAAGTCGCTCAGTCGTGTCTGACTCTTAGCAACCCCATGAACTGTAGCCTATGAACTCCTCCATCCATGGGATTCTCCAGGCAAGCGTACTGGAGTGGGTTGCCATTGCCTTCTCTGGATAGAACAGCATGGCTGGCTGCAATCCACAGGTTGCAAAGAAATGGACATGACTAAAGTGGCTTAACATGTACTTACAGTTGTAGCAGAGTTTCAAGCTTTGCTTACCTTGTGAAGTACAATATACATTTTCAGAAAATAGAACTACAGGGCCAGTTAAGATAAGGAATGAAGGAAGAATCCTCCAGGCAAAGGATACTCAATCTTGTTGTACAGAGAATCACCTGGGAGGCTTTGAAAACTCCCAATGCCTTGTTTCAACCTCAGGATTCTGATTTTAGTTGGTGTGCATTCAATGTTTAGGCATCTAAACTTTTTTTTTTTTTTTAAGTATTCAGAGACTTCCCTGGTGGTCCACTGGTGAAGAATCGCCATTCAATTCAGGGGACGTGGGTTTGATCCTAAGATCCCTCATGCCAGACAGCAACTAAGCCCATCATGCCCCACAACTACAGAGTCTGGGCTCCACAACCAGAGAGTTCATGTACTGCAAGAAAATATCCCACATAACACAGCAAAGAATCCACATGCCACAGCTGAGACCGATGTGTCCGCATAATTTTTTTAAGTATTCAGGGTTCCTCTGATGTTGAGGCAGCGGGGTGAGAAATCACTGCTCTAAGTGAGAGACCATATTGGTCACTGGAGCACTTCAGAGAGTAGAAGGAGCCCCGTTAATAACTACACCTGAATCAAAGAATGAAACTGCCTGGGCAAACTGAGAGGTGTAGTCACTCTACAGTGCTGAATATATTTACAATGTCTCATGTAGGAGATAGAAAAAAGAATCTTTGTCATCGCTTGCCAAGTAGGAAATCCCTTGTTCCCAAGACAACACCTTAGATCTTTGGACAACTGGAATATACTCCCCATTAGTTCTACTCACTATTTCCTGAATTCACACATAAGAGTTGAACCCCTCTCCCACAGACAAGACCTTCAGATATTTGGAGAGACATATTTTATTCTAGTTTTATTATCAGGGCTACTGTTATTAATATTGATGCGTTAGATTAAAGATGATTTTTGTGACAGTCCATTGGCAGGAGTATAATAGGTTAATGATAACAGCTATTATAAGTATGTTGATATAGTGGCTTGTGTAGTGGATACTTCTATAGCTCATGGGTTAAACGTTTTTATTGTAACAGGAGTGATGGCTATAGTATATTTACTTCAAAACTGATTCAAATCAGTGGTCAGAGGAAGCTGGTTATTACAATTAGGGTTCCTAAAATGTTAAGATGATGTTAGGATAATGATAAAGATGATGGTATTTATTAGTTCAAGGTATGGGCCAGATAGCTTATTTAACTGGCCTTACTATAAGATAAAGTGTAATATGGTAGCAGAATGAATTTCAAATTCATAAGGGTAGGTTCAATTCCTATAATTCTAAAAATAAGAGGATTTGGACCTCTATTAGAGTAACTTAGAGTTACTCTAGCAAAGTAACTTTTACCAGACATACTTCTTATGTTTGTAGAGGAATGCTTGATATTATACTTGGTAGTGAGATGGGTCAAATGCAGAAGGCTAGCGTTAACGATAGGAAGCTTTTTCAGAGTAAATGTATTAGTTGATCACATGAAAATTGAAGGTAGGGTGCTCAAATTCATACCAAAGATATTGTTAGTGGTAGCGCTGTGATAATAAGGCTGATTGTGTATAGTTTTGGTATGTAGGGGCTATAGAATGTGCCTAGAAATAGGATTGCTGTGAAAATGTTTATTATGACAATGTTGGCAGTCTGCTAAGAAAAATATGGTGAATGGGCATGCTGCATATTCTATGTTGAAGCCTGATACAAGCTCAGATTTTCCTACTGTAGGTCAAAGGGGGCTTGGTTAGTTTTAGCTAGAGTGTAAATAAATTGTGTTATAACTAAGGGTCATGATGGGAAATTATTCATTAACATTCTTGTGTTGTGATGAGGGTCAAGGTGAAAAAGTGAATAGTGAAAGTCGCTTAGTCATCTCCAACTCTCTGGGACCCCATGTACCGTAGCTGGCCAGTTTCCTCTTTCCATGGAATTCTCCAGGCAAGAACACTGAAGTGGGTTGCCAGTCCCTTCTCCAGGTGATCTTCCCAACCCAGAGATCAAACCTAGATCTCCTGCATTGCAGGTGGATTCTTTATTCACCATTTAAGAGGACTGATAAAAAAATCGTTGTTCATGTTACTCCATATGAAATTGTTTGTGCTACTGCTTATAGGGCTCTGATTAACACGTATTTTGAGTTGGAAGCTATCTGGATCATAAAGTGGAATATGCAGCTAGGCTTGATAGGTTGTCATCAAGTCACTAAGTCGTGTCTAATTCATTGTGACCCCATGGACTTTAGTCTGCCAGGCTCCTCTGTCCAGGGAATTCTTCAGGCAAGAACACTGGAGTGGGTTGCCGTTTGTTTCTCCAGGGGATCTTCCCACTCCAGGGATAAAACCTGCCTCTCTTAAGTCTCCTGCATTGGCAGGCAGATTCTGTACCACTAGCACCAAAGGTTTAACTTTTATGCAATTACCAGATTCTGCCACCTTAACAAACCCTGATCATGGGTAAATCTTTTGTACATATTAATTTAATTAATTAATTATCATTAATTAGTTTTAAGGCATCTTTAAATTGAGCCTTATTTTTCTTGTCCTTTCATACTAGGAGAAATATATAATAGATAGAAACTGACCTGGATTACTCTGGTCTAAACTCAAATCACATAGACTTAATAGCAGTTACACCATTGGAGTGTCCTGATTCAACATCAAGTTAACATTTAAAAATATATTAAAATTTGGTAATTGTAAAATTTGAACTGAAATTCTTTTCCTGGCAACCAGCTGTCACCAGGCTCATTAGGCTTGCTAGCTCTTCTTATAAATCTCACTATTCTGCTACATAGATGAGTTTGTTCTAATAAACTGTTTATAAGTAGCTAGTCTGACTTCAGGATATTTAACTTAGGTTCTCTTCGTTAAATGTTTTCTAGTCAAATCATTATGCAAAAGATACAAGTGGTAAACTTTGCTTTTTGTTACTTTTAATGCTTCTTTCATCATTCTCTCATGGTACTTTCTCTAAAGCACCAGTTCAGTTCAGTTCAGTCGCTCAGTCGTGTCCGACTCTGCAACCCCATGAATCGCAGCACGCCAGGCCTCCCTGTCCATCACCAACTCCCAGAGTTCACTCAGACTCATGTCCATCGAGTCACTGATGCCATCCAGCCATCTCATCCTCTGTTGTCCCCTTCTCCTCCTGCCCCCAATCCCTCCCAGCATCACAGTCTTTTCCAATGAGTCAACTCTTCCCATGAGGTGGCCAAAGTACTGGAGTTTCAGCTTTAGCATCAGTCTTTCCAATGAACACCCGGGACTGATCTCCTTCAGAATGGACTGGTTGGATCTCCTTGCAGTCCAAGGGACTCTCAAGAGTCTTCTCCAACACCACAGTTCAAAAGCATCAATTCTTCGGTGCTCAGCCTTCTTCACAGTCCAACTCTCACATCCATACATGACCACAGGAAAAACCATAGCCTTGACTAGACAGAACTTAGTCGGCAAAGTAATGTCTCTGCTTTTGAATATACTATCTAGGTTGGTCATAACTTTTCTTCCAAGGAGTAAGCATCTTGCATCAGAGGATATTTTAAATTTCTACCCCCTATACTTTAAATGTTTGGTGAATGTTTTATGTAGCTTGTCTAAACTAGTAGAATGGGCAAAGAGGTGTTGAGCTAGATTTAGCTCATAAAGTGAAGAAAGTGAAAGTTGCTCAGTTGTGTCCAACTCTTTGCAACCCCATGGGTATAGTCCATGGAATTCTCTAGGCCAGAATACTGGACTGGGTAGCCTTTCCCTTTTCCAGGAGATCTTTCCAACCCAGGGATCAAACACAGGTCTCCTACATTGCAAGCTGATTCTTTACCAGCTGAGCTACAAATTAAGAAATCACCTAGGTGCAAACTATGCTTTGATTTATCCAAGCACACTTTCTAGTATGCTTAACTTGTTACAACCTGTCTCTTCTCATATGATTAGTATTTACTATAGATTATAGGAAATTAATATCAATACTTGAGGAGGGTGACAGGCAGTGTTTCTATGCTTTTCATGCGTTTATTCAGTTGAACACTCTATTCTTAACTACTAAATCCTCCTTTGGTTTTTAGTTTTCATAAAAACTTTCATGTGGTGAAAACTACGTTCTTGAAATAGAAAATGAAGCCCATTTCTTCCTACCCGATAGGTTACACCTTGACCTAACATTTTAATGTATAATAATTATCCTTTTTAGGATTTGCTTAAGATGGTACATAAACTGAAGTAGCAACAGTTGGTTGAGGTTTATAGAGAACTGGCTCCTCTAGACGGGAGGTGGGGTATCAGACTTTAATTGGGATAAAAAAAAATACTTTGCTTTTGCTTTATTTTAGGTTAAAGTGTATTTAAAACTTTGATAGTTTTGTCAATTCAGATCACCAATATATGAATTTCTCAGTTGTATCAGAAATATTTTCTCTGTAAATACCTGCTAAATATATGGCAGTTCAAAATATTTTTTGGCAAGGAGGTGGAGACCATTTGGACCGTTGTATCTATTTCAGATCATTACTTCAAATGCCGTGAAATGTTGCACATTAAAAATGGAATTTAAAGCATGCTATATATCATCTCATTTTAAATGATTTTCCAAACTGATTGTCACCTTTTCCTAATTTTGGACTGTGTTTTCTATTTCAAAGTGCTATGTTGGCATGCTTACTTTTTTTTCTTCTTCTTCAAATCTGGATGCCCAACTGTCAAATTGCTAAAATATGTTTTTAGATACACTCTTAAAATTTTGCTCTAACTTATTTTGCCAAAGCAACAGAGTCTTTATGACAGACAGAGATGCAGCAAACAGAGAAGAAATGATGAAATCTTGCCAAACAGGCATTTTATAAACTACTGAACACATGGAAGGGGCTGCTGAGCTGTCTTTCCAAGAGTTCACAAGTTTCCTTTTGCTTTTTCACGTTTCATATTTTAAATTTTGCTGCTGTGGGACTTCCCAGGTGGTCCAGTGGTTAAGACACTGCAGGGGGCACAGGTTTGATCCCTCCTGATAGGGAAACCTAGATACCATATTCAAAAGCAGAGACATTATTTTGCCAACAAAGGTCCGTCTAGTAAAGGCTATGGTTTTTCCAGTAGTCATGTATGGATGTGAGAGTTGGACTGTGAAGAAAGCTGAGTGCCAAAGAATTGATGCTTTTGAACTGTGGTGTTGGAGAAGACTCTTGAGAGTCCCTTGGACTGCAAGGAGATCCAACCAGTCCATTCTGAAGGAGATCAGCCCTGGGAGGATCAGCCTTTTAGAAGGAATGATGCTAAAGCTGAAACTCCAGTACTTTGGCCACCTCATGTGAAGAGTTGACTCATTGGAAAAGACCCTGATGCTGGGAGGGATTGGGGGCAGGAGGAGAAAGGGACAACAGAAGATGAGATGGCTGGATGGTATCACCGACTCGATGGATGTGAGTTTGAGTGAATTCCAGGAGTTAGTGATGGACAGGGAGGACTGGCTGCTGCAATTCATGGAGTCGCAAACAGTTGGACACAACTGAGCAACTGAATTGAACTGAACTGAGGGAAATGAAGATCCCACATGTGGCATGGTGCGGCCAAAATAAACTAATTAAATTTTTTTTTAATTGTACTAAATTTCGCTTCTGGGAGCTGTGTTTAGAGTTACATTACTAAAATATATCCATGAATAGGCAGAATTTTGTGAGAGATTCAAATACATAGCATTTTTAGCTCAACAACAGTGATATATAATTGAAACACTACAAATTCTGACACGTGTTAGACAATTTAAAATATGGGTCTGCCATTCATTCACTATACGATTTTGAACAAATCACTTCTTATCTAAGTACAAAGAGAATCATTTTTAACATTAAAAGGACTAGTCCAACTTTCAAAATTCAAATATTAATATGTTGTGGTAAATGCGCACTGGAGAGATCTCTTACCACTGCTACATTAATACTCCCTCATTTGCTCTTTTGATCACTTTTTAAAAGGCAATATATATTTGATTCAAAATGTTAAATGTGGTAGACTAAATAATGGTCCCACAGAAGATATCTAAGTCTTAATTCCAGAAATGCATAAATGTTACCTTATGCAGCAAAAAATAATGATACTTTGAAGATATGACTTTGTTAAGGATCTTGAGATAGGAAAACTATTCTATATCATCCAGATGGGCCCTAAATGTGATGACATATATCCTAAAAGGGGCTTCCCTGGTGGCTCAGAGGGTAAAGCGTCTGCCTGCAATGCAGGAGACCTGGGTTTGATCCCTGAGTCAGGAAGATCCCCTGGAGAAGGAAATGGCAACCCACTCCAGTACTCTTGCCTGGAAAATCCCATGGACAGAGAAGCCTGGTAGACTACTGTTCATGGGATCGAGGGCAGCAGACGGAGACTTAACACAGAATAGAAAAAGGCCACGTAACAGAGCAGAGGGACAGACAGGCAGATGGCATTACGACACTGTCTTTGAAGACGGGGGATGGGACGTGAGCCAAAAAATACAGGGAAAGCAGTTTAGAAAGGCCAGGAAGTGAATTCTCACCTAGGTCATCTGGAAGGAGTATGATGCTGTTGACACCTTCATTTCAGCTCGGTGATGTTTATTTTGTATTTCTGTCCTTCACAACTATGAGAGAAACTGGCTCAAGAAATAGACATTTATCAGGAAAGATAAAAGAAATTAAATTACAATTCTAGCTAGAACCACACAGATATCCATAATATTTCATCCCTAATATAAGAGAAAATGACAAAGAAGAATATAAGAGACTTGGAAAATGGTAAATCAACACCCAGGAAAAAAGTGAGTGAAAGGCCCAGGACTGCAGCTTCAGAGTAGATCTTGAAAGCAACCAGTCCATATTAGAGCAAAATGATGCAAAACTCCAGGAGAAAAGCCTCTGGAAATTAAAGAGAGGCCCATAATACAGTTACTATGAGTAAGAGACAAGAAATACCGAGAATGGGGGAAAAGCCAAAAAATGAAAGGGAAAAAAAAACCTACTTGAATTTCAAGGAACAGAACCAGTGGAAGAAATGGTAGTACATCAGTCAGTATATGAAGCAAAACACCAGTATAGAACTGCAAGTCAGTGGTAGTCACGTGGAATGTACAGGCCATAAACAAGCATAAACTCAGGGGAAACTGCTTAAATGAGAAAGAAAATAGTCATAAATTATAAGAAAATAAAAAGATAAAGAAATACATAGTTAAAACATGAAGTTACCAAAAATTATAATTTTAAGAGACTGGTTGAGTATGAAAAGAGATCCATTCTTTGAATATGATACTGAATACCTTCCTTGTACATCCACAAGTAGTGATTGACATCTGCAGCAGAAATGCAGATGGGAATTATAATAATAGCTATTAAATAGCTTTGTGGTAAATAATAGACCATCATGACAATTTGAACTTTGTTTATCATTTCAACATTTAGAATCAACTTACACACAAAGCATGAAAAGTTTAATTACGCCTGCAAGAAATAAAAGTATTATAAATTTTGGCGAGATCAAAGGAAAAAGAAAAAAGTTAG
The DNA here is from genome assembly GCF_032405125.1 of Capricornis sumatraensis. Taxonomy (NCBI): domain Eukaryota; kingdom Metazoa; phylum Chordata; class Mammalia; order Artiodactyla; family Bovidae; genus Capricornis; species Capricornis sumatraensis. The sequence continues at coordinate 38,788,251 of NC_091089.1, read as the reverse complement.
GAGTTTGTTGGCAAAGGGGGATTTAAGTGAAAGGAAGGTTGAGGGTATTAATACCATCATCCTAACACTGTATAGAGTCAAGAATTTGGGCTATAAATAAAGGAACAAAGGGAGGCTTATATATTAATATAATATTTAGTGAAGGATTAATAAATTATTTAAAGGAGAAGTTCTCCTGGGAAAGAGAATGGCTACCCACTTCACTAATCTTGCCTGGAGAATTCCATGGACAGAGGAACTTGGTGGGCTACAGTCCATGGGGTTACAAAGAGTCAGACACGACTGAGTGACTAACACTTTCACTATTCTTTTTCAAAGTAATATTAGGAAAAGCAAAAGAAGAAATAATGATAATAGGAGAAAATGACCTGATACAACAGAATTAGATTCCATTCTATCATAGAAAGAAGTCAACATATAATGTCTAAAATGGATAACAAACAGAAACAAACTCACAGAAAACAGAGAACAAATCAGTGGCTTCCAGAGAGGAAGAGGGGCAGAATAAGTGAAAGGGATTAAGAGGTACAAACTGCTAGGTATAAAATAAATAATTTGCAATAATATAATAATGTGCACAGGAGAGGGAGTATAGTCAATTTTTATAATAACTTTTATGGAATGTCATCTATATAATATTGAATTACTATGTTGTAAACCTAAAAATAATATAATATTGTAAGTCAATTATACTTTAATTTAAAAAGATAATCAGAAAAAAGACTGCAGTATATTATTTAGCAATAAGGATGGTATCAACAGAAGAGCTTTATTTTTAAAAAACTTTAAAAATGAAATGAAAGCTCTAAAGAAGAAAAAGACCAACTGTTAATATTTATTAAACTTGAAGATAAATATACAGATGTACTATCCTCTGTATTCTTCTAGAGTTACACACACACACACACATACACAAAGGTTGTGGAGTCAAAACGATTCAGTCAAACCCATAGAACTCCCAGAATTATTAGTTAACTACCTGTGTGACTTAGGACATCTTCACTTCTATGAACATCCTGATCTGAAAGGTCGGTAATACTCTCTGTGACATAGCACTGTTGTGAGAATTAAATGAGACTGAATATTTAAAAGGCTCAATATAGTTTCTGACAGCAGAAATCTAAATTAATGATAGCTTCCTTATAAAGGCCTGTCCCTTGGTATGCAGTTGGTATTAATAATATAAAACTAGGACCTGAGGTCTGCTCAATATACTAGACCCAAAAGCAGAATTTCAAAGGACAATGAAAAAAGTCTCAAACTTTGTTTATTATCTAGGCTTTGTAAAACAAAGCCAAGGCAAGCTAAAGGTGGACCAACCTGATATAAATTTGTAAAATAACTAAGACAATCATTCAAGGAGCGGTTCATCAAAAAAAAGTACGAACAATTAACCCCTGTGTACCAATGGTGTCATTTAAATGTATGTTTCTGTAATAACCCCAAAACTATTTTTAAAACTCTGTGATTATATACAGCATATGTGCCTAAGCATCCTGCATGCTAAATCACTTCAGTCATGTCCAACTCTTTTCAACCCTATGGACCAAAGCCCACCAGGCTCCTTTGTCCATGGGATTTTCCAAGCAAGTATATCAGAGTGGGTTTCCAAGCTTTCCTTCAGGGGATTTTTCTGACCCAAGTATTGAACCTGCGTCTCTTATGTCTCCTGCACTGGCAGGTAGAATCTTTACCACTAGGGCCACTTGGAAAGCCCCTTATGTGCCAATACAAAGTAATTAATAAGTTTTTACTAAACACCAGAGCTTCCCTAATGGCTCAGATGGTAAAGAATTTTCCTGCAATGCAGGAGACTCGGGTTCAATCCCTGGGTTGGGAAGATACCCTGGAGAAGGGAATGGCCAGTATTCTTGCCTGGAGAACTCCATGGACAGAGGAACCTGGCAGGCTATAGTACATGCAGTCGGAAAGAGTCCGACAAAACTGAAGCGACTAACACTATCACTTTCAAAGTGAAAATGAAAATCACTCAGTCTTTGCAGCTCTGTGGACTATACAGTCCATGGAATTCTCCAGCCCAGAATATTGGAGTGGGTAGCCTTTCCCTTCTCCAGGGAATCTTTCCAACCCAGGGATTGAACCCAGGTCTCCCGCATTCCAGGTGGATTCTTTACCACCTGAGCTGCAAGAGAAGCCCAAGGATACTGGAGTAGGTAGCCTATCCCTTCCCCAGCGGATCTTCCTGACCCAGGAATTGAACTGGGGTCTTCTGCATTGCAGGCAGATTCACCAACTGAGCTATCAAGAAAGCTGTTCCTCAAACATCTACTAAAATGCTGAGTACTACAAAATAGTATCCCACAGGATCTTATAACACAATGGAATACACACAAAAAGGTGCATACCACAAAGTTCCTGATAAGTACCAAATAACAATCTTCAGCCTCAGATTTGTCCTTGAGAATTATAATTAAGATCTCCAATATTAACAAAGGCAGCAGGATGTTGCAGTGGAAACAGTGCTAGGATTGATGTCAAGAGGCCTGTTTTACAAACCAACTCTTTGGGTGACTATGTTCCCAATTCATTTGAGGAAACCAGAATTGAAAGAGACATTGTACCCCAATGTTCATTGCAGCACTGTTTATAATAGCCAGGACATGGAAGCAACCTAGATGTCCATCAGCAGACAAATGGATAAGAAAGCTGTGGTACATATACACAATGGAGTATTACTCAGCCATTAAAAAGAATACATTTCAATCAGTTCTAATGAGGTGGATGAAACTGGAGCCGATTATACAGAGTGAAGTAAGCCAGAAAGAAGAACACCAATACAGTATACTGACACATATATATGGAATTTAGAAAGATAGTAATGATAACCCTGTATGTGAGACAGCAAAAGAGACTCAGTTGTATAGAACAGTCTTTTGGACTCTGTGAGAAAGGGCGAGGGTGGGATGATTTGGGAGAATGGCATTGAAACATGTATATTATCATATGTGAAATGAATCGCCAGTCCAGGTTTGATGCAGGATACAGGATGCTTGGGGCTGGTGCACTGGGATGACCCAGAGGGATGGTATGGGGAGGGAGGTAGGAGGGGGGTTCAGGATGCGGAACACGTGTATACCTATGGCAGATTCTGTTGATGTATGGCAAAACCAATACAACATTGTAAAGTAATTAGCCTCCAATTAAAATAAATAAATTTATATTAAAAAATAAATAAATAAAATGAGTTGACACATGAGAAATCACTCTTGAAGAAAACTGACTCTGCCTGGAAAGCTGCTCCCAGCTGTGTCCACAGCAATTGCTAAATGTTCATAGATTTCCCCAGAATGGATCCCCCAGTTTTCCTGTTCTCATTTCAGAAACTGATTTTAATCTTCTTTCTCCTTTCATCTAGTCCCCTCTCCTCTTGCAGTTACAAAACACAAGATGAAATCAGCAGCATTGCCTTTGTTTCCATGGAACAGAATTGTCTTCACTTACATGTGTAAATGCCTAAGTCCAGAAATAGGGCTGAGGACTCCTGACTCCCAGCCCATTACTCTCAAGTTGTTATATTGCATCTCTTTCCACTCTCAAAGATTAGAGCAGGAGGGAAAAGCACTTTCAAGTAGAAATTTAATACCCTCTTACCCAGAATTACCACAGCACCTCTGCTCAGCCACAGGTCAAGAGGTCAAAATTATCTTAATCCATATCTTGACAACACTGGTTTATCAAATAATCAACTTTTTCCTATTCTTTTTCCTCCCTTCTACATTCCAATGTTTAATGTGATTGTTTAAGGTCTGAAAATATTTATGACATATCAGTAAATACAGATCAGTTTTATTTTTGATCCAGTGTGATTACTTTTAGAATTACATCCTTTAGGCTAAGGATTATGTGGGCACTATAGTGAAACTCTGCGGACTTGAAACTATCAAGACCGCATTGTCATCTGAAGCTCTCTAGAACTGATGCCTTCCAAATCCAGAGAGTCAGGGTGAACTTTGCATAGATAATCCTATTGGTACAAGCTCTTATAGCCTCATATAACTCCACATCTTTGTTTCTAGGCAACCAGAAAGACAGAAATATGACAACCTTGTATTTGTAATGCAGAATCATGCTGCTTCAAGATCACTTATTGTGATATTTCATACTTTGCTTAAGCTTAGGGGCTTACATTAGGCCCTGTTTGACTAAAAAAGGTAAAGAACCAGAATTTACTTTTCATTCAATCAACATTTATAAGGTTCTGAACTATATGTCAAATACCATTTAAGGAAGAAAATTAAGGCAAGGTCCTTTCCCTAAAATATCTTGCAGTTTAATGGGGAACTCTACACATAAATATCCAATTCATACAGTTATAGTAAGTGTTATAAAATAGGGATTTCCACATTTGCTAATTTCTTCATTTATTTATTATAGTGTTTGAGAGCCTGCTATATGCCAGAGACTGGTATAGGGACCCAAACATAAATGCTGTATTGTATCTATCCTCCAAACTCACAATCCAGTGAAGCAAGGAGGAATAAGATACTGATTTTACAATGTTATATGATAAGTACTATATTAGATGCTCAGATAAAATATATGGCAACACATAAGAAAGATATTTAGCCCTCATCCCCTTGCCTGAAATGCATTCTCCACCTCTCCATTTACACACATTCTCCTTTGTCATCCTGGTAATCTGTTCACTCTAGAGAACTAAGGTCAGTTCTCAATTTCTCTGATGCCACTGCAGGAAAATTAGGTTGTTCTCTGCCTCATACATCTACCTAATGCTTTACAAATACTTAGTATATACAGAACTTTTTTTAAGGAATGACTTCACAATGAGAATATTGATCCTTTACTATATCACTTAGTTTTTCTAAGATCTCTGCCATTCTCCTTTAAGAACCAAGAAATTTTGGCTACTCACCATATAAGGACACTGACATTTAGTAGTCATTAAATTCAGTTCTTTACAAAACTGTCTAAACTACATAAATTAACTCTGACACAAGTACAGCTTATTTCCAATTTACTAGGAAACCATTCTATAGGAAGTTAGTACACCCAGTTCAGAGGCCAGAATGCCTTGCCTGGTAAGATCCTAAATGAACATCAGTATTTCCAAGCTTAACACTAAATGTTTGGTTTTCTCCAGTTCTGTGAATTTTGAAGACAGAAACCTCTTCATGATATCACACTGCACATCTGTCGGGCTTGCTGACTCCCAGGAATTCCACATTCTCAGTCCCATGGACTGTAGCCTACCAGGCTCCTCCATCCATGGAATTTTCCAAGCAAGAATACTGGAATGGATTTCCATTTCCTTCTCTAGGGGATCTTCCCGACCTGGGGGTTGAATCCAGGTCTCCCACATTGCAGCCAGACACTTTAACCTCTGAGCCACCAGAGAAGCCCATAAATTAGATTAACTGCCCTAAAATATCTGCTTATTGAGAAGTGACATTCAGCATCAGTTGCCTATAGAAATGGTGCTTCCCGGGTAGCTCAATCATAAAGAAATCCATCTGCCAATGCAGGAGATGCAGGAGATGCAGGTTCAATCCCTGGGTTAGGAAAATCCCCTGGAAGAGGAAACGGCAACCCACACCAGTATCCTTGCCTGGAAATCTCATGGACAGAAGAGTCTGGTGGGCTACAGTCCATAGGGTGGCAAACAGTCAGACACAACTGAACGACTGAGAACACCTATTGAAATATTCAGTTCAGTTCAGTTCAGTCGCTCAGTCGTGTCCTACTCTTTGTGACCCCATGAATCGCAGTACGCCAGGCCTCCCTGTCCATCAGCATCTCCTGGAGTTGACTCAGACTCGCGTCCATCGAGTCAGTGATGCCATTCAGCCATCTCATCCTCTGTCATCCCCTTCTCATCCTTCCCCCAATCCCTCCCAGCATCACAGTCTTTTCCAGTGAGTCAACTCTTCGCATGAGGTGGCCAAAGTACTGGAGTTTCAGCTTTAGCATCGTTCCTTCCAAAGAAACCCCAGGGTTGATCTCCTTCAGAATGGACTGGTTGGATCTCCTTGCAGTCCTAGGGACTCTCAAGAGTCTAGCCCTAGAGAAATATCCCTCTCATCAACTGTCTCCTTGCTAAGTATTTTTAGGCAGTCTGCTTCTAGTTCTCTTTTATTTGTTCCTCTTTTTCTCTTCAATAGCCTGGCCTTCTTGTTTTTAGGTCTTTCAGTGCATGCAGTCTCAAAATTATATTACAGAATGGCAGCGGTAAGGAGATACCCCTCATCCAAGGTAAGGAGCAGCGGCTGTGCTTTGCTGGAGCAGCTGTGAAGAGATACCCCATGCCCAAGGTAAGAGAAACCCAAGTAAGATGGTAGGTGTTGCAAGAGGGCATCAGAGGGCAGACACATTGAAACCATACTCACAGAAAACTAGTCAGTCTAATCACACTAGGACCACAGCCTTGTCTAACTCAATGAAACCAAGCCATGCCTGCGGGGCAACCCAAGACGGGCAGGTCATTATGGAGAGGTCTGACAGAATGTGGTCCACTGGAGAATGGAATGGCAAACCACTTCAGTATTCTTGCCTTGAGAACCCCATGAACAGTATGAAAAGGCAAAATGATAGGATACTGAAAGAGGAACTCCCCAGCTCATTAGGTGCCCAATATGCTACTGGAGATCAGAGGAGAAATAACTCCATAAAGAACAAAGGGATGGAGCCAAAGCAAAAACAATACCCAGTTGTGGATGCGACTGGTGATAGAAGCAAGATCCGATGCTGTAAAGAGCAATATTGCATAGCAACCTGGAATGTCAGGTCCATGAATCAAGGCAAATTGGAAGTGATCAAACAAGAGATAGCAAGAGTGAACGTCGACATTCTAGGAATCAGCGAACTAAAATGGACTGGAATGGGTGAATTTAACTCAGATGACCATTATATCTACTACTGCGGGCAGGAATCCCTCAGAAGAAATGGAGTAGCCATCATGGTCAACAAGAGAGTCTGAAATGCAGTACTTGGATGCAATCTCATAAATGACAGAATGATCTCTGTTCATCTCCAAGGCAAACCATTCAATATGACAGTTATCCAAGTCTATGCCCCAACCAGTAACGCTGAAGAAACTGAAGTTGAACAGTTTTATGAAGACCTACAAGACCTTTTAGAACTAACACCTGAAAAAGATGTCCTTTTCATTCTAGGGGACTGGAATGCAAAAGTAGGAAGTCAAGAAACACCTGGAGTAACAGGCAAATTTGGCCTTGGAATGTGGAATGAAGCAGGGCAAAGACTAATAGAGTTTTGCCAAGAAAATGCACTGGTCATAGCAAACACCCTCTTCCAAAAACACAGGAGAAGACTCTACACATGGACATCACCAGATGGTCAACACCGAAATCAGATTGATTATATTCTATGCAGCCAAAGATGGAGAAGTTCTATACAGTCAACAAAAACATGACCAGGAGCTGACTGTGGCTCAGATCATGAACTCCTTATTACCAAAATTCAGACTTATATTGAAGAAAGTAGGGAAAACCGCTAGACCATTCAGGTATGACCTAAATCAAATCCCTTATGATTATACAGTGGAAGTGAGAAATAGATTTAAGGGCTTAGATCCGATAGATAGAGTGCCTGATGAACTATGGATGGAGGTTCATGACATTGTGCAGGAGACAGGGATCAAGACCATCCCCATGGAAAAGAAATGCAAACAAGCAAAATGGCTGTCTGGGGAGGCCTTACAAATAGCTGTGAAGAGAAGAAAGGTGAAAAGCAAAGGAGAAAAGCAAAGATATAGGCATCTAAATGCAGAGTTCCAAAGAATAGCAAGAAGAGATAAGAAAGCCTTCTTCAGCAATCAATGCAAACAAATAGAGGAAAACAACAGAATGGGAAAGACTAGAGATCTCTTCAAGAAAATTAGAGATACCAAGGGAACATTTCATGCAAAGATGGGCTTGATAAAGGACAGAAATGGTAAGGACCTAACAGAAGCAGAAGATATTAAGAAGAGGTGGCAAGAATACACGAAAGAACTGTACAAAAAAGATCTTCACGACCCAGATAGTCATGATGATGTGATCACTAATCTAGAACCAGACATCTTGGAATGTGAAGTCAAGTGGGCCTTAGAAAGCATCACTACGAACAAAGCTAGTGGAGGTGATAGAATTCCAGTTGAGCTATTTCAAATCCTGAAAGATGATGCTGTGAAAGTGCTGTACTCAATATGCCAGCAAATTTGGAAAACTCTGCAGTGGCCACAGGACTGGAAAAGGTCAGTTTTCATTCCAATCCCAAAGAAAGGCAATGCCAAAGAGTGCTCAAACTACCACACAATTGCACTCATCTCACATGCTAGTAAAGTAATGCTCAAAATTCTCCAAGCCAGGCTTCAGCAATACGTGAACCATGAACTCCCTGATGTTCAAGCTGGTTTTAGAAAAGGCAGAGGAACCAGAGATCAAATTGCCAACATCCACTGGATCATGGAAAAAGCAAGAGAGTTCCGGAAAATCATCTATTTCTGCTTTATTGACTATGCCAAAGCCTTTGACTGTGTGGATCACAACAAACTGTGGAAAATTCTGAAAGAGATGGGAATACCAGACCAGCTGACCTGCTCTTGAGAAATCTGTATGCAGGTCAGGAAGCAACAGGTAGAACTGGACATGGAAAAACAGACTGGTTCCCAATAGGAAAAGGAGTATGTCAAGGCTGTATATTGTCACCCTGCTTATTTAACTTCTATGCGGAGTACATCATGAGAAACGCTGGACTGGAAGAAACACAAGCTGGAATCAAGATTGCTGGGAGAAATATCAATAACCTCAGATATGCAGATGACACCACCCTTATGGCAGAAAGTGAAGAGGAGCTAAAAAGCCTCTTGATGAAAGTGAAAGAGGAGAGTGAAAATGTTGGCCTAAAGCTCAACATTCAGAAAACGAAGATCATGGCATCTGGTCCCATCACTTCATGGGAAATAGATGGGGAAACAGTGGATATAGTGTCAGACTTTATTTTGGGGGGCTCCAAAATCACTGCAAATGGTGACTGCAGCCATGAAATTAAAAGACACTTACTCCTTGGAAGAAAAGTTATGACCAACCTAGATAGCATATTCAAAAGCAGAGACATTACTTTGCCGACTAAGGTCCGTCTAATCAAGGCTATGGTTTTTCCAGTAGTCATGTATGGATGTGAGAGTTGGACTGTGAAGAAGGCTGAGGGCCGAAGAATTGATGCTTTTGAACTGTGGTGTTGGAGAAGATTCTTGAGAGTCCCTTGGACTGCAAGGAGATCCAACCAGTCCATTCTGAAGGAGATCAACCCTGGGATTTCTTTGGAAGGAATGATGCTAAAGCTGAAACTTCAGTACTTTGGCCTCCTCATGTGAAGAGTTGACTCATTTGAAAAAACTCTGATGCTGGGAGGGATTGGGGGCAGGAGGAGAAGGGGACAACCAAGGATGAGATGGCTGGATGGCATCACGGACTCGATGGACATGAGTCTGAGTCAACTCCGGGACATGGTGATGAACAGGGAGGCCTGGCGTGCTGCAGTTCATGGGGTCGCAAAGAGTCCGACATGACTGAGTGACTGAACTGAACTGCACTACCAAATGCATAGCAGAGTTGTTGCAGATCAAAGTATTTATTTAAAATATCCAAAAGCAGTTTCCCCTCTCTTGGAAAGCCAATTCAGTTGCTCTTCAAGACACATTTTTATTAGAGAATGAAACACACACAGCTTCATACACATTTTCTGAGCTATGAATTATGTGTACAAAACAAAGATAGCAATATCAATAAATTCACAAAATTTTAAATGCAGGTTTTATCTAGAGGCAATGGAATGTTGTGACTAAAATTAAAACCACAAAGCATAAGCTTATATCTCTGTTGGTTACCTAATGCTGTGTAACAAAACATCCCAAAACTCAGTGGCTTAAATCAACAATTTCTCATAGTTCTATGTATTCTGGATTCAACAGAGTAGTTCTCATTTGGAGTCTCTCATTGAATTCAGTTAAACTTCATTCTGGAGCTGGGGTGGAGCTATCTGAAGACTTAACTGGCTTAGACATAACACCTTCAAGACCTCTCAAGATAACAACTCCACTCACATATCTTTACATTAGCTGGATTGACTGGAATAGCTGAGAAACATCCACGCATCTCTATTTCTCCATGTGACCTCACTGCTTGGCTGTCTTGGGCATTTTCTCACAGCATGGTGGCAGCTGGCTTCTCCCAGAGCTCTTGTTTCCAAGAGACCTAGGTGGAAAGTTGCAAGGCATCTTAAGACCTTGCCTCATTCATGTTGATGTGTGTCAGAACCAATACAACATTGTAAAGTAATTAGCCTCCAATTAAAATAAATAAATTTAAATTTTTTAAAAAAGACATTGCCTCAGAGATCAGGCAGTTCCACCACATTCCACTGGCTAAAAAGGAGTCACAGATCCATCCCAGATTCAAGGAGAGGGGACCAATCAAGAACATACACACTGGGAGTGATGGCTCAAGGATGGGCCACCTATGGAGACCAGATACGTCAATCTCTAACAGTATTTAACACTGAATTTTAAATTATATGTATCAAATTGGTGGTGCTCAAAGAATACAAAAAAATAGGTAACTCAGTGGATTATATAAGATAATGTCTCACAATGAGAGTAGTAACAAATGAAAATGTTTTGAAATACTTTGATGTATTTATGTTGTTGTTGTTTAGTCTGACTCTTTTGTGCCCCCATGGACTGTAGCCCACCAGGATCCTCTGTCCAGCGGCTTTCCCAGGCAAGAATACTGGAGTGGGTTAACATTTCCTTCGCCAGGGGATCTTCCAGAATCAGGGATCGATTCTGAGTCTTCTGGTTGGCAGGTGGATTCTTTACTACTGAGCCATGTGGAAAGCCTGTTTCTGTATTTATAATTCAAATAAATAAAATCTATAGATAATTCTTAAATCTTCATTTATGTCAGTATTATCAGTCACTATTTCTTTAAAATATAATTTTATAAATCAGTTAAAAGGTTGGTCACAAAAAAAAGCACCTGATACATTTGAGTTTTCCCTCTTTTGCTTCAGCACATGTTCTAACAAGCAGTAGTAGGCAGGCAAAAAAAAAAAATAGTATTAAACAATAACATAACTAAAAGTTGCACAGAAAAATGAAGAGAGCTATTTCTTCCTGTGACTACTAGAAATGTAACAAAATGGGCCACAAAGACTTGAGGGAGCCATGGACATTAAAGGGAAACAATCTCTTTACCACAATATAAAAAGACATTCTTCAACTATAAATGTTTATATTTCCCTGCTGGAAAGGCCTTTGTTGCTTACAGTTGAGATCAGTATGACTATGCATACTAATAATATGGCTTATTCCAGCACTCACTATTTGGTTAGAATTTATAACTTGATTTGGACCTGACTAGATATATGATTCTGTTGACTAATCCACTTCTGCCTTAAAACAAGCAGATTATGTTTGTCAGTTTTTGAATGCTATTAGGTTAATTCAATTTAGGAAAGCTAATTGGGTTAGTGTGTTATTTTTAAGAGGAAAAATTATGCCTCAGGTACAGAGTAGAGATATGTGCCTTACTGAAGTGTTTATAGTAAATGAACTTCCCTTTCATAGGATGTATAGGCATAAATAGAATACCTGCCATTTTCCTGCAATTTTGACAAATCTGATGGGAGAGCAGAGTTTGTAGGTTACCTGAGAATAAATATCGTAATTTTTCTGATTATGTTAGAAGAAGAAAGAACAGGTAATATGACATGCTTTGTGCTGGTCTGTGTCTTGAGGCCTCATTAAACCTAAAGATTATTCATCACACGGTGAGTTTAAATTGATCTTTATAAAACTCCTCAAAATGTCAGTTTAAACATGCAAGCATGTTGTTTTCTAAGAAACAAGAGTTTAAGAGTAGAAATTCAGATGATGCCTTCAGTCTTTCATGCCTCAAAAACAGATATATGACTAAACTGTATGGACATCATTCTCTTTTTCCAATAACTATATATTGTGTCCCATGTCTTAAAATGGACAATAGTGCTTCAACAGAGGAGATAAGTCACAATTCAGGTAGTTTGTTGCATTATAGTATATTTTACTTTGCAAATTTTCAGGAGAAATAAATGTATTTTTTCTCTTTTGTAAATATATCCACCTTCAAATTAAGTAACAGTATTCAGATTTTTTTTAATCTGTAGAAATAATCTCACTTCAAATCATGATGCTTTTTATCACTGGTTTTGGGGATAGGTAGCTGTGTAATATCAACCAGAAAAAAAATGTATTAAGAAAGATAGATGTTTCTGTATTTCAATTCTATTAAAAGAGACAGATTAGTCTCTAGAAATGGAATCTATTAAGCCAGTGAATATTTAAAATTCTCCATGTCACTCTGGAGGAGCAAATGGTTAAGGACAGGAAGTCTGTAAAAATATTTACTTCTCTGTGACTCTGTGAGGTAAGCAAGGAATGAAGCAGGAAATTGACAATGGAACAGAGAATTCAGCTTGCAGTAAACCATGCAGGCCAGATTCTTGGTTGTCCTGGTAACAGTGCCACCTCCTCATAACAAGGATTTGATGATGAGAAAAGACTTAAGCAAGTGAAGTAACTACAGACTAACAAAACAGCAGTACATGGTCTGGATAAGGGTTAGCAAATTACTGACCATGGCCTCTTTTTGTGTAGACCTCAAGCTAAAAATGTCTGTTACATTTGCAAAGGTTTCTAAAAACAAAGCACAGAAGAAGAGGATGAAGAGACCACATGTGGACCATGAGGGCTAAAATACCTTCTGTTCCCTTGCAAAAAGAGACTGCAGACCCCTAGACTATGTCACTGTACCCTGAAGGACAGCTGCAGAGAGGTTGAAGAGAGGTGTGTGTGATACACGAAGAATAGGAACACAAGGAGCATGGGCTTGGATTTTGCTTCAAGGAGTTAGAGTGCATCTTTTGTGTGCTTGAAAATAACCTAGATATTAGACACCTGTCATCTCTCAGGCTGAATCTGGTTGCGGAGGTGGTTTAGTCATTAAGTCGTGTCCGACTCTTTGCAAACCCATGGACTGTAGCCCAGCAGGCTCCTCTGTCCATGGAATTCTCCAGGCATGAATACTGGAGTAGGTTGCCATTTCCTTCTCCAGGGAATCTTCCCAACCCAGGAATCGAACCTGGGTCTCCTGCACTGAAGGCAGATTCTTTACCAACTGAGCTATAAGTTGTGTCTGGTTGTAGTCAATTTAAATATCTAAATATCGGGTAGATTCAGATTACTCAAACATAATAGTCTTGTAAATACTGTGAACTGTTCTCTTAAACTAGTTCCTCATATCTTCTCTTAGGAAAAGCTTAGAAACCTACAAACTCCAATACCCAGACTCTCTTGCAGCTTAAACTCTAGACACAAATTAGGATTCACTACTTGGATACACTCAGATTTGAAAAATAAAAATTATTGGTACTGGCAATAATGACATGATGCTTAAGAGAGTTCTGGTGACTGGAATAAGTGCTCAGTTTGCTGATTGTGAAGGCATTGTGAGAGTAATAATTGTGGAAGCAACAGTGGCTGACAGAATTATGTGTATCTTGCTCACAACTATGAAGATCCATGGGTTTTCCAGGTGGCTCAGTGGTAAAAAAAAATCCACCTGCCAATGCAGGAGATGTGAGTTTGATCCCTGGGTCAGGAAGATTCCCAGGAGGAAATGGTAACCCACCCCAGTATTCTTGCCTGGAAAATTCCATGGACAGGGTAGCCTGGTGGGCTACAGTCCATGGGGTCGCAAAAAGTCAAACATAACTGAGCACACTGCACACAGTATGATGACCTGCTCTAAGCCCTTTTACACACGTAAACCCCACTGCTGAATCTCTTTCTGTGTGAAAGTGGAGTGATCTATACTTTATGTGCTAAACCTTGATTGCAACAGGAAGTCAGCTGCTATTATCTATTAATAACTACACTTCCCTCCTCAAGGATTTCAGTGATGAAACTGATTAAAATGCCCTTCCTACCCCTTCTCTGATGATTTGCCTTCATCAAAAATACATTTTTGGAGACCCTGGCTTTTAAGGTTATCTCACAGTTCTACCAAACTAAAGTTGAACTTGAGTAATAATACCTGTAAACCTCTTTTTGTAGCAGACAATTGTACAGGCATAATTTTGAAGTTCATACTAATATTTAATGTTAGTACCAACATATCATGAACATTTCAAATTCATGGTAACTCCAGCACAAGAAGGTTCATACATTTCTCAGAAACACACTACAAATGCAAAGTATTTTTGCTGAATATAATCAAATAAGCTGCAGTCACATACAAGGCACACCAGAAGGGAATGGACACGTAGGTCAAGAACACGTTAGAGCCGAGTATGAGGCTGTGTGCCATAACCCCAAGCAGAAAATGTCAGCAAGAATATTTAGCAAGTGTTCCCATAAAAAACCCAGAATGCACATCAGGATCAGATAGATAGTCCCCAGTGAAAGCAGTGAGAAAAATAATAACAGTGAGAACCAAACAACCATGCTCTTTGGAAAACTAAGAGGCAAAAGGAGCAGAATAAATCTCTTACCAACTATCAGCTACTGTCTTTACCTTAAAAATATCCCATTTAAAGAGCCAGCCTGGAAACAGCTATGGGTCATTCCTTGTTGTACCTTCATACACTTGGGGAAATTTTTTTCTCAATAGATGACAGTACCCACTCATCTGTAAGATACATATATAGTCCTAGTTGAAACTATATTTAGTAGAATATAAATCCCTTATATCTGCATTCAATCTCTGCCATTATTTTAAGAGTTGTAGAATCAAGACATACAGGAGAACAACTGCAAATTTAACAATGACTTACATTAAACTGGCTTCCCTGGTGGCTCAGATGGTAAAGCATCTGCCTGCAGTGCTGGAGACCCGGGTTTGATCCCTGGGTTGGGAAGATCCCCTGGAGAAGGAAATGACAACCCACTCCAGTATTGCTGCCTGGAGAATTCCATGGACTGAGGGTTCTGGTAGGCTACAGTCCATGGGGTCGCAAAGAGTCGACATTAAACTAAACCGCATTAGGATACCTCTAAACTCAGGAGACAGAATATCAAAATTTGCATTATGTGGTAAAGCCATGTGGAATAACAAATATTGTGCTCGGTTGTTGAGTCGTGTCTGACTTTGCCACCCCATGGATAGTAGCCTGCCAGGCTCCTCTGTCCATGGGGATTTTCCAGGCAAGAAAACTGGAGTAGGTTGTCATGCCCTCCTTCAGGGAATCTTCCCAACCCAGGGATCGAACCCAGGTTTCCTGGGTTTTTCGAACCCAGATTCTTTATTGTCTGAGCCACCAGGAAAGCCCCTACCACTTACACAGAGGAGAAAAAAAAATCTTATTCTTATCCCTTAAGATAAGGAGTTGAAAGATGTAAACTCAGTGAAAAGGTGATAACCTCCAAACACCAGCAAGTATTGGATCTCATCTAACCAGTAAAATGGTTCATCCTATTCCCCGAAACTACTTTTATACTACATTCAATTTTTCTTATTTCTATCACTAACACTGTAAGTTATTCCATTTATTCATTCAATAAATATTTATTAAGCGCCTAAATTTATACTTAGTGTATTAAAAGGCAGACATCATTTTGCCAACAAAGGTCCAATATGGTTTTTCCAGTACACGTTTAGTCACTCAGTCGTGTTCAACTCTTTGTGATCCCATGGATTGAATCCCTCCAGATTCCTCTGTCCATGGGATTCTCCAGGCAAGAATATTGGAGTGGGTTGCCATGCCCTTCTCCAGGGGATTTTGCCTATCCAGGGATCAAACCCAGGTCTCCTGTATTACAGGCAGATACTTTCCTGCCTGAGATACCAGTAGTCATGTATGGACGTGAGAGCTGGACTATAAAGAAGGCTGAGTGCCTAAGAATTGATGCTTTCAAATTGTAGTGCTGGAGCACACTCTTGAAAGTCCCTTGGGCTGCAAGGAGATCAAATCAGTCAATCCTAAAGGAAATCAGTCCTGAATATTCATTGCAAGGACTGGTGCTGAAGCTCCAATATTTTGGCCACCTGATGCGAAGAGCCAACTCATTGGAAAATACTGATGCTGGGAAAGATTGAAGGCAATGAGAGAGGGGGCAGAAGAGGATAAGATAGTTAGATAGCATTGCTGACTCAGTGGACATGAATTTGAGGAAACTCTGAGATAATAAAGGATAGGGAAGCCTGGTGTGTTGCAGTCCATGGAGTCACAAAGAGCTGGACACAACTTAACAACTGAACAACAACCTTATACCAAGAACTGTGCGAGAAAATGAAAATACAGTGGAAAAAAGAACAAGAAAATCATGATGTTCCTGCTCCTCCTGGCTAGCAGATCTTGACACACTCTTAATGCAAAATCCACCCCATCTGCCCCACCCCTGAAAAAAAACTGCCAGTGACTAAATTTTTTCCAGTGTAGTAGCAGTAATTCCTTTTAGCTTCTAGGTCTATGAGATTTTCTTGAAAATACAGTGAATGGGTAATCAATGTTATGAGGTTGGAAACAATGTACTCTGGTCAATTTAAAATAATATTTTTCCTTTATACTGCATTTTCTATTGCCTTGTTTATAAACACAAAATATGTATCCATTATGAAGCTTAACAACCATCTCCCTACTGTATGGAATTTTAGTAGGAGAATCATTTTCCTATTTGCCTCATCAGCACCCCTAACCAGCATGACTCAGAGACTACAATTCCTAAAATCAGAAGCTAGAAAGAAAATACTGTTGTTCAATAAGAATATGTTTTATCTTGGTCAATATGTCCCACAATCCAATGCTGGAGTTTACATATTTCCACATCTTAGGTCAGAGCATGCTAATGCCCCTACAAGGACAACTAGAAAAATCAAATAAACCGAAGTTCTGGGGAAGATAGAATATTTTCTTAAATTAGCTTACAATCACCCAGTGTGTGCAAGTTCAGTCAAATCTGGCTCTTTGCGACCCCATGGACTGTCACCCCACCAGGCTCCTCTGCCCATGGAATTCTCCAGGCAAGAGTACTGGAATGAGTAGCCATTCCCTTCTCCAAGGGATCTTCCTGAAAAAGGGATCAAAACACCACTTCTTGCACCTCGTTCACTGGCAGGCAGATTCTTTGCCACTTGCACCGCCTGAAAAGCCCTACAATCACCCAGTGCTTAGCCACCCAGTCGTGTCAGACTCTCTGCGACCCTATGGACTGTAGCCTGCCAGGCTCCTCTGTCCATGGGGATTCTCCAGGCAAGAATACTTGAGTGGGTTGCCATGCCCTCCTCCGAGGGATCTTCCCAACCCAGGGATCAAACCAGGTCTCCCACATTGCGGGCAGATTCTTTACCACCTGAACCACCAGGGAAGCCCACAAATACTGCAGTGGGTAGCCTATACCTTCTCCAGGGGATTTTCCTGACCCAGGAATTTAGCCAGGGTCTTCTGCATTGTAGGAGGATTCTTTACAGCTGAGTTACCAGGGAAGCCCATGATGTGAGACTGTAGGAGACATGCTTTGCTTTCATAGGCTTTCTTTCTCACTCCTCAGCCTCTGGCACAGCTCCAAAACTTAGCAAATGTCCTTTAGAAGAAACACACAGTGCATTTGAGGCACTGGGAGATAATAAAGGACAGGGAAGCCTGGTGTGCCGTAGTCCATGGGGTCACAAAGAGTCAGACTCAACTTAGCAAGTGAACAACAACAACCTTATACCAAGAACTGTGCCAACTGATTCGAAACATCACATGTTTTTTCATAACCACTAAATAAGATTTTACTCTCATATTTTTATTGTTTCTATTTCAAATTAACAGAGTATTTTCCAGCACAGTATGAAGAACCTTTTTCCTTCGACTAATTGAGTGGAAGGTGCAAGCCTGACACTACATTGGCCCCAAGATGGTGTATATGTACTTGCTAAAAATGAGAACTACCATGGTGGTGATGGTTCAGTCATCAAATCATGTCCAACTCTTGCAACTTGGTGGACTCCTTTTGCCAGGCTCCTCTGTTCCCAGAGGAGAGATTTCCCAGGCAAGAACACTGGAGTGGGCAGTCCTTTGCTTCTCCAGGGGATTTGTCCAACCCAAGGATTGAATCTCTGTCTCCTGCACTGCCGGTGGATTCTTTACCACTGAGCCACCAGGGAAGCCCGAGGGTACCATACAGCTACCCAAAATCAAGGATTTGATTGATCTGATACTAACATCTAATCTTCATAAGCCATTCAAGTTTCACCAACTGTGTCAGTGGTATCCCTTATAACAAAAGCATCTATCTCAAACTTGTGTTGTATCTATTTGTAGTGTCTCTTCAGAATTTATCAATCTGAAACAGTTTCCCCATCTTTCTTTAATTTTTATGACAATGACATTTTAGAAGAGCCCAGGCTTATTTTTTTGTTGCTGTTCTTTAATTTGAATTTGCCTAGTTTGTCCTTATGATTTGATACCAAAAATATACCTTTGCCAAGAATATCATAGAAGTGAGGTGTTCCTCTCATTGCACCCTCACATAGCACCTGATTTTGATTTATTCTGTTACTGATAAGGTTATACATATTTTTTCACAAGAAAAATACAGAAAAATATATAATGTGCATTGATTCTATACTTAATATTTCAATATATCTAATAAATTTAAATGAGTTCACATCATGTAAAACTTTTTATTTAACCAAAATTAAAAAGTCATTTCTTTTCCCTTAGTTTTTCCTGCAGTCCTTAGTTTTAACTTCATATTATATCCATGTACCTATGACAATCATTCCCAGAAGGGGGTGGATCCTCCCCATGGAGAAGGGTCCCTACTCACTGGACTTGGAGAAGTACGACATCTTGGGTCTGGGGCTTCAGCCTGCAGGCTCAGAGACGTGGGCCACCAGAGGCCAGCATGCCTGGAGAAGGATGCTGTCTCAGTCCCTTGCTCTCTTTTCACCCAGCCAGGTACAACCAGTCTCTCTCTCTCTCTCTTTCTTTCTAACTTTGTACCCAGCCCCCAAGCCAAAATCTGATTACATAATTAAGTACTTAGTAAGTATTCTCCGATGCTGATTTTTAATGAACTTGGCTGGTACTGCTTCCTGTTTTGAAAGAAACCAGCCCATTTAAAAAGCTAGTCCGTGCCCCCAATATGCACTGTGTCTTAGAAATCAAATGGGCATTTTAAACCATTTTAGAAGGGAAAATAATTATATGTAAATAGGTTAAAGTTCTTACAACAGAGAAGGTAGCTATTGAAAAAAGAAACTTGGGTAGCAGAATATGATTCTGATACCAATTCTGTTGTTAAACATCCTTTAAGGGTCTCAATAAGCAATAACTTTATAAAGTCATTATCCCACCATCCCCTACCCCAACTAGTCTATTTTGAAATTAAGGATTTTCACACATGGAGTTTCTTAAATAAACACCTGTGTTGTAAACAGATTTTATTTCAGCTTTCTTAAAAGTGGTGATTCAATTGTTGACTTGTAAATCACTAAAGTCCTTATTCACAAAAAAAGACTCATCAATTTTAAAACAAAAGGTCAGTATATGAAATAGTCATCATTCTGACTAAATAAAGATTTATAAACGCATTATGGATTTTATTTACTGCAATTATATGAGAGCTATTTCTCACAGAAGCAGAAGTTATTATCTCCTTTACTAGTATAGCATTAAGTTTTTCTCAAGAAATAATTTGTTTCATGTAGTTTCATTTATCAATGCTGAAGTTTACAATGTCCAAATAAAAGAATAATGATAATTTCCATTTGTAGGTTTAAGTTTTCAAAGAGTTTCCATATACTTGCTTCTTTTAATGAAGACAGTCTTGTGACACAATGTTGGTAGGTTTTATTCATCTATTTTACACATAACTGAGGTGTAATGACTTCCAGTTGGTTATCCATGACTTCACAATAAAAGACCTCCATCTTAAATCACATTTCTGTTCACCACCTTCACACTACCTCTTATAGCTATGATGACAGAAAACCTTTATCCCCAGTTCATCACTACTTACAACCTGTTTCATTAGCAATAAAGAAGGCTGGCAGGAAAAGTGTATGGAATAAGAACATCTCAAAGAACATATTTTATGGTGATCATGGACACTTTTTACATAAAAATAAAAAAAAAGTCCAGAGAAAAGAGAGGACCCACAAAAGGAGACCTATCATTTTTACAGACGTCATCCTATTTGGTCTTTATAGCATACCTGTGAGGTAGCAGGTAAGAAAGAGGTTAACATGACTGCTTATTTGGTAGACAAAGAAACCAAAACTCAAACAATCAATTCAAAAGTGGTGTGGCTGAGCTGGGATATACTGTTTGTGGTGCCTGGGTTTTCTCGGCCCAAATCCTAAGTTATTTTACTTCATTGATATGGAAGATGAATAAAAACAGTGTGGATTTTATTACCAACATTATCTAATATTTCTGTGGACTAATGATGAGCTCCCACATTGAACGAATATTTTCCAATCTGAAATTTTCAATTTTTACTTCTAGCAAATATTTTTTGATAAATATTACTCCCAAATAGTTCTTGTTTGAAGATGCTCAGCTGAATTCAGAAAATCCTTCATTCTCACTGCATGCATGCTAAGTCGCTTCAGTCATGTCTGACTCTTTGTGACCCCATGGATGGTAGCCCACCAGGCTCCTGTGTCCATGGGATCTCCCACATTGGAGTAGGTCACCATTTCTTCCTCCAGGGAATCTTCCCAACCAGGGGATGGAACCCCGTGTCTCTTACGTCTCCTGCATTGGTAGGTGGATTCTTTACCTCTAGCATCACCTGGGGAGCCCAAATTTTCACTACAGACATCTGTAAAGATCTCAACTAGTTACTGAGTAGAGGAACTTGGTGTTCTTCTCTTTCTTTCTTTCCCAAAGGATAAAAATGAAGAGTTTTCTCCCAAGAAAAGTGAGAAGTAAACCCACGGCTGATTCATGTCAATGTATGGCAAAAACCACTACAACATTGTAAAGTAATTAGCCTCCAATTAAAATAAATAAATTTTTTAAAATAGAAAAGAAAAAAAAAGCTAGAACCCAAAATATTTTCAGACAAAAGGAATGCTATTAAAAAGGTGGGATATACACAACTAAATTCTGAGGTAACATTCTCTGTAACTAGAGACAGAATTCCCCTCCTCAGTAATTACATAGATAATGTTTATGGAAAGCTACTTCTCATTAAATGAATAAATCATGGTTTCTAAGTGCTGGACATACCCATGTTCAATGCACAGGTCCTCTTGGAATCTTGTTCTCTTGAACCACAAATTTCAGCCTCTGGCTGCCAAGTATTTTTATGTCTTCAATAAACTAAACTGAACCAAGCTATTATTACTGAATTGAAAACTATCAGAAATGAATGTAGCTGTTGGTATATCACCATGGGAAATAAAAACTGATTATGTTCATTTTGCACGTAACCTAGGCAGTTGCATTTGGAAGCAATCAACATTTGGCAAGGGCTGCTTCAGATCTGGAGAGGTTACACAGGAGGTCTCAGCACAGGTTCTGTTCATGCTTTGGATTCCTAAGTCACCTGCCCACAGACGTGTTGTGCAGGAATTGAAGAATCCAAGCCATGTTCCAGGCTGCAATAATCTCGTCCTTCATGCACACAAAAGTGAGCCCTATTTTTTTAAAGTTATGATAATGAAATAAAGCAGTGAAGGCTGGGCAAAAGCAGCACGGATGGACTGCATGAGGTGCAAAAGCACCAATGGAATTCATGCTGTGAGCATTCCATCACCAAGGAGACCATAAAAGAAATACAATTTCCAAAGAAACATTGACTTTAAAACATTTTGCTAAGGAGAAAGAAAATAATTGTTTTTCCCAAAACAATATCTACTAAGTACTATGATTATTACCTAATGTCTTCAGTGGATGCCAGAAATAGGCATTTAAGGCTAGACCCAGATTAGAGCAATTATCGACTTAATTACCAAAGTTTCTCCCAGCCCAGGAGCTAAATCATAGCTGAGTAATCTGATACAGCACAAGATTCACACACTTTGCAAAGTGTTTCAGAAGGTGCATACACAAAACTTGAAGGCTTCCTCAAATTTTATCTTACTCTGTTGAGAGAATAAAATTAATGTTTCTATTATCTATTTAACAAGAGCATTAATCTCCACCTAATATATATTACAGATTATACAATAACAATACATTATCCTGGCTAATTTTTCTACGGCTACAGTGATGATATTCTTCTACTTCAGAAAGAACATAACCCCCATGCAATAAAGCTTTATTTTTTCCAAATAGGAATGGATTTGTATTCAAGCCTACTGACTATGAGATTAGAACAATCTGAATCTACCACTCTTACAACATCAGGTTCTCTCCAAAGGTCTTGCTCAAACCAACCAGCCAAAACTCAACAAATCTAAAGGAATAGGAAACTTCACTTTCCTTTATTAAGAAAATAAACAATATTCTAAAAAGGAAACAGACAAACACAAATAGAAAACTGTCTAATCCATACCAAAAGAGTACTGGCATTTTCTTTTCTGGGTCATGCCTGTATACAGAGCCCTCTGAGTTATTTCCAAATGATTTTAAAATGACAGCTACAATATTGACCTTCCAAAGATGCCTACGTCTCAATGCATGGAAACCTAGGAATATGTTACCTTATATGGAATTAAGGCTGAAGATGGTATTAAATTTGCTAATCAGCTGATCTTAAAGTACAAAGATTAACATGGATTGTCCAAGTGGACTCAATATAATCAATCCTTTAAAGTGAGGAGTGAAGCCCAAGAGTTGGTCAGTGATGTGAGGATTATTTCTGACATTGTTGAATTTGAAGATGGAGGAAGGAGGCACCAGGTCAAAGAATATAAACAATCTCTACAAGATGTCTCTGCCTTGGAAGAGGAAATGGATACCCTCCCTAGAGCCTCCATAAGGAAAGACAGTCCTGTTTATATCTTAATATTATCCAGTGAGACCCATGTCAGACTCCTGACCTCCAGCACTGTAAGATCATAAATTTGTGCTGTTTTAGGCCACAAAGTTTTGTTACACCATCAAATAGGAATCTAGTACACCAACCAAATTAAGATATCATGAACATTTCCTTCTCTAAATTGATAAATATATAATCAGCAGCTTAGCACAATATAAGGGGTGTTTGAGTCAAGTTTGATATGAAAAAATACATCTGTTTTCAGTCAAGAGGCTCTTTAGGATGGGTCTTTATCCTGATCCTTCCATCACGTGTTTGCACCATTTTCTAGGGCAATGTAGGCAAATTTGTCTCTGTTAGGGGACAAATATTAAATACTTAGGGCTTTGAAAACTATGCAGTCTCAATTATTAAATACCTTACTCTGCCGTTTCCTGGTGGTTCTGATGGTAAAGAAACTGCCTGCAATATAGGAGACCTGGGTTCGATCCCTGATTCAGGAAGAACCACTCCATGAGCAACCCACTCCATTTGCCTGGGAAATCCCATGGATAGAGGAGCCGGGCAGGCTACAGTCCATGCAGTTGCAAAGAGGCAGACACAACTGAGCATGCATGCACACTTATTCCTGGAATACATTAGAGACACGAATAATTTTTCAAGAAGAGGGAAATTACCCAAAGCCAGAGGAAGACTGAAACCAAAACTAAAAAGCAGAGATTTCCAGCTGGCATTTTTCTGTCAGTCATTACTTAATTACACAGCCCTATGTTCAAACACCCAATCAATCTCTTCACTCAGTCACTTAGTACTGTGTAAATATGCACACTCTCATCCGGTTAAGTCCTGCTTTTTCCTATTAAGGATGGCATTTCAGACCTACATGCTTTATTTTTTAAACAGTTCCTAACCATTTTTAACTCTGATTTATGCAGCCTCAGAAGTGTGTGTCTTCTCAGTCAGGCAATTCACAATGCCTTTCCATCAAAAGTATTAAACATTCATGGGTTTTGCATCTGTCTTTTCCATGCTGATTATCAATCTTGTCCACAGCTCTAAAGAACATCTCTGGACGCATTAAAACCAGAACACTGCCCAGGGGTTTCCTTCTGCTCCCCTGAGACCAGAGCTCTATGGAAGAAGGACTTAACTCATTCATTCGTTCAACAAAGCTTGCTGGGCATCTTTTGTGTGTCAGGTACTGAGTTAAATGCTAAAGATACACAATGAATAAGACAATCACAGTCTTTGGCCTCATGGAGCTGCCAACATGATGTCTAGAATTGCCACCTATTGAGGATAAGAAAACCCTTTAGTATCTTCTGCCACTGTTTCCTCTGAACAAAAAATATTCTGAAGGGAACTCATGGTAAATTCTTCATGAATTTACCTAATATCTAATTACAGTGTCATCCATACTGCAAAGATAAGGATATTGTTGTGGCCAAACTTTGGTTCCGATGTCAAGACTAATAAGATCATTCACATAACATGAAAGTATTAAGATATTTATTACCTACACAATGAGACTTTCCAGGGAGAGCTGGGGCAAGCAGGTCTGAAAATGAATTGAGATAGCAAAGACAGGTAAGTGACTTTGGGTTTTATTGTAGTTAAAGGTGGGGCTGACCACAACGGTTCTCATAGGCCTTGGGTTTGAATTTCCCACCCACAACAAAAGTGAGTAAGCACAACCTCTCTTGATTAGATATGGGACAAGATGGAAGGAAGGAGGTGTGGGGCTTGAACGCTATCAGAAGTTAAGATCAAAAATGGAATCAGAGTCTTTATTACAGCTACTATCATTATTTTGTTACTATAGTGATTGCCCTAGTAGCAAACAAAGCCTTTGGTAGCAAGGCTGTTTTAATAAAGCCAATCTACAGTGATTGGAAGAAAGAAACTTATGCATCAGCAGTGGATCAGTAAGTAATAATTTTGGAAGCCAAGAAAGAGGAACGTTAGTAGCAAGTTCCGTTCGGTTCAATTCAGTCGCTCAGTCGTGTCCGACTTTTTGCGACCCCATGAATTGCAGCATGCCAGGCCTCCCTGTCCATCACCAACTCCCAGAGTTCACTCAGACTCCTGTCCATCGGGGTAGGGTCTATCTGAGAAGAAGGCCAGTATCCTGATGGAGAAAAAAGCGCTCTCCACCTACAAGTGTTGAAGGATAAGTCTGGTCCTAAATAAGGCAAGAAGGAACACATACTCTCTCACACACACACACCACAGACACACGCTGATACCAGTGAGAACTTTAAAAGATCACAACAAAAGCTACCCCATCTATTAATAGAAGTAAGGAAAATGGAGCGTACGCCAATTAAGACTATGAGGTTCTTGAAGTCACAGTCTTCTGCCCACAGCTCTTCCTCACTTTACTTCAACGCTGACCTACGGGTGGATCCTACAATACTACCTACTTCCTACGGATCCCGGCACTGTCAGATTCCAAAATGTCATGGGGGCTGCCTTTCCTAGATCACAAATCTGAAAAAGCAAGAGGTCCCTCCATCTCTGGTGGGCAATTGCTCCTCTAAAGAAATTCAAACTAGTCAACACCAAGTTCATTGAGTTATTCTAAACTGCATAAAAGTGATAGAAAAGTGTGTGCATGCGTGTCTGACTCTTTTGTGACCCCGTGGACTATATTCCACCAGTGTCTTCTGTTCATGGGATTTCCCAGCCAACAATACTTGAATGGATTGCCATTTCCTCCTCCAAAGAATCTTCAGAACTCAGGGATCAAACCTACACCTTCTGTGTCTCCTGCATTGGGACTTGGTGGATTCTTTACCACTGCACCACCTGGGAGGCCTCAGCGTGTCATACGTCTATGAAGTAAGTCACAGAGTGCTACTCCTGCTATTCCCATTCATTGTTTTCAGTTCCATTATTTTCTTTCTCCTTCTCTACTACGATTTCCATCAATTGCTATTATGTATTAGGTCTATTTGGAGAAGGTAATGGCACCCCACTCCAGTACTCTTGCCTGGAAAATCCCATGGATGGAGGAGCCTGGTAGGCTGCAGTCCATGGGGTGGCTAGGAGTCGGACATGACTGAGCGACTTCACTTTCACTCTTCACTTCCATGCATTGGAGAAGGAAATGGCAACCCACTCCAGTATTCTTGCCTTGAGAATCCCAGGGACGGGGGAGCCTGGTGGGCTGCTGTCTATGGGGTCACACAGAGTCGGACACGACGGAAGTGACTTAGTAGTAGTAGTAGTAGTAGCAGATCTATTATTATTTGTGTTACTATGTGTTATACCAAACATCAGTTCTAAGTGAAAAGGGGGGCTTTCTGGTGGTTTAGACAGTAAAGAATCTTCAAGCAATGCAAGAGACCAGGGTTTGCTCTCTGGGTTGAGAAGATCCCCTGGAGAAAGGAAATGGCAACCCATTCCAGTATCCTTGCCTGTAGAATCCCATGGACAGAGGAGACTGGCGAGCTGCAGTCCATGGGGTCACAAAGAGTCAGACATGACTGGGCAACTGACACTTTTACTTTCATATCGAATATCAGTGAAAAAATACCATGAACATCACAAAAGAACAGAGATCTGTTTTATTGCAAAAAATATGCCACACTTCATTTTTTAAGATCTCATGCATATCAGCCCATATGTTCATTTATTCATCCAACAAATACTTATTAACTACCTACTATGGATTGGCATGTGAACTTGTTCCCAGTAAATGAGTCAGCTGAGAATGGAAATGTTAATATATTTAAATGTCAATATTGCATGTCAATATTTGTCTGAATAAGCATGGTCCCAACACAACCACCGTTGGTCACAAAGCATGTGTATAGACCTCTAGAAACAGACATTAAGTGGGAGTGGGATGTGTATCTACCTTTGAAAGAGTTAAAGCTTAGGCAGGCAGTCCAAGGCCCTTTAAGGAGGATGGCATCACTGACTTAATGGACATGGGTCTGAGTGAACTCCGGGAGTTGGTGATGGACAGGGAGGCCTGGTGTGCTGCGATTCATGGGGTCGCAAAGAGTCGGACACGACTGAGCAACTGAACTGAACTGAACTGAACATTCCCACTCATGCTTTATTTAAGCCTTGTACAACAATGTATCTTGCCCGAGAACTGGCCTTTCTTTAGGTCCCGAACTAAGGATCACACAGCACAACATCTTACGCATGGAAATGCTTTTCTTAGGCTCTATGTTAATAATTATAATTGTGACAAATCTTGCCTAGGAACCTGTTATTCAAGACTTGTACCCCTGATTACACAGCAACAGTATATCTCGCCCAGAGAAGGTGCCCAGAACCAGTTCTCCCTGGCTAATCTTGTGCCAAACTTGTCTCAGGATGTATGCCTTGGGAAAGGGTCTGTTGGAACTCTTACAACCTTGAGATATATTCTTTTCA
The DNA here is from genome assembly GCF_032405125.1 of Capricornis sumatraensis. Lineage (NCBI taxonomy): Eukaryota > Metazoa > Chordata > Mammalia > Artiodactyla > Bovidae > Capricornis > Capricornis sumatraensis. The sequence goes on along the minus strand of NC_091089.1, from coordinate 38,760,920 downwards.
TCTGTTCTCAGCAGCTAGTTGAGAAGTATATAAGGTCCTACTTAAACTAGTGAGGTGGGTACACTTTCAACCCCCTTCTGATGTCTATGTCAGAAGCTTTCTCTGTCCTGTCACTTTAAATAAAATTTTGCACACAAAGTTCTGAGTGACTGAGACCTGTCTTTGGTCCCAGAGTTAAATCTTCTCCTTTGGAGACCACAAATCCAACGGCACTGTTCACCATAAGCTATCATCTTAGGGGCTTGTCTGTGATCTTCAAGACAAGGTAAGGACACTTAGAGCTCTAGTTCTTTAGTTCTCCTAGTAAAAACGTTTTCCACTTTACTAACTCTAGAAGTCGTGTCCAACTCTTTGCAACCCCGTGGACTGTAGCCCACCAGGCTCCTCCGTCCATGGGATTCTCCGGACAAGAATACTGGAGTGGGTTGCCATTTCCTTCTCCAGGGGATCTTCCCAACCCAGGGATCAAACCCAGGTCTCCCGCAATGCAGGTGGATGCTTTAACCTCTGAGCCACCAGGGAAGCCCGATTGGAAGCTAGAGATGCACAAAACAACAAGTGCAAAGCGAGAGTAGAGCCTGGCTTTTGCAGTTCCATGGCACCTCATAATGCCCCAAAAGGGAAGCCTTTCAGGGGTTTATAAAAACCTGCCAGTGCCGAGAGGTACCCAATGTCCCTGCAAGGGGAGCAACCACAAATGGGCCGAGCGTGTGGACCAAATTTTCCTTTCTCGGTCACCTTTTCCCAGTCTCTTTGATCATTTCATAACTATCTGGGGAATTAAAACTACTAACCTAATCTGTGGAATCATAGACTTTCAAGGAACTTGCAATAGATGCTGTTACTGTGTACTATTACTTAACCCCAAATTTGGATTGACAGTTATGAAGTACCTAGTCTTGCTAAAAGCCAAAATCTACACGTGGGTTGTCTTTACATGCACTGCAGACAGGAGAACATTTGGGAGCTGGATAGAACTCTGGCTCCAGGAACATCTCTCAGACTGAAGGTCCCTCTCTTAGCTGCCTGCCTCAGGCAGCAATGATCTGAAAGTGAGTCCTTGTCGTGGCCATACCTCCGGTCTATATGGATGGAGGCCCTGCTGACGACTGTGAGATTTCTGAGGACACAGGTTGGGAATCCTAGGATCTGGTCAGATCGGAAAGGCAATGGGCTTCTTCTTTTGGTGATGCTGGCTCTTAGCAGACCACAGGAGGCTCTCCGGTGGCTTCTGTCTCAACTCCTTAGATATTCTTTCTGTGGAATCTGTGGAAATGAACTGAAAGGATTGGCCCTAATAGCTCGAAGACAAAAATCCCTTTTTCTTTGCTGGCCAGCCTTTTGCCACCTCTTTTGCTAGCATATATCAGCCCGGGTGGCATCAGAGGAGCAGAAAACAGACAAAGATTTTAATAGTGAGAAATTGGACATCAGTTTGAGATGCCATCAGGTCTACCCTTGGTGCACTTCCACCCTGCCTCGGTGGGAGAACCCAGAGGGACGATAGTGAGACACCTGTGTCAGTAAAGGACAGGTTAACTCCAGCCAGGGAAGGAAGCTGAGTGGAAGACCTGTCTCCATCCCCATCTAGAGCAGAGAGGGACACCTCTGGTAGAAAAAAGCCATGGCACTGGGTGCTGCTTTTTTCTCTCTTACAGATGGTAGCTAACAGTTCCAGAACCACCCCTTTGAATTGTATCATGGAAAAACTGGTATAAGTTTGGTCTCCAGAGTCTAAAAAGTCCCTTATATGCAGGCTTTCTTTGCTTCAAGAGAAAACCTCACCTGCCCAGAGAGACAATCCCTACTGGGACAACATCTTATCAGTTAGTCTATCCTTGTCATTAGAGCTAATTTGAACATTCTCAGTTTAAATTTTAGCTATGAAACTATGACTATAAAAAGGAGAGATGACATTTTTGACACTGAATAGCCATGATATTCTTTAGACTCCTGAGAAAACTGGTTAAAATTAAATCTTTTTGAAATTGCAAAACAGGTTCTTTTTGCACATGCGATTAGGAAAAAGCTGGCTTATTAAAACTTTTTTTTTTTTTTTTGGAGGTCCAACCCTGCCTGAGAAACAAAAGCATGCCTGAGGAAAAGACTGAAGTTAACTCTTATCATGTCCTTGAGATACACAGCCACTCTGTCTGGGACTCCAGCCATGGGCAAATTGGTAGAACTTCAAGCCAAAGGGGGAAAAAAAGGGCAAACAGACATTTTAAATTTCAAGCAGAAAGCTGCAAGGTCTCTGTCCAGATTTATGTCTGTCTCCATCCTTGGACAACATTGCTAAAGGCTAATTGTCAAGGAGCTCTATTTAATTGGCCTAAAGAGAAGTAAGGGCTTACAAATCAAATAATTCTAAATTCAAGAAAATTAAACTAAAATGAATTTCAGGTTTATGTGAACTGGGAAATATTCGCTATTGAATTGATCCCTGGTACTGAACATTTGTTTATTGATTTTTTTAATTTAAATTTATTTATTTTAATTGGAGGCTACTTTACAATATTGTATTGGTTTTGCCATACATCAACATGAATCCACCACGGTGTACACGTGTTCCCAATCCTAACATAGACATTATGAAGATACTTTTACTAATGATATAGCTTTGGGTGATTTATATAAACCAATCTATGAAATGATATGAAGTACAGTTCATGGTTGCTGAAAGAAAGTAAGACGTGTGTTTTCAACAAAAAGGTATAAAGAATGGAATTACATTCTGTTAAGGAAAAAGGAAGTAAATTTGAACTTACAGGTGGCTGTTCTCTGAATGGGCAAATAAAGTGATAAATACAGAAAGCATAAAAAAGGTTTGTGGTAAGTGAAAAAAGAGGTTTGTGCATGGTACAAGTTTCTTAAGACATTAAACTGCCTTTGAAGTCTTATTGTTACTTTGACTAATTTAATAACTATTGTTTCATAGTAAATATAAGCTGGTACAAAACTGGAATTTGGTTTTCTCTCCCTGTTAAAAGAATGAAGTTTTCTTAAAATGTGGCTTTTGATAACAGACTATGGCATACACATAGACAAAGTTCATTCTGCTTCTACAAAATTAACCCCTCATCAGAGGATTTAAAATGGATAAACAATGGCTATAAACCAATAGCTGGGGCTATGAGAAATCCAAGATAGCTACTTGGCTTTTCCTGGATCCTTGATAAATCTCACTTTTATTTGATAAGATAAAGCTTTTTCTGGCTTCTGGGCTAATATCTCACAACGGGAAAAAAAAAATGGTTAAAATGTGTTTTCTGCAATCTCCAGTGATCGGGGCAACCACTTTGCTGGACAGGTCATACAGACATTGGCAAAAAACTTCGGCAACTTCTTGGAGACTATCGCTTTCACTGACATCCTTGGTCGTCAGGCAGGGAAGACAGAACAAAGGGATCGGTTGCATGGGATTGAACAGACTGCTAAATATGCTTACAATTCTCATGACTTTTTGTCTGACATATTACTGGCTTCTAATCTTTGTTTGCAGATATAAAGAGGCTCTTCTCCTCAAGTTACTGATGGTTTAAAACAATTTAGTGGTTTATACCAGTGGGTAAAATTAAAACATTTTTCTTTTCTCTCTGCCTTGCCCTTCCAGAAACTGGAGATACTTGGGCTCTGAACAGCTTTATCAAGGTAAAAAAGATTGTCTCCTGACATATACAGAAATCTCAGAGTATACTGAGGAGCTCTAAAAGAAAAACCCACACAACTGATGTCAAGCCTATGACATCTATTATGTTTCACTGAATATTAAGTTCTAGTTTTCTTAATTAAGGTCTGTATTTATTAAGACTCACTTTTTAGATAGTTTCTTGTGGTTATGTTACATTGCTAAGAGGTTTAATTAAGTTATTAAAAAGGACACTCTGAGTTTGTCTCTAAAGATTATCTCAGTAACCAGTCTTTGAACAAAGATCAGATGCTCCGGAGTCTACAACCAGGAGATTAACAGCAGGCTATAGTCATTTAACAAGCTAACTCAGATGATCTGGAGATGTCACTGGGCTATACCTAATGGAAGTCCTTGACTCAAGTTCTTATGATTTTACTATTACTGCTAACTATATTGTTTCCTTTATTGCCTGCTTCAAAAAGTGTTTTCCCTTACATTATCAAGTGTGTGACTGAGACACACAATAATGATGGTGTACAGTTCCATTTGAAATCCATAATTATAATGGTGTGACTCTGTATATGAGAAGAAGTAACAATAGGGAACATTTTCCTGGACCAAGAGACTAGTGAGACAGGTACAGTCCAGAGACTTTTGCTACTCACAGGGCCTAGTCCAGTAACAGCACATTGAGTGGAAATGAAATCAACAGACCTGGGAATGAGCCTTCTCAGCACATGGGACAAGATGGTCATAAAATCCCCCTCAAACCATGGTCAACCTCAAGGCCTTAAAGGAGCCCTGCGACTGGAAACTGGCACTTGCCGTCTGCCTCTACAAAGATTAAATCATGGACACTACAGTCGCTGATTTTCAACATCCCCTAAATGGAATTCAGGGTGGAAATCAGACATTAGGCACTCACTCTGTGCTCTAGAAAAATGATCAAAACAGGCCTTCAGATAGATATTTTCAGGTAAAGATTTTCTTGAGCCGAAATTCTTGCTTCTTCTTATACCTAGAAAAAATGCTTAAATTGTTAATGGTGACAACTACTTTGGCTTATATGTTAATATTACAATAAGAGGCCAAAGCCTACTTGTACTAACTTAGACAACTGGCTATCTGGCTATAAGTGTCCCTAAAACATCTGCCTACATTGGGTTTCAGACTCAATCTTCTAAAAATAAATGGTAAGATTTATTTTGTCTGTTATGGTTCAGGTTGTCACTCTTTCAACTACTTCTAATTGGGTTTGTTATACCTACATTCAAAATGTATAAGAACACTCCAAATGGCTCCATTCTTATAAACAAGACAACCCAAGTGTTGACTCTATCTAGAACAGGATCAAAGTTACTACCAAAAGTAACCAGATTCTTACTCTTGGTTGATCGCTGATTGCAATAATTCTTTTACTGATTTTTGGTCTCTGTCTTTTAATCTGCTTGTCTAGTTTGTTCTTTCTAAAGGAAGCCACTGTATATGGCTTCCCAGACAAAGTAGCAGGGAGGCAGAGATTCTGATCACTCTTCAAAATGGACTCCCCTGATATTCTAGATGCAGATATCTGTTTTGGTCATAGAGACAATCTTAGCTTACAAGCCCTCCTTGGTGGAAAACTATCTTGACTGTAATAATTGTAATCATCTTATTCTTGCTGTTTGCTCCTTATATGTGTAACTGTATAATGAACTTTGTATCTAAGTGGCTTGAGGCATTTAAGTTACAATGATTGTTCACGCTCCCACAGTTTCTACTGCCTCCTCTAGCCATTACTCACGGCTCCTGGATCAGAGACCCTCAATATGAGGATAAGGGGAATATGGTGGTTCAACAATTTAGGGTCTGCGCCCCTTACCAGCAGGAAGAAGTGACAAAATGATTTTTCCACCCCTTTCCCTGGCAACCATATTCTCCTAAAAGTAAAAGGGGGACGTGAAACAGTCAAAGCTTAGGCAGGCAGTCCAAGGCCCTTTAAGGAGGAGGTGAACATTCTCACTCATGCTTTACTTAAGCCTTGTACAACAATTTATCTTGCCTGAGAACTGGCCTTTCTTTAGGTCTAGAACTAATGATCACACAGCATAACATCTTACTCATGGAAATGCTTTTCTTAGGGTCTATGTTAATTACTATAATTGTAACAAATTTTGCCTGGGAACTTGTTTCTCAAGACTTGTACCACTGATTACACAGCAATAGTATATCTTGTCCAGAGACAGTACCCAGAACCTATTCTCCCTGGCTAATCTTGTACCAAACTTATCTCAGGATGTATGTCTTGGGAAAGGGTCCGTTGGAACTCTTACAACCTTGAGGTATTCTTTTTATCTATCCTCAGCAGCTAGTTGAAACAGATATAAGGTCCTGCTTAAACTAGTGAGGTGGGTACACTTTCTACCTCATTCTGATGTCTATGTCAGAAGTTTTCTCTGTCCTGTCACTTTAAATAAAATTTTGCACACAAAGTTCTGAGTGACCGAGACCCATCTTTGGTCCTGAAGTTAAATGTTCTGCTTCAGAGACCATGAATCCAATGGCACCATTCACCATATGCTATCACATTGTTCCTCAGTAACTGGAACCCAGAGATTAGGGGCACTGTGGTCCTCTGCTACACTCCATAGAGCTTTGAAACATGTGGTAATATTACCACATGTTACCATTGGAATGAAAAATGAGTATTTTCATTCAAAGCATGTTAGATGCTTTGAATGCATCTAACACAATGATGTAGATAAGACATCAGACATTTTTTAAAACTAAGATTTCTTATTATTCATAGAAAAAATTACATATAACATCAAATTTATTAGTAGGAAAACTAAACAATATGATTTAGAAATGCATCCTGATACTTATGGGTTTAAATATCACAGATGAATTTTCACATTTAAGAATGTGAAAATGCTGTTCGCAAAATTATAGACTAAAAATCATATGAGGAAAGAAATGTACTAGGTTATATTGACTATACCCTCAGCATGGGTTTTAAAGAAAATACTATGAATATTACCAGCTTGAAGCAAGTGCAGCTTGTTGCCTAGAAGAGAGTTAGCGATGTAAATACAATGAATATTTTTATAGTCTTTCTCCTTGAAACAGCAGTTTTTTAAAAAGAATTATCATATAACAAGGAGTCACATTTTAAGGTCACAAATCCATTTGTAAAAACTGTAAATTTATATTTCTGTAGCTCATCTTGCTTTTGTACTCCTGTGCCAATGACAGCAGCAGGCAAGGGATGGAGTAGGGAGACAAATTTATAAATTGCCACATAAAAGTAATTCAGTCTCCTCCCAGTTAACATGTCCCTTTCAATTAAATTTGTTCTAGTCCAAGTTAAAATTTCTCTCAGGGAAAAGTTCACCCTCATCTCCTCATCCTCTGTGGTCAGGGAAAGGATGTCAGCCAAGAAGGGGCTTTGGTCCATGCCATTCTATCCTCTAGGGGTGCTTCCCAGGTGTCACAGTGGCAAAGAATCTGCCCAATGCAGGAGATGCAGGGGTTCGATCCCTGGGTTGGGAAGATCCCCTGGAGGAGGAAATGGTAACTCACTTCAATATTCTTGCCTGGAAAATCCCATGGACAGAGGAGCTTGGCAGGCTACAGTCCAAGGGGTTGCAAAGAGTTAGAAGCAACTGAAGCAACCGAGCACACACAGCTGTCCTTTATCCTGAGGCTCTGGCCCTAGTCTGCAGCTGTTCCCTGGGGGTGAGGCCCGTCCTGCTTCTAGTCATCACACTGCACACAGTGCTGAAGACACTGGCTTTTATCACAGACTCCCTCAGTAAGATGCCTTCACTCTCCAGTGATAAGTGGAAGCAGGATCAACCCCAGTCAAACATAACACTTCTCAACAGGTTGCTCAAAAAATGGGAACAAGCTTCAGAACTCCTGTACTGAGCATTTTTCCTTCTTCTCAGAAATAAGTAATGCTCTAAGACACACCTACTTCATTTTCCTATGTGAATTCCCTCCAGGATACATTTAATTGGTACTTTTATGCCAAACGTGGTCACATATTTCTTTTTGTTTCTCTGGTTGATATAATAAATGTGTATAGAGCTCTCAGTTTAAAAGTTCTGCAGTGCTGGGAACAGTCCTCTCCATCCTGTATGCAACTTCACAAGACCCCACTCCAGAGAAGCTCTGAGACCGATCCTCTGCTGTTTATTCAAGTCCAAACTCTCATGAAAATTGAGGTTACAGAATTTGCTATCTATTAGTTTACAGGTTACATACAATTTTATTTGTTCTCCTTGGTTCATATGTTTTGGGGAATGTAAAGAGATTTCAGTTATCGTAACTAGCTATGTTGCTCTGTATGTTACCTGTTTGGGGGGAATTTGTTGAAACTTCCTTTTTGCCTAATCCATGACCAAATTTGATAAATTTTCCATATGTTCTTGAAACGACCATGACTTGCCTTTTTATTGAGCACAGGAGCCAACTTGTTAACTGTATTAGTAAAGTCATCTGAAGCTTACTAAATTTTCCTGTGCAGAAAAGTGTTAAAATAAACCATTAAGGGTATAGATTTGTTAAATATAATATATGTGAGTTTCCAAAATAAAATAATCTATTTGAAGAAACTTTTTAACTAAGAGCTCTACACACATTTATTATATTTATTAACCAGAGAAACCAAATTAAAATGTGATAGCACTTGGCATAAAAGTACCAATTAAATGTGTCCTGAAGGGAATTCATGTTGGGAAATGAAATCGGTGTGACTTAAAGCATTACTCATTAGCCAAAAAGGCCACCTTTGAAAACCATGGCTTAATAACAGTCCAAAATGGCCTAACCTTGATATCTGTGCATTACCAAAAGATTTTATCTAGATGTCAATTCACCTAAAACGGCTACTGCTCCCAGGGCGTACCACGATTATGCCATTTTAGTTCCATGACTTCTGACAAAGTCTTATTTGAGTCCAGTAAATCTCAAGAAATCTTTTGGTACAAGATATAAACTTTCAAGACTTAAGAATGTCAAAGCAGCTTTTGCCAGCTATTTCATAGAGTCCCAGGGAAATTGAGCTTCAAGGGATTTTTTTGTTTTTGTTTTTCTAGGTTTTGGGTTTTTTTTGGTTTTTGTTTTGATCATCAGGTTTTACTGATATGAACAGGGCATCTGGCAATGAAAGTCTATCAGCAGACAATTACAGAGACATATATTTTAAAGGTAATTTTTTCATTGTTTTCTCTGTAATAAAGGGCACAGCATTAAGACACTAAGATTTCAAGCAGGCCTTTCGGGGTCACTGCAACATGTAATTGGATGTCCTGATATTTGGTTGAGGGGTTGGTAGGCCCTAGTGTTTCCCTTTAATATTCTACTCTATCAATTCATAGACTATCATAGGGCTTGAAACTTAAATATTTTGTCCCTTTGCTAATGGCTCTGTTGTTTCTCTGTGCAGATGGGAAATAAAACACTTCTTAAGTCATGGAAGACAAATTAGTTTTTCTCTAATGGATAAAGAGAATTTCAATATCTGACATACCATATAGAATAAAGGGCAGGCAGTTTTTTCTAAGGTGCACATATTTGCATTCTAGAGCCCTTTCTGACTAGTTTTCTTGAACTAACATAGAGAAATAGGGCATTCAGTTACATTTTTGAATTCACTCCCTTTTAGACAGCATATGACTTCAAGAAGATAGCAGTAGGATCAAGAGTCCAGCATTCTTGCCTAGACAAGGCCATTGGAGGTCATAAATCATGGCTATGGGATTGCTCTAGTTGTCCATTCAAGTGGAGTCCAGCTCTCAAATGGCCTCGAAGCCACTCTGACAATCTTTTCAAAGAGGCCTCACTAGCAGAAATCAAAGTTTAAAGAGGGGGTAAAGTGCCTTTACGTCAGGAAGTCCCTATGTAAATTCCAAAAACAAAACTGGGATGAGAGTATATTTACCAATGTTGTTCAATAGCCAGCCTTAATTTCAGGAAGAGGATGTTTTATTATTAGCCAAGCCTATTTTTACCAGCAATGTTCTCACTGTTTTACAAACTTGGTGATGGGGTAGAAGTGAGATGTTAGGAAGAAAATGTTAGCTAGAACTGGCTTGTTTTTCTGAGGGTCATACCTCCTGTGACAATAAAAGCCAATATCAGATGTAAATCTTCTCTATTATTTGAATGATGTATTTTTCTTCTTTATCCACCAGAATGGGAAAGGATGGATGTTGCTCCAAAAGAGTTCCCTCTGGTGCTGTTACCTTAAGCTATTTCTTTACCTTCTTTAGATAGACTATGACCTGCCATAGCCCTTTAGGCTTCAAGTGTATACTTGGTGCTTCCTTGAGGCTTGGGGGTAGAGAGGGTGACAAGAAGGAGTGACAGAAAGAGTAAGTCTCACAGTTACAATATTTTCTATTGCTTTTCCCTGAAATAAATAAGTCTTACTTTTGTTCAAATTTACTTTTTCCACATCTAGCTCAAGTTCAAACATTAGGTAGTCAGACTATAAAACTTAGCTATATATATATACATATATATATGGAAAGATAGTCTTTGTAAAGGGACATCAAATCTTTTTTTTTTTAATTTTAATTGGAGGCTAATTACTTTACAATATTGTGGTGGTTTTTGCCATACATTCACATGAATCAGCCATGGGTTTACTTGTGTTCCCCATCCTGAACCCCCCTCCCACCTCCCTCCCTATCCCATCCCTCAGGGTCATCCAGTACACCAGCCCTGAGCACCCTGTCTCATGCATCAAACCTAGACTGGCGATCTATTTCACATGTGATAATATATATGTCCTAATGCTATTCTCTCAAATCATCCCACTCTTGCCTTCTCCCAAAGAGTCCAAAAGTCTGTTTTTTTACATCTGTGTCTCTTTTGCTGTCTCACGTATAGGGTCCAGCAATCCCACTGTTGGGCATACACACCGAGGAAACAAGAAGTGAAAGAGACACGTGTACCCCAATGTTTTTCACAGCACTGTTTACAATAGCCAGGACATGGAAGCAGCCTAGATGTCCATCAGCAGATGAATGAATAAGAAAGCTGTGGTACATATACACAATGGAATATTACTCAGCTATTAAAAAGAATGCATTTGAATCAGTTCTAATGAGGTGGATGAAACTGGAGCCTATTATACAGAGTGAAGTAAGTTAGAAAGAAACCGACCAATACAGTATACTAACACATATATATGGAATTTAGAAAGATGGGGACATCAAATCTTAAAGGTGAAATCGGAAATCTTATTCGAAACAGCACATTTTATTTTTTTTTTAACGGAATGCTTTTTTCTCACCTCTTGAGAATTACAGAATGCCATTCACCATGCCATTTCTCCTTCTATTGCTTACATTTTTATTGTCAGGTGAACTTGTTTGTCATTAACTAAATCAGGCAAAGCTATGGTTTTTCCAGTAGTCATGTATGGATGTGAGAGTCGGACTATAAAGAAAGCTGAGCGCTGAAGAATTGATGCTTTTGAACTGTGGTGTTGGAGAAGACTCTTGAGAGTCCCTTGGACAGCAAGGAGATCCAAACAGTCCATCCTAAAGGAAATCAGTCCTGAATATTCATTGCTTACAATGGACTGATGCTGGACCTGAAACTCCAATACTTCGGCCACCTAATTCGAAGAACTGACTCATTTGAAAAGAGCTTGATACTGGGAAAGAGTGAAGGCAGGAGGAGAAGGGGGTGACAGAGGATAAAATGGTTGGATGGCATCACCAGCTCAATGGACATGAGTTTGAGCAAGCTTTGGGAGTTGGTGATGGACAGGGAAGCCTGGCATGCTGCAGGCCATGAGGTCACAGAGTCGGACACGACTGAGTGACTAAACTGAACTGAACGGAAATCAGACAAGATGAGAATGCTCATTATTTAAGCATAGGCCTGGTATGCATCACTGGGTTTGTGGGAAGAAGTACCTATATATTGTGCTGATTCTAGGTTTCTTTCCTCTAGAGTGCAAAATATGTTTTTTGCAATCACAAAATATGACTAACTACAAGCAGGTTCTGGAGCACCATATTCAAGAGATGTGCAGAAAGCAGCTTCATGGGGGAATGCTTTCTTCCCACTTAATAACCATTTCTGCTAATTTAAGATTAATACAATTCACACAAGAAAAGAAACCAAAGTTTGGCTATGGATTCAACTGCTTTATCAGGGGAGGAGTTATCTGCTGTTGAAAGACCAAAAATGGAGCCTGGTAGCAGAGGGTGAATGAGACAGGTAAAATTTTGGAGTTCTAATTAGGACGTGAATACTGAACTATAGATGATATAAATTCTCACCTACATTCTTTGAGAACAGAATCATAGATAAATCATTTTTGCACCTGCTTTAATGCCTCCCCCCAGGTGATTTTATCCATTCCCATGACTTTAAATGCCAGTGTATATTCTGCCAAGGAATGTATGGTGACGGTGCTTTAGTTGCTAAGTAATGTCCAACTCTTTGTGACCCCATGGACTGTACCCCATCAGGTGCCTCTGTCCATGGGATTTTCCAGGCAGGAATACTGGAGTTGGTTGCCATTTTCTTCTCCAGGGGATATTCACAACCCAAGGATCGAACCCGCATCTGTTGCATCGTCTGCTTAGTAGGCTGATTCTTTACTACTGAGCCACCTGGGAAGCCCCAAGGGCTGTATATTGACATTTAAATGCTTTATTTCCAAATTTGCATATGTAGGCTACCCACTTTGCTGAGCTCCATGCTAGTGTGTCTAAGTGGCTGATCAGCATATTTACTAGGACTCTCAAAACTAACATGTTCAAAACACAATCCTTGATTTCCCCCCCTGAAAACCTGCTCCACACAGCAATTTCCATTCCTGTACATAAAGTGAAAAGTAAAGTCATTCAGTTGTGCTCTTTGTGACCCCATGGACTGTAGCCTGCCAGGCTCCTCCATCCATGGGATTCTCCAGACAAGAATACTGAAGTGGGTTGCCATTTCCTTCCCCTCCTGTACATAAACCACCACCCAATTTACTGAAACCCCAGATACAGATGTCAGCCTCATTAGGCCTTCTCTCTTGTATCATCGTCCACTCATTCAGTTCATCAGCAAATTCTACTGGCTGTATCTACAAATAGTACTCTGGCCCACCCACTGTTCCCCACATCCATTACCACCACCTGCACCCAGCCATCATGACTTGCCTCTTCCACTGCAGCAGCATAACTGGTCCCCCACTTTCACTTTTGACCTGCCAAAAAGTGTTTCAAACATTGACTTAAAGAGTAAACTGAATAATATCACTGCACTGCTTTGTCATTACAAACAGGAAAAAAAAAAAAAAAAAACTCATCACCCTCATCTAGAAACCCTTACCTAATCTAGCCTGGACCAGTTCTCAAGAAGTGAGACCACCAGGTGGGACTGACAGCAGGATCTGTGGTGGGGAAGCCAACCTAGCTTTTAAAACTGTTTACAGACCTTCAGTGAGAGGGAATGTGCTGAGGGAAACATGGTGTGTGTAGCTCATTCCCAGATACTTTTCTAAGGATAGGAGATTTTTCATTTATAGTACAATCAACTTGAGAGGAAAGAAATTCTTAAATTAATTCTAACTTAATGCAAAAAATCTAAGCAGCTAGATTGTAATTCTTCTCTGGCTCTGAGCATAGGGTCATGATGGGAATCTACCTGGAACTATCCTGCAACCCAACAGCATAAACCCCCACCTTCCTTCATTTCAGAATGTTACCTCTGACTTGTGACCACTTCATCCTAAAACTGCCTTCCTACAAAGAACTTGCGAGAAGATCTGCCTTAACATTTCATTTCTCTGTAGTGTCCCCATCACCACCATAAATCAGCTTGTATTTTGCTGAAAGTTTGCCAAGGCATCATCCAGGGAGCTCTTACCAATATTAGCTGCAAATCCTCCTGCTTTTAATCAAATTCTCAGATGCTTTATTGCCTGAACTATATACTGAATGTAGCCTAAAACATTCAAGTTTTTAACCAAACCCAGACCAATAGCGGAAAATTTTAGAATATGGCTATGATGTGCGTTCATTCATAGCTGTTACAGTGCTGCTTCTGAGAAGTTTCAGTGGTGGTGTGAGTTTCTCAAGGGTTGCAATACTCTCTCCTCTGAAGTAATCTGAAACATCACTGATGAGTAACTTGCAAGAGTATAAGTCACAGCAACCATCATTCTTAAAGAATATATTAGTCCACCAGGGCTCTATAACAAAATTCCACACACTGGATGACTTAAACAACAGAAATCTCTTTTCTCACAGTTCTGAAAGCTAGAAGTCTGAGGCCAGGTGTTAGCCAGATTGTTTTTTGGAATGGCATCTCTTTATGAGTATTTGTTGGAAGGACTTTTGCTGAAGCTGTCAGGGATCAAGACCATCCCCATGGAAAAGAAATGCAAAAAAGTAAAATGGCTGTCTGGGGAGGCCTTACAAATAGCTGTGAAAAGAAGAGAAGCAAAAAGAAAAGGAAAAAAGGAAAGATATAAGCATCTGAATGCAGAGTTCCAAAGAATGGCAAGGAGAGATAAGAATGCCGTCCTTAGTGATCAAAGCAAAGAAATAGAGGAAAACAACAGAATGAGAAAGACTAGAGATCTCTTCAAGAAAATTAGAGATACCAAGGGAACATTTCATGTAAAGATGGGGTCGATAAAAGACAGAAATGGTCTAGACCTAAGAGAAGCAGAAGATATTAAGAAGAGGTGGCAAGAATACACGGAAGAACTGTACAAAGCAATCCCACTGCTGGGCATACACACCGAGGAAACAAGAAGTGAAAGAGACATGTGTACCCCAATGTTTATCGCAGCACTGTTTATAATAGCCAGGAAATGGAAGCAACTGAGATGTCCTTCAGCAGACAAATGGATAAGAAAGCTGTGGTACATATACACAATGAAGTATTATGCAGACATTAAAAAGAATATATTTGAATCAGTTCTAATGAGGTGGATGAAACTGGAGCCGATTATACAGAGTGAAGTAAGCCAGAAAGAAAAATACCAATACAGTATACTGACACATATATATGGAATTTAGAAAGATGGTAATGATAACCCTGTATGCAAGACAGCAAAAGAGACAAAGATCTATAGAACAGACATTTGGACTCTGTGGGAGAGGGAGAGGGTGGGATGATTTGGGAGAATGGAATTGAAACGTATACTAGCATGAAAAAATGAATCGCCAGTCTAAGTTCGATACAGGATACAGGATGGTTGGGGCTGGTGCACTGGGATGACCCAGAGAGATGATATGGGGAGGGAGGTGAGAAGGGGGTTCAGGATTGGGAACTCATGTACACCTATGGTGGATTCATGTCAATGTATGGCAAAACCAATACAGTATTGTAAACTAAAAAAAAAAAAATTAATTAATTAATTAAAAAAAAAAAAGATCTTCACGACCCAGATAATCATGATAGTGTGATCACTCACATAGAGCCAGACATCCTGGAATGGGAAGTCAAGTGGGCCTTAGAAAGCATCACTACAAACAAAGCTAGTGGAGGTGATGGAATTCCAGTTGAGCTATTTCAAATCTTGGAAGATGATGCTGTGAAAGTGCTGCACTCAATACATCAGCAAATTTAGAAAACTCAGCAGTGGCCACAGGACTGGAAAAGATCAGTTTTCATTTCAATCCCAAAGAAAGGCAATGCCAAAGAATGCTCAAACTACCACACAATTGCACTCATCTCACATGCTAGTAAAGTAATGCTCAAAATTCCCCAAGCCAGACTTCAGCAATACGTGAACTGTGAACTTCCAGATGATCAAGCTGGTTTTAGAAAAGGCAGAGGAATCAGAGATCAAATTGCCAAAATCTGCTGGATCATGGAAAAAGCAAGAGAGTTCCAGAAAAAGATCTATTTCTGCTTTATTGACTATGCCAAAGCCTTTGACTGTGTGGATCACAATAAACTGTGGAAAATTCTGAAAGAGAGTTGGAAGAATTCTGAAGAGTTGGAATACCAGACCACCTGACCTGCCTCTTGAGAAACCTATATGCAGGTCAGGAAGCAATAGTTAGAACTGGACATGGAACAACAGATTGGTTCCAAATAGGAAAAGGAGTATGTCAAGGCTGTATATTGTCACCCTGCTTATTTAACATCTATGCAGAGTACATCATGAGAAACTCTGGCCTGGAGGAAGCACAAGCTGGAATCAAGATTGCCGGGAGAAATATCAATAAGCTCAGATATGCAGATGCCACCACCCTTATGGCAGAAAGTGAAGAGGAACTAAAGAGCCTCTTGATGAAAGTAAAAGAGGAGAGTGAAAAAGTTGGCTTAAAGCTCAACATTCAGAAAACGAAGATCATGGCACCTGGTGCCATCACTTTATGGGAAATAGATGGGGAAACAGTGGAAACAGTGTCAGACTTTATTTTGGGGGGCTCCAAAATCACTTCAGATGTTGACTGCAGCCATGAAATTAAAAGATGCTTACTCCTTAGAAGAAAAGTTATGACCAACCTAGATAGTGTATTCAAAAGCAGAGACATTACTTTGCCGACTAAGGTCAGTCTAGTCAAGGCTATGGTTTTTCCAGTGGTCATGTATGGATGTGAGAGTTGGACTATAAAGAAAGCTGAGTGCTGAAGAATTGATGCTTTTGAACTGTGGTGTTGGAGAAGACTCTTGAGAGTCCCTTGGACTGCAAGGAGATCCAACCAGTCCATTCTGAAGGAGATCAGCCCTGGGATTTCTTTGGAAGGAATGATGCTAAAGCTGAAACTCCAGTACTTTGGCCACCTCATGTGAAAAGTTGACTCATTGGAAAAGACTCTGATGCTGGGAGGGACTGGGGGCAGGAGGAAAAGGGGACAACAGAGGATGAGATGGCTGGATGGCATCACTGACTCTATGGACATGAGTTTGTGTGAACTCCGGGAATTGGTGATAGACAAGGAGGCCTGGCGTGCTGCAATTCATGGGGTCGCAAAGAATCGGACATGACTGAATGACTGAACTGAACTGAAAGCTCCAATACTTTGGCCACCTGATGCAGAAATCTGACTCACTGGAAAAGACCCTGATGCTGGGAAAGGTTGAAGGCAAAAGGAGAAGGGGGCAGCAGAGGATAAGATGGTTAGCTTGTAGCACCAACTCAATGGACATGAATTTGAGCAGACTCCAGGTGATAGTGAAGGACAGGGATGTCTGGCATGCTGCAGTTCATGGGGTCACAAAGAGTGGACACAACTTAGCAACTGAACAATAACTGTCTCTTTCTGCTTTGCAAACAGTATCTTCTCTCTGTATCCTCAATGGCCCATCCTCTGTGCACCTCCAGATAGATCTAATCTCTGATTGTCTTCTTATAAGAACCCTAGTCCTAGTGAGTTAGGGGCCCCACTCATATTATCTCATTTAAACTTAATTACTTACACTGGGTACACATATGTTGACACATGAATTAGAGGGGGGAGGGGCACAATTTAGTCCTTAAAAAAAGATATTAGCAGTATTAAGAGAGGTGTCTTAACAGAAATGTCTAGTTAATCCCAAATAATCCAACACAGCTGAACTATAAACTAAAAATGGTGTCACAAATGTGGGGGTCATGGAAACTGAGCTGAACTCAGTTCAGTTCAGTCACTCAGTCATGTCCGACTCTTTGCAACCCCATGGACTGCAGCACACCAGGCTTCCCTGTCCATCACCAACTCCCGAAACTTGCTCAAACTCATGTCCATCAAGTCGGTGATGCCATCCAACCAGCTCATCCTGTCGTCCCCTTCTCTTCCTGCCTTCAATCTTTCCCAGCATCAGGGTCTTTCCAATGAGTCAGTTCTTCATATCAGTTGGCCAAAGTATTGGAGTTTCACCTTCAGCATCTGTCCTTCCAATGAATATTCAGGACTGGACTATATGGACAGAATTGTAAATCTAGTTGATGCCAGTCGAAACAAAACACATCAAAATTTCAGCTTTAAACAAAAGAATATGTTCTATTTTTACTGCTAAAATGAAGTCTGATCATAAAGTCGGTCCAAAATTAAGTACATGAGGATGTAGATTTTTACTTTTTCCTTTTCTTCAGAGATAAGAGGGTCTGTAAGAATAATTTACTAAATAGCACTCCAGTATCTTACTAATTAAAGAGTGACTCAGGCCATGCATTTACATTCACAGAACTTCTAGATGTCTCATAAGTCAACATATCATATAAACAACACTGTTTTTGTCCTGAATTAGGTAGGTGGAACATTGACAAAGTTCAAATTGCTAGAATACATGCTTTAT
The DNA here is from genome assembly GCF_032405125.1 of Capricornis sumatraensis. Taxonomy (NCBI): domain Eukaryota; kingdom Metazoa; phylum Chordata; class Mammalia; order Artiodactyla; family Bovidae; genus Capricornis; species Capricornis sumatraensis. Next base: position 38,743,048 of record NC_091089.1, on the reverse strand, counting down.
AACCTGCGCTTCACTCTGAGTATCTTGAGCAAGGGATGCTAGCTGGCAACTCTTTTTCCTTTGTTGATTCTGTGGTATAACCTAACTGTTCAACCATACTAGTAACTCTAACAATATCCAAAACTATCTCATCAAATTTATGAGATCACTAGACCTTTGCAAGCCTTATGTCTTTTAATTGAAGTGAAATAGCTGTTTCTTCAACACTAAGAGTTGCCCACCTAAAGTCTGTGACCTAATTTGCTTAGTTAATGAGAACAGTATTTCACAGTAGATGGAATTTATCTGAAAATGAAAGCAGCAAATATAACTGAGCTCTCTTTTCTGGGAGGATTTCTCTGAAACACACTTCGGACACCACTGATTGAAAAGGAGATAGTTTAGTTTTCACTAACACTTCCGGCATGTGTGTTCTTACATGCATAAACAATGAGACCAATATATAGAGTTAGTCATAATCGAGACTGTTCACTTGTTGTTTAATTCCACTCTTACATCCAAGTTAATGTTATAGCTGAAAACTGGCATATCTAAAGATGGCGACTAAAATAACCCAGGCTTCAGATAAGAACTTGGAGCTAAGGAAGGAATAGAGTATTTGCTTATTAAGATAGAATATTAAAGACTTTCACAAAGCTATACTAAGCCAAGTCATTTTTTCAGCTGGAGGCTTATTGAGCTTCCCTGGAGTATTCTATAAGTAAAATAAGGCTTCAAGTGTCTATGAAATCATGAACCTTTTCACACATTAATTTGCAGGAGGATAAATAAATTCCTGAATCTAAATCTAGGTTCTTTTGCTGTCTCTGGAATGCAGTGCCAGCTTTACTTGTTAGCAGATCATTTCACCAGCCACTGTCAACAAATACTGTGGCCTTTTATGTGCCAAACACTGCTCTGGCTGTTGCAGCTGACAGCCTGGAGGAACAGATGATAAATAAGTGAAAAGGAAGACTAAATTCCAGATGGTGATTTTATTCAATGAAAGAATCAAGGAGAATAATGAGTTCAAGAGTGATGGGGAATAAGGACCATACTATAAATAGGGTGGTCAGGAATGCCCTCTCTGAACAGGACACTTAAGGGATAAACTGAAGGGGAAGGAATCATTCAGGTGAAGAAATAATGGAAGGGTATTTCTAAGCTGTTGAAAAGTTCTGAAGTGAATACAAATACGGTGTTCCCTTTTTTTTTTTTTAATTTAAAATCTTTAATTCTTACATGTGTTATTGGAGGATAATTGCTTTACAATGTTGTGTTGGTTTCTGCTGTACAACAACACGAATCAGTTATAACTATATATATATTTCCCCTCCCCAGTGAGCCTCCCTTCCACCCCCCACCAACCCACCCCTCTATGTCATCGCAGAGTACCAGCTGTTGTATAACAACTTCCCACTAGCCATCTATTTCACACATGGTAGTATATGTATGTCAATGCTACTCTCTCAATTCGTCCCACTCTCTCCTTCCATCACTGTGTCCACAAATTTTCTCTACATCCGCATCTCCATTACTTCCCTGAAAATAGGTTTATCAGTGCTATTTTTCTAGTTTCCTTATAGATGTATTAATATGCAATATTTGTTTTTCTCTGTCTGACTTATTTCACTCTGTATGACAGGATCTAGGTTCATCCACCTCCCTACAACGATTCAGATTCATTCCTTTTTGTGGCTGAGTCATTTTCCATTGTATGTATATGTACCACAACTTCTTTATCCATTCATCTGTCGATGGACATCTACGTTGCTTCCTTGTCCTAGCTATTGTAAACAGTGCTGCTGTGAACCCTGGGGTACATGTGACTTTTTGAATTGTGGTTTTCTCAGACATACATGGTGTTCTTGGGGAACACTGAGGAGGCCCATGTGGCTCAGAGTACAAAGCAAAAGTGGTAGGAAAGGAGCTATGTCAGGGAGTTAATCTGCCAACAACTGGCCCACTCCTAATGCCTACGGGTTGAAAGAAGAATATGTATAATTTCCTATCTAGGAACACAGAGAACCAAAACCAGAACTTAAAGGGCAGTGGAAGAACAGAATGACTTCCTCTGTGCTCCCCTAATATTGCAATTTTTTTCTTTTCACAGCAAACTTTTTCTTCTTAAGCAAGGGCCAAAGGCCACATGGTAAATGGTAAATATTTTCGGCTTTGTGGACAATAAAGTCTCTGTTGCAACTATCTAACAATGCTTTTAAAGAATAAAGTTAGCCAAAGATGATACATAAATGAATGAAAGTGACTGTGCTCCAATAAATTATAGTTACAAAAACAGGTAGTGGGCCAGATTTGGCCTGGAGGCCACCTCTAGAGTCTCTAAAGAATTTCCCATCTGTGCAGCACACATCTACTCAAAAATATGATCATTCTAACATAATGTCTCTTTAAAAATACTAGGATACTTTTATTGTCCAGTGTTAACTGGAAAAGAAATACTTTATGAAGGATTTGGGTTCCAAATATTTAATAGTTAAATTAATTTGCACATCCTCAACTGATAAATGGTATCAAGAAGGCCCCCTACACTGTGCTTTCATTATCTCACTTTGCCCATCATTCATACAGATTGCTTCTGGGTCATTTCATCCTTCACTTCAAAATAACTCTTGATACTAGGCAATCGGCCATTAATGCAGCACATATATCCTCCTGAAGTCTAGATGAAGAATTTAATGAACTTATAGCACACAAAATAATCACCAGTAAAATACATTTTTCCTAAATATGTTATTACCGGCAACTTAATGGTAGTATATTTCCATATATGCTACATATTGGGGGGTATTCTACTAGATTCTATGGTAGAATACAAAAAGCACTAGAAAATTCATCATTGTTATGTTATCATATCCCATTACACTCCAAACCTGATTTAAAAGCAGCCAGGAATCAACACTGGGTAAGCAATTGTATGTCATATCCTAACAACTTGCTATATTTTATAATTCCCATTACACAGATGCTAACATCAAAGCTGACTGAGATTACATTAAATATTACACAGAAGCGGTATCAGGATTGAAATTCACGTTTGTTAGACTTCAGTCCATTACACCCCAATGTGCTCAGAATATGAAGAAACTCTTCATGAGAAACTTGGATGAATTTATTTCTGCTGAAATGAAGCTGACTCAGGTTTTGAAAGAAAACTAAGAGACCAAAATGACTCATCATAAATCTACTCGGTCTAGGGAACCCTATTCTGATAAGAGTATAATCATTCAAAGCATTTTGGATTTTTTTTCTTTTGTATACAAACAAAATGGTAAGTAAGACACATACTGAAAAGCCAGTTTTACTCTTTCACAAGCTTAATTTTCCCCTGTTTAAATGCAATATAAATAAATTTAAAGTAATATAATTCAAACTGAACATACAATTTTTCCCTGATACTTCTCTCTAAATTACTTATAGCTATTTCCACATACATAATCCACAATGAGGGGACAAAAAATCATCAATATTCAGTATACTCAAAAGAAAAAGGTGCAGGCCTGGTAAGCACAAGAGCTCAGAAAATAACTCAAACAATAACAGTATTAATGAAATAACTTAGCATTCTAAGATGACTGATTTAAAGGAAGATATTTATTTAGAGGTAAAAGTTCTGGTATATCTTGCTTTTTTAAAGTATGTTTTCTGCATCAATGTTAGAAGCATAGCAAGCATGTTAGAAGCAAACATTTAGAAAATATGTTTAGACTGTGCCAAATACTAATACTTTTTAGTGATTTCATGACTTTGGTAGAAAGTTAAATTCATTTAAAAAAGACTATCTCCAAAATCTGATGAGGGAACATTTCATGAAAAGATGGGCACAATAAAGAACAGAAATGGTATGGACATAACAGAAGCAGAAGATACTAAGAAAAGGTGGCAAGAATACACAGAACCATACGAAAAAGATCTTAATGACCCAGATAACCATGGTGTAGAGCCAGACATCCTGGAGTGTGAAGTCAAGTGGGCCTTAGGAAGCATCACTACAAACAAAGCTAGTGGAGGTGATGGAATTCCAGTTGAGCTGTTTCAAATGCTAAGAGATGATGCTATGAAAGTGCTGCACTTAATATCGCAGCACATTTGAAAAACTCAGCAGTGGCCACAGGACTGGAAAAGGTCAGTTTTCATTCCAATCCCAAAGAAAGGCAATGCCAAAGAATGCTCAAACTACCGCACAATTGCACTCATCTCACATGCTAGCAAAGTAATGCCCAAATTCTCCAAGCTAGGCTTCAACAGTACGTGAACCGAGAACTTCCAGATGTTCAAGCTGGGTTTAGAAAAGACAGAGGAACCAGAGATAAAATTGCCGATATCCGTTGGATCATAGAATAAGCAAGAGAATTCCAGAAGAACATCTACTTCTGCTTCATTGACTATGCTAAAGCCTTTGACTGTGTGAATCACAACAAACTGTGGGAAATTCTTCAAGAGATGGGAATACCAGACCACCTGACCTGCCTCCTGAGAAATTTGTATGCAGGTCAAGAAGCAACGGTTAGAATGAGACATGGAATAACAGACTGGTTCCAATTGGGAAAGGAGTATGTCAAGGCTGTATATTGTCCCTGCTTATTTAACTCATATGCAGAGTACATCATTCGAAATGCCAGATGGATGAAGCACAAGCTGGAATTAAGATTGAAGAGAGAAATATCAATAACTCCAGATATGCAGATGACACTACCTTTATGGCAGAAAGTCAAGAGGAACTAAAAAGCCTCTTGATGAAAGTGAAAGAGGAGAGTGAAAAAGCTGGTTTAAAACTCAACATTCAAAAACTAAGATCATGGAATCTGGTCCCATCACTTCATGACAAATAGATGGGGAAACAATGGAAACAATGACAGATTTTATTTTCTTGGGCTCCAAAATCACTGCAGATGGTGACTGCAGCCATGAAATTAAAAGACACTTGCTGGGGATGACCCGCAGGGATGTTATGGGGAGGGAGGTGGGAGGGGGGTTCATGTTTGGGAACTCATGTAAGAATTAAAGATTTTAAAATTAGAAAAAAAAAAAAAAGACGCTTGCTCCTTGGAAGAAAAGCTACAGCCAACCTAGACAGCATATTAAAAAACAGAGACATTACTAAAGGTCTGTCTAGTCAAAGCTATGGTTTTTCCAGTAGTCATGTATGGATGTGAGAGCTGGACCATAAAGAAAGCACCAAGGAATTGATACTTTTGAACTGTGGTGTTGGAGAAGACTCTTGAGAGTCTCTTGGACTGCTTGGAGATTAAACCAGTCAATCGTAAAGGAAATCAGTCCCGAATATTCATTGGAAGGACTGATGCTGAAGCTGAAACTCCAATACTTTGGCCACCTGATTCGAAGAACTGACTCATTGGAAAAGACCCTGATGCTGGGAAAGATTGAAAGCAGGAGGAGAAGGGGATGACAGAGGATGAGCTGGTTGGATAGCATCACTGACGTGATGGACATGAGTTTGAGCAAGGTCCAGGAGTTAGTGAAGGACAGGGAATCCTGGCAAGCTGCAGTGCTTAGGGTCCGAAAAAGCTGGACACAACTGAGTGACTGCACAATTATAAAGATGATAGGGGGAAGGTGGAGAAAAAGAGAAAGAAAGAGAACCAAGAGTTAATCTTCAGTATAACAAGTACTATCCTGAATTTTGCCTCTGAAACATGTGCTTTTACACCTAATCTTTTTACCTGAGTAATTTTTTTATTAATTCTATGTTGAAGTTATATTATTTCCAATATGTTGATTAAGGGATATATTAAAAGTAATTTTGTCTGTTTTTCTTTACTTGTTGATTACCAGAAATTTTCAAAATTCATTCACAACTGATCATAGATTTTTTTCCTACCTAGTCCACAGATAACTTCACAATTATTCTCAACCACCTCAACTTGCACCATTACCAGCTTGAAGCTGGCACTAAAACCAAGCTCATTTCCTATTGCAGGAGATGGTACGTGGTCATCACTGACTCTAGAGAAGAAATGGAGAAGAAATCCCCAGGTAATTCGGTTTATTGGTTTGTACTCCCTCTGCCACCACATGTGAATCAATTCAGAGAGACACTGCAATACATCCTATTCTTAGAGGAAGGGCAGGGCCCAGCACCAGTGCTGATTGAGTGGTTATGACATTTAGAAAGTAGAAAAACTCTTTTGAACTAAACATCATTTCTTTTGCATTTGAGAGCAAAATGAAGTGCACAGTCTTAAGTCCCAGAACTGGTGACTGCTCAACTAAATACTCTAAGTGGTTCCAATTTGCAAGTAGGAAAGCCATTGTCCTGAATTTTATTGTTGTGTTTACATTTTCTCTTGGTTTGTTTCATATTTACAATGTGTACTATAATAGCAGCTGTAAATAGTGATAATGTTTTCAAATGTTATGACTCCAATTTCTGTCTTTTTTTTTTTTTTTAATTGCACTGGCTGGTGTCTCTGAAGAGACTAGGCAGTGCTAGTTAGGGAAATTTTTGCTTGTTTCAAGAGTCTATGGGAAAAACAATTCTCACTTCTCCAACAAGATTCATGTTAACTTTGGGGGTGAGCCAAAGACATTTTTATTAAGTTTAGAATATTTTATTTAGACTTTTAAGCATGTACATTGACTTCCTTAACAGTTTTATTAAGATACAATTCATATACCTGAATATTCAACAGCTTTTAGTACATTCACAGAACTGTACACCATTACTACAATCTCATTTTAGAAACTAACATTCATCACCCCCAAAAAGAACCTCGAGACACATTTGGTATCACTCTCTATCCCAGGCTATTCCCCCATCCTAGGCAATCACTATAATCTACTTTCATTTATTTGCCTGTTCTGGATATTTCTTATAAACAGAATCATGCAATACATGGTCTTTCGTAAATGACTTAGTTTTAATTTTTCTATTGCTTTTTCAAAACACTTGGAGACTGATTATATGATTCATCTTAGGTCTCTTACTATGATGAAGTATATTGATATAGTTTTTTCCATTAGAACCATCCTCCCATTCTAGGAATGACCTCTTTGTATTGACTACTGGTTTCTCTTTGTTAGTAATATGTTTAGAACTTTTATGCCAATATTGAGTTGTATATTGTCTTTTGTGCTAGTCTTGTTGGACTTTTGTAATGATATTATGCCTAGTATTTCATAGGAGGATTTAGAAGCATTTCTTTGTCATTTGGCTTTGGAGCAATTTAAATAGCATTAGATTTTTTCCCCTGTGTAATTGTCTAGACAGAGTCCTTTTTAGAGCATCAACTCTTTGACAAATTATTCCTCCTATGTTAATCATCCTTTTGAATTTTCTCCCTTTTCGGGAATCTTTTTTGGTAAATTTAATCCTCCTAGAAAACTATCCATTTCAAGATTTTTCAAATATATTTCCATGGGGTTTAGAAAATTAGCCTTCTATGATTCATTTCATCTGCCTCTGAGAGTATTTTCTCTCTCATTTCTTATTTAGTATATTTGTCCTTTCTTCCTTTTTTCTTGCCTAGTTAACTGACATTTATTTCATATCATTTCTTGTTCAAAACCCAGCTTCTCAATATATATACAGCTTTGCCACTTTTTAATTGTTTATTGGTTTCTACTTTACCTTATTAATTTTGTATTTCTATTTTCTTTTCTGTCTTTTTCTAACTCCTTTAGTTACCTGTTCAATTCATTTATTATTGTGCTTTCCTATGCATTACTATAAGTACATAATGATTTATCCTCTGACCTTGCTTTCACTTATGTGAAAGCATAACCCTCTGTGCTATTATGGAGTGTTTTCATTAGCAATATACTTTGCTAATTCATATTTATTAATTATTTAAGAGAAAATATGTAAATTTCTATATACTGGGACTTCAACTATCTAATTTTACTGTTTTATGTTATAGGATCTATATCACACAATTTTGTCTATGCAATTTTATTTTACTATAATTATTGAAGCTTCCTGTGTGGTGTATGATATGGTCATTTCTTGTGACTATCCCGTTGGTAGTTAAAAAGAAGACATATTGTCTTTTTTAAGGTACAAATTTTAATATATATCAAATAAATCTAACAAGCATATCTTGTCCTTATATTTTTCATATCCTTGGTTATTTTTGCCTACTTTATTTGTTGTCCCCTTGACTTTGTTATGAACTGAAAAAAGGTGAGTTAAAATCTTTTATGACTATCGTGTTTCTATTTCTCCTTATTATTTCCCTAACATTTCCTTTATGAATGTTGTCTATATTATTTAGTGTCTATTATTCATAACTGGCTTCCCACATCACTCAATGGTAAAGAATCCACCTGCCAATGCAAGAGATGCAAGTTTAATCCCTGGGTTGGGAAGATCCCCAGCGTGAGGAAATGGCAACCCACCCCAGCATTCTTGCCTGGAGAACTCCACGGACAGAGGCACCTGGTGGGCTACAGTCCATGGGGTCACAAAAGAGTTGGACACAACTTAGTGACTAAACTACAACAACAACAGTTTGTTAACTATTACCTATTTACTAGAAACTGTGTCCATTAGTAGTATTGGTACCTTTTTTAGTGTGTTTCTTTTTTGCCTTAAGTTATATTTCAATAAACCCAATTCTCACTGTTAGCCCTTCTACCAAAATTTTCTCATCACTTAGAAAACTAAAGTTCATCCACTCATAATCTCTTCTACAAAAGCTCATAAGAACAATATTCCCCGAGTATAGTTAGAAGCAGCAAAGGATGGACACAGGAGTATCAGTGAGTTCCAGTCTGTCTTGCTTTTCCAGTTCAAGTGTAGCTTTTCCTGACTACCAGCCATGCAGACTAATAGCAAGCCCAGGCCAAAAATACAGAAGCAGAAGCAATGAGGGGCCAATAATCCTCCACTAACTTTGACACTAACCCTCTTCATGGCCCCACTACAGGAGCTGAATATGGTTGCTTACACATCCACCACCACATACATTCAGTATCAAAATATATAGATTCTGTCATTGAATTTGCTGATTTTTTTTTCCTCTCTTCATTTCCATGACCACTACCTTGCCTTGTTATATATTTCATCAAAAATATTACAACTTCCCTACCTCTGGTCTAACTTTTCTTTCTAAAACAAACTTTACACAACTGTTACAGAGCTCTTTATTGAATATGAATCTGATAATACCCAAACTTTTCCTCAAAACCCTTCAGTCAGATTCCATGGCCCACTGGAGAAAATAAGTGCATCTCTGAATGACATAAGATTCCCACTGTGACTTGGTGTCTCCCCAGCCATGTATCCAATGTGTCCTCTCACATCACTAAAACACACACTGCTCCTTTCACCTGGATTTTTACCTGCCTAAAATGTCATCTCTCTGCCTGGATGTCCTTCTACATTCTCTCCCTTTGCTTACAAATTTCTACTCTTCCTTAAAGCATCTTTTGAAATATTACCTTCTCTATAAACCCCAACTATGGTGCTGGAGAAGACTTTTGGGAGTCCCATGGAAAACAAAGATATCAAACCAGTCAATCCTAAAGGAAATCAACCCTGAATACTCATGGGAAGGACTGGTGCTGCAGCTGAAGTTCTGATAATTTGGTCTCCTGATACGAAGAGCAGATTCATTGGAGAAGACCCTGGGGCTGGGAAAGACTGAAGGCAGGAGGAGAAGGGGATGACAGTGGATGAGATGGTTGGATGGCATCACCAACTCGATGGACATGAATCAGAGCAAACTCTGTGAGATAGTGAAGGACAGGGAAGTCTGGTGTGCTGTAGTCTATGGAGTTGCAAAGAGTTGGACACAACTTAGGAACTGAACAACAGCAAATAAACCCCAACACAGATCTAGAAGCTGCTTTTCCTGTGTCCTACTACAACTGCATCCCAAGTTTCCATGCTTGGGGCTGGTGCACGGGGATGACCCAGAGGGATGTTGTGTGGAGGGAGGTGGGAGCGGGGTTCATGTTTGGGAACGCATGTACACCCGTGGTGGATTCATGTCAATGTATGGCAAAACCAATACAGTATTATAAAGTAAAATAAACAAAAAATCAAAAGTTAAAAAAAAAAAACTGCATCTACATTAGACTGTGAGAGACAATGTACTTCATTGTTTGAGTCAAGATTTAAAAGAAAATGAAGTATAAGCCTGCATCTTCCTTCCCTGAATTAGAGACAGAAAATCAAGAACCCAGGAGATTTTACAAAGCAGTGGTCTTTGAAGTGAATTTCTTTACCAAATAAAATTCAAACAGGGGAAAATTCACTAGCTGAGAGCTAAATGATAACTTTTTTTTAACTGTATTGCTGTTTACTACCCTAGCTCGTCAAAGTCCCAGAGGCTCTAGAGGTAATAAACAGGTGTTGCTGTCCTCCCATCTTTTCAAAGAGCACGGGTCCTGTCCTCACCTCGTGCAGCTGGATTCTGCATACCAAACCCCAGAGGTGGAGCACAGTGCCCACCCACATGAGCCAATCTACCATTCTATGATAATATGCTCTTTGCACGAAACTTTGTACAAAGGAATAGGATTGAGGTTCAGTGACTAAGAAAAAGCTTTGAAGTGCAAGGGATTGAGAATTAATCTTGGTAGCTGCTAGGGATCATTTGTAAATAGATCTCTGCAACTTGGAAATCATTTTCTGAAATCAGCAGCTGTGTAGCAAATTTGGATTCACCTGGTCCTCATAACGCACTCCCTCTCATATGCTACCACTGACTTCAAGTCTTTCCTTGCAACAGAGTTCCTAAGTGTTTCACTCCAACCCCAGGTGCAGATTTCCATGTAAAGCAAATATAATGTGATCATAGAAAGAAATCTATCATAGAAATTTGCCAGCTTGAGGGGTTCGAGCAGAAAGTTTTTGAAAACCAGTACAAAAAAGAGAAAACCCAATAGGACCCCAATATACATTCTGAACACAGGAATGGAAGTGAGGGGTACCTCCAGGGAAATGATGTGAGTTCCCATCCATTCTTTTCAATAACTCAATAGAAGTTAATTGGTCATTTTTTTTAATGCAAGTAAATAGACTGATGACTAAACTGAGCACTGAAGAACTGGTGCTTTCAAACTGTGGTACTGGAGAAGATTCTTGAGAGTCCCTTGGATAGCCAGGAAATCAAACCAGTCAATCCTTAAAGGAAATTAACCCTGAAGCCCCAATACTTTGGCCAACTGATGCAAAGAGCCTATTCATTGGAAAAGACCCTGATGCTGGGAAAGATTGAAGGCAGGAGCAGAAGGAGACAGCAGAGGATGAGATGGTTGGATGGCATTACCAATGCAATGGACATGAGTTTGAGCAAACTCCGGGACGTATGAAGGACTGGGAAGCTGGTGGTCTGCAGTCCATGGGGTCGCAAAGAATTGGAGAAACGACTAAGAAACTGAGCAACAACAAAAGAGTGATGACAGCATGCTCTATGAGTCCACAGAAACTGCCATCAGAAACAGTTTACAAGTGGGAGATGGGATCAAAATGATGCTAGGCTCCCATCTGCTCATGAACACATCAAAACTACAACCAGTGCTTGCTTTAACAGCACATATAGTAAAATTGGAATGATACAGAGAAGATTAGCATGGCCCCTGTGCAAGGATGACATGCAAATTCCTGAAGTATTCCATATTTTTAAACAGCCTCTTCAATAGATGATGCTGGGGAAACTGGACAGCTACATGTAAGAGAATGAAACTAGAACACTTCCTAACACCATATAGAAAGATAAATGCAAAATGGATTAAAGACCTAAATGTAAGACCAGAAACTAGAAAACTCTTTGAGGAAAACAAAGGCAGAACACTTGATGACATAAATCAAAGCAAGATCCTCTATGACCCACCTCCTAGAGTAATAGAAATAAAAACAAAAGTAAACAGATTAAACTTAAAAGCTTTTGCACAGCAAAGGAAACTAAAAGCAAGGTGAAAAGACAACCTTCAGAATAGGAGAAGATAATAGCAAATGAAACAACTGACAAATGATTAATTTCCACAATATACAAGTAGCTCATACAACTCAGTACCAGAAAAACAACCAATCAAAAAGTGGGAAAAAGACCTAAACAGACATTTCTCCAAAGAAGACATACAGATGGCTAACAAACACATGAAAAGATACTCAACATCGCTCATTATTAGAGAAATGCAAATCAAAACTGCAATGAGATATCACCTCACACCTGTCAGAATGGCCATCATTAAAAACCTACAAACAATAAATGCAGGAGAGGGTGTGGAGAAAAGGGAATGCTCCTGCACTGGTGGGAATGTAAACTGATACAGCCACTACGGAAGATGGTATGGAGATTCCTTTAAAAAACTAGGAATAAAATCACCATATGACCCAGCAATCCCACTCCTAGGCACATACCCTGAGAAAACCAAAATTGAAAAAGATACATGTATCCCATTGTCCACTGCAGCACTATTTACAATAGCTAGAAAATAGAAGCAACCTGGATGTCCATTGACAGATGAATGGATAAAGAAGTTGTGGTCCATATACATAATGGAATATTACTCAGCCATAAAAAGGAACACACTGAGTCAGTTCTAATGAGGTGGATGAACTTACTAGAGCCTATTATACAGAGTGAAGTAAGTCAGAAAGAGAAAGATAAATATCGTATTTGAACACATATATATGGAATCTAGAAAAATGGTACTGAAGAATTTATTTGCAGGGCAGCAATGGAGAAACAGACATAGAGAATAGATTTATGGACATGAGGAGAGAGGAGGAGAGGGTGAAATATATGGAGAGAGTAACATGGAAACTTACATTACCATAAGTAAAATAGATAGCCATTGGGAATTTGCTGTATGGCTCAGGAAACTCAAATAGGGGCTCCATATCAACCTAGAGGAGTGGGATAGGGTGGGAGATGGGAGGGAGGTTCAAAAAGGAGGGGATATATGTATACCTATGGCTGATTCATGTTGAGGTTTGACAGAAAACAACAAAATTCTGTAAAGCAATTATCCCTCAATTAAAAAATTAATTAATTTTTTTAAAAAGAACTATACATAGAATGTCTCTCGCTAAAATCCACCTGGAGACTAGCAGGATGACCACGGCTATAAAGGAAGATGCACCCATTGAGTTTGGTAGGAAGGGAGGAGAAGTGATGTGGTCAGGACCCCACACCCCACACCCCACACCCACACCACGACACAGAAGAGGAGGGGAATAGCACAGGCTCAGGGTTCTCCCCGTGCAGAGCGAGGGGCTCAAGCCACATGTTAGACATTACATCAGTGGAAAGACAAGCCCCTTTAGCAGGTTTGAAAACCAGTGGGACTTACCAGAGGACTTTAAGAACCCGAGACTCTGCTCTTAAACAGCACACACACATTCGTGTTTACGCTCAGTCACAGAGACAGCAGACTGAAGACCGGCCGGGGTTCTTGTTGACTTGCCAGGAACACCCTAGGGCAACCCCCAGCCTGTCCCAGACTCCCACTCCAGCCCCTCCTGCTCTAGCTCTGCTCCTCACTAAGGCAGAGGTGGCTGTAGTGTGACACCAACCCCGCCATCCCTGAGGCAGCCTCTAACCAATGCACACATCAGGGGGAAAGTGAAACCAGCACGGAAGTGCAACCCCAAACCCTTAAGCCCTAGTCACACCCAAACCATGGCTTCTCTGCAGGCTCAGCTGGTAAATCATCCGCCTGCAATGTAGGAGGCCTGGGTTTGATCCCTGGGTTGGGAAGATCCCCTGGAGAAGGGAAAGGCTACTCACTCCAGTATTCTGGCCTGGAGAATTCCATGAACACAACTGAGTGATTTTTGCTTTCACACCCCAAACCAAGGCTGAGAATGCCATCACACAACCAACTAGCTGAGGTCTCCTACTCAGGCCCTCCAGCCACAACCCTGCCCCCCATAGGCAGTGACAACCACTGAGCATAGAAGAAGCCCCTATTTACACCAGACTCTGGCTCTAGCCCCACCAACTCCAGCTCTACTTTCCACTGATGCAACGATGACCGGCACACACCAGGGGAAGACACGGCTCATGCTTACCTTCGATGCAACTCCAAAGGCACAGGACACAGGCAAAGTTGACAAGGCCACACCTTCAAGCCAGGACAGGCAACTGTTTCACCTAACTTCATAGAAAGAGAGAGAAAGTTAAACACAATGAGAAGACAAGAGAGTATGCTTCAAAGAACAAGAAAAAAAAGTCTTGAGAAAAGCCTTAATGAAACCAAAATAAATAATTTACCAGATAGAGTTCAAAGCAAGGGTAATAAGAAAGCTAACTGAACTGGGGGAAAGAAACAAGTTAATATTTCTGATGAATATAAATGCAAACATTCTCAGCACAACATTGGCAAACCAAATTCAACACCATATAGAAGGGATCGTACACTGTGATCAGGTGGGATTTATTCAAGAGATGCAAGGATGGTTCAAAATCTGCAAACCAAACAATGTGATAAAAGAAGGAGAAACATACAATCATCTCAATTGACACGAAAAAAGGCATTTGACAAATTTCAACATCCATTAGTGACAAAAACTCTCATTAAAGTTGATATGTAGGAAAATAGAGATAGCATACAGTGGCAGAAATACTAACTTAAAGATTGGGTTCTGAATTCAAACTTAATCTCACTGAGCTGAAACATAATTAGAATACAAGCTATATCATAACAACAGCTCTATTGATTGAAGTAATTCATGAATTTCACTGCTGAACATTTCCAAGTATACCTCCTTTTTACTATATATTTGACACACTCTCCTCTCTTCTCTCAAAATAAATGATATCATTTTTAAAAATCTTGAGATTACAGCTACTGAGATCTTTTAATTTTCTATGTTGGTATTTTCTGTTTAAATCACCTCCTCCTTGCATCACTGGTGAGGGAAGTTACTTACCCTAGGGTTACACAGATGGCCATACGACATCCAACTCTAGACAGATGATATCAGCAACAATTATTTGTCACGTAAAGGCATAGTCCAGAGGAGGAGGACACTATGCAGGGCCCTAGGGCAGTTTTACTTAAGAACAGGATAGAATGAGAAACCTGGGCTGTGGAAGGCAGATTTTATAATATGGAGAAGGAAGGAAATCCCAAGTTTTCCACAAAATGATGTAATTTGTTTGTTTGAATAATTTGTGGGCTGCCAGGGAAATGAAACCCACTACTCACAGATAAGCAGGAACTGCACTTGGTTTCTTTGATATGGAGGGCTGCTTGGCTGGAAGGTTTTATCTGCAGAAGCAAAGTAGAGAGGGGAACTTGGATTGGACAACACAAGTCTCTTCCAACTTCCCCCCAGATGTCAAGGCAACACATAATACTAATTTTAGGTCTGATACCACACTTAAATATATAGTTGTAACTAAGGAAAAAGTTGGCTTAAAGCTCAACATTCAGAAAACAAAGATCATGGCATCCGGTCCCATCACTTCCTGGGAAATAGATGGGGAAACAGTGGAAACAGTGTCAGACTTTATTTTGGGGGGCTCCAAAATCACTGCAGATGGTGACTGCAGCCATGAAGTTAAAAGACGCTTACTCCTTGGAAGAAAAGTTATGACCAACCTAGATAGCATGTTGAAAAGCAGAGACATTACTTTGCCGACTAAGGTCCATCTAGTCAAGGCTATGGTTTTTCCTGTGGTCATGTATGGATGTGAGAGTTGGACTGTGAAGAAGGCTGAGCACTAAAGAATTGATGCTTTTGAACTGTGGTGTTGGAGAAGACTCTTGAGAGTCCCTTGGACTGCAAGGAGATCCAACCAGTCCATTCTGAAGGAGATCAGCCCTGGGATTTCTTTGGAAGGAATGAAGCTAAAGCTGAAACTCCAGTACTTTGGCCACCTAATGCAAAGAGTTGACTCATTGGAAAAGACTCTGATGCTGGGAAGGACTGGGGGCAGGAGGAGAAGGGGATGACAGAGGATGAGATGGCTGGATGGCATCATGGACTCGATGGACGTGGGTCTGAGCGAACTCCGGGAGCTGGTGATGGACAGGGAGGCCTGGCGTGCTGCGATTCATGGGGTCCCAAAGAGTCGGACACAACTGAGTGACTGAACTGAACTGAACTGAAAAAACACAAACTCTACAGATTCATCAGGCATAACTTTAGTCTCTATCACCTGTGAAATTTCTTAGCTATTCTCTCTCCTGAGGGAAAACTACATCCTCTGATCAACTGTACCTACAGCAATAGGGGAATTATTGTTCCTTTACATCCCTGAGAGAGACTCAGTCTTATCACTGTCCCTCTGTACCCAAGAAAGCAGCTACTATTTTGTTAACTCAGCATGTCAACCCTGTCATGTAGCTAACAACTCTTATCCCATAGGTGTAATTTGTTTACAATAGTAACGAAGGTATACCCATGGCTTCAATACAGCTCTGGGGATGTTCAAAATGGAACATCATCAGTTACCATTTCATTCTTACTGCAAGATTTCGAAGCACTTAAGCCTCATGCTTCTTGAAAATTATTCTGAGAAATAATTTGCCCTCTGATACAAGGAAATTTATGCTTGTGAACTGTGGTGTTTAAGAAGACTCTTGAGAGTCCCTTGGACTGCATGGAGATCAAACCAGTCAAACCTAAAGAAAATCAGTCCTGAATATTAACTGAAGGGACTAATGTTGAAGCTGAAGCTCCAATACTTTGGCTAGCTGATAAGAAGAACTACTCACTGGAAAAGACCCTGATGCTGGGAAAGATTGAAGGCAAGAGGAGAAGGGGACAACAGAGGATGAGATGGCTGGATGGCATCACCAACTCAATGGACATGAATTTGAGCAGGCTCCAGGAGTTGGTGATGGACAGGGAAGCCTGGCATGCTGCAGTCCATGGGGTCACAAAGAGCTGGACATGACTAGCAACTGAACTGACTGACAAGGGAAAAGAGGACCAACACTACCTCTGTGATGACTATGTTGGAAAGATGCTTGAAATTCCACGAAACACGTTGAACAGATAAGAGTAATTTACCCATAACCACTAGATAAGTGCTTTGAATACGACTGAAAGGTTTAGTTTCTTTATCCAGATTAAACATGCCCCCAGAATGTTACTCACATTGTTCTTTTTCATGATACAAAAGTAAGTAATCCCTCCCAAATGATCACAAATTCTTAATTTTTAAACACCTGAATTGATTATATTTCACTCTATTTTGGAACTTTTTAAAAATCCTATAAAAAAGGGCCTGGTTAATAAATGTCTCATAGCCTAAGGGACTTCAACATGGAATCTTTCTCAAGTATTGTTAACAACAGAAACAAAACTACATTTCTTTACTCAAAATGTAGCTTTATATAGAGGGGCTATCTAGGGACACAAGATTTTGGAAGAGTACAAGCATATGAAACATCATCCATTCTCACTTTAAATACCAAAATGCCAAAATCATTCAACTCTAGGGATGCTATCAAAAGTCAGAATTTTCAAGTAAATGAGCTGGATGCCTGTTAAGGAGCATAGGGGAAGGAAATGAACACAAAATGAACTATAATCAGGAGTCACCTGGCTGAACACATCTGATATCAGCTTTCAGGGTCAGAGCTACACATATTATTTACAGCAAGGTGCACCTGCTCTACAAGCAAAAGCCTGTGATGGTTTTCTGACCTCCCAGGTTGGGTCATGCCAACATACCAAAACAGATCTTAGTCTCCATTCCCTTAAAAAATGAATTTCTAACCACTTGTGCTTCATCTGTGCTTCTCGACTTTCTTCCCTCCTGAAATTCCACTTGTTAAAGTCTGAAAGGTAATTTAATGTTGTGTAACTTTTGATTTATGGTTCTCCCCTCCTTCCTTGACACACAACTAGTACTTCTCATTTATTTCTACCACAAAATAAATCATATGGAATTCCAAGAGAACTCTATCCACAGTTGGTCATTTTTAAAATCTCTGATTGGTTTCTACTGAGAAGTAAGACAAAACATCTAAAGACAGTCAAGAATTGTAGGGATGAGAAACAATTGAATAGCAAACTCACAGGCCAGTAGTCAAATGATTTCTATAACTAGGCAAAGGTGGTATAGAAAAGTTTGTTTCAGGTAGCCTTTGGTCCTTTCTTGTTTTCTTTGTCACCTCCTCTACTCCTGACTCCCCGGCCATCATTTTCCATAAAATGGGATAATTTTCATAAGAATACCTAGCATGCGGTTGGATTATAATACTCAATAACTTTCCTCTTTGCTTTGCCGTGTACATACATATAAGATGAAGTCTAATAAATTTATTTACATCAAGATATCAATGACTTAAAAGTTCTGTCTTTGTAGCAGATGTGTTCTGTTGTAAGTCTGCCATGTACCTCTTCTCCCTCTTACACCAGTTAAATGCCTACTGACTTCAGAAAATTTCCCTTGCTCTTTTTCATACGTCCTTGGTAGGGCTGCCAACCATAGCACATCACCCTTACCCTAGTAAGGGCCAGTGGTCTATGGTAAGTTAACTGGAGTCTGCCTCCCTGATATCAATCTAGAGCAGAGATTCTGAAGGGCAGAAAATCAATTGGCACCAAATTACTCATTGCTAGAAGCCAAAGAGAAATTCCACAGTTTCTGCAGTTGACAACAGCTGTCCTAGCTCTCTGCCTTTTCTGAGCAAGGGTTGTTCACCTGTCTTCTATTCACTTCAGTTTCCTCACAACATCATGTCTTTTGCTTCAGTTTCCAGGCATACGCCCAAAGACACTTTACCTAATGCACCCTTCCCCAGATGAGGAAGTAGAGAAGAGCTTGCCTTTCGCAAGAGAGATCTAAAAGTCAAGATAATCATTCATCATCAAGGGTCAGAAAGAGATAAAAGTGGACAGAAATTTGGGTGGAGGAGTGAAGTTCACACTTCTTGACTGATACTGTATCCCTGACTTTTTGTGTTTATATGTGAACCGCATTAAAAATTTGCAAAGATTTTGCAATGTATGTAACTCTGTAGTCTTCAAACCGTTCCTTTCGTTTAGGGGCTCTGCATTTCCTCAGAGTCTCTGCTGAGTCTTCTGCTTCCAGTCAGCTAATGAGGCAGAAAGAGAGAAGGTAAAGGATCACATGTGATGAAAAGACAATTCTGCGAGTGGCAATCACCGTTTCCACACACATTCTGTTTGAAAGAATTAGTTACATGGTCCTACCTATGTGCACTCAGATTGGGAAGGTAGCTGAGATGTGTGTTCAGGAGGAAAAAGAAGTTTATGAGTTTGAAGCTAGCTATCTGCCACCACTTCACCCATTTCATAGTCTAGCAATATGATATAAGCATTGTGCTTGTAAAAGCTATAGTTTGTGGTTAAACAATACTTCAGTTCTTACTTTAAATTTTTTCATCAACAGATAACATAAAATTTCTACAGCAGAGAGTTTTAGAAGTTGCTTAGTTTCCTGTTGCTCCTCATTCCTCTCTCCACGCATATAGCCTTTTGGTTATTTTCTCTATGATTCAGCTCCCATATTCATGGCCCTGATTGGAGAAAAGAATAAGCTGTTTCTTATGCATTGCCCAGGTGGACAGATATGACAAGTAAAAATAAGTAAAGGAGTAAGTAAATTTGTGTTATCTCAACAAGTTCCTGTAAAGGTTCCCTTTGGCCATCAGAATCTATAACCTACCTCTGTGACTCTGGAATAAAGCCTTAAAAAAAAATCTCCAGTCCATGTCCATGCACATGTCTGTAGCAGAGAACAATTAAACAATTGCTTAAAACTTGGTTTCATTCATTCTTCTTAAATAAAATAAAACATTCTCTGTGTATGTATCTATCTCCTATTTCTCCCTGTGTGTCTCTCTGTAGATGGATGGATGGATAGATAGATATATAGATGGGTGGAATCTTTCTCTGTCTTGGATTAAGAATAAGTAAAAATCAAATTTCTGGTTTGAAAGGTTAACTAAGCAGATAGCAAAAAACCGGTTATGAATTTAAGCTACTACATACAGAAAAAACTAAGTGAGAGCTGTTTTCATCTGTATGAAATCTTTATGTGAGTTTTACAAAATCATGAAATAATGCTAAATATTATGATGTATAAGAACTTTTATGGCAGAATTATACAACATAGATAAAGATGTATACATGAAGTTCAAGATCATGGTTTGCACTAAAATGAAAGGAGGGGAATACACGAAGGAAGGGGTAAGGGGGCAATTTTAAGTTTACCTACAGAGATTTCTTTTTTCCCCTAAAAAGTAAAAGAACTTTCCAGAAGAAAACATAGGATAAAATCTTCATGATGCTGAGATAGGCAAAAATTTCACAGACAGGACACAAAACTTACAGGCCATAAAGGGTTAAATTGGACTTCTAAGTTTAAACTATCTGCTGTTTGTAAAACATTACTAAGATAAAGGAAAATCGGGAAAAATAATATTTACAATGCATGTATCTAACAAAAGACTTGGATCCAGAATGTATGCCTTCAAAATTATGACAAATAATCCTGTTTTTAATGGGCAAATGGATGATGAAAAACTGCATGATAAAATGCTCAGCATCATTAATCATCAGGGAAATGGAAATTAAAGCCACAACAAAACAGCTCCAACCATGAGAAATACCTAAAATTTAAAATGTTGAAAATAACAAGTACTACATGAGCATATAGAGCAACTGGAACTCTAATACATGGCTGGTGAGAATGTGAATGAGTACCACCACTTTGTATAAATGCATGACAGTTCCTTTTAAAGTTGATGACTTATCATACATCCCAGAAATTCTCCTTTACCATCTGAGCCACCAGGGAAAATGTGGCTCCCTCAAAACAAACAAACAAACACATGTCTACACAAATATTTGTAAATGAATGTCCATACACATATAGCCTTACCTATAATAGTCAAAACCTGAAAACAAATACCCATGAACAGAGGGATGGATAAATAAATTTTAAAATATCCATACAACTGAACACTACTTAAAAATTTAAAAATGTGATTAACTGATAAATGCAACAATATGGATGAATCTCAAAAACATGCTGAAGAAAGGAAGTCAGATACAAGTAAGTCATAATGTATGATTTAATCTAGCTAAAATTCTAGAATACAAATAAACAGATTAGAAAACTGGAGTGGGGAATTTGACCAACAAAGTGCAGAGGAAACTTTTGGAGGTAATGGATGTGCAATTTTTCTTGACTATGTGGTGGTTACACAGATATATTCCTTTACCAAAATTCATCAAATTAGATGATCAGAGTAGGTGCATTTTATTATGTATAAATCATACCTCAATAAAGTTGTGTTTTAATTTGAAAGTGAAAGTCATGCATCCATGTCCACTCTTTGCAACCCCATGGACTGTAGCCTCTATCCATGGGATTCTCTAGGCCAGAATACTGGAGGGGGTTGCCACTCCCTCCTCCAGGGGATCTTCCCAACCCTGGGATCGAACTTGCAACTCCTGCATTGAGCCACCATCTGAGCCACCAGGGAAAATGTGAAAAATATCAATACTTAATTCTGAATTTTGAGTGCTGTATCATTTAGGGTCCTAGCAAGAAGCATGGCAACCTAACTTGGGATTTGAAGAAACTTTAAGGAAGAGAATATTAAAGGACATATGGGCAGAAATAAGGAAGCGGTATATTAAAGAATTCAGGGGCTTGCAACAACAGGCCAAGGCAGGAAGAGGAATCTGAGTTATCTGAACCCAAATGAGCACTGCAAGTACCAAACACAACCTCTCCCATCCTCTCAGACACAGGAAGGAGGTAAGAAAGAACACAGACATTTGGATTTCTTAACACTATTGGAGAAGAGGTACTAGGTAGCAGTGACCAGAGATAAGACTAAATAAGTTTTTTTTTTAAGAGGGATGAAGACGAATATGAATCTGTAGGGCTTTATAAGCCAAAATAAAGAGTTTTATCTTTAACCTGAATTCACTTGAGAATTTCATGTTTCAAAAAATGCATGAAGATAATTCCATTTTTAAAGATTACTCTGATTTTTCTTTCTTAGATTCTAAAAAAGGAATTGCTACTAAACAAGAATTTTTTCTTAGAGTATATATTGTACAAGTTTGATTTTTTTTTATTTTAATTGGAGGCTAATTACTTTACAATATTGTGGTGGTTTTGTAAAATGGCATTAAACAACTTTTGTATATGAAAAAGTTAGTATATATTGTAGCATTATTAATAATAGCAGTAAAATTATTATTATATATAAACTTCTGGTGAAATATCTTCCAGTTGTTTCAACTGTTTTCTCGAGCTTAGTCTTTGTTTTTTAATTTGATTAAAACTACTGAGTATTTATTTTCATAATTTAATTTGCTTCCCATTTGGAGATATTGTTTTCAGAAACATTTTCTTCTTCACTGACTTTTTAAAATATCACTTTTAATTCATCTGAAATTAACTTTAGACTGTCATAAAATATGACAGCTATGATTATGACTGTGTAGCAAAGAAGACTTAGCAGTTTCTACTGTGTCTTGCACATAATGGGCCTCAATGGTGATATAAGATTTTGTCAGAGCCAATGATTATAATAATTTCCCCATGTGCTTTCATGTTGTAGGCATCACTTCTATCATTAATTACACTGGAGTATTCATAGCCCAGTGTTACAATAACAAGATGCAGTCATTTTTCATTAATTTTTAAAGTTCTGTAATCTATTAATCATGATCAACCATCTAAAGTTAACTTTTAAGATAATGAGCTACTTTAAAATTTTAATTGATTCATGAGTCATCTGTGAATTTTTAAGGGCAATAAGTGAGTTTTATTGCCCTACATACCAAGAAGAAACATGCTACTCAGAATGTCTCCTCATTTACCTGGAAAGGAACACCTTGGCAAATTATTTAACCAATGCCAATGTCCAATCCCATGTTTTCACGGCTCAGAATCTTTTGTTCAAGAACATGGGAAAATAGGGACTTCCCTGGTGGTGTAGTAGCTAAAAGACTGTGCTCCCAGTAAAGAACACAGGAAAATAAGTCCAGTGGAGACATTTGTGGTAAAATGACAGAGAGAAACTTTCTCCAGGATACCTCTGCTCTTCATTATTTAGCAGTAACAAACATGAACACGAACCAGAAAAGTGCCTGGAACCAAATTTAGAGTGAATGAAAAAAATAAACATATCTTGACATCATCAGTAGCTATATCTTCATTCTCAACCAACTCACCATATCTCTAGACTGTAAAGTTTCTGCCTAGCATAATGGGGAGCCCCTCCATTCCGGCTAAAGCCATACGGGAAAGAGGAGAACAGAGCGTCTGGGAGTAGGTGGGTTTATAGAGAGGAAGCCACAATCACTGGGTGAGAAAGAAGCTTTGAGAAAGCAAATCTCGAATGTCCATTCTTTTAGAATAAACACTCAGATTTAGGTTATCTCTAAGAACTTGGGGACTATGGTATAAAAAAGAAAGGAAAGATTCTAGGCTATTAAACCAGTGAATGACCAAGTGCAGAATCAGCCAGAGAGACAGCACTTAACAGGTCTCCAGAAAGCTCAAATGTAATAGTCCAGACATGCTGGCACCTCCAGCATCTGCCATGTATGTGGGCAGGGGGACAGGGAAGGGCAGGGGGACAGGGAAAAACAGGGGGGTGATCCTCAGCAGCATCTCAGCATCCCTTATAAGGATGTGGGAAATGTTTCTGCAGGCAGAGAAGAAGCCCAGTGGATACCAACCTTTGATGCTCCTCAACACTGTCCCCAAACACAACTCATTCCCATTACACCTGCTGTTATTAGAAGCATCCATTCCCAAGAGGGTGTGCTTCCTGCCCCTCTCTACAGACAACGTTGCAGAATATTGCAGCAGCCATTTCTAAAAACCATGTAAAGCATTTATCCAATGTATCTATTTCAGCTTTGGGTGGATAATACATTCAACATAGTGCAAAGAGTAAACAATACCAAAGGCTATACAATCAAAAGTCAGTCTTCCTCCATTGCCGATCCCCAAGTTCCCTTCCCAACACTGCTGCGATTACATATTTCATGAGCTTCCATCTGGAGATATTCTAATATAACATCACAAATTATAGATATACACTTTTCTTTAAACGAATAATAGCATTTGTATAGATATATCGAAGAGATCTCTCATTTTGCTTTCAGCTGGTTAGGATTCCATCGTATGGCTCTACCACAGTATATATCAGTTAAGTGTGTTAGTCACTCAGTAGCGTCCGACTCTTTGTGACCCCATGGACTGTAGCCTGCCTGGCTCCTCTGTCCATGGGATTTCCCAGACAAAAATACTGGAGGGGGTTGCCACTTCCTCCTCCAGGGGATATTCCTGACTCAGGGATTGAACCTGGGTCTCCCGCATTACAGCCAGATTCTTTACTGTCTGAGCCACCAGGCAAGCCCTAAATAACCAGCTCCTATCCAACTTTTGTTTCCAATCTACAGCTCTCACAGACGAGGCTACAGTGGGTGTCTGTGTGGATTCATCATTTGGTAACTGTGTGAATAAATATGTAGGACAGAATTTCAGGGTTAAAATGACTATACTTGTAATTTTTGTCACAGATCATTTGGAGCAACCAATAGCTGAGCATAGCTATTAATACTTGCATATCTTTTAGCCAGATCTCTGGTTTCAGTTTCTACTTCTGCCACTTACTTTCATCACAACTAAGCAAATTAGTTCTTTCTAGATCTGTTTCACCATCTGCAAACAGGAATGAGAATTGTACCTGCTCTACAGGATCATTGTGAGGAACTGGTTAATTAACATATATAAAACTCAGGACAGTACCTGACACAAGATAAGTACTCAAAAAAATGGTAATTCTTATTACTGTTCTATTATTAACTCATCGCATACAAGTTTGCATTATAGAATTTTTTTCATCTTTGCTAATCTAATAGCATTTTCATTTAAATCACTGTGGTTTTAATTTATCTTTATTTTCTATCTTGTAAAGTACTTAAGTATGCTTCCAGTAGTGTCCGACTCTTTGCGAACCCATGGACTGTAGCCTACCAGGCTCCTCCGTCCCTGGGATTCTCCAAGCAGGAATACTGGAGTGGGTTGCCATTTCCTTCTCCAGGAGATCTTCCCAACCCAGGGATCGAACCTGGGTCTCCCATATTGCAGGCAGATGCTTTACCATCTGAGCCACTAGGGAAGTCAATTATTGTTCTATTATTAACTCTTATCACATACAAGTTTGCATTATAGAATTTTTTTCATCTTTGCTAATCTAATAGCATTTTCATCTAAATCACTGTGGTTTTAATTTATCTTTATTTTCTATCTTGTAAAGTACTTAAGTATGCTTTCATAAGTTTGAGTCATCTGTAATTTCTTTCTGTGAACTATCTTCTTATGACTTTTGCTCTTATTTTTATTGGATTATTATTGCTTTATTAATGAATAAAAAGTCTCTACATATTAAGAAAATTACTTTTTGCCTATGATATGTAATTAATTTTTTCTAAATTTGTAATTTTTATTGTACTTATAGTTATTTTTCCCATGGAAGTGTTATTTTCAGTCAAATTTATGGAAAAGTTTATGAATGGCTTCTAGTTTTATATGACATTTACAAATGCTTTATTATTTCAAAAATATTTAATTTTAGCTATGTTTCAGCATAATACTTTTATGACAAATTTTTTACATTAAAATCTTTGTTCCATGTGAAATTAGGATAGGAGCCAATTTTATTTTTTTCCAGATGGCCAGGCAGTTGTCTCAGCACCATTTGTTGAATAATTCATCTTTTCCCCCTGATTTTTCAATACCACCTTTAACACACACCAGATTCACAAATATATTGAGCCCGTATCTGGACATCTTACTGTTTTATTGAGCTACACAGTATTTATACAAGTGCCAGTACCAGCTTTTAAATTATTATATAGCTATAATACATTCAATATCCTGCAGGACTAACTATCCTGTGAGTACATTCAAAAAGCAATAAGTTTTATTTGCTTCTTTAGAAATTCCCTAAAATTTACTGTTTATTTTAACATAAGAATGTTAGAACAGTTTTTATAGTTCACATAAAAATCCTAGTGTAGTTATTAAGGAGAATTTTAAACACAGATTTATTTGGAGAGACTAAACATCATAATGATATTTATTATAACAAGCATCATAATGATATCTATCTAAGAAGAGAAAACACTTTTCTATTTGAGTGTTCTTGGATAACTCAATAGTATTCTAAATTTTCATTCACATAGATGTTTTACATTTCTTAAATTTATTGCTAGGTATTCAGTCTCTTTGTGGATGTGGTTAATAGGTGCTTCCCTTCAATTATACTTTTCTATTATGTTTTAGTTTGTATATAGGAAGACAGTTTTTCCTTAACATACTAACCACTTCACTGAAATTTCTTATTGCTATAATAGATTTTTCAGGTAAATCACATAGATTTTTAATCCCTACAACCATATTACCTGCCAATATTTTGTCTTCTCTGTTATAACTTTTACATTCATTTATTTTCTCTAATTTTATTGCATTAGCTATATTTCACTCAAGAATGATATCATAATGAAAATTTCCTTTTGTTCCTGAATGTAAAAGAATGGTTTCTAGATGTTCTAGATGCTGCTCTTTTATAAATATGGAACAAAATTATATTTTTATTATGTTAAGAATATTTTGTTAGTATATAGCATCATATTATCAATGAAATGAATCGCCAGTCCAGGTTCGATGCATGATACTGGATGCTTGGGGCTGGTGCACTGAGATGACCCAGAGGGATAGTACGGGGAGGGAGGAGGGAGGGGGATTTAGGATGGGGAACACGTGTATATCTGTGGCGGATTCATGTTGATATATGGCAAAACCGATACAATATTGTAAAGTAATTAACCTCCAATTAAAATAAATAAATTTATATTTTTTAAAAAAGTTTCTTATCAAGAATGGAAGATGAATTATATCAAATGCTTCTTTAGCAATAAAGAGATGATCACATGTTTTCTCCTTTTATTTATTAATTTGGTGACTTATAGTATTACATATTTTGATACTGAGTTATTCTTACACTCAATAGTCCTTAACGCAACAGCAATCTTTACTGGCTCTAGGATTCTAATCCTTCATTTTTGTTCTATTCTTGAGGGGTTTTGTCAGGATATTGACTAGGGGGAAAACTCCTCAAATTCTATAATGTATTAAAAAACACTAGTGCCCTAATAAGAACCTACTGTAGAGCACAGGGAACTCTACTCAATACTCTGTAATGGCCTATATGGGAAAACAAACTTTTAAAAAGTAGATAGATAGATAGATAGATATACACACATATATATAATATCTATAACTGATTCACTTTGCTATATAGCAGAAATTAATGCAATATTATAAATCAACTATATTCCAATAAAAACTTTAAAAAATAAAACTGTAAAAACTAGGAGGGGGTGAAGAGTACACTTTATTTCTTAAGTTACTATTTTTTCCGTGTTGAATACATATAAATAGAAGTTATATCCCTTAAGAAAATTAAGATGAACCCTCCAAGGAGCAACAGAGGAGGAATGTCTATGGGAGGAAGAGTCATTGTGAATCTGCATGTACTCAGATTCACCTTCCTCTGGAAATTTCCCAACAATCCCCTTTGCCAGCAGTGCTTCACCAGGAAAGATGTTATTTTCTTTTCCAAAGTTCTGCCCAGATGATTATATAAGAATGTTAGGGCTTTTTTTTTTTCAATTTCCTAATCATGAATGTAATAAAGCAGAATTAGTCAAATAAATTTTTAATAAGAATTGAAGATTAACAAAAGGAAAATAAACTTAGTGAGTTACACACACCTAGCTATTCTGGCAGAGAAGGCAATGGCACCCGACTCCAGCACTCTTGCCTGGAAAATCCCATGGACAGAGGAGCCTGGTGGGCTGCAGTCCATGGGGTGGCTAGGAGTCAGACACGACTGAGAGACTTCACTTTCACTTTCCACTTTCATGCATTGGAGAAGGAAATGGCAACCCACTCCAGTGTTGTTGCCTGGAGAATCCCAGGGTTGGGGGAGCCTGGTGGGCTGCCGTCTATGGGGTCGCACAAAGTCGGACACGACTGAAGTGACTTAGCAGCAGCAGCAGCAGCAGCTATTCTGGCTTATGGATGCACTTTGTTCTCAGGAGCTATCAGGTTGATTCTCATCCTTGTGGGCCACCGAAGGGAAAAAGAACACCTCAAGGAATCTCCACATTTTAATCTGAAATTCTCATTCTTAAATTCCTTCTCCCATTTGTTTCCATGCTATTTCCATTTTGAATGATCTCACATGCCAAAGGAGAAGCCCCACACTATGAAGGTCATTTGCTCACTAGCCCTCTTCCTCAAAGCAAGGATACCAGGAAGAGCAAAAACATCAAAAAATAAGATGGGAGGGGACATTCAAGAAGTGATTTAAAATGTATCTCTTGAAACAATTCTACTTCACTTATGGCTTGGCGTTAGTAAAATGACTGTGCCTATTCCACTTAAATTGACTTTTATACTTCCTGGGAATTAAGGAGGAATCATTACTGGAGGAGGAAGAATACAAAATGTTACAAAAGAAAGGCTATGGCGCTCCACCAGTGTTACAGTAAAGCTCTTTTTACTACACTCTTGCACTGTTGTATGCATCAATGTGATTCACAATAACCAGCAACATCCTAACTGATGCTGCTAAAGCTATGGTGATGACCTACATCACTATCAAGTCCCATGGAGTGACACCTTAAGCTCAGTGTTTCAGTTAGCCTTCCAACCAGTTCCCCATCGTCATCAAAATAGACTCACTCCATGTTACTCTACCCAAGAAAAATCTCAGTGTGCCAAGGGAAGCATTTTTTTTTCCTTTTCAAAAGTGTAGCTATTGAGAATAAAATGCAGTGATGTGAAGTGCCAGTTTTCAAAAGCAAATATCCTGCTATAAAGAACAGTTCAAAAAGAACAGTGGCACAAAGCAAAATATGTCTTGCTTCACTTTTCTTGGTTTACATTGATATGAATGAGGAGGAAAGAATGAAGTTATATAAAGAAACAAGGGATGTGGTAGAGGGAGGTGGGCATATCACACAACTGCACTAAATTATTCAACCCATACTTAATAGGTGGCACCTTGTCTTGTCTTGTGCTCATCCTCAGTCATCTTTGACTCTTTGTGACCCCTTGGACTGTAGCTCCTCCATCCACAGGGTTTTTCAGGCAAGAATACTGGAGTGAGTTGCCATTTCCCTCATCAGGGGGTCTTCCCAACCTAGGGATTGAACCCAAGTCTCCTTGGTTCATGCATTGCAGGTGGATTCTTTACCCACTGAGTGATCCAGGAAGCCCCCAATAGGTGGCATATTTACATCCCAAAGTATGTGCAATATGACATTTATATTATTTTAGCTCAGGTGATATAACAAAACACCGTAGACTGTGTGGCTTAAACAACAGACATTCTTAATGGTTCTAGAGGCTGGAAAGTCCAAGATCAAGGTGCCAGTAGAGTTTGTGTCTGATGAGACCCCTCTTCCTAGTTTGCAGATGGCTACCTTCTTGCTGTTTCCCCACATGACAGAGAGAATTCATGTCACTTCCTCTTTTTATAAGGGCACTAATCCTACCATGAGGGCCCCACCTTCATGACCTAATGTAACTCTAATCATTTCCCAAGGGCTCCACCTCCAAATACTATTGCACTGAGAATTTATGGCTTTAACTTAATGAATGAGGATAAGGCAAACACAACCATTCATTCAGTCCATAGCATATATGAAGTATATATAGTCACACATTTCTACATATGAGGAAATGAAATGAATACACTATGAAATCATACCAGTGGCAAGTCCTTGGCCTCACTAACTATCCAATAAAAGATCCTCAACTTTTGGCATACACACAGAAAGAACTCAACAGAAAACTGATTTCCTCTGAGTGCAGGAGCTAAGATCTGAAAAATACTCATCAGCTAACATGAACCACTAAAAGTGAGTTACCTACAAATAAATCAGACCTAGTAAGTCACACCTAACAATCATCACAAGTGTTTAAGCTAAAACTGCCTTTATTCTTCATAGCTCAAACATCGCTTACATGAATGTTAGTTGATTTCTTCCAGTTAATCTCTATAGTGTAGCTACATTATGTAGAAGAAAATTTTGCAGGCTGGTCTGGCTGCAATCTATTAGAATAACATGTTTCTCAGAAAACGATTTCTAAATCCCAAACAACTAATTTTAAAGAAAATCTTTATAATACAGACTCAATATAAATTAATGACCCTGAATTTTAGAACCTTTGGGTTCCTGAAAGTGCACCATCTGAGTAAGCCTAAGACATGTGTGAGAATCTGCTGGAGAGAAAGTAAAGCACACCTTAGTTCCAAGTGAGTCACAGAGGATTGACATCTCTCTCAATGTCTTCCAGCCAAAACATTTTTAACCAATTTTAAGGGGCAACAGACAATTCCTAAGTCATATATGATACATCAGAAAATAATTTTTAATGAAAAAGAACAGATGGTAAAAACAAAATTATCTGGGGCCTTGTCATATTTGTAAGTACAAAGATAACAACATGCTTTGAACAATATATTTGGGCATGAACATTGTCAAATCTGTGGGATAAGAAGAGGGTATTTTCTCACTTTGACTCAACAAATGAGTTCAGAAACATTAAGTGAGTTTCCCAAACAGTCATAGAGCTGTGGTGATCTTAGATTAAGAAGACTGAAATGTGTATCCTAAATCCAATATTCTTAGGTAACTACTGCAGCAATGATCAAAGTGAAGAGAAGGGATTGAGCACTAAGACAATTACAGACAATGCCAGGTATTTGGGGAAGTGAATGTGAAATTTTATTTTACTGAAATTAGGCAAGAAAATCAGTACAGAGAAGGACAAGTGAGAAAGAAGTGTGATAATCTGGTCATCTAAAAAGAAGTACAAAGGAAATGATGGGACTCTGCCAAAGTTCAAACATGGATAACAAAAGAGGGAGATCTTTAGGCCATCATATGTAACTGCTTGTCTGCTTTAAGTGAATGCTTAACTTCAACTCAACTAAACTTTTTATTTTACTTCCATTACTTTTCTGCATAACCCAAAAAAGAAGCAAACATTCTGAAAATACCAAAAGTAAAAGATAATTGCCAGTAGTTGCACTATCCAGTAACAGAGGACTGAACTAACTACTCCACCATACATAGCTAGAAGAGGGGACAAAATATTGAAACCACTGTTTTCAGAATTGGGAAATAGGCAGTAAAGAACTAGAATCCTTGAAATTAGATTAGAGAGGAAAAAAATAGATAAGCCAGACAAGCATCTCAGCTTTCTGCCTGAAAGCACTTTCTAAATTATTAACCCACAGAGGAGAAATGGAAACAGTTTTCCAAGAGAAACAGACCTAGAAATACTGAGATGATAAAATTATTAGATAAGAACAACAAAGGAAAATACAGTGACTCTGCTTGAAGAAAGGACAAATGAATGTTTCCAAACTGAAAGAAAGAAAGAGGGCAGAAAAAAAAGGAACAGCCACCGAAATCTTTTGGACAAAATTAAGAAATATTGTAAGTGTAAAAGGAGTTTCAGGAAAAGGAAGACACAGAAAAATATTTGAAGACATATCTGACAAAATTTTTTCAGACCTAATGAAAATATAAACCTACAGACCCAGGAATCTCAACAAACTTAAAGCAGGATAAACACAGAGAATACCACATGAAATCACATCATAAATTACTTATAGCTAGTGATAATGAGAAAATTCATAATATTTAATCAGGCATTTTTAATAGCTGATTAAAAAATCAATAAACAAAACTCTACTAAAATAGACAAATCTGTACAACTGATAATCAGACACAATTTTGTTAATATAACTGGAAGCAGTTTGGTCTATAAAATTTTCATCTTATGTTGCCTTGATATAGATTACTAGAACATGAATGCATAAAAATAAAGATTCTGGCTTTACCTTTCAAGACTTCATGGATTTCAACCAACCAAAAACTTCAGAGGTATCTTGTTTTTATATAAGTTTAAGACTTTAGATTTAAATTTATCTTTTAAGAAAAGAATTGGATTTTTTAAAGAGATAAATGCATTTTAAAGATAAACATAGTCCCATGTAAACTAATTTGAGAATAAAACTCAAGAAGAGCACATAAACAAACAGAAAAGTCATCGAAAAGTAAGTAATTAAAAAAAATATCCTGAGTCTGTCATTGTTTCTAACAAAGAATTTTCCTTAAACAACGTCTAAGGAGATGTCATAGCAGCCTAGATTGCCCTCAAAGTGAGAAGGGAAATTATTACATTTTCCCTGTGCTGAAATGTTTTCAAAATAGGATATATATTTTCTGCTTAAATTTTTTTTGTTATTCTAAGTATCAAGCCATAATAATATGTGATATGACCCATATAACTTTAACAAAGATACATAACTTGAGGAAAAATATTTAGAATTTATCTGGTATGAAGGGAAAACTTTTTGCATCAAATAACAGAGATATTTAAAAATGGAATTAGTATACTTAGTCATTATTCCTCATGGTATCAGATGTGTTAAAATAAAGATGTGCCTCAAACTATCAAATTTATTCATGGATATTATAGAATATGACAGTTTTGAAGAAAGGAAAAATTACAAAGACATGAATCTCCAAGGAGAGGCAGTATGAGAACTTTAATTTATAATTTATTTATAATTAACTTTATAAGTTAAACTTATAAACTCTATAAGTTCTCAGTATGAGAACTTTAATTTATAATTTATTTATAATGAATTTATAATCAATTTATATCAATAATAAATTGATAATTTATCAACCTGTGCCCAAATTGAGGATATAATCTTCACAAATCTATATCTATAAAACTCTTATTGAACGAATTATCTGTTTAAAATATAATTGAGGATGATTATGGAGTGGTGTGAGTGGCCAAAGCATAGTTTTTCAATCTCTCAAAATTTAAAAAAATTATAAGAATAACTAGTAAAATAACATCTCCTAGAGCCAATGATAAGAAAGCCTTCCTCAGTGATCAGTGCAAAGAAACAGAGGAAAACAATAGAATGGAAAGACTAGAGATCTCTTCAAGAAAATTAGAGATACAAAGGGAACATTCCATGCAAAGATGGGCTCAGTAAAGAACAGAAATGGTATGGACCTAACAGAAGCAGAAGATATTAAGAAGAGGTGCCAAGAATACAAAGAAGAACTGTACAGAAAAGATCTTCATGACCCGGATAATTATGCTGGTGTGATCACTCACCTAGAGCCATACATCCTGGAATGGGAAGTCAAATAGGCCTTAGAAAGCATCACTACGAACAAAGCTAGTGACGGTGATGCCATTCCAGTTGAGCTATTTCAAATCCTGGAAGATGATGCTGTGAAAGTGCTGCACTCAATATGCCAGGAAATTTGGAAAACTCAGCAGGGGCCACAGGACTGGAAAAGGTCTGTTTTCATTCCAATTCCAAAGAAAGGCAATGCCAAAGAATGCTCAAACTACTGCACAATTGCACTCATCTCACATGCTAGTAAAGTAATGCTCAAAATTCTCCAAGCCAGGCTTCAGCAATACGTGAACCATGAACTCCCTGACGTTCAAGCTGGTTTTAGAAAAGGCAGAGGAACCAGATCAAATTGCCAACATCCGCTGGATCATGGGAAAAGCAAGAGAGTTCCAGAAAAACATCTATTTCTGCTTTATTGACTATGCCAAAGCCTTTGACTGTGTGGATCACAATAAACTGTGGAAAATTCTGAAAGAGATGGGAATACCAGACCACCTGCCCTGCCTCTTGAGAAACCTGTATGCAGGTCAGGAAGCAACAGTTAGAACTGGACATGGAACAACAGACTGGTTCCAAATAGGAAAAGGAGTATGTCAAGGCTGTATATTGTCACCTGCTTATTTAACTTCTATGCAGAGTACATCATGAGAAACGCTGGGCTGGAAGAATCACAAGCTGGAATCAAGATTGCCAGGAGAAATATCAATAACCTCAGATGTGCAGATGACACCACCCTTATGGCAGAACGTGAAGAGGAGCTAAAAAGCCTCTTGATGAAAGTGAAAGAGGAGAGTGGCTTAAAGCTCAACATTCAAAAAACGAAGATCATGGCATCGGGTCCCATCACTTCATGGCAAATAAATGGGGAAACAGTGGGAACAGTGGCTGACTTTATTTTTCTGGGTTCCAAAATCACTGCAGATGGTGATTATAGCCATGAAATTAAGACACTTACTCCTTGGAAGGAAAGTTATGACCAACTTAGACAGCATATTGAAAACCAGAGACGTTACTTTGCCAACAAAGGTCTGTCTAGTCAAGGCTATGGTTTTTCCAGTGGTCATGTCTGGATGTGAGAGTTGGACTATAAAGAAACCTGAGCCCAGAAGAATTGATGCTTTTGAACTACGGTGTTGGAGAAAACTCTTGAGAGTCCTTTGGACTGCAGGGAGATCCAACCAGTCCATCCTAAAGGAGATCAGTCCTGGGTGTTCATTGGAAGGACTGATGCTGAAGCTGAAACTCCAATACTTTGGCCACCTGATGTGAAGAGCTGACTCATCTGAAAAGACCCTGATGCTGGGAAAGACTGAGGGCAGGAGGAGAAGGAGACAACAGAGGATGAGATGGTTGGATGGCATCACCGACTCGAT
Source organism: Capricornis sumatraensis (assembly GCF_032405125.1). NCBI lineage: Eukaryota > Metazoa > Chordata > Mammalia > Artiodactyla > Bovidae > Capricornis > Capricornis sumatraensis. The sequence continues at coordinate 38,708,480 of NC_091089.1, read as the reverse complement.
GGACATGAGTTTGGGTGGACTCTGGGAGTTGTTGATGGACAGGGAGGCCTGGCATGCTGCGGTTCATGGGGTTGCAAAGAGTCGGACATGACTAAGCGACTGAACTGAGAGCCAATGAAAACATACCAAAAAACATATTAAACTTTAATTCACTGGTGTGATTAAAGAGATGGAGGCTTTGGGATTGACAGCCATACCAGAATCATATGGATTGAGAAAGAAGGCTTCCTAAAAGGAAGGGATATTGGCACACAGCTTAAAATGTTTTTAAAGGACGGTTAGCTGCTACATGCAATCAAGTGCTGGTGAAAGATAAACAACGAGCTCTCTAAGGGGGGAAGGAAAGTTCCTGTTTTGTAGTATTTGCCAATTTCCATAGTGTAAATACTCCCACTGTAGCCAATTTTAAGCCACCAGTATGACATCACTGAAGGTCGAATTGGGAAGAGTGAGCTCTCATGAGCTCCAGCATACTGACAATACACATCAACAAAATGATAACTTAAAGTCTTTCACAGAAAGGAAATAAAATGGTAATTCATCTCTTGTAAGTTAGAAAGTAAACTCCAAAAATAAAAATAAAAAAGACCCTACCCCTAAGCCAAATGTTTTTCATTTCCTGGCCCTATGAATCAGTTCTTTTTTTTTTTTTTTTTTTTTGATTTTTTTTTTTAAAATTTTTACTTTATTTTACTTTACAGTACTGTATAGGTTTTGCCATATATTGACATGAATCCAGTACGGGTGTATATGCGTTCCCAAACATGAACCCCCCTCCCACCTCCCTCCCCATAACATCTCTCTGGGTCATCACCATGTACCAGCCCCAAGCATGCTGTATCCTGCGTTGGACATAGACTGGCGATTCGATTCTTACATGATAGTATACATGTTACAATGCCATTCTCCCAAATCATCCCACCCTCTCCCTCTCCCTCAGAGTCCAAAAGTCCGTTATACACATCTGTGTCTTTTTTGCTGTCTTGCATACAAGGTTGTCATTGCCATCTTTCTAAATTCCATATATATGTGTTAGTATACTATATTGGTGTTTTTCTTTCTGGCTTACTTCACTCTGTATAATCGGCTCCAGTTTCATCAGATGTCCATCAGCAGATGAATGGATAAGAAAGCTGTGGTACATATACACAATGGAGTATTACTCAGCCGTTAAAAAGAATACATTTGAATCAGTTCTGATGAGATGAATCAGTTCTTGAATGTGCCTGAAACATACTCCTGGAATGGTCAAGTAACAGCAATGAAGCACTCTTCTTACAGGGTCTAATAAGAAAAGCATGTGCACCACCTATACATTACCTTAGACAATGCGGATTCTTGGTACAGTTTTCCAAATGTCTGATCCACCTCAACGTTAATGTTTCTTATTCAACCTTTAAATACTTGTGGGAAATGGGGTGGGGGGCCAGAGTGAAAGACAGGGAAGATTTGGGGAAGTAATAAGGATTCTTCCTATACCCACTGATTAAGAAAAATAACAAGTATATCAAATCCCCACTCTGCCGTACCTTGGCCTGGGTCCTGGGGTTCAGTGATGAATAAATCCTAGTCCCCATTCTCAGGAGCTCAAAGTCCAGTTGGGGAGACATACAAGTAAGAAGGGCTTCCCCTGTGGCTCAGCTGGTAAAGAATCTGCCTGCAATGTGGGAGACTTGGGTTTAATTCCTGGCTTGGGAAGATCCACTGGAGAAGGGAAACGCTACTCACTCCAGTATTCTGGCCTATACAGTCTATGGGGTCTCAAAGAGTTGGACACAACTGAGAGACTTTCACTTTCACAAGTAAGAAACAACTGTTGTTTACTGTGCTAACTGATGAGAACAGGAATTCTAGGTAAGGAGTGATAACTTTGCATGTAAATGGGTGTAAATAAATACACATTTCAAAATTTAAAAAAGAAAAATGATAAGCAATCTTGAAAGCTAACTAAACCCTGAAAAGATATAAAATATTTAAAAATAGGAATAGTAGTGTTTCCATACAGCTAACATTTTTTTACCTTGGTCTGTTTTTTATTTAAATATGTAACAGTTTTTAAATCTTTTAAAAGCTTTACTTTTGTGTTTTGCTTCTTATTCTTCATTATCTCAACTGAAATAAATAATGCCTTGCTAAAGAAAAAAAAATTATGAGTATGTTAATTCCCAGCTCTCTAATTCTTTGTTGAGAGAAGAGGAGCAGCTGGTCTTGCTCCTGGGAAATTAACAGGAAATATTCATGGACAAAATTCCTAAAGCAATTATTGCTGGCTTTCCTGGCAGTCCAGTGGTGAAAATCAATAGCCGTCTTTATGGAATACATCTTCATGCACCAAGGGAGTCAAGGAGTGAATAGTGGCTTAGATGTTTAGCTCTTTGCTGATCTCCATCTTTGACAGCTGACAGCCTTGAAATGGATAACACTCAGCCGAAAAGGAAAACACTATTAAATATTCCATTTACCAACAGCTGTCCTTTGAAATCAACAAATCAAAGTGTCCTCATTGATAATTTTGGTGAGAACAAGTTGAGAGACTGGCAATTCTTTCATTTATTTATTTAATAAATGTTTATACACTTTGTCATACTAAGCTCTGGACCAGCTTCTAGGGATGTGTCATGAGATGAGGCAAAATATCTACCATTCCAAGCATCCATGTTAGTGGTGGAGACAAAGAACTAAACCAAAATGCATTATACATGAGAGACTAACAAGGGGTTTTTTTAATATAAATTTATTTATTTTAATTGGAGGCTAATTACTTTACAATATTGTATTGGTTTTGCCATACATCAACATGAATCTGCCACAGGTATACACGTGCTCCCCATCCTGAACCCCCCTCCCTCCTCCCTCCCCGTACCATCCCTCCGGGTCATCTCAGTGCACCAGCCCCAAGCATCCAGTATCATGCATCAAACCTGGACTGGCGATTCATTTCATATATGATAGTATACATGTTTCAATGCCATTCTCCCAAATCATCCCACCCTCTCCCTCTCCCACAGAGTCCAAAAACCTGTTCTATACATCTGTGTCTCTTTTGCTGTCTCGCACACAGGGTTATAAGGGTTTTGATAAGGGAAATATGGAAACCGTGGAGTAGTACTGGAGTGTGTTAAAGGGACTGGAGGCACCTACCATGACCTGGAGTGGCCAGGAGGGCTTCCTGGAAAAGTAACATCTAAGACAAATCCTGAGGATGAGGAGGAGGAAGTACTCAGGCAAGTGAGGGCAAGAAGAGGGAGGCAAAAAGTCTTCAAGATAGAGAGAACTACATATGCAAAGGCCCAGGGACAAGAGCAAATAGGTGCTTTGGAGAAAGAAACAAGAATACTAACTCTTTGCATGTCTAAATAGTATAGATACTGTAAAGTTTTCACAGGCAAAACCTTATTAGTTAAAAATAATATAATTGCATTAAACATGCATTTAAAAACAATGAATAAAATCTATCTAAACACAGGTAATACTTTGTTAAATGAAAAAGTGAAAGTGTTGGTTGTGTCCGACTGGGAAATATTGTGTCCAAGTCTTTGTGACCCCATGGACTGTAGCCCTCCAGTCTCCTCTGTCCAAGGAATTTCCCAGGCAAGAGTACTGGAATGGATTGACATTTCCTTCTCCAGGGGATCTTCCTGACCCAGAGATTGAACCTGGGTCTTCTGCACTGCTGGCAGATTCTTTACCATCTGAGTCACCAGGGAAGCCCAAAACAAGTTACGAGAACTACAAAATCATGGCTTGCTAAAACACATCAGAGAACTAAGAACTCAAAGAAACTCAAGTGAAACAGACTCCAAAAAGTGAGTAGAAATCCAATGGTTATCAAATGAATAAATCAATAAGTAAAATGTGGTATATTCATTAAATGGAATATTATTTGGCATTAAAAGAATGAACTACTAACACATGCTGTAACATACATGAACCTTGAAAATATGCTAAAGCCAATTATAAAGGGTGATCCACAAAGATGGAAAGTAGATTATTGATTTCCAGGGCTGCAAGGTGGATGAAGAGGGAGAATGGGGAACTAGGAGCTGATGGCTAAAGGGTATGGAGTTTCCTTTAAGGTGATGAAAATGTTCTAAAACTGATTGTGGAGATAGTTGCACAACTCTCAATACACTAAAAGTCACAGAACAGTACATTTAAAATGGGTGAATTACATGGTAGGTGAATTATATTTCAATAAAGCTTTTAAAAAAGTAAGTTGCATTTCTGTACACTGAAAGGAACATTTGAAAAATGCATTTTATGGCTGAGTAATACTCCACTGTGTATATGTACCACAGCTTTCTTATCCATTCATCTGCTGATGGCAATTTTGAATTCTATTTGGCAGTATCTCCTTAAACTTAATAAATGCCTAGGCTATGAGCCAACAATTTCACTACTATGTATACATCCATAGGAGAGGAGTGCCTCGGTCCACAAGTTATGTACGAGATTGTTCACAACCACTTTAATAATAGCAAAAAGTGGGGATAACCGTTCTGTCCATCAAGAGTAAAAAGAATAAATAGTCTGTGGCTCATCTTACCTGGAACACTATTTAGCAATTTAAAAGAATGAACTACCTCGAAATGTGTTTACTAAGTTGCTCAGATGTGTCCAACTCTTTGTGACTCTATGGACTATGGCCTTCCTCAGCAATCAATGCAAAGAAATAGAGGGAAACAACAGAAGGGAAAGACTAGAGATCACTTTAAGAAAATTAGAGATACCAAGGGAACATTTCACGCAAAGATGGGCACAATAAAAGACAGAAATTGTATGGACCTAACAGAAGCAGATGATATTAAGAAGAAGTGGCAAAAATACACAGAAGAATTATGCAAAAAGATCTTCATGATCCACATAACCACAATGGTGTGCTCATCGACCTAGACCCAGACATCCTAGAATGCAAAGTCAAGTGGGCCTTAGGAAGCATCACTACAAACAAAGCTAGTGGAGGTGATGGAATTCCAGTTGTGCTATTTCAGATCCTAAAAGATGATGCTGTGAAAGCACTGCACTCAGTATGCCAGCAAATTTGGAAAACTCAGTGGTGGCCACAGGACTGGAAAAGGTCAGTTTAATTCCAATCCCAAAGAAAGGCAATGCCAAAGAATGTTTAAACTATCGCACAATTGCACTCATCTCACATGCTAGTAAGTTCAGGTCAGTTCAGTCGCTCAGTCGTGTCCGACTCTGCGACCCCATGAATCGCAGCACCCAGGCCTCCCTGTCTATCACCATCTCCCTGAGTTCACCCAGACTCATGTCCATCGAGTCCGTGATGCCATCCAGCCATCACATCCTGGGTCGTCCCCTTCTCCTCCTGCCCCCAATCCCTCCCAGCATCAAAGTCTTTTCCAATGAGTCAACTCTTCGCATGAGGTGGCCAAAGTACTGGAGCTTCAGCTTTAGCAACATGCCTTCCAAAGAAATCCCAGGGTTGATCTCCTTCAGAATGGACTGGTTGGATCTCCTTGCAGTCCAGGGGACCCTCAAGAGTCTTCTCCAACACCACAGTTCAAAAGCATCAATTCTTTGGCGCTCAGCCTTCTTCACAGTCCAACTCTCACATCCATACATGACCACAGGAAAAACCATAGCCTTGACTAGACGGACCTTAGTCGGCAAAGTAATGTTTCTGCTTTTGCATATACTATCTAGGTTGGTCATAACTTTTCTCCCAAAGAGTAAGCGTCTTTTAATTTAATGGCTACAATCACCATCTGCAGTGATTTGGAAGCCCAAAAAAATAAAGTCTGACACTTTCTCTACTGTTTCCCCATCTATTTCCCATGAAGTGATGGGACCAGATGCCATGATCTTCGTTTTCTCAATGTTGAGCTTTAAGCCAACTTTTTCACTCTCCTCTTTCACTTTCATCAAGAGGCTTTTTAGTTCCTCTTCTCTTTCTGCCATAAGGGTGGTGTCATCTGCACATCTGAGGTTATTCATATTTCTCCCAGCAATCTTGATTCCAGCTTGTGTTTCTTCCAGTCCAGCATTTCTCATGATGTACTCTGCATATAAGTTAAATAAGCAGGGTGACAATATACAGTCTTGATGTACTCCTTTTCCTATTTGGAACCAGTCTGTTGTTCCATGTCCAGTTCTAACTGTTGCTTCCTGACCTGCATACAGGTTTCTCAAGAGTCAGGTGAGGTGGTCTGGTATTCCCATCTCTTTCAGAATTGTCCACAGTTTATTGTGATCCACACAGTCAAAGGCTTTGGCATAGTCAATAAAGCAGAAATAGATGTTTTTCTGGAACTCTCTTGCTTTTCCCATGGTCCAGAGGATGCTGGCAATTTGATCTCTGGTCCCTCTGCCTTTTCTAAAGCCAGCTTGAACATCAGGGAGTTCACGGTTCACGTATTGCTGAAGCCTGGCTTGGAGAATTTTGAGCATTACTTTACTAGCATGTGAGATGAGTGCAATTGTATGGTAGTTTGAGCATTCTTTGGCATTGCCTTTCTTTGGGATTGGAAAGAATCCCTGTGGCCACTGCCGAGTTTTCCAAATTTCCTGGCATATTGAGTACAGCACTTTCACAGCATCATCTTTCAGGATTTGAAATAGCTCAACTGGAATTCCATCACCTCCACTAGCTTTGTTCGTAGTGATGCTTTCTAAGGCCCACTTGACTTCACATTCCAAGATGTCTGGCTCTAGATTAGTGATCACATCATCATGACTATCTGGGTCGTGAAGATCTTTTTTGTACATTTCTTCTGTGTATTCTTGCCACCTCTTCTTAATATCTTCTGCTTCTGTTAGGTCCATACCATTTCTGTCCTTTATCGAGCCCATCTTTGCATGAAATGTTCCCTTGGTATCTCTAATTTTCTTGAAGAGATCTCTAGTCTTTCCCATTCTGTTGTTTTCCTCTATTTCTTTGTACTGATTGCTGAAGAAGGCTTTCTTATCTCTTCTTGCTATTCTTTGGAACTCTGCATTCAGGTGCTTATATCTTTCCTTTTCTCCTTTGCTTTTTGCCTCTCTTCTTTTCACAGCTGTTTGTAAGCGTGCAGGCGATGAGGTGGTAGTGATTGTGCCACACGCTAGTAAAGTAATGCTTAAAATTCTCCGAGATAGGCTTCAACAGTACGTGAACCGTGAAATTCCAGATGTTCAAGTTGGATTTAGAAAAGACAGAGGAACCAGAGATCAAATTGCCAACATCTGTTGGATCATGGAAAAAGCAGAGAGTTCCAGAAAAACATCTATTTCTGCTTTATTGACTACACCAAAGTCTTTGACTGTGTGGATCACAACAAACTGTGGAAAATTCTTCAAGAGATGGGAATACCAGACCACCTGACCTGCCTCCTAAGAAATCTGTTGCAGGTCAAGAAACAGCAGTTAGAACTGGACATGGAACAATGGACTAGCTCCAAATTGGGAAAGGAGTATGTCAAAGCTGTATATGACCCTGCTTACTTAACTTAAATGCAGAGTACATCATGTAAAATGCTGGGCAGGATGAAGTACAAGCTGGAATCAAGATTACCAGAAGAAATGTCAATAACCTTGAAATGCAGATGACACCACCCTTATGGCAGAAAACAAAGAAGAAGAACTAAAGAGCCTCTTGATGAAAGTGAAAGAAGAGAATGAAAAAGTTGGCTTAAAACTCAACATTCAAATATTGTAAAGTAATTAGCCTCCAATTAAAATAAATAAATTTACATTTTAAAAAACTCAATATTCAGAAAACTAAGGTCATGACATCCAGTCCCATCACTTCATGGCAAATAGATGGGGAAACAATGGAAACAGTGAGAGACTTTATTTTGGGAGGGCTCCAAAATCACTGCAGATGGTGACTGCAGCCATGAAATTAAAAGAGGCTTACTCCTTGGAAGAAAAGCTATGACCAACCTAGACAGCATATTAAAAAGCAGAGACATTATTTTGCCAATAAAGGTCCATCCAGTCAAAGCTATGGTTTTTCCAGTAGTCATGTATGGATGTGAGAGTTGGACTATAAACAAAACTGAGCACCGATGAATTGATGCTTTTGAACTATGGTGTTGAGAGAAAACTCTTGAGAATCCCTTGGACTGCATGGACATCAAACCAGTCAACCGTAAAGGAAATCAGTTCTGAATATTCATTGGAAGGACTGATGCTGAAGCTGATGCTCCAATACTTCGGCCACCTGATGCAAAGAACTGACTCCTTGGAAAAGACCCTGATGCTGAGAATGACTGAAGGCATTAGGAGAAGGAGACAACAGAGGATGAGATGGTTGGATGGCATCACCAACTCAATGGACATGGGTTTGGGTGGACTCCGGGAGTTGGTGATGGACAGGGAGGGCTGGCATGCTGCGGTTCATGGAGTTGCAAAGAGTCAGACACGACTGAGCAACTGAATTGAACAGGACTGTAGCCCACTAGGCCACTCCATCCATGGGATTCTCTATGTACGAATACTGGAGTGGTTTGCCCAATCCAGGGGATTCCCCCTCCAGGGGATCTTCCTGACCCAGGAATTGAACTTGTGTCTATTATGTCTCCTGCACTGACAGGCAGATTCTTTACCACTACCACAACCTGGGAAGCCCACTTCGAAATGTAGCACGTGGTAAAACTTACTGGACATAATGATGAGTGAACAAAACTAGATAGAAATGGACACAGCCATATGATTCCATTTATAGGCCACTCAATACAAGGCTACATTTACTCTGCGGTGATAAAAGTCAGAAGAGGGGGCACATGTGAACAAGAGAAAAAGTAAGATAGGGGTTCAATCCCTGGGTCAGGGAGATCCCCTGGAGGAGGGCAAGGCAACCCACTCCAGTATTCTTGCCTGGGAAATCACATGGACAGAGGAGCCTGGCAGGCTACAATCCATGGGGTCACAAAAGAGTCTGATGTTACTAAACAAACAACAGAAAGAAATATATGAATGATAATGTCATTCTGGAATAAAACTATTCCAACAATAGTTATTATCAAATATTGTAGTTGGCAGTATTTACCGGTCTAATGCTTTCAAGCATAGAGAAACTACATTGTTTTATCTTTACATGTACAAACCAACAAAAAACTCTATTAAAAAGCAAAGGAAGAGACAAGTGAAATTATACCACAGAGTTTGCCTATTCCAAAGGCTTAGATGTTTCCATGTACCACAATTTAAAATAATTTCTAAATGTTAAATGAATGTTTGCTTATTTAAGGCAAATGTACATCCTTTTATAGGGTGCAAGAGAAAAACAAATCTGGAGGTGTCTCCTTTCAACAAAGCTTTTCTTTCCCAGTTATTTCCAGATCCTAAAGGAGAGGAGGAATATGACAAGCTGCAAAATGCAGGTGCAAGTAATTGACTAGGCAAGTATTCTATTGTCATAGAAGCAAAGCACATCAAATTAATGAGGCCCATAGAGACCCAGAAAGCTGGGGCCAATCAGAAGCCTGCCTTGGCATGCTTCAGCATGTGCTTTGGGCGACCTGGAAGCCCTTGTGTTTGTATCCCAGACAACCTACAATTTCGAGGAAAGAGAAATCATCTTCATATTTTTATTGTGTACAAAGATAGGTTTTCATAGAGCACATATTTAAAGCCCAAAAGTCACTATTTTAACTCCATGCCAATTGTATGGAAAAAAAAAAAAGATTCAATGAAACTTGTTTAGCTTTTCCTTGATGAAATTTGTGAGTATCAAGTGTATTGTTTAAAATGTTTAAAAACAAAAAACAAAAGCACCTAAGAGTAAAAAAAAAAAAAGATTTCCTGATCTTGCCATTAGCCACTTTTCTGTTTGGGCAAGTCTTGTTACCTCTCTGAGCCTCTGTTTTCTTGTTGTTGTTGTTTAGTTGCTCAGTCGTGTCAACTCTTTGCAACCCCATGAACTGTAGCCTGCCAACTCCTCTGTCCATGGGAATTCCTAGGCAAGAATACTGGAGTGGGTAGCCATTCCCTTCTCCAGGGGATCTTCCTGACCCAGGAATTAAATCTGGGTCTCCTGCATTGCAGGCAGATTCTTTACCAATGGAGCTATCAGAGAAGCCCCAAACTGGGTATTAGCCACAGTCAGACAGTGGCACCTATACTTGCCTCTTCCCCACCCACACACAAAAACAGAATCGTGTCTCCATAGGATCTAGGTAGGGCAGCAAGTGAAGAGTGAGTTCTCCATTCCTCAACCAGTTCCTGCTCCATAGGAGAGAGGTTCTGCCTATGAGAGGATGACAAAAAGCCTCAACAAAAAGACTAGCAACAGCCTGTCTACGTTGAGGAACTTACCAGATGTTGAGGAACTTAACTTTAATTGAATCAGAATGTGGAACAATCAACAACCCATGGTTTATCAAAAACAATATAGCAATCAGCTAGCAATTACTGGAAGCTACAGGAGAGTATGATGTGAATGGAGGAAGTCAAAGAGAACTTAGCTAAACCAGATCATCCCTGATAATCAAAATTGTGCCCTCTCAGGAGATATCAGCAGTTGCACATTTCAGGGGACACAGATCTCACGGAACTAGTTCAACCAAAGCAGAAACAAATGAAGCAAACAATAGCAAGTCTATTGGTTCAAAGGGTCAGTATCCAGAGTTGTCACAATGTATGTAGGGGATATATGAGCTATTCAAAGAAACAGAAGCCCACACATAAGGCAGAGAGGGGGGAATAGAAACTGTACTTGAGGGGACCCAGATGTTGGAGTTAGCAAAGACTTCCAGGCAACGATTATAAACATGTTCAAAGATTTAAAGAAAGTCATTTTTAAAGAATTAAAGAAACGTATGATGACTATGTCTCATCAAATATGGTACCAAAAAAGAGATAGAAATTATAAATCCAAAAATATAGAAATTTTGGAGTTGAAAAGAATAATAACCAGAAATGAAAATTTCACTAGAGGGGCTCAACAGACCTGAGCTGGCAGAAGAATAAGCGCATCTGAAGATAGATTGATAGAGATTTTGCAATCTGTAAAACATAAGGCAAAAAGAAAGAAGAAAAAAGAATAGAATCTCAGAGAAAGATGGGACACCATTATCCACACCAACATATGCATAATGGGAGTATCAGAAGAAAAGGAGAAAGAAATATTTGTACACAGACAAAAACTGAGAATCTGTTGCTAGCAGACCTACTTTACAAGAAATACTAAGGGAAATTGTTTAGACTAAAAGCAAGATTATTAGACAATAATTTGAATCTATACACAAAAAAAACAAAGTGCTAGTAAAAGCAATTCTGTTGATAATTATAAAGATAGTTTAATTGCATGTTTATTTTTTCTTAACTGATTTAAAAAGCAATTGCATAAGACAATATGTATATAATTGTACTGTTGGGCCAATAACATATAGAAATGTAATGTATTTGACAATAGCAGCACAGAAGAGCTTTGTAAAAACAAAGCCATATTGGAATAAGAAAACGACACCAGATGGTAACTCAAAGTCATGAGAAGAAATTGAGAGACCCAGAAATAGCAAATAAGAAGGTTAATATAACAAACTCTATAAATATATACTTGTCCTCCTTTCTTCTTTCATGAGTACTTGCTCAGTTGCTTCAGTCGTGTCCAACTATGTGGACCCCATAGCCCGCCAGGCTCCTCTCTCCATGGGATTCTCCAGGCAAGAATACTGGAGTGGGTTGCCATGCCCTTCACCAGGGGATCTTCCTGACCCAGGGATCGATGCCGCGTGTCTTAACATCTCCTGCATTGGCAGGCAGGTTCTTTACCACTAGCGCCCCCTGGGAAGCCCCAAAGAGGTGTTCTCTGAACTCGTTACTAACAAATGAGACAACCATAGTACTTGCTATATCTGAGAAACCTTACTGTTTATATGATGTCGTCTAATATATAGTCACAAGCATATGTAGAATATAGATATATTTCCCATTTCATTTATCCAGTTCCTAATTAGCAAAAATACTCAAACATAACTACCAGATAATTACCAATGAATACAGCCCTAGAATGACATTTATCTGGTAAGCATTAAAGCAAAATTCAAATATTATTTGCTGCCATTATGACTCATTTTTCAAAGAACATTTTCTTCTGCTTTATTTCTACACATGCATGCCATTTAAGGATATAAAGATGCTCTTCCATGGAGCAAATGAGCTTTCTCAATGAAAAGTGGAGAACATCATTAGTCTCACCATGTTGGTTTTCTTCTAAGATCTGATTTTTGTCACAGTACACTACTTGTTTCCTATCATCAAAAGCTGTCACACAGTATCTTGAATAACTTTGGCTTTTTAGCTTTCTCTTAACAATATAACATAATAAATAGCAGTTTACACTACTCATGGTTTGGTAAACAACTCAAATAGAAACTGTCTAGACTTCCAAAAGTGTGGAAAAATAATACTCCTTAGCCTAAAATTTTTCACCTCTCAAACCATCTGTAATCTGATGGAGATTATACAAACCATATATATGCATGTTAATCCAGCATTTCACCCCTCAGGAAATCTTTATATACACTTAAATAATTAGGATTTATTGGTGTCGTTTAAAATGGGTCCAGGTGAGCACTGTGTGGCAAGTTGAGGTTATATTCTGTTATAACAGAGTTCTGTGGAAGCAAACAGCAAGTCTGAGAATGTTGAGTCTCTTTTTCATCAAAAATAAGTATAATACACATTGTCTGTTCCATCAGTAGGCCAAGAAATAATTAGAGACAAGATGAGGCATAATTCAATGGTGGATCATAGTCCATGTGCTGAAAACTCTACTACGAATAACATTACCTCTTAGCTACTGTGCAGAGAAATTTTACACCCTTTAGTTGTATAACCTGAACAATTCTAGCTCCTGAAGATGTAACACTCATATATATCACCATATGCCATAAGGCATAGGTTAAGTTCCTTAGATGCATTATATGTGGCTTATATTTGGGGGGCTACATCTCCAAGTCTGCTACAGGTGTAATACATCTTCAAGTTACACTCTGATTGTAAAAGCCACAATCTGTGTCAACATAACTTTTATAAACGTCTCTGAATTCCACTGAGCATCCAAATATTATGTGCATGCATTCATTTCTAATCACTCAAGCCAGGAACCTGCCTTCCTTAAAATCCCCAAGTCCTAAGGGGCAAAACTATTCATGAGGGTCAGTGAACTACAGATTGTGTAGAGATTTAAGAAAACAGAAGGTCAGTGGTAACACTGTGAATTTAGAACAGGATATCAAACTGTTTTCCATTTTCTCTGAAGGTTAAACCTAGACAGCATATTAAAAAGCAGAGACTACTTTCCCAACAAAAGTCCGTCTAGTCAAAGCTGTGGTTTTTCCAGTAGTCATATATGGATGTGAGAGTTGGACTATAAACAAAGCTGAGCACCGAAGAATTGATGCTTTGGAACTGTGGTGTTGGAGAAGACTCGAGAGTCCCTCCTGCAAGGAGATCCAACCAGTCCATCCTAAAGGAGATCAGTCTTGGATGTTCATTGGTAGGACTGATGTAGAAGCTGAAACTCCAATGCTTTGGCCACCAATGCGAAGAGCTGATTCATTTGGAAAGACCTTGATGCTGGGAAATATTGAGGGCAAGAGGAGAAGAGGATGACAGAGGATGAGATGGTTGGATGGCATCACCGACTCAATGGACATGGGTTTGGGTGGACTCTGGGAGTTGGAAAGAGTTGGACATGACTGAGCGACTGAACTGATCTGAACTGAAGGTTAAAAAGAGAGAAAGGCTTGAATAACAGATGCTAGACACACAAAAAAAGCTGCCCACGTGTTGAGTGACAAGATATAGGCAAAAAAAAAAAGCTACTAAGAACCACATTTGGAAAGTTCTACCTTTGTAATAAGTAGATCATGTCTTCTGAGAGAATTTCCAATACAATTCCTCTGGGAGACGACGAGTGATGCAGGAGTGTGGTGGAGGAGATGATTTGCAAGTCTCTTCCTGATCTATGACTCCATGAAACTACCTTCAAGAGTTAAGAAAAACAACACACTGCATCTGGTTTCTGAAGTCACAAGACCTTGGTCACATCAAGATAATATCTTCTGCTTTTGATGCATATTCAGATAAAAGCTCTTCCAAATTCCTTTATTTATTTTAACCTTTACCACAAAGATTTCTCTCTCTCAATTAGCCTCTGCTCATTCAATCCAATGTACATAGAAAGTGGAGGATAGGATAGAATTATATTACAACTATACTGTGATTACAATTACATTGTTTTCCTTCCAAGTTCATTATTTAATATCCCAAATCTAAATAATTAACAAGAAAGCATGGCCCTTATCTCTGCTCCAGTAGTACAGATAACAAACACTGGGATACTTAAAATATAATCTCATTTTTATATTTATCTCTTATGGAATTTTCTTAAATTTGGTATTAGGCTGAAAAAAGTGTGAAATGTCAAAGAGAAATTATGACCACATGCCACGCAGACATAGTCAAAAAGAGTGCAATAGATTATGACCAACAAAAAGTTGATCCAGTGATTCACAGAGAATGTTAAATACCTTTCTCAAGATATATAATCAAAATAACCAAGGTGTATGATTTTTTAGGATACACATACACTTGTCTCACTCATTTATCTCACTAGAAAAGAACCATAGGAGTCAGCAGCAGATAAAGGAAACATCAGCTGAATTATACTTCAAGGGTTAAAAAAAAAAGACATTGTAGTTAACAGGTGTTTTTCAACAATTTATTGAACTTCTGAAAGCTATTATAGCCATGAAATAGATGTATAGGGTAAGGTAAAACAGCATGCTTCACTGTGAAAAAGCAATTTCAAGATAATTCCTTACCCTCTTTTTCTTAGTAGATTGGTCTGGGACTAAAAGCCAACAGGTAAAGTTATTCAAATATGTTTTTATAGACACTTTAGTGAACAAGAACTACATCAAGATCTCATTAATATTGTCGAATATAATTTCTCTTCATTGTCTCTGCAAAGGAATAACCTTGTCCCTCTCATTTTTCATCCATCCTCTCAGGCCAAAATTGCAGAGCTTTATCCCCCTTCAAGAGATTTCTCATGCAAAAACTGATTGAGGAGAGCTTGGTATTATGGAAAGATCATTGGCCTGGGGGCTAAGAAACCAGGTTCTAGTGGCAAGTCACCAAAAACCTAGGGGATCTGAGCAGTCTTTGTCCAAACTGGGCCTCAATTTCCTTATCTGTGAAATGGGAAAACTTGTAAATGAATAAAAATGAGTTCTAAACTATCTTTCACTTTTTTTAATTTTAAAAAATAGGCTTTATTTTATGGAGCATTTTTTTTCCTTTTTTTTAAGTATAAATTTATTTATTTTAATTGGAGGTTAATTACTTTACAATATTGTATTGGTTTTGCCATACATCAACGTGACTCCACCACAGGTATACACATGTTCCCCATCCTGAACCCCCCTCCCTCCTCCCTCCCCATACCATCCCTCTGGGTCTTCTCAGTGCACTGGCCCCAAGCATCCAGTATCATGCATTGAACCTGGACTGGCGATTCGTTTCACATATGATATTATACATGTTTCAATGCCATTCTCCCAAATCATCCCACCCTCTCCCTCTCCCACAGAGTCCAAAAGACTGTTCTACACATCTGTGTCTCTTTTGCCGTCTCGCATACAGGGTTATCGTTACCATCTTTCTAAATTCCATATATATGCATTAGTATACTGTATTGGTGTTTTTCTTTCTTACTTCACTCAGTATAATCGGCTCCAGTTTCATCCACCTCATTAGAACTGATTCAAATGTATTCTTTTTAATGGCTACATAATACTCCATTGTGTATATGTACCAAAGGTTTCTTATTCATTCATCTGCTGATGGACATCTAGGTTGCTTCCATGTCCTGGCTATTATAGACAGTGCTGCGATGAACACTGAGGTACACGTGTCTCTTTCAGTTCTGGTTTTCTCAGTGTGTATGCCCAGTGGTTCTATTTCCAGTTTTTTAAGGAATCTCCACACTGTTCTGAATAGTGGCTATACTAGTTTGCATTCCCACCAACAGTGTAAGAGGGTTCCCTTTTCTCCACACCCTCTCCAGCATTTATTGCTTGTAGACTTTTGGATCGCAGCCATTCTGACTGGCGTGAAATGGTACCTCATTGTGGTTTTAATTTCCATTTCTCTGATAATGAGTGATGTTGAGCATCTTTTCATGTGTTTGTTAGCCATCTGTATGTCTTCTTTGGAGAAATGTCTGTTTAGTTCTTTGGCCCATTTTTTGATTGGGTCATTTCTTTTTCTGGAATTGAGCTGCAGGAGTTGCTTGTATATTTTTGAGATTAGTTGTTCGTCAGTTGCTTCATTTGCTATTATTTTCTCCCATTCTTTTCACCTTGCTTCTAGTTTCCTTTGTTGTGCAGAAGCTTTTAAGTTTAATTAGGTCCTATTTGTTTAATCTGCTTTTATTTCCAGTATTCTGGAAGGTGGGTCATATAGGATCCTGCTGTGATTTATGTCGGAGGGTGTTTTGCCTATGTTCTCCTCTAGGAGTTTTATAGTTTCTGGTCATACGTTTAGATCTTTCATCCATTTTGAGTTTATTTTTGTGTATGGTGTTAGAAAGTGTTCTAGTTTCATTCTTTTACAAGTGGTTGACCAGTTTTCCCAGCGCCACTTGTTAAAGAGATTGTCTTTTCTCCAATGTATATTCTTGCCTCCTTTGTCAAAGATAAGGTGTTCATAGGTCCATGGATTTATCTCTGGGCTTTCTATTTTGTTCCATTGATCTATATTTCTGTCTTTGTGCCAGTACCATACTGTCTTAATGACTGTGGTTTTGTTAGTAGAGCCTGAAGTCAGGCAGGTTGATTCTTCCAGTTCCATTCTTCTTGATCTATATTTCTGTCTTTGTGCCAGTACCATACTGTCTTAATGACTGTGGCTTTGTAGTAGAGCCTGAAGTCAGGCAGGTTGATTCTTCCAGTTCCATTCTTCTTTTTCAAGATTGCTTTGGCTAGTCGAGGTTTTTTGTATTTCCATACAAATTGTGAAATTATTTGATCTAGCTCTGTGAAAAATACCATTGGTAGCTTGATAGGGATTGCATTGAATCTATAAATTGCTTTGGGTAGTATACTCATTTTCACTATATTGATTCTTCCAATCCACGAACATGGTATATTTCTCCATCTATTAGTGTCCTCTTTGATTTCTTTCACCAGTGTTTTATAGTTTTCTATATATAGGTCTTTTGTTTCTTTAGGCAGATATATTCCTAAGTATTTTATTCTTTTCATTGCAATGGTGAATGGAATTGTTTCCTTAATTTCTCTTTCTATTCTCTCATTATTAGTGTATAGGAATGCAAGGGATTTCTCTGTGTTGATTTTATATCCTGCAACTTTACTATATTCATTGATTAGCTCTAGTAATTTTCCGGTGGGGTCTTTAGGGTTTTCTGTGTAGAGGATCATGTCATCTGCAAACAATGAGTGTTTTACTCCTTCTTTTCCAATTTGGATTTCTTTTATTTCTTTTTCTGCTCTGATTGCTGTGGCCAAAACTTCCAAAACTATGTTGAATAGTAATGGTGAAAGTGGGCACCCTTGTCTTGTTCCTGACTTTAGGGTAAATGCTTTCAGTGTTTCACCATTGAGGATAATGTTTGCTGTGGGCTTGTCATATATAGCTTTTATTATGTTGAGGTATGTTCCTTCTATTCCTGCTTTCTGGAGAGTTTTTATCATAAATGGATGTTGAATTTTGTCAAAGGCTTTCTCTGCATCTATTGAGATAATCATATGGCTTTTATTTTTCAATTTGTTAATGTGGTGTATTACATTGATTGATTTGTGGATATTGAAGAATCCTAGCATCCCTGGGATAAAGCCCACTTGGTCATGGTGTATGACCTTTTTAATGTGTTGTTGGATTCTGATTGCTAGAATTTTGTTAAGGATTATACCTTTCATTTTTAATGGAGAAACGAAACCATTGTTTTTCTCTCTTCATTTCATATACACAAATCAATTAATGGTGCATTACAGCCTAAATTCGAAAGAGAGAACTATTTCTAAATAAATATATCCAAAGATAACTTCAAGATTTTGGTATAGATGAAGATTTTTAAAAGACTTTTACAAGACTTCTCAAAGGAAAGCACTGGAGTTCATTAAAATTAAAAACTTCTGTTCATCCAAGGACATCCTTCAGTGCTGTGTGTGTGTGCATGCAGTTCGCTCAGTCATGTCCAACTCTTTGCGATCCCTGAACTGTAGGCCACCAGGCTCCTCTGGCCACGGAGTTATTCAGGCAAGAATACTGGAGTGAGTTCCCATTTCCTACTCCAGGGATCAAACCCACATCTCTTGCATCTCCTGCATTGACAGGCAGATTCTTTACCACTGTGCCACCTGGGATGGCATCACCAACTCAATGGACATGAGTTTGAATAAACTCTAGAAGTTGATAATAGACAGGGAAGCCTGGGATGCTGCAGTCCATGCATGGGGTCACAAAAAGTTGGACACAACTGAGTAACTGATCTGAACTGTGCCACCTGGGAAGCCCCCATACTACACTTGATTTTAGCCAAAAAGCCAAGAACCAAGTGAGTGAATGTGCAAGTAAAAGTGTGGGAAAGATATCTTAAATACATGTGTCTCATGCATATAAAGAACTATAAATCAGGAAGAAAAATATAACTCACTCTAAAACAAAGGCAAAAGATTCAAACAGATCATTCACAAAAGTGGATATCACACTGGCAAAAAAAGAAATGAAAAGGAATACAACATGACTAATCATTAAGGAAACACCAATTACAAACACAGATAGTTTTACAAGCAACACAGTGGTAGAGCATTAGTGTAGGTATACAGCAATGTGAACTTTGATTTAATGCTGCTGGGACTAAATTGTAAAAACCACTTTCAAAAGCAATTCCACCCCAAGTGGACACACCAAACAGAAATGTATAATATGTACCCTGAAAGATGCATACAAGCATATTGACAAAAGCATTATTCAGAATAACTGAAACCAGCAACACCCAAACATCCAGCAAAATGAATAATTTGTGAAATATTCACCCAAGGAATATGAATACACTATTCCTAGATGAAACAGTATATACTAAATCCCACAAACTTGTTGAGAACGTATCAACTTAAAAGATACCTACCAGATAATTACAGCTACATAAAGTTTGAAAACAGGCAAAATTAGTATCAAAATTTGGTAATAAAAGTTAGAAAAAGTCCCCACTATCTTTTGCATGAGCAATAGTTAATGATAGAAAGAAACATAAGAGATGAATTATGGTGTGCTGGCAATGGTAGTATTCAAAAATTAACTTCCACTTTTAAAAATATTCAGTATTTTTTTGACAAAATAAGGGGTCAACAACTTAACTGCATACCCTACCTCCAATATGACTTATGCTTAGTGATCACATTGTTAGCTGATTTAAACACCACATTCTCATAGTCTTTGTGACCACTGTATGAGTGCAGTACCCTTCCCCCATCTTTAACCCTTCATTCCGTTGTTCTTCTTCCTAAAGTTTTCACCTGCTAGCATGTGTTTAAGTCCATTTTCTACTTTCCCCTTGGGGAGGGTACAGACTTGAAACTCTTTTTGTATCCTCATTATCTGGGACAGTGGCTGAAAGAGAATTTTTACTTCTATTTTAGCAGTCTTTCTATTTTAATTATTTACTTTATTTTTAATTATTTACTTTCTATTTTAATTATTACTTCTATTTTAGCAGTCTGGTTTTTAATATACCTATTTCAAATAGCAATCTAATCTGTAGTCCTTAAAAGTCAAAAACATTATCATCTATTGATTATCACATATTTAATTGTCAAATGTCAAATCAAAATTACTGATTAAAAAAAGCAAAGAAACCAATTTCTGTATAAATTTTAGCACAAAAAATGTTTTCACTGGAATACTGCTGAAAATAAACATAGCTTTGAAGTGGGGAAAAATGCTGTTTAACTCTGGTTCTCAAGATTTTTGCTTTCTTCCCTTACCAGTTCAGTTGGACAGATATTTCTTGATAGTCAGTTACAAGGTAGGTACTAGAAAGTCAAAGATGAATTAGACATAATCTATACCTTAAATGTAGCATTAAGTAGGAATAGCAAAGAAAGAGACCACTTATTCTACTTCAGAGAGAGATGAAAGAGGAATTTAGGAGAAATGGAATCTTCTGAAACGTGTAGTTCCTGAAACATAACCAGCCTACTTTCCACATAAGAGCCATTTCTTCCTATTAATACGTAGATGTGTGAAACCTCAAGTAGAAAAGTGCTTTATTATTTAGCAAGGTGAAATTTTCTTTTGCTTCTCTATGATTTTTATTATACATTTAAATATCTAACTTGTTCACATTAATTTAAATCACTCCCATTGATGATGCTGGAGGAGGTTCAGTTCACTTCAGTTCAGTTGCTCACACATGTCCAACTATTAGCGACTCCATGAATCGCAGCACGCCAGGCCTCCCTGTCCATCACCAACTCCCAGGGTTCACTCAGACTCACGTCCATCGAGTCAGTGATGCCATCCAGCCATCTCATCCTCTGTTGTCCCCTTCTCCTCCTGCCCCCAATCTCTCCCAGCATCACAGTCTTTTCCAATGAGTCAACTCTTCGCATGAGGTGGCCAAAGTACTGGAGTTTCAGCTTCAGCATCATTCCTTCCAAGGAAATCGCAGGGTTGATCTCCTTCAGAATGGACTGGTTGGATCTCCTTGCAGTCCAAGGGACTCTCAATAGTCTTCTCCAACACCACAGTTCAAAAGCATCAATTCTTCGGCGCTCAGCCTTCTTCACAGTCCAACTCTCACATCCATACATGACCACAGGAAAAACCATAGCCTTGACTAGACGGACCTTAGTCGGCAAAGTAATGTCTCTGCTTTTGAATATACTATCTAGGTTGGTCATAACGTTTCTTCCAAGGAGTAAGCGTCTTTTAATTTAATGGCTGCAATCACCATCTGCAGTGATTTTGGAGACCCTAAAAAATAAAGTCTGACAGTGTTTCCACTGTTTCCCCATATATTTGCCATGAAGTGATGGGACCGGATGCCATGATCTTCGTTTTCTGAATGTTGAGCTTTAAGCCAACTTTTTCATTCTCCTCTTTCAATTTCATCAAGAGGCTTTTTATCTCCTCTTCACTTTCTGCCATAAGGGTGCTGTCATCTGCATATCTGAGGTTATTGATATTTCTCCTGGCAATCTTGATTCCAGCTTGTGTTTCTTCCAGACCAGCATTTCTCATGATGTACTCTGCATAGAAATTAAATAAGCACGGAGACAATATACAGCCTTGACATACTCCTTTTCCTATTTGGAACCAGTCTGTTGTTCCATGTCCAGTTCTAACTGTTGCTTCCTGACCTGCATACAGATTTCTCAAGAGGCAGGGCAGGTGGTCTGGTATTCCCATCTCTTTCAGAATTTTCCATAGTTTATTGTGATCCACACAGTCAAAGGCTTTGGCATAGTCAATAAAGCAGAAGTAGATGTTTTTCTGGAACTCTCTTGCTTTTTCCATGATCCAGCAGATGTTGGCAATTTGATCTCTGGTTCCTCTGCCTTTTCTAAAACCAGCTTGAACATCAGGAAGTTCATGGTTCACGTATTGCTGAAGCCTGGCTTGGAGAATTTTGAGCATTACTTTAATAGCATGTGAGAGGAGTGCAATTGTGCAGTAATTTGAGCATTCTTTGGCATTGCCTTTCTTTGGAATTGGAATGAAAACTGCCCTTTTCCAGTCCTGTGACCACTGCTGAGTTTTCCAAATTTGCTGGCATATTGAATGTAGCACTTTCACAGCATCATCTTTCAGGATTTGAAACAGCTCTACTGGAATGCCATCATCTCCACTAGCTTTGTTCGTAGTGATGCTTTCTAAGGCCCACTTGACTTCACATTCCAAGATGTCTGGCTCTAGATTAGTGATCACATCATCATGATTATCTGGGTTGTGAAGATCTTTTTTGTACAGTTCTTCCATGTATTCTTGCCACGTCTTCTTAATATCTTCTGCTTCTGTTAGGTCCATCTTTGCATGAAATATTCCCTTGGTATCTCTAATTTTCTTAAAGAGATCTCTAGTCTTTCCCATTCTGTTGTTTTCCTCTATTTGTTTGCATTGATTGCTGAAGAAGGCTTTCTTATCTCTTCTTGCTATTCTTTGGAACTCTGCATTCAGATGCTTATATCTTTGCTTTTCTCGTTTGCTTTTTGCCTCTCTTCTTTTCACAGCTATTTGTAAGGCCTCCCCAGACAGCCATGTTGCTCTTTTGCATTTCTTTTCCATGGGGATGGTTTTGATCCCTGTCTCCTGTACAATGCCACAAACCTCATTCTGTAGTTCATCAGGCACTTTATCTGTCAGATCTAGGCCCTTAAATCTATTTCTCACTTCCACTGTATAATCATAAGGGATTTGATTTAGGTCATACCTGAATGGTCTAGCGGTTTTCCCTATTTTCTTCAATTTGAGTCTGAATTTGGTAATAAGGAGTTCATGATCTGAGCCACAGTCAGCTCCTGGTCTTGTTTTTGTTGACTGTTCTCCATATTTGGCTGCAAAGAATATAATCAATCTGATTTCGGTGTTGACCATCTGGTGATGTCATGTGTAGAGTCTTCTCTTGTGTTGTTGGAAGAGGGTGTTTGCTATGACCAGTGCATTTTCTTGGCAAAGCTCTATTAGTCTTTGCCCTGCTTCATTCCACACTCTAAGGCCAAATTTGCCTGTTACTCCAGGTGTTTCTTGATTTCCTACTTTTGCATTCCAGTCCCCTAGAATGAAAAGAACATCTTTTTGGGGTGTTAGTTCTAAAAGGTCTTGTAGGTCTTCAAAAAACCGTTCAACTTCAGTTTCTTCAGCGTTACTGGTTGGGGCATAGACTTAGATAACTGTCATATTGAATGGTTTGCCTTGGAGATGAACAGAGATCTTTCTGTTGTTTTTGAGATTGCATCCAAGTACTGCATTTCAGACTCTTTTGTTGACCATGATGGCTACTCCATTTCTTCCGAGGGATTTCTGCCCGCAGTAGTAGATATAATGGTCATCTGAGTTAAATTCACCCATCCCAGTCCATTTTAGTTCACTGATTCCTAGAATGCCGACGTTCACCCTTGCCATCTCTTGTTTGACCACTTCCAATTTGCCTTGATTCATGGACCTGACATTCCAGGTTCCTATGCAATATTGCTCTTTACAGCATCAGATCTTGCTTCTATCACTAGTCACATCCACAGCTGGGTATTGTTTTTGCTTTGGCTCCATCCCGTCATTCTTTCTGGAGTTATATCTCCACTGATCTCCAGTAGCATATTGGGCACCTACTGACCTGGGGAGTTCCTCTTTTGGTATCCTATCATTTTGCCTTTTCATACTGTTCCTGGGGTTCTCAAGGCAAGAATACTGAAGTGGTTTGCCATTCCCTTCTCCAGTGGACCACATTCTGTCAGACCTCTCCACCATGACCCACCCGTCTTGGGTTGCCCCGCAGGTATGGCTTAGTTTCATTGAGTTAGACAAGGCTGTGGTCCTAGCGTGATTAGATTGACTAGTTTCCTGTGAGTATGGTTTCAGTGTGTCTGCCCTCTGATGCCCTCTTGCAACACCTACCATCTTACTTGGGTTTCTCTTACCTTGGGCCTGGGGTATCTCTTCATGGCTACTCCAGCAAAGCACAGCTGCTGCTCCTTACCTTGGACGAGGGGTATCTCCTTACCGCCAATGTTCCTGACCTAGCCCCTATACTGTATATAATTAACTATAATGATTCTAAACTATAATTTAAATTGTATTTAATTTATAGAACATTTTGCCACTTATTAAGAATTATAGTAAAAGAGAGAAGATGAAATTCTTGGTAAAATTAGGGATTTGACTATTTGTGAATTTCAGTTGTGTCTCTAGAATTACCGTGAATAGAGGGGAAAGGCAAAATCTGGGAATTCTAGTCCTGGGAGGCTAGTACAGTCACCTTTGGAAGGGTCTTTTAATTTCTTTCAGCCTAAGTTTCTTCATCTGAGGGAGCAAAAAAAAGAGAAGTTGAAGAAGATAATTCTATGGTTTTTTCCAAGTTCTAAGTGTTCTAAACATGTGTTATAAATAATTAAAATCTTGCTATTACCTCTCCAAGTAATTGAAGTACAAACCACTACTTGTGGTCTGTGAACAATCCAGACTTTTCTCTATGTAAACATCATCAACTGCATTATTCAAGACAAGCTGTTGTTACTGTTGTTGAGTCACTAAATTGTGTGTCCAACTCTTTTGGGACCCCATGGACTATGGCCCACTAGGCTCCGCTGTCCATGGAATTCTTCAGGCAAGAATACTGGAATGGGTTGCCATACCCTCCTCCAGGGTATCTTCCTGAACCAGGGACTGAATCTGTGGCTCAACCTGCAGCTCCTGCACTGCAGACAGAATCTTTACCACTGAGCCACTGGGGAAGCCCATTCCTGACTATCAAAGGACTGGCATACACTAGTGCTGTCCAAACCTGGGTAGTAATCAGAATCACTAGGAATGGTTTTCTGTTTTTTATTTTGATTTGGTTTGGTTTTTATGGAATCAGAGTATCTCATCATACAGCCTGGGGTTTGTTGTTTTTTTTTAATTTCTTCCTCTGATTTTGAGGTATAACCAAATCTGTGAACCACTGTTATAAACAACAAATCTTATGAGTTCTGAACACTGAGGGACCTCTGTGCTCTAGATTAGTTTGTAAAGCTAATAATAATGTGCATTATTGAAATTGATTTATAATTTTTTCTTGATCAGCCAGTGATTGTGCAAACTGACAGTGGTAAAACCCTGCTGCTGCTAAGTTGCTTCAGTCTGTCCGACTCTGTGCGACCCCATAGACAGCAGCCCACCAGGCTCCCCCATCCCTGGGATTCTCCAGGCAAGAACACTGGAGTGGGTTGCCATTTCCTTCTCCAATGCATGAAAGTGAAAAGTGAAAGTGAAGTCGTTCAGTCGTATCCCACTCTTAGCGACGCCCTGGACTGCAGCTCCTCCATCCATGGGATTTAGGGGTACAGTAATCAACCAAACTTTTCATACAACTAGAGGATCGCATTCAAATAGACTTATATATTCTTTTTCAAATTTCATAACAAGTATTACACCTTACATCAGTGTTTTATGGATTATATTGTGCTCCACATGAATCCTCATTTGAATCTGACTTAGTTATGTTATATCCATTTTAAAAATCAGAAAGTTAAATCACAGTGGTAATCATTCCAGGATCACACAAATTAGAAGAAGCTTGAGTTTAAACAAAAGCCTTTCTGACTCTAAATGCTTTTTATCTAATCTCATAAATAGTAAAAGCTGTTTACTCTTTTTTTATTCATAAACGGTGAAAACTAAACTAGTGCTTTTATAACTTAAGTTTAACTTGAATTTAGACAGGTAAGAAATCTTTTTGAAAGATTTGTAAATATTTTTCACTTATATGACTTCTAAGTCAGAATCACTCTTATCTCAATAGCTCAAAATTAATATTCAAAGTGATCTTAATTCTACTTTTTAAGCCCCATTCAGAAACCTGGGGAAAACTCTCTACTAGGCATTGCAGTGGGTGAAAACAATCTCTCCCCTTAGGCAGCAAACAAACCTGAATGCAACAGAAGAAAGTTTTATAATAAAAACAGAAAACCAAAACCTGTAGCTGTCAGCCAAGAGAAAATTCCACAGGGACATCCTTTAATAAAAGCAGAGCTTCTAAAACAGAACAGAAGAGCAAAGACTTTGGTGTCAGATGAACCTGGGTTGAAATGCATGCTATGCCATCTAATACTCATGTCTGCTTGGGCAAGTCATCTTATTAATGAAGATATATATAGGCTATATTCTATTGTATTAGTCTTGTATAGCTGCTGTAACAAATTACCACAAATCTGGCTGTTCAAAACAGCACAAATTTAATCTCACAGTTCTTGAAGTCAGAGCCTGAAGCAGCTCTCACTGGACTAAAATAAGATGTTATTAAGGCTGCTTTTTGGTGGGGGGAGCTCTAGGATGAGTCCATTTCTTTGCCTTTTCTAGTTTCTGGAGACTGCCAGAATTCCTTGGCTTGAAGCCACATCCATCTTCCAAGCCAGCAGTGACTGGTCAAGTCTTTCTCTGCATCACTCTGACACTGGCTTTGCTACCTCCCTCCTCCACATTTAAGGATCCGTGGGATTGGGCCCACCTGGATAAACCAGAATAATCTATTTGAAAGACACCAGATTAGCAAACTTTATTCTATCTTCAACCTCACTTCCCCTTTGCCATGTAATCATGATTCATAGTTTCCAGAAGATAGAAAAACTAAGAGGCAGAGGCAAATCAGAGAGAGGTCTAAGATACTGTCTAGCATCCTAGAGTCCTTCCTACTTTGACATGTGTTTTTCAGCCAGAACAGTAGACAGGTTCTCTAAAGAAACCACACAAAGTGGGGAGCACTTAGGTATGAAAGATCTCCATTTTATACCCCCCAGATAGTTGAATGACATTCATAGGGAGCCATGTCTGTTAAATTCATGGATAGCTGGTTGAGGTGCTTTGTTTGTTTTAGGATATATCTAAGGAAAATGTAGATGATCTATTATGTATTCTGGGTTTTACTGGAAAAATATAAGAAATCTTCTGGTGGTTTAGTTTGCTAAGTCGTGTCTAACTCTTGAGACCCCATGAACTGTATGTAGCCTGCCAGGCTCCTCTGTCCATGGGATTCACCAGGCAAAAGTACTGGAGTGGGTCGCCATTTCCTTCTGCAAGAAATTCTCTAGAGTCTGACAAAGCAGAATTCTTTCAGGAGTGTCATTGGGATCAAAATGCCTAGGTTTTCATTTCAGTTACTAGTAAATAATAAGAATGTCTCTAAGTGTTAATTTCCTGGTCTGCAAAATAGAGATACTGTGTTACATGAATACTATAAGGGTAGAAATCATCCTAAGTTGCCTAATACCATTTTCAGCATAATAAGTGACAAGCATTGCTGTATCCTAGATAGTTCTACTCCTTGACACAGTCTGAGTTGACTTTAGTTTCATTGACTCAATTTAGCCATACTTAAGTTCAAAGCCAGGCTTCCTTGGTGGCTCAGCGGTAAAGAATACACCTACCAATGCAGGAGACAGACACAGGCCCAATCCCTGGGTCTGGAAGGTCTCCTGGAAAAGGAAATGGCAACCCACTCCAGTATTCTTGCCTGGGAAATTCCATGGACAGAGGAGCTTGGCAGGCTACAGTCCCTGGGGTTGCAAAGAGTTGGACACGACTTAGCGACTAAACAATAACAAGTTCAAAGCCTCTAGGAACAAAGTCTTCATGTTTCTTAGGGGAATAAACTCCTTCTCCTCCTCTACAATTTACTTTCTGCTCTGAGGAACAGGATGCCAGTACCAGCAACTATATTGATATGGAACAAAAGTGGTGATTTATCCATGACGTTCTTCAAAACTGGCCTGGTGCTCCTTTTCCAAAGTCCTGCTATTGAAAGGACTCCAAGCATTCATTCATTGTGTTGCACCACAGCTCCTTTTCCTTGAGCCATAGATGAGCTTAACACAATTTTCTTACAATGCCTTGTATAACCATGGTACCCCAAATCCAGCTTTCTTCTAAGCATGTTCCAAAACTGACCTACCTTGAGACCTCCTTATAATTTTTCTGGGAATGATTCTTGTATCTAGATAACTAAAGTTACTTACCTGAATAACATTAGTCTTAAAACTGTTAGAAGAGGGAATGAAAGTCAGTGAAATAGTAAGACAGGTAAATATCAATAATACAGTAAATTCTCAAATAGTAACAAATGTGAAGACATTTATTATTTTCTGCTCCCTTTTTCTGACACAGAAATAACTCCCTCAATGTACCAGTCATCGTATCAGACCCTTTGGTCACACTCTTGTTTAGAGCTGGAATTTGACCAAAGTCAAGCCAATCAAATTTCCAACATAACCACTAGTCTGAAGTTTTCATGGCCATATACAAGCCATAGGCCACTGCCAAATGACTAATCTAGATCCCTCATCAGTCAGATTCCCAGAAAGAGAATATTATTGTCCATTATCAAGTAAATGTGTCAAGTAGCCTGGGGTCAGGTGTCCATTATTCACTATTGAGTTGAACAGTGAAGTTGCAAAAAGAACTAGGAGTTGCCAAAAACTAAAGAGAGAGAGACAGGGAGATCCTTTAGAATTGTAATCCAAAACTTTAATGAATAAACAGGATTAAATAAAATGGATCTGAATAGAAAATGTAACTCCCACAGTGGTTTGAAGTTGACTGATACTGCTTAAAATAAAAGGATGATCAAAGGTCCTTTGAGTTTTTGTAACATAGCATGACCATGGCTATAAATTACTAAGGATCCACATTCCCAGGCACCAGGCTGTCCCAGAACAATTTCCTAAAGGAGATGTCTTTCATGTGATATTTCCAGCAAAACATTCCCTGCCAATAATGGTTGGTTTTCCATGACAATTGAATATTACCTCACCCATTACACAGGTGCATAGACAGAGGATAGCAGATAACTGAGGGTAGAAAGCCACCAGCAAGGACAGTGAAGCCCTTGCTATAAAACCATAAGAGGAAGGTCCTTAATGACCAGCAAAGCCCTGGCTTTGACCACAAAGGGTCTACAGTAAGAACAATAAAGTCCCTACAATTTGCCTGGCAACAGGAACCTCAATTCTCAAGAGGTCAACAGTCAGAGTTTTTGAAGAAGTAGATCAAGACATTGCAGAATGGATCCAGAAATTAGGTTAAAGGAGCACTCCAGAGAACTGAGCCAACAGAATAACATGTGCTATATTAGGGATGACTGGCTACTTCTGGTCAGTGCTGCTGCTGCTGCTGCTGCTGCTGCTGCTGCTAAGTTGCTTCAGTTGTGTCCAACTCTGTGCGACCCCATAGACAGCAGACTACCAGGTTCCCCCATCCCTGGGATTCTCAGGCAAGAACACTGGAGTGGGTTGCCATTTCCTTCTCCAGTGCATGAAAGGGAAAAGTGAAAGCGAAGTCACTCAGTCATGTCAGACTCATAGCGACTCCATGGACTGCAGCCCACCAGGCTCCTCCATCCATGGGATTTTCCAGGCAAGAGTACTGGAGTGGGATACCATTGCCTTCTCCATCTGGTCAGTGAGAAGATACCAATTTTCCATACATAAAAAAGGTTTTGATGGTCTAAAAAGCTCACAATGAAAGCAAAAGACATGCAGATAGCTGTGTCTTCTTTGTAAACATTTGCTATAACATCCCACAAATTGTGTGAATCAAGAAATTCTTTTACAATCCCTCTTACTAGAAAGTACTGCCTTAAGTATCTTGTTAGTACTATAGAACCTAAAATAGCTAAAATCTAAGTGGATCTGACCAGCAATATCCTTCCTCTTGGTGATCATGCAAAAAATGAATAATCCTAATTGATTGTCTCATTGCTCCCACCTCCTGGGTTGAAAAGATAGGTTAAAATTTGATGAGGGAAGACCTATGTAAGATCTTACCATACACACCCAAATGATAATAAGAGAGGGGGCAGGAGGAAACTGGAAGGTTTCAAATATATTTATAAGACGACGGTAGTGATGGTTTCATGAATATATACTTATCCCCAAATTCAAGCTGTATATGTTAAATATGCATGCCTTCTGGCATGTCAATCATATCTCAATAAATTGGATTTTAAAAAAAGAAGAATCATCCAGGAAACGTTTTATCTCTCTTCCTGGTAACTTATAATTTCTTTTAGCACTTTTTTTCAGCTGGAATATTTAAGTAACAGGAAAAGTTGCTTATTGCCTTATAGTGACTTCCATGAAATTCTATGAAATGCAGCATTGCCATGAAATGCATCATTTATGACCTTGGATAGACAGCTTTTTGACTATATTGTGTGCTACAGTCCTAAGAAAAAAAAATTTTTTTAATTAGCTCTGATGGGTGTGGTAAATCTCATGAATATATTAGGCATTGCTGCTGAGAAACTATTTATTATAGATCTAGCCAATCTGTGTATGCATATGAAGCAGAATATGTAAATGAATTGCTTAACTATTTTCAGATAACTTTCTACCACCTTTATCGCAACACATTCCTCTTCAAGCTTGTTTTATTAATAAGCATACTTTATAGAATGCCTTAGCATGGCTAAGGAATGAGAGACACGGGGTGGAAAGATGGCAGGGAAGATATTGCTAATACAAGCTGAATATATAAATTCATTAATCACACAGACCACACTCTATTATTCAGCAGCTGACATTACAGTGTGAGATCAGTTCAGCCCCTGGCTCCTGCTCCTATCAACTCAATACATATTTATCAAGGCCTTACTCTCACCAAGCTATCACTCTGGTGAGAGGCTGCAGAGAAGAAAGAGAGGGAGGAAAAAAGGGAGAGGGGTGTTAGGCACTGCCCAAGAAATACTGCCCTAGTTAGGAAGACGCAACACACATATGGGAAACAACCAAAGATCACTACTCAAGTATTGCTATGTTCTTTCTTCCTCTGCCCAGTAATTATTTAGGGCAATTCATTGTCTACCATTGGCTTCCCAGGTGGCTCGTGGTAAAGAATCTGCCTGCCAATGCAGGAGATGCAGGAGACACGGGTTCAATCCCTGGGTTGGGAAGATCCTCTGAGTATTAAGTGGCAACCCACTTCAGTATTCTTGCCTGGGAAATCCCATGGACAGAGGGGTCTGGCAGGCTTTATATCACTTAATCTTCATTATTTCCTTCAAATTGGCTATAGTTAGCTTTATTTGTGGAGAAGGCAATGGCAACCCACTCCAGTGTTCTTGCCTGGAAAATCCCATGGACGGAGGAGCCTGGTATGCTGCAGTCCATGGGGTCGCTAGTAGTTGGACACAACTGACCAACTTCACTTTCACTTTTCACTTTGATGTATTGGAGAAGGAAATGGCAACCCACTCCAGTGTTCTTACCTGGAGAATCCCAGGGACAGGGGAGCCTGGTGGGCTAGGAGATAATAAACCCAAAGTCTTTAGTATTAGGCAGAACTTAATTTGAATATTAATTCCCTATAATCCTTACTTATGACTCATGTAATCAAGGGGAGATAACTTAACTTTTCTGTGCCTTGATTTCCTCTCTATCAAATAAAGCTGCTGCTGCTAAGTTGCTTCAGTCATGTCTGACTCCGTGTGACCCCATAGACGGCAGCCCACCAGGCTCCCCCATCCCTGGGATTCTTCAGGCAAGAACATTGGAGTGGGTTGCCATTTCCTTCTCCAATGAAGGAAAGTGAAAAGCGAAAATGAAGTTGCTCAGTTGTGTCCGACTCTTAGCGACCCCATGGTTTACAGCCTACCAGGCTCCTCCGTCCATGGGATTTTCCAGGCAAGAACACTGGAGTGGGTTGCCATTGCCTTCTCCACAAATAAAGCTAACTATAGCCAATTTGAAGGAAATAATGAAGATTAAGTGATATAAATAATTTCACCTAGTACAGAGCCAGGTTCATAGCAAGTAATTAATAAATGCCAGCTTCCCATCCCTGTAAGCATAGAAATAAGCAGACATATGATCTAAAGCTTCAAAAGAGAAATATCCAAAAATGGAAATTGTATGTTGTGAAAATTAAGAACACAACTGCATTTAACTGAAAATATCAGTCATACCTTCTCCACTTTCCAATGCAGGAAATGCAGGTTTGATCCTTGGTTGGGAAACTAAGATCCCACATGCCATGCAGTGCAGTCAAAAAAATAATAATAATGAAATAAGGTAAAAATTAAAAACATAAAATACCATTGTGAAGCAAGTATTCAAATTTAGTGAACATTATAGGGAGTTGGTACTTAGCATAGACCTCTGTAAGAGTCCTTTCTACTCTCTTTTGGTAATTAATTGTATGCATATCTGTCCACCTGAGGTGAAGAGCCAACTTATTGGAAAAGATCCTGATGCTGGGAAAGATTGAAGGCAGAGAAGGGGACAACAGAAGACGAGATGGTTGGATGGCATCACTGACTCAATGGACATGAGTTTGAGCAAACTCCAGGAGATGGTGAAGGACAGGGAAGCTGGATGCTGCAGTCCATGGGGTCACAAAGAGTCAGACATGACTGAGCAACTAAACAACAACATGTCTGTCCCATCTTGCAAGGACTTCAATAAGGTCAACATGCAAATCTTATTTATAATATCACCTTGTTAAATGACTGTGGGCACGTGTGAATGAACAAGTGCATAAGAACCAGAATATAGGAATTCTGAAACCTTCTCTGTATGAATAAAATGCACAGCAATAATATACAATGAGAGCCTATGAACTTACTACCTAATCACAAAAATGAAGTAAAAGATGTCTCAGTCATGAGGAAAATTCTTGTGTTAAAATATTAAGAGGGAAAAATAAATTTTGTATATGTGGAATGGTCACTGGAATGACACCACCCTTATAGCAGAAAGTGAAGAGGAACTAAAAAGCCTCTTGATGAAAGTGAAAGCGGAGAGTGAAAAAGTTGGCTTAAAGCTCAACATTCAGAAAACGAAGATCATGGCATCCGGTCCCATCACTTCATGGGAAATAGATGGGGAAACAGTGGAAACAGTGTCAGACTTAATTTTGGGGGGCTCTCAAATCACTGCAGATGGTGATTGCAGCCATGAAATTAAAAGATGCTTGCTTCTTGGAAGAAAAGTTATGACCAACCCAGAGAGCATATTGAAAGCAGAGACATGACTTTGCCGACTAAGGTCCTTCTAGTCAAGGCTATGGTTTTTCCTGTGGTCATGTATGGATGTGAGAGTTGGACTGTGAAGAAGGCTGAGCACTGAAGAACTGATGCTTTTGAACTGTGGTGTTGGAAAAGACTCTTGAGAGTCCCTTGGACTGCAAGGAGATCTAACCAGTCCATTCTAAAGGAGATCAGCCCTGGGATTTCTTTGGAAGGAATGATGCCAAAGCTGAAATGCCAGTACTTTGGCCACCTCATGCGAAGAGTTGACTCATTGGAAAAGACTGTGATGCTGGGAGGGATTGGGGGTAGGAGGAGAAGGGGATGACAGAAGATGAGATGGCTGGATGGCATCAGTGACTCGATGGACATGAGTCTGAGTGAACTCCAGGAGTTAGTGATGGACAGGGAGGCCTGGCGTGCTGTGATTCATGGGGTTGCAAAGAGTCGAACAAGACTGAGCAATGGAACTGAACTGATATTTTGACTCTCGATTTGACCCTGACATTCTTCTCACAGTACTCATTTCTCCTGAACCATCTGCCTTATTCATTTATTCAATCAACATATATTACTTAAGTGTCTTCCATGTGCCAAGCATCCAGCTAGACCCTGGATACACAGAAGGGAATGAGATGGGCCAAGTCCCCACCCTCACTGATCACTCCAGGAAGACAGGCATTTAGGGAGGATGCTGAGGACTACTGAGCTCATGTGCCTCGCTACTGAAGCCTGTGTGCCCCAGAAGCCTGTACTCCACAACTAGAGAAGCCTCTGCATTAAGAAACCCATACGTTGCAACTAGAGAAAACCTACACACAGAACAAAAACCCAATGCAGCTAAAAATTAATTAATTAAAATAAAAATAGTTTGCAACCTTCTAGATTTAAAAAACAAAACAAAAGAAAACAAAAACGGGAGAAGGGGAGGGCCACATTAACTTCATTTCCCAATCCTTCCACTCACCCAAGCTAGAAAATTTACATTATTCTACATTTCTCTCTCTCGTCCTCCATATCTGCAGGTCACTGAGTGCAATTTTAACACCTCACCTCTCAAAACTCTTCATCCCACTCATCTTACAGTCAGAGCTCCAATCCAAGTCCTCTTTTAAAAACAGTTAGTGTGACAAATTTTGTGTATATATTTTGCCCCAACTTTTTTAAAGAGACAAAATGAGAAGCTAGTAAGCCAATATTTTTAAAGGAGGAAGCAAGACAGAAGTATTGCCGAAGACCTGGGAGAAATTTCTGCCAGAAAAAATAACCATGAAGGAAAGCGTATATGGCAATGAGCGTTAGCACCTGGTCATGTCCCCATGGCGCCACCCTGCATGTTGAAGACTGCTAACTGGGAACACCTGTGTCTCCTTGCTTGCGAGCTTTTTCTAGCCATGAGAGCATCGCCACCTGCTCCTGAGCAAGCTGTAAGAGTTAATGTCCCAGGAAGCAGGGGCTTCCCTGGTGGCTCAGTGGTAAAGAATCTGCCTGCAATGCAGGAGACGTGGGTTTGATCCCCGGGTTGGGAAGATCCCGTGAAGGAAGGTGTAACGACTCACTCCAGTATTTTGCCTGGAGAACTCCATGGACAGAGGAGCATGGCGGGCACAAGGTCGCAAGGGTCAGTCACGACTTAGTGAGTAAACCACCAGCACCCAGGAAGAAGCATTCAGCCACATCTGGATGAAGATAAACCTCAGCTTCCTTGCCTCTCACCTTGCACCTCAGAGGGTGGCTCTGAGGTGTGTTCTACATGCAGCCCAGATATCCTTGGCAGGATTAGGCTGCAATCAGACACCCAGTAATTTGCTAATAACACACCAGGGACTTTCTTCTCTTCTCTCTCATTCCCCTATTCCTTGGAATAACCTCCCAAATAAACCACTTGCATTTCAAGTCCTTCTCTTAAGGTCTCCTTCTGGATAAATCCAAGCGAAGACTATAAAAATACAAGGTTCTGAGTAAAGTTCCCCTCACCCACAGCACAGGTAGGAAAAACACATGGGAAACACATGTTCCTTTTAGTATCCAAAGAGCCAGAGTTGGAGAAAAATTAAATGATATGACACAAAATGACTTTAATACTTTGACTATACATTTAAGAAAACAACATATCAAATCATGAAGCTTAGAAGAGTGCTTTGCCATATCTTTATTTAATAAATAGATGACTAGCTTATTCTAATGCTCAATTTATAATTCTACTGATGTAACTTTAAGGAAAATCTCTTCTTTTGCGGATCCCTTTGTAAACAGCTGCATAATGACAAGACACCAGTGCAGCATACTTTAAAGCTCTCCTTACGCTATGTGTTAAATGTAAGCCTGCCTGGGACTGAAAGCTTGTTGAGTACTGTAAAGTACTAACAGTATGTCTGCTATTAGCCTTGTGTACCCCTTCTGTCATAGAATAAAACATGCTGAGAAAATCTTCAGTTAAATGGTGTTTAAAAGGAAAATACCACTGTAGTAAAAGCTTAACAGGCCTCCTGTCTTCAGATTAGCAATCAATCCATATTGCCTATTAAGGCAGTTCAGCATCACTACTGGAGCAGACTAACAGATCACTGGGCTTCCCTGGTGGCTAGTGGTAAAGAATCCACCTGCCAATGCAAGAGACACAGGATATGCATGTTCAATCCCCGGGTCAGGAAGATCTCCTGGATAAGGAAATGGCAACCTACTTCATAATTCTTGCCTGAAAACTCCTATGGACAGAGTAACTTGGTGGCCTATGGTCCGTGGGGATGCAAAAGAGTCGGACACAACTTAGCAACTAAACAACAAAATAGGTCATTGTCTCCTCTGATCTGCAATTGAAGTCCCAATATTCAACCACTTCTCATTTAGCACTAAGTCCCTGCAGTCCACACTGATCCTTGGGAAAAGGTGAGGATCCGACGTGGTGCTCTAAATGAGAATATGTTTTCTCACTTGGCCCCATCATGCCATTCCCCAGTCTCTCTTGCGCAAATTCATCACTTCCGACAGGCCCCCTGTGAGGGACTTGGAGAGGCACCTCCTCCATCGGACAAGGGATTTAACCAACTGTTGAAGAGACAAAAGGGGGACAGAACCAGAGCAACTGACTCATACATCACAGCTTGAGCCACCAGACCGAGCTTCCGCCCTGAGAAGGAGATGAATCAGTCAACAGTGATTCATCCCACCAAGGAAAATATGTTTTCCCTGTGATGAAGAAGTTCATTTTAAACATAGTAATTAGAATATGTAAAAGTTAATGAAAAGAACAGTCTGTTTAACTTCAATGGCCATGTAGATTTTTCAATTACAACATACAAATACGTACTGTCACATGACCTGAAAAAGCAAATAAATTGTGAACATTGTTCATGGAAATGTCTGAAAGCAACTACTAACATTTCAGTTAAAAACATCCAAAAATAGGAAAATGTGAAATTTTACACATTTAAATTAGATAACTAAACTCTCAAATCATTTTAATTTGTTAATATTTATTCATTTATTTATTTGGCTGCATCAAGCTTTTGTTGCAGCACACAGGTTCTTCATTGCATCAGGTGGGATCTTTCACTGCAGCTTGAGGGCTTAATTGCCCCTTCAGAATGTGGGATCTTTGTTCCTCCACCAGGGATCAGGCGCACATCCCCTGCATGGCAAGGCGGTCTCTTAACCACTGAACCACCAGGGAAGTCCCACATATTTTAATTTTAAAAGTTCAAACCATTATTAAAGATGACTCTTTCAAAGAATCGCTTTAACCTTTGGCAGAATCACAAAAGAATTTTTAAGATAAATAAATCTAGTGCAAATCACTAGCTGAATTGGTACATTAGATTAATGAAAATAATGATAGCTGCCATTTATTGAATTCTTACTGTGTGTCATCTGTAATTTTCACAACAACTCTCAAAATAAATATTAACTGCATTTTATTGAGAAGTGATCAAGGAAGTTTAATGACTTGCCCGAGGTGATTCTGTTGTGAAATTCAAACTTAAGCTATCCTGGTTCCAGAACAATCCTGACCCTTCTTCACTATATCATACTCTCTCCTACCTGCACCAGTGAACTGTGTATTGTAGGCACTCAAAGTAACATCAATGAATTGTATTAATGCATTATTTATTATCAAAAGAGGAAAATGATCTCTCTCTTTCATACACACACCCACCACAGTCACACACAGCCTGTTATTGGAATTATGAGTTTTTATAGCAAGCTTATTATAATTCCCATCCAGCTCATTCAAATACTTTTACTCAATATGTAAGACTCAAATAGAGTTGTTTAAGGTATTTTCTTAATGATTAAGAAGCAACCAAGGCTAGAAGAAGTGAATCTGAGATCACTTACACATCTCTAGGCTGAAACTGCCAATTTTAACTCTGGTCACTCAAAGATGCAGGCACATTTATACCACTAAAACTGTAGTTTTATTTTTAATTTGTATTATAAAGTATTTTAGCAGTGGCTTTCACCCAGGCCAAAATATAGAGGCTTTACCACACTTCTCTAATTTTATAAAGACTTTCATACAAATAAGCCTATAAGCATACTGAAGACATTCCCTAGGATCCTCAGGCCAATGTGATGACGTGGCTAGTTTGGGGAAGTTAGATGGAATAGTAGGATTATCTTATATAATAAATACAACTGACTACTACAATTATTGTTGTAATAAGCACTAATATTTAATCTTCTCAACAACCCTGTAGTGTCAGTACTATTATCATCACCCATGAGTTATAAATGGAGTATGTTCAAGATGTAGACATCAGACCTTGGCAAGTTTAAGGAAGCAAAGCTGATATTCCAAGTCATAAATGCCTGCACTCTGGTGTACCGCTTCACAGTTTCCACAGAGATTTACAAGATACTATCACACCTCAGCCCCTGAGGCCATGCTTAGTTATTCATCCCCAAAACTGCAAGGTAAACATGAGTTACAGTATAATGATTATTGTACTCTAAGGTGCAGAAAGTATTCACTGCTGCTGCTGCTGCTGCTAAGTCACTTCTGTCATGTCCAACTTTGTGCGACCCCATAGACAACAGCCCACCAGGCTCCCCCATCCCTGGGATTCTCAAGGCAGGAACACTGGAGTGGGTTGCCATTTCCTTCTCCAATGCATGAAAGTGAAACGTGAAAGTGAAATCGCTCAGTCGTGTCTGACTCTTAGCGACCCCATGGACTGCAGCCCACCAGGCTCCTCCATCCATGAGATTTTTCCAGGCAAGAGTACTGGAGTGGGGTGCCATTGCCTTCTCCGAAGTATTCACTAATTGATATCAAATTCAAATCCACTGCAGACTGTGGTACTGTCACTAGCATGTCAGCAAGCCTAGAGTAACTGGGCCAAGAACTACTACTGTCCATATCTGCACTGCCAGAGGCAGGTATTGTTTTGAACACCTGCACTCAGAGGTGGTGCTGGGAGCCATCCATGGTGCTGAATGAAAGCACCCGGCTGGAGTTGGCTTTTCCATATTTCTACTCAGATCCTGCCTGTCAGCCAAAGCCCAGTCTTCCTTGTCTGTAGATCCTGCTTCTAAACAAGCTTTTATTTATCTTCCTTCCTACTACAACCTTACTTTGTCCAGACCCCTGCCTGTGGACTGGGTATCTTACCTAAATTTCGTCTGTGCTGCCACCATAGCTCCATTTTCTGCTTGGATCCTTGACAAACCAGCCTAGCATTCTCTTGTCTATGATGATACTCTGTAAGAAGGAGAAATGTAAACAATATCACCTAGTAAATAGTAGGACTGTTAGGATTATCCTTGTCATTTTTTCCTTCTTATACTGCTTAGATATATTGTGGTGTGGGGGTGGAGTGGTCCTCCCTCTGGGAACCACAAAGCCCCTAGACAAGTGTTACTTGAAAGCTGTTATGGGAAAGGAGTCACAGAGTGAGAAGGGAGGAACTGGCCTGGGAGTCACTGATGGAACTGACTTGGGCTGGGGTGAGAAGCAGGAAGTAACAGGAAAGATCCCACGGGGAAGCTAAGTCTAAATCATGTTACTTGTTTTCCAGTGAATATTGAAAGCTAAGCTTTAGGTACTAATAAAAATAAATAAATAAAAGGGATAAAGTAATTTATAAATGATTTTTCACAAAGGAAAATAAAAATCTGAATATTTTATCTCTGCTTAACATACCTATTTATAGCTATATAACCTTGGCAAACATAAATCCCCAGGTCTAATTTATTAATGGATGCTATGTCTCATTAATTTAAAATGTCTGCTTTATAAATAACTTTCACAAACTAATTCAGACTAGCAATGTATGACACTAGTCTCAGAGACAGTGTGAAATTTGCTTTAAATATTGCTGCTGGCTGTCCAATAATTATACACTGTGACATTGCAGCAGGAGTCTTGCTTGGCCTCCATCTTAAATTAGAAAATGTTAAGCCAGTTTAAAAAAAAGAAAAAGAATGATGTACCCAGCATGGCATCACCCTAGCAAATGCATAAATACATTGAAATTTATTAACAAATTACCCCCTTGATAACCAGGTATTTATAGCTTTAAACTATTTACTTTTTTGATGCTATCACTGTAGGAGTCATTCCATGGTCATTCTTCTCACTACACAACAATTTATTCTAATCACAAAGATGGGTATTTTGTTGCAGATGAGTTTATCCTAATGACCACAACTCAGCACTAATAATTAGCATTTTAACAAAAGGTTGGTCCTAATAATGATCAAATTACATCTATCCTCTTTCTAGCAAGTTTCCCTGATAGCTCAGTTAGTAAAGAATCTGTCTGCAATTCAGGAGACCCTGGTTCAATTCTTGGG
Source organism: Capricornis sumatraensis (assembly GCF_032405125.1). Classification (NCBI taxonomy): domain Eukaryota; kingdom Metazoa; phylum Chordata; class Mammalia; order Artiodactyla; family Bovidae; genus Capricornis; species Capricornis sumatraensis. The sequence continues at coordinate 38,668,990 of NC_091089.1, read as the reverse complement.
TCAGGAAGATCGCTGGAGAAGGGATAGGCTACCCACTCCAGTATTCTTGGGCTTCCCTGTGGCTCAGCTGGTAAAGAATCTGCCTACAATGTGGGAGACCTGGGTTCAGTCCCTGAGTTGGGAAGATCCCCTGGAGAAGGGAAAGGTTACCCATTCCAGTAGTCTGGCCTGGAGAATTCCATGAACCTGTATAGTCCATGGGGTCTCAGAGAGCCAGCCATGACTGAGCAACTTTGATTTTGCTTCCTTTCTAGCAAAAGTATTAAAAAGTAGTGAGTGAGTGATAGTTGCTCAGTCACGTCTGACTCTTTGCGACCCCATGGACTGTAACCCACCAGGTTCCTCTGTCCATGGAATTCTCCAGGCAAGAATACTAGCGTGGGTAACCATTCCCTTCTCCAAAAAATGAGTAGAGGATATTTTAAATTCTTAACCTAAAATAAGAAGTTTGAAGAAGTCTGCAAAGAAAAGGAAAATTTAAGAGGAAAAAAAAAATATCTCCTCTTCTGAGGACCTACCTCAACGACAACAGCAAATTCTTTTGTATTGTTATGTTATTTAAACATTAAACCTAAGTTAGGGAATATAGTACCCTCATGCTGCTGCTTTCCTGTAGAGGGTCTTCTCCCACTAACTTCTCCCTTTCCTTCTAGGTTCTATTTACGGTATTTTCCTGTAAGAGTGCCATAGGGATCACCCAGCATAACCTTTCATTTCACAGATGAGCAGGAAAGACCCTGACATACCAAAGGACTTGTCCAAGGATACAGAGGCAAAACTAGAGCTCAATGCACCTGCCTACAAATGAACTGTCCTTTCTCCCATACTGCACTGCTTCATATAAAATTTGCATTTAGCTATATTTTAGACAAGGTTAACCAAGTGCAATGAGAAAACACTTAGGTTGCTTCCATATCTTGGCAATTGTAAATAACCCTGCTGTAAACATTGAGGTGCATGTATCTTCTCAAATTAATATTTTTTTTCGGATATATACCCAGGAGTGGAATTGCTAAGTCCTCATCATGCTGTGCTTAGTAATTCAGTTGTGTCAGACTCTTTGTGACCCCAGACTGTAGCCCACCAGGTTCCTCTGTCCATGGGATTCTCCAGGCAAAAATACTGGAGTGGGCTGCCATGCCTTCTTCCAGGGAATTTTCCCAACCCAGGGATAGAACTCAGGTCTTGTATGTTGTAGGCAGATTCTTTACTGTCTGAGCTACCAGGGAAGCCCATGAATACTGAGTGGGTAGCCTGTCCCTTCAGCAGATTTTTCCCAACCCAGGAATCAAACTGGGGTCTCCTGCATTGCAGGTGGATTCTTTACCAGCTGAGCTACCAGGGAAGGCCCACGAGGTCCTCTGATATTTCTATTTTTAGTTTTTTGAGAAACCATCATACTGTTTTCCACAGTGGCTGCACCAATTTACATTCCCACCAACAGTGTAGAAGAGTTCTCTTTTCTCCATATCTTTGCCAACTTTTGTTATTTATGTTTTTGATGATAGCCATCCTAAGGGTGATGTTGCATCTCTCTGAAGATTAGCAATGTTGAGCATCCTTTCATGTGTCTATTGGCCATCTGCATGTCCTGTTTGGAAATATTTCTTCCACCCCATTTTTTTTTTAAAAAGTTGTTTTTTTGATGTTAAGTTGTATGAGCCTTTTATACATGTTAGATATTAACCCTTTATCAGTCATATCATTTCCAACTTCTCCCATTCAGTAGGTTGTCTTTTCATTTTGTAGATGGTCTCCTTTGCTGTGCAAAAGCTTTTTAAATCAAGTCCAATCTATTTTTGCCTATTTTCCTTTGCTTTAGGAGGCAGATCCAAAAGAATACTGCTATGGTTCACATCAAAGAGTGATTTCCCTATGTTTTCCTCTAAGAGTTTTACAGTACCTGGTCTTAAATTCAGGCCTTGAATCCATTTTGAGTTTATTTTTGTATATGGTGTTAGAGAATATTCTAAATTCATTATTTTACATGTAGATGAACTGGGGAGATTTAAAACACCCAAAGTCCAAGCTTACCAGCAGAAACACTGATTCAAAACAATGTATATATATGTATAACTGAGTCACTTTGCTGTACAGTAGAAATTAACACAATATTGTCAATCAACTATCCTTTAATAAAATAAATTTTTAAAAAAAAAGAAAGAAACACTGATTCAAGTGGTGAGGGTGGGACCTAAGCATTTGCAGTTCTGAAAACTCCTCAGGTGATTCTAATGCACAGCCGGGCTGGAGACTGCGGCCTTATTGTAACCACGGACAGCATGATGAAGACTAGGTGCGAGGTAATTCAGGAAGAACACAGCAGTGGCAAAAATTCTGCTCCAGGCAGGCCAAGGACCTGGTTGAGCTAATGTGCCCACCTCTCCTGCAGGGGCCGTGGGCTGCTTCCTACCCTTGGCGCCACACTGCCGTCTCCAGGTGCTCCTCCAGCTGGGGGAGGCTCAGAGACGATGCTTCAGGTTCTTGACCAGCTTGTTCTACCTGTGTGTCATTCATCCTGCATTTTCCACAGGAGGAATGACTTGTTCTAAGAGAAATGTTTGCTTAACTTGTTCACACAGGGACATCCAGCTTAGGACACACACACAAACACTCACATCAACCTCCTTGGTGAAATTTCTTCATTTATTTTTCTTCATTTATTTCTGGCAGGCTATAGTCAAAGGGTTGCAAAGAGTTGGACACAACCGAGTGACTAAACACAACACAAGCTAACTACACAACACAAGCTAACTGTTCATTAAGAATATAAGAAGAGGAAGAAAGATAAAGAAGAAAAAAGGAAACTTTAGTCTGGTCCAGTTGCTTCCATTAAAAGAACTGAAGATGACTTTGTGGAAATCCTAGTTTCTGCTCCTTTCCACAGCACCCAGAACCATCTTTCCCAAGTTGTCCAATTAAAAGTACTTTGTACAATGTGGAAAATGAAACTATGTGAAGAAGGGACCAAGAGATTATCAAACTTCATTTTCAAATATTTCCTCCTACAAATATGATGCTAAGGAAAACCATTTTAATTAGAAGAGCACATGGGAAAACTCATAATAAGCACTAAGTAACTAGGTTTACAGAGAGACTTTCTTCAGGCGTGAAGCTTCAGCATCAATAAATCAATCCAAAGAGAACAACTGGGATATATATTGCTACTGATTTTCTCACCAAAAGAAAAATTTAAGAGAAATATTATTCACATTTATTAGAACAGTAACTTGGGCCAGAAATAAGTATATCTACCTATTTGCTTTCCTTCAGATATCAGCTTATTTTGGGCAAGTGAAGCTTTTTTCTTTATGCCACATCAGCCTTACTTTTTCTTCATTGCCTAATAAATAATTTCTCCCTCTATTCTTGTGTCATGATAGAGGGTAGCTGTGTATCATGTACATACTCATACATTATCCAGAAGCAAATGAATTTCTAAGTGCTTTTGTGAGTCACCAAAGATGCTGTGGTTGACATGTGTCTCCATCATTAGCCTTTCTTTGACTTAGCAAAACTGCTGTCACAAAAGAGAGGGTTTCTAAAGTCTTATATGCACTTTGACTAATAGATACTTCAAAGGGAACTTTGAATTGAATGTATCTGCCAAGACAGAAGAAATTCTCATCCAAAACTGTGTATGTGTTAAATATATATGTATATACAATAGTCACAGACACATTTTTACACTTTTTCTAATTTCTTTCCATCAATTAATATGTATAAGCATAATAATTTGGAAGTCAATCTGAGACAGGGACACAATCTCCAGATAAGACAACACAGATGGTGGCGTGCATTCTTGCAGACTATTTTTATATTGACTTTCTTACAAGCAATCTGTTTTATCAGCTTTCCAATGAATCCATGGTATGAAAAATGCCAGAAGAGAAAAATTCCAAGATTCTAAAAACACTTGGCTGCGAACGGATTTAGTGAGCATAGCTTCTTTCCCTGCCAAGTATCTGGAATATAAAAGCATTTCCTTTCCCCATGCCATTTCAAAACCTTGTTACTTCATCGCTATATGCTGGTATAGTCACTACCACACTGACTCTGATGAAGATAGATACATGAGCTCTGGGCTGTAAGGATGATGGAAATTTGCTAGAGTATGATGGATATGTATTAGGTGTAAGAGCTATGTGATCAAGGAATGAGTTAACAGAATAGCACCACACAAGCAATATTGTAGGGTCATGGTTCAGGAACAATCTGTCTGCAGGTTGTTATCTGAAAATGATCACAAGTGGACCAGACACAGAGCCTATTTGTTATACGCATATAGTAAATGAATATGCAATCACTAGGGTAACATTAAGCAAACAGCCAGCTTCATGTCTAACCATTAATGATCGGTAATAAAAGTGGCAGTGTTTGTTTGTGGAGCGAGGTGGGCGAGGAAGCTGTTTCCTATTGAAAAGAACACAACGCAATTTAGTCAAAAGCCATTCATCTATGCAAGGATGGTGCCAACCTTGCCTAATTCAAAATAAATGAGCCTGAGGCTAAGCTTTCTGCTTTCAGTGGTTAAAGATAGCCTATTTCAACATGTAGAACCTCTGATTTTTGAAATGAGGTAACACAAAAGCAAAGAAAACAAGTTAAATACAAATATGAAAGCATTATTAGAAACTCTAGGTTATTATCATTAACAAGAAATAATGTCAGCACTTAGGATCACACACTAACAATCTTGACAGCGCTGTTTTCTAGACAAGAAGACTGAGCTCTGTTAAATAGCTAAATAATTAAAGAAGTTATTAAGAAGCCATTTTACCATTTAAATAAGTGACTCAATTAGTAGGCAGGCTGAGCAACTATAATATGCACAGGAAAATAAAATTAATTTTATTGGTTGGGAAAAATGTTCAAACTAAATATTAACCCTCAGGGTTCATTGGATTTCAACAGCATCTGTAAAAAAGTTTTTGTGGGAACATACTAATACTATTATACTATGGTATAAAGAAAAAGTCAAATGTTTTTAAAAGGTTTGGAAGAGAACCTGTCTGCATAAGTTAGGACATTATTTCAATTTTAACAAGCTAATCAAATCTGAAATAAATTTAATTTTTTTAAGTCAAGAAAATTACCATGGATGGCCTAAAATTTCTGAAATCAGTGGCAAACTTAGAATACATCATTAAAGAAATACATATGTGTTCACATAAAATAGCATTATACTTCCCCTAAAATTACCAGCAAGACTATAAATAGAGCCAGCCCTAAAAGTTTAATAGGTAAAGGTAAAATAATCACAATTGCTCCTTGGGTGCTCAATCCCTTACATTTTTCTGGCCTGTAAAAGTGAGCCATGCCACAACAGGGAAAATCTGAGAGACATCATTTAACTGATGAACTGAACTGTAATGACCCTTCCCACAGTTGCCAGAACGTCTAAGAGAAAACTAAATAACTATGCATTCATTTGATGGAACTGAAGATGCTCTAGCTAAGTATGAGAGTTCAATCCCTGGGTCAGGAAGATCCCCTGGAGGACAGCATGGCAACCCACTCCAGTATTCTTGCCTGGAGAATCCCATGGACAGAGAAGAGGAGCCTGGTGGGCTATAGTTGCATCATAAAATAGCTTTCTATCACCATCTGGATTCATAGAATTCATCATAGTTCTAATACAGTTAAAGGCAAGTCTTCAAGTTTTAGCCTGACAAACATGGACACTTCAGAACACTGTACCAATGGACAAAAAACTGAAGTTCGGAGGCAAGACACTTTCAGTTCTGTCTTGACACTAACCAGCCTTCGTACAGAGCATGAATCACTCAACCTCTCTGTTTGTTTTCTCATCTGTACAATGAAGAAATTGAACTAGATGATCTCAGAACATCCCACCTCTGCTCTGTAGATATAATACTTCAATCTACTCAAATATTTACCTATCCCACTTAATAAATGCTTTCTAAAATAAAATTAAATCAGTTAATATTTATTGAACTCTTAGTAAAAGCTGGGTATTAACTATGTTAATTGCTGGGGAAAACACAATCTAACAAAGAAATCCAAAGGAATTTGGGGTTTCAATTTTAAAAGAGGGACAGACAGGAGAAAACCTACAATTCTTGCTTCTTTATATTCTGTAATAAATTGAAATGAGGCATCATATAAGAGAGCTTATTTTAATAACATGTACTATCACAGTCTATGCTGTTGGTTTGCACAAAATATGACCATAATTTTAAAGTATTCCCTATTATGTTTTTTTTTAATTTATTTATTTTAATTGGAGGTGAATTACTGTACAATATTGTAGTGGTTTTTGTCATACATTGACATGAATCAGCCATGGGTGTACATGAATTAGAATGTTTCTTTATTCACTAAGATATGTCATAAATCGAGACATAAATCAAATAATAGATTTCAAAACACTGGGGTCATATATACTCTGGTCAGAATTAATTAGAAATATAATATCAGGGGAATAAATCAAATATTTGGAAACGTTAAAACATCCTTCAAAATAATTCATGGATTAAAGAAGATAACACATGGGAAATCAGGACTTTTCAACTGAATGGTAATAAAAATGTTTTTCAAAAATTATGAACTAGTAAAAGCTTGCAATATTAAAAAAATTTTTTCTTTTTTACTTTTTATTTTATATTGGACTATAGCCAATTAACAATGCGATAGTTTCAGGTGGACAGCAAAGGGACTCAGCCATACATATACATCTATCCATCCTTCCCCAAACTCCCTTCCCATCCAGACTGCCACATAACATTGCGCAGAGTCTCCTGTACTATACACTAGGACACTGTTGGTTATCCATTTTAAATATAGCAGTGTGTACATGTTCATCCCAAACTCCCTAGCTGTCAGGAAGGCATATTCTTAACCTCTGGACCACCAGGGAAGTACCAAGAAGGGATATTCTTTTTAACAAGTGGTCTTGAGACTACTGAACAGCCATATGCAAAAAATAAATAAATCTAAGCAATACATAAAAAATTAATTGAAAATGGATCATAGGTCTAAATGTAATATGTAAAGCCATAAAACTTCTTAAAGAACATAGAGGAAAAAAGTCTACATGACCTTCTGTTTGGCAGTAAATTTTTAGGTAAGTGACCAAAAGCCCAATCTATTTGAAATATTGATATATTTGATATATTGGACTTTGTCAAAATTAAAAGCATTTATTCCATGAAAATTTTAAGAGACTTAAAGACAAATGACAACTTGGAAGAAGTGTTTGGAGGTCACACATACAATAAAGAATTTACAATAAAGATATATAAAGAAGACCAAAATTCAACAACTGGAAAATAAAAATTCCAATTTAAAAAGTGAGAACGGGTCTTTACCAAAAAATATATGCGGGTGGCAAATAAACACACAGAAAGATGCTCAACATCATTTTTCACTAGGAAAGTACAAATTAAAGCTACACTACTAGAATAGCTTTTAAAAATTTCTAATGATAATTAAAAATACTAGCAAGGATACAGAGCACCAGGAACTATCATTCATCGCTGATGAGAATGAAAAATAACAAAGCTGCTTAGGAAGACAGTTTGTATTTTCTTATAAACTTAAACAGACTTAACATACAGCTCATCAATCACACTGTTAGTTTATTTACCAAAGTGAATTGAAAACTTATTTCCACACTACAACTGCCGGTGAATATTCATAGCAGTTTTATTCATAATCATTAAAAACTAAACTATCAAGATATCCTCCAACAGCAGAAACACACAATACAACTGTACATATTGTGCATATATAAAGAGAGAGGAATACCATGCAGTGATTTTAAAAATGAACTGTTAGTGCTACAACCTGAATTAAGCATTTTAAAAATTAAAATTAAAAAAATAAAATAAATGTTTCAAAAATCTTAATCAGATTTTATTTTCTAATTTTGAAAATTTAGTTACTCCAGCCATTAAGTACAGAATTAAATGTTTTTGGTATTCCATATCAAGTGGTTCAGAAAATATATTAAGATATTTGTATTGCTTAAAATAAAACACCAACATGGAGGACAAGGAGCTTGTACTATAAAATATATTTTTCCAAATCAAATTACAGACAAAAATGAAGTTTCTCCTATAATTAGAAATATGTTTTTGATATTTTATTTTAGCCCTTAAACTTGTCCATATTTGCAAACTTTAACTTATAAATTCTCATGAATCCTGGCCAAAGATTTAGGACAGTTCTGCTATTAATAGAATACGTTGACCCATCTCTATTTATAAAGTCCCAAACCCCGGTTTGTTTCCACCTGACCGGGCTCTGAAAGGGTGAAGGCAATGGAAAAGTTTGCATACTACAGCACAATGGAATGATACCTAGGCAGACAGCACATTGCATAGAGGCACAGGGGGCATTCCTGTGTGCACAGACTGACTTGTGGAATAAAGCAACCCATGAAAGTACATTTTCTAGAATATGCTAAAGCTTTACTTAATCCCTTCCATCATTCCTTCCTTATGTTTCAGGGTAATCTTTACAGATGATTATAGCATAAAATAATATGTGAATATACAAAAAATATATATTGTGAAATAATACAGTGAGGTTCTCAGAGGACTTTGCCCTACACTGAAGACCTCAAATGGATGGATCATTAAATATTCTATCTTTTCCTTTGCTGTCAAGTTAGCCACTACCTCAAATCTTTATCTATTCATTAGCTCTATCAACTTCTGAAATGATTGTGCTATGTCAAAACCAGAAACAGACTCTAAGTAAAAACTAAGAAACTCTATGTAAAGTCATATATATAATACAGCCTTTGATGTCAACTGTTTGCTCACTTATAAGTTTTTTCATTTATTCTTCCTGAGAATTATGACTATTACAGAGTTGGAGTAATTTAAATCTAATCACTAGATACTGTATTATTATTATTCATATGATTTTTCCTTTTCAACCAATTTCTATTTTTTAATACTTTCTCAAGTTTCAGGTCTTTTCATTCTTGACAAGTATTGGCATTTTAAAAAACAATGGATATGAAGAATAAGACCAAAAAATATTGAAACTATTTTTGGGGAGAACATTGTGGACACCGGGATGACTACTACAATTACAGTTTTTCCAACTTGAGAGGAAGTACTCATAAAATTACTGACCAATGATAGAGAAAATATAGCCATTTCCATCATTTTCTAGTCCTCAATTATTGACAATAAGAAAAAATTTTTGGTGAGCCCACTGTTAAACACTTAACAACAAACCACAGGATGGAGGGTGAGAGAGGAGACAAAGACCTGTTGGGTAATAAGTACAGAGGAACCTTACTTTCAGCCAAGCTAACTTAAAGATACAGTTCTGCAAATACAAAACATTTACAAAACCTCTTAATTACCAGAAAGAGTGGTAACCTGGCATGTTAAATGTAAAAAAAGCATTGTAGTAGTCATCCCGGTGTCCACAATGTTCTTCCCAAAAATACTTTCAATAATTTTTGGTCTTACTCTGCATATCCATTGTTTTAAAAAATGCCAATTGGAAGTATAATAGAATGACAAAATACACTATATAAAAAGAAATCTAGCAGTTAGGTTGTAAATAGGACTCAAGCTTTCATATCAAACCTCTGAAATTCTCTTCCAAAAGTCATGTTCCCTAGACCTACCCAAACCACTGGCCCCCAGTTCTGACTTCCAAATACCAATGATGTCTAAGTTCTGCAGGTGCAGTTTACTGAGTGTTTTGGCTGCAGATTCATCATCTGTAAATATTTCAAGAGATTCTGAAAGCACAATATGCTTCAACACAACCACCTAACAAAACAGAACCTTTGCAGAAGATAAAGGCAATTAGGGGACAGATGTAGAAGAAACACAGCATTCTCTCTCCTTCACTGGAACTCTATATTAGGGAGTGAGGTCATTGTGGGTTGGAAATATATTTGTGTTCTCTTTATCTACTGATTAAATAGTTCAAGATCAGAATGAGTGAAATATGAAGCAAAAATAAAATTCATCAGAATAAACAGTACAGTTAAAATTATGATTCCACAAAATTTTCTGGGTGAACAATAGGAATCACAGTGTTTTAACTACTAAATTTGGAACACTAACAGTTAACTAAAATAATCAATAACATTAGCCACATTATATATTTTCAAAATTAAATGTGGAACACAGGAAATCCTTTGATATTTTAAGGAATATTTTTTTCACCAAAAATACTCTCATTCCAGGTTAGCAAAGTTAAGATTGAACACATAATAAATAATAGCTTGACAATAGAAATCATAAAATACTGAAAGTAAGATATAGCTGACATTTTTAAATACTGGAGAATACAGTTATGATGTAAAGATAAATATGCTTTAAATAGCATTGGAACTTGATATAGAGCAAATGATTTTGTCCCTAGAGACTCTTCACTTCTTTTCTGTTTGCTGTAGTAGAGATTGCTTTAAACCAAGTATTTCAACGTGCTATTATTGGATGAATCTGTTTCATTCAAGGATAGATCAAACGTTGATTAAATTTTAACCATAACATTATTTTAAAAAATGAAAAACTTGAAAGGAAAAAAATTAAATCTTCACTAGTGAACTGTTATCTCTGTACAGATATGCAATTGATTAAAAAGAATTGTATACTTCAACTTAAGGAAAACTCACTATGCAAAAATTCACTGTTAAGGAAATAATAATTTAGGAGCATGAATCTTTAAAATATAGTGTATATTTTCCATTGTATGTATTCCTTTAGATCAATAAAAGAACAAATTAACAAGATTAACAGGCAGTGTTTATTATGCAGCTATTAACAGTGTATTTATGAAAACTGTTACACAGTATGAGGAATGGTTATGATATACAGACAATTAAAACTAAAGATGCAACAATACAGATGTGACTACAAATATGAATGCAAATTAAATATATGATATACACATATACACAGAAAAAGATTAAAATATGGAAAAACATTAACAGTAGTTATTTATGTGCCTTATGTACTATGTACCTATGTATATATATACATTATATGTGACCATAGGCTATTCATAATAATAGAAATTAATACATATTGGTATACCAATTAGTATATAAATACACACAGTATACAAAGTAATACATATCAAAAATTAATACATATTAAACTAAAAATTAAACTTGGCTAAAATAAATCAAGTGGGCCTTAGAAAGCATCACTACAAACAAAGCTAGTAGAGGTGATGGAATTCCAGTTGAGCTCTTTCAAATCCTAGAAGATGATGGTGTGAATGTGCTGCACTCAATATGCCAGCAAATTTGGAAAACTCAGCAGTGGCCACAGGACTGGAAAATGTCAGTTTTCATTTCAATCCCAAAGAAAGGCAACGCCAAAGAATGCTCAAACTACTGCACAATTGCACTCATCTCACACGCTAGTAAAGTAATGCTCAAAATTCTCCAAGCCAGACTTCAGCAATACATGAACTGTGAACTTCCTGATGTTCAAGCTGGTTTTAGAAAAGGCAGAGGAACCAGAGATCAAATTGCCAACATCTGCTGGATCATCAAAAAAGGAAGAGAGTTCCAGATAAACATCTATTTCTGCTTTATTGACTATGCCAAAGCCTTTGACTGTGTGGATCACAATAAACTGTGGAAAATTCTGAGAGAGATGGGAATACCAGACCATCTTGAGAAACCTATATGCAGGTCAGGAAGCAACAGTTAGAACTGGACATGGAACAACAGACTGGTTCCAAATAGGAAAAGGAGTATGTCAAGGCTGTATATTGTCACCCTGCTTATTTAACTTATAGGCAGAGTACACCATGAGAAATGCTGGGCTGGAAGAAGAACAAGCTGGAATCAAGATTGCTGGGAGAAATAGCAATAACCTCAGATATGCAGATGACACCACTCTTATGGCAGAAGGTGAAGAAGAACTAAAAAGCCTCTTGATGAGAGTGAAAGAGGAGAGTGAAAAAGTTGGCTTAAAGCTCAACATTCAGAAAACAAAGATCATGGCATCTGGTCCCATCACTTCATGGGAAATGGATGGGGAAACAGTGGAAACAGTGTCAGACTTTATTTTGGGGGACTCCAAAATCACTGCAGATGGTGATTGCAGCCATGAAATTAAAAGATGCTTACACCTTGGAAGGAAAGTTATGACCAACATAGATAGCATGTTCAAAAGCAGAGACATTACTTTGCCAACAAAGGTCAGTCTAGTCAAGGCTATGGTTTTTCCAGTAGTCATGTATGGATGTGAGAGTTGGACTGTTAAGAAAGCTGAGTGCCGAAGAATTGATGCTTTTGAACTGTGGTGTTGGAGAAGACTCTTGAGAGTCCCTGGGATTGCAAGGGGATCCAACCAGTCCATCCTAAAGGAGATCAGTCCTGGGTGTTCTTTGGAAGGAGTGATGCTAAAGCTGAAACTCCAGTACTTTGGTGGCCTCGTGCGAAGAGTTGACTCATTGGGAAAGACTCTGATGCTGGGAGGGATTGGGGGTAGGAGGAGAAGGGGACAACAGAGGATGAGATGGCTGGATGGCATCACCGACTCAATAGACATGAGTTTGGGTGAACTCCGGGAGTTGGTGATGGACAGGGAGGCCTGGCGTGCTGCAGTTCATGGGGTCACAAAGAGTCAGACACAACTGAGCAACTGAACTGAACTGAACTGAACTGAACTGAACTGAAAATTTTAAAGCCTAAATCTCTTCAAAATATGGATCTACTGAAAATGACTTAGCTATAGAAACAATGCAGAAACTAACATTTGTCCAATATTTAGCTCATGCCTTGGGATTTTAAAGGAAAACATTTTTTGTGGTTACAGAAATTCAAGCTTATCCCTCATGGTGGGCAGAACTCTAAGAACGGGTTCCAATGACCCTTACACTTGTGTAATCTCTTGTGCTTGGAGTGTGAGTAGAACCCATGAACAAGTGAATATGTTATCTTTTGAAACAAAAGGGAAATTACCCTGATGAGCCCAATCTAACCACATGAGCTTTTTATAAGAGTGGAGAGTTTTCTCCATGGGTACACATGATGCACCCATGTGGCTTTGGAAACGGAGAGGACCATGTGAGAAGGTTTGTGGGTGGCTTTGGCTTCCCAGGTGATCAGATGGTAAAGAATACACCTGCAATGTAGGAGACCCAGGTTTGAGCCCTGGGTTGGGAAGATCCCCAGGAGAGGGACATGGCAATTCACTCTAGTATTCTTGTCTGGAGAATCCCATGGACAGATGAACCCGGCAGGCTACCATTCATGGGGTCGCACAGAGTTGGACATGACTGAGCAACTAACACTTTCACTTTGAACACTTTCTAAGAACAGGGAGTACTCCCTGGCTGATGGCCAGCAAGGACCTCACACCTACAGGAACTGGATCCTGCCAAACACCTGAATGACATTAGAAACTAATTCTTCCCCATTGCCTCTACATAGGAAACCAACACAATGAATGCATAGATCTGAGCCTTGTGAAACCCTGAGCAGAGAAACCCCTCCCACCTCTGACCACAGAACTGTGAAATAATGAATGGGTGTTGTCTTAAGCCCCTGTGTTTAAAGTCATTTGTTATGCAGCAACATCCCTATACTGTTCTGTCAATAAAAAATGACTTTCCAGAAGCAGAGACACAGATGTAGAGAACAAATATGTGGATACCAAGTGGGAAAGGGGTGGGGGGAGAAGAACTAGGAGATTGGACTGACACATATATACTACTGATACTATATATAAAATAGACGACTGATGTATATGTTAGAGAAGGAAATAGCAACCCACTCCAGTATTCTTGCCTGGGAAATCCCATGGACAGAGGAGCCTGGTGCACTCTAGTCCATGGGGTCGCAAGAGCCGGACATGACTTAGCAACCAAACCACCACCACATGTATATGTATGGCTGATACGTTTTGCTGTATGGCAGAAGATAACACAACATTGTAATCAGCTATATTGCAATAAAAATTAATTTTTAAGAAGCAACTTTTTAAATGAAAAAAATATCCAGGCAGGGTCATTTGAAGGAACATTTAGTTCTATGAGAATAAAATTTTGGAGAAGTATTTGCATTTTGAGACCTGAAGTCATTTCCATTTCACAAGATTTTAGTTCTATGGGTTAGCCAAAAAGTTAGTTCTTGAACAACTTTTTGGCCCACCCAATATGTTTTCAAAAAGCAACAGAATATTTTATATAGAGAGTTTGTTTTGTTTCTCATTTCATGTTGAGATAAAAAAATTTCCCCAAGAGAACATTTCCAATCCATTATACCAGTCATGGTGAAAACAATTTCATGATCTGAAATTTGTTTTACAACCGATTTGGGGGAGAAATAAATCAATATCATTAAATAAAGCACACCTGAATATACGTATCTTTAAAAAAAATAAATTTTTGAGAATTTTTGAATTTCAGTTGTGGAGCAGATTAATAGGAAAGAGAACCAACTCTGAAAACCAACACTTAACCCGAGTCCTAATTACCAAAATTGACTTTTCAGCCAGTCACCCCTTGGAGTCACCCATGGTGGGATATCGGCTACCCATCCAACGACTCTTTAAGGCCATGTCCTACATTGACTAGCTTTGTTGATGCTCTTTGGGGCTTCCCTGGTGGCTCAGACAGTAAATAATCTGCCCATAGTGTGGGAGACCCAGGTTTGATCCCTGGATTGGGAGGATCCCCAGGAGAAGGGAATGGCTATCCACTCTGGTATTCTTGCTTGGAGAATTCCATGGGCAGAGGAGCCTGGTGAGTTATAGTCCATGGGGTTGCAAAGAGTTAGACATGAGTGAGCAACTAACACACATACACACACGTACACACACGATACGCTTTTAGATTTCCTTAACTTGCAGGTCTACTCATGGCTCTTTCAACGTCTCAAAACTAAGCTTCTCTAGAAGAAAACTGCACTTCACACCAAAAGCAGCTTAAAACAATGATTTTTGTTTCCAAACCTCTAAATCCATTCCTCAAATTGCAATTGGAATCCACTCCTCTCTGTCTAAGCCTGTCCCAGGAGTAACATGCAGAAGATGGACTAAGTGATGCCTGAGATCCCTTCCAAATTTAATATTTGATGGATCAGGCTTTCAGTGTAATCAGCAATAAAGCTAGGATATAAACGCATTTCCACAAGATTTCAGCTGGGAGATCAAGAGGATAACAAATGACCACTGTCATAATATGATAAAATGTCCTTTGAAGACCCCAGGAAACATGAAGCCAATACTGGCCAGTCTTTGACCATAACCACCTACAGGCTTCGCAACACTTCTAGCTTCTCCTACTCCAGCTAGATATGTTCTGGCTCCAAGAAACTATCTATCTGAGCTAATAACCATCCTTTTTATTTTAGGTACATTTCTTTAAAATTTCTATTACCATCAAAGGGCAGGCCAGAGGAACATATATGCACCTGTTCCCAAAGCTAACGAAGGGATGTAACAAATTTTCCACTGGAATTTTAATTGATCTTTCCACAAAATGAAAGAGGAAGATGTCTATTAGCTCCTTCCATTTCATTTAACAGTAAAGTATTAAATAGACCAAAGAGAAGGATTAAAAGCAATAAAAGACAGCAGAGGAGCACAATCAGATTTTAGATATAGAATCTGGACGACTTGTAGATTTATATTCCCAGACTTTAGAGAATTACCATACAATGATTGATACTTTGGGGAAATCATCAGGATATGAAGTTAATTTCTTAGCCTAGAACTTTAATTTGGCCGATGAAGAATTAAGACATAACTAAAATCAAATATCTTTTATTAGCCATAATTCTCCTTAGCAAAATTAATTTGTACTACTGCCCACCAAGCTTCATCTCCACTCTTAAGATTTTGATTCACAGTGTGATGTCATTACCTGCTTTTATTTTTAAATTGGAAGAATTAATGTAATTAAACCTAATTTCATTTGCCACTCCTACCTAAAGAATCATGTCTGGAATTAAAAATAAGAGTGTGGGACACCGACAGGATTTTAGAAGGACATATGTAAGGATACAATCAGCAAATTGTCAAACTGTGATGTCAGCCTTTTAAGGGTAGTTTTTTCTTCACAGGATATATAATTTTATGCCTCCAGGCTTTATGGTCAACTGATCCTCAACCCCCAAATTCCCCATCCTGAACCCTATTTTTATTAATCACACATCATTTCTCCTTTAAAGCCCAGTCTAAATGCCACCTCCTTCTGGAAACTTTCTGTCTCAACAGATCAAAGGTCATTTGTCCTAGTTCCTACTCCTATCTTTCTTCTCACTGCTCATAGAATAAACCTAAAGTCTCAAAAGAAGTACTTTAGGTACAATCCCATTCATCAAGAACCTATGTAAGGGAGCCTTATAATATAAACCAGAGAAGGAAATGCTGCCTTAGCATAATAATGGTAAGAAATAGTTAACGTTTTAATTAATACTTTTAACTACTAATAATTAACATTAAAACAGTAATTTCTTATTTAGTGGGGAAGAAAAAAAAACTTTGATAAATAGGCACCTGTTTCAAACTCAAGGAAAAAGACAGCTGCCAAACTGAGTAAAAATCTCTTGAGTTTTCTCTCCCTATCCTATACCCCGTAGAGGGTTTGTCCTCCCCCATCCACTCTGCAAGACCAACAGAACTGAGCAGAGAGGATGTTCTGACATCCATTTGACAGCAAAGGCAATGGAAATACAATGAGAGATTAAGTGGATTGAGACTCAATTTTTTGAGAGGATGGAAGGGAAAAGTCTGGAACACCCCAAGATATATCTAGGAGAACAGAAGGGCACTGAGGACACCTACAGGGAACAAGTTAAAGAGAAAATGAAAAAGAGGAAGAAGAGTTAGGGAACAGTGAGCAGCTTCCATGCAGGACGGCCCTCAAGGTTTAGGCAAGGGGTCTTGTTTTGTAGGATGCAAGAGAACATTGCTAGATGTACATGATGAAGCTAGAGCTGAATTTCTTCCCAACTCGGGGTGGCTTGGACAATTACCTGGACCATTCAGTAGAGAACTGCTTACACTTTCATCCAGGTTCATAGGTATGGCTTTCATCCAGGCTTATTAGGGAAGGCAGGGGAGGCACTGTCCCAGATACAGAAGGTGAAAAACTCTTGCTATTGTCATCTAATCAGCTTCCTCTCAGAAGGCCACTGAACAACAAGGTGTATCAACCACAGAATAGGACTCTACAAGACAGCCAGCAAAATTATCTCCCCTGCAGCCTCATGCTTCCAAAGGGAAGAACTCCTTGTGATTTGGTATTTGTGACTTCATACCACATTTATTTGTTTGCTTGTCTGCCTCCCCAAACTTACAGAAGTTCTATTTCCTCTTGGTGTCACACCCAGCTGTTTGCCCATAATAGTTTTTGGCAGTGAACACTGTTCATTACCTAACCAACATCCACATCCTCCTTCCTTTCCTAACAGAGTGCTGACTTTATTTAGGTAACTCCAGAGGGCATCTTGATTCATTTCTAAGCTAATCAATGTATTGTATTCCCCGAGATGACCAGTTTGGGTCTGGGGTCAGAATGTAACCAAAGTTGGTACAATCAGACTAAAGGAAAAGACTTGTATTCTATGCTTGGGATGGGGGAGGGAAGTGTCCCTTTCTCTTTATTTTGCTAGACATGCACCAGGAAATACATGGCTTACTGACACTGGCAGCCATCTTGGAATCACAAGGGACATCATGCTTTAAATCAAGAAAACGTTGAAGAAGGCAGAGGACAGACACTGAAGACACTCTGGACATTGTCGTCATCACTGAGCTCATGACCTCATCTTGCCTGTGCCCTGGAAGATCTCTGGGCTCCCAATTATGTACACAGTATTGTGCTATGTTTTGACTCGGTTTGAGTCACAGCTTTCAATACTTGACTATAAAATTACAAATGAATTTTTTAATTGAATATCAGTGAAAGGCAGTTATTTACACATATTTAATCATACTTTTACAGAGTTGTGTTTAAAAAAAAAAAGTAAATGTCACAACAAAGGAGCTGTGGGAGCTTGGGGGTCAGACAGATCACGCAGGATTGAATGGAGAAAACATTAAACACTAGACCCTTAGGTATCGAAAAGATAGATGGCAAACACAGGAATTGGGTTTTAAGAGACAAGATTTAAGATCCTACAATGATGAGATGGAAAAACAGGAAAGGACTGGGATACTGGACAGAGAAGCAAGACAAGGATTTAAGCACAGAGACTAAAGGCAAACTTAGTTACAGATCTTGGGCTACAAGTAAATGGCTTGGTTAGATGTTTTGCAAGACATACTTCCTTGAAATAATATATGATACCAAGACAGTTTTCATTTATTCAAGTGGTATTTGAGAAGCTGCCCTGTGCCAGGGAAGATGCTAGATGCTGGAAATAGAATGGTGAGCAAGAACAAAGTCCCTACCCTCATAGATCTTGTCATCAAGCAAGGAGGTAGGCATCAAAGTTTTAAAATGCAAAATGACATCAGAAATGTGAAATTAAGGAGAGCTACCCACTTCTGGGAGAACATTTAAGCTGGGGATTGACTTCAGCTGATGGGACGGTGGTTAAGAAAGGTTTCTCTGAGGTAGACACTCTTGAGCAGAATTAAGATCCATCAGCAGGAATTAACTAGGTAAAGATAGGAGAGAAAAGAGCATATGCAAATACACTGGGACAGAAGGAAACAAGGATGCTTGAGCAAGACTGGAAAGAGCCTACTGTTCCTGAAGAGGAAGAGTGAAAGGGAGCACGGTAGGTGAAGACACTAAAGAAGTAGACAAGCTGGCAACACTGAGTCATGTACGTCATGATCTTTATCCTAAAGGCAACAAAATCCATTGGAGCTTTCTTAGCAAACAGGATTGTCCATTAAGATTTGTGTCTTGAAGTGATAATTGCAGGTTGCCGAAGGACACATGCAGTTGCGTAGAACATGGTAGGAAGCAAATACAGTCAGCCAGGAAACATATGATGTCTAGAGTAGCAGCAGTGAGTGTCAATGGTGAAAAGTGGATGGTATGAAATATATTTAGGTGGTAAAAAGGGTTTTATGTAGGTACTATAGAGCAAGAATGAAGGAAGACCAATACCTAGTGAAAGAGAAGAAAATGGAGCCATTCTTTGCAAAAGGGGTGCACAGGGCATAGGCCAATAGGATTGAGTTTATTTTTTGTCTTTAATGGATATGAATTCATCAGTGGTACTAACTTGAATGTCAAGATCTGCAGGCATGTAGTACCTCCTCTCACCATAGAATAAAATCTGATTATTCCAGTTATAGTTCAGTTCAGTTCAGTTCAGTCACTCAGTCGTGTCCAACCCTGCGACCCCATGAATCACAGCATGCCAGGCCTCCCTGTCCATCACCAACTCCCGGAGTTCACCCAAACTCATGTCCATCGAGTCAGTGATGCCATCCAGCCATCTCATCCTCTGTCATCCCCTTCTCCTCCTGCCCCCAATCCCTCCCAGCATCACCGTCTTTTCCAATGTGTCAACTCTTTGCACGAAGTGGCCAAAGTACTGGAGTTTCAGCTTTAGCATCAGTCCTTCCAAAGAACACCCAGGACTGATCTCCTTTAGAACTGGTTGGATCCCCTTGGAATCCCAGGGACTCTCAAGAGTTCTCCAACACCACAGTTCAAAAGCATCAATTCTTCTGCACTCAGCCTTCTTCACAGTCCAACTCTCACATCCATAAATGACCACTGGAAAAATCATAGCCTTGACTAGACGACCTTTGTTGGCAAAGTAATATCTCTGCTTTTTAATATGCTGTCTAGGTTGGTCATAACTTTCCTTCCAAGGAGTAAGCTTCTTTTAATTTCATGGCTGCAATCACCATCTGCAGTGATTTTGGAGCCCCAAAAAATAAAGTCTGACACTGTTTCCACTGTTTCCCCATCTGTTTCCCATGAAGTGACGGGACCAGATGCCATGATCTTAGTTTTCTGAATGTTGAGCTTTAAGCCAACTTTTAGCTTTTTAATTTTTCCAGTTATAAGCATAATTTCCCCAGACTGAAATGTTCACTCATGATGGAACTCAAGTTACCATGTCATACATACACTCACCTCCAGGCTGACATGTTCCTTCCATTTATTCAGCTGTCTTTTCTTGTTGTCAGCTTTGCTTGTTGTCCCCTGATCTCTTTTTGAAACTTCTTGGAAGGCATTAGTGAAAAGCTCTGGCTCTGGAATCAGACTGAGTTTGAGTTTCATCTCTACCAGTGTGTGAGCACAAGTAAATTTCTCTCTAAGCCTCATTCTTCCATTTATCTATAAGGTAGATTAAAGTGTCTATCATAGGGTTATTCCTTGAATTTAAGGAAATAAAATAAGACATTTAGTGCAGTGATGGCACACACCAAATGTTAGCTATATTTATTCCAAAGAGCAAAACAAGCTGTCCTGTAACTGGTACCTATTCATTCACATTGGTGCATGAATGGCTTATTGGAAAAGCACAGGGTAACTCTTATAGGTAATGAAGCTCTTAAGAATCATCCCATTTTTACTGCTGTTCTCATATAGAATGACTTCCTGCTCCCACACATTGTTATTCAGTAAGAGATGGACTACAGGGATCACTATACAATTGGTTTCTATTAGCTTGTGGTCAACTCAAATCTTTTTGATATAAATAGATGTTAAGCCAGGCTTCCCTGATGCCTCAGTGGGTTAAAAAAAAAAAAAATCTACCTGCAATGCAAGGGACACAGGAGACGTGGATTTAACCCCTGGGTTGGGAAGATCCCCTGGAGGAGGAAAATGGCGACCCACTCCAGTATCCTTGCCTGAAAAAGTCCCATAGACGGAGGAGCCTGGTGGGCCACAGTCCTAAGGTCACAAAGAGCTGGACACAACTGAGTGACTATACATGCACACAGAAGTGAAGCTGACTCAGTTTGTAATTCATTTACAACTGACTTGGGAATTTAAATGCAAACACTTAAAAACAAACTTGTTAAATATCTCCTTGCTTAAAGAATACATTCACAAGGACCCTGAGATGATCCACGTGACAGACTGCACTGAAGTTTTTGTGGAGTTAAAAGTTCTCATAAGGTTTCAAAGCAAGCACTAAATTTATATTAACTGCCCTCTAGAGAGGGTTGCTTTTGTCTAATGCCACAATATCGGCATATCACCACAGACAGCAGCTTGAACAAATGTAAGAACGTGGATCTCTTCAGCTATTATTGGATTCTGTATAATCCACCCCCATGGAGTTTATATATGATTATTTCATGTGGAAAAGAAAGTTCTAAATCAGTCATGTTTGCTGACATCAGAAAACAAGACATTTATAGAAAGAATTCCTGTAAGCACAGATATTTGTGGAAAGGTTCCTCTTCAGGTGATAATTTTGACTAACATTTCTGACTTTGTACTTTGTTAGCCAAGAAATATGCATCAAGTGTCATTTTATCTTCCAACATCCGTTAAAAGTATCTGCTCCAGGTAGATACCAAAGTGTGAACTGCATTGGGAGTTCTGTGTCTGGTTGCACATTAGAATCACCTGAAGAGCTTTTTAAAAGTACAAATGTCCAGGTCTCACCCTAGATGGGTTTGGTCAGAATCTCTGTGGTGGTTTTTAAAAAGCTCTCCAAGGCATTCTAATTTGAATTGAAATTAGATGACCTCTGAGGTCCCTTTTGTTGTTGTCGTTGTTTAGTTGCTCAGTCGTGCCTGACTCTTTGCAACTCATGGACTGTAGCCCACCAGGCTCCTCTGTCCATGGGATTTCCCAGGCAAGAATACAGGAGAATGTTGCCATTTCCTTCTCCAGGGGGTCTTCCCAACACAGGGATCAAACTCTCGTCTCCTACTTAGCAGGTGGATTCTTTGCCACTGCCCACAGACAAAAATTACTGGAGCCCATAGACAAAAATTACTGAAGCCCAAACTATGAAACAGCCTAAACTATTGCAACAGAAAATCCTAAATTCAATCAGTATGTTCCAATAATTTTCACGTTGTCTCTCAGAAGTCACACAGATCTTCCTAACACAGCTGTCCACTAAAGTTTTCAGAAATCAAGAATACACTAAGGGGAAAACACACATATTGAAGTGGACCAGGATGAAGAGCACTGATGCCAGTATCATACTTTAAAATGCATCAGAAACAGGAGTGATGTACGGATAGATGATGTAGCAAAATGACAAAATGTAGAACCTGGAAGGAGAGTCTCTGTGTGCTCACTCATGATTCTTTCAATGTCTCAGCATGTTTGATTTTTTTACTGAAGTATAACTTTTGACCTGTGGTGTTGGAGAAGACTCTTGAGAGTCCCTTGGACTTCAAAGAGATCAAACCAGTCAATCCTAAAGGAAATCAACCCTGAATATTCAGGACTGATGCTGAAGCTGAAGCTCCAATACTTTGGCCACCTGATGCAAAGAGCTGACTCATTGGAAAAGATGCTGATGCTGGGAAAGACTGAAGGTAAAAGGAGAAGAGGGTGGCAGGGGATAAGATGGTTGGATGGCATCACTGACTCAACAGACATGAGTTTGAGCAAACTCTAGGAGATAGTGAAGAATAGGAAGGCTTGGCATGCAGCAATCCAAGGGGATGCAAAGAGTCAAACATGACTTAGTGGCTGAACAACAATAGTTGATTTACAATATTATATTATTTTCTGGTGTATAACACAGTGATTTGATATTTGTATAGATTATATTCCATTTAAAGTTATTATATAAAGAGCAAACAGTTTAATATCACAGGGTAGGTTGTTATCGGGTAAACAATGAAGTGATAGCTAATTCTTTCAGTTTCTACTTTGCAGTCAATAAAAAATATACTTGTTTTAAAAAATAAAATAAAATAAAGTTATTATAAAGTAATGGCTATATTTTAAATAAAATATTGGGGAGGGAAGAATGTCCTAGAGAAAAATCTGGATGCATCTCACAGACAGAATGATAAGTGGAGGAAGCCAAAAAGCCAAAGAGTACATATTTTACAACGCCAATTACATAAAGGTCAGGAATAGTGAAATAATC
The DNA here is from genome assembly GCF_032405125.1 of Capricornis sumatraensis. NCBI lineage: Eukaryota > Metazoa > Chordata > Mammalia > Artiodactyla > Bovidae > Capricornis > Capricornis sumatraensis. The sequence continues at coordinate 38,646,030 of NC_091089.1, read as the reverse complement.
TGTGGGAACATAAGCCCAAGTAGTGGAAACCTCAGGAAAATATTGATTGAGAAAGGTCATTAGCAAGCCTTCTGCACTGCTGGAAGTGTTCTGCATCTTGATTATTTCTTGTTTTATTTTTGGATGCCTGGAGATAGATAAATAGATAGATAAGTAGTTAGATAGAAATCATTAAGCTGTGCATTATACAGCAGTAGGTTGTATCTCGATTTTTTTATGAAAAAGCTTTAAAGAATTTACCAACAAAAAGTAGTCCTGTGAGTTTGCTGAATTCCTTTTAATAACTCAGTGTTATTCATATGGTATTAACTCGCACTCTGGAGCAAAGAACCACTTAACCAATCGTAGAATTGTAACTCCTACAGATTTTGCCCAGAATCCTCCTTTTCCACCATAAAGGCCTAAGCTTGGGAGACCAAGGTGAACTTAACAGGCTGCTGATCAGCCTCTCTTGAGACCTAAATAAAGATCATTCCAGAGCTAAATATAACCCAGTTTAGAAAGTCTAAATGAAGGAGGAAAGGAAGGCGAAGGCAAAAGGAGAAACAAATAGTCCACCACAGTGGTCAGTGGCTGTTCATTCTTTTGTGTTAGTTGTCCTTTAGCCTTTGTGCAGAAAGAACAGAAAGTCTCCTTGGTCTTTTCCTTCATTTTTCAACTTAATGCTTCCCCAGCCCCTCCCAAGGGAAATCAGACGGGACAGGATGAAACAACAGTGAGGCAAGCCGCAGAGGGGGTGACAAGAAAGGAGCACCCTTTTCCATCAGTATTTTTCATCTAAAAATTACAGTGATTATATGTAAATCCTAAAGGGCAGGCAAACCAGATCACTTTTTACTGACCTATTTATCATTCTGAGATGTTGTGATGATGAAACAGAAGAGGAAACACAACACAGGGAGGCAGAAAAGTATGAAATATGATGTCCATAACAACCAACAGAGAGAAGGATCTCTTGAAAATCCAAGATCAGTTATAGGACACAAACTGTGTAAAACACATAAACAATGTGTAAATCTCTGACAATCACTATAAAAGAGGTTAGTCACCTATGCCTCTTGAAATCTTCAGAACTCTATGTAGCCTCAAACTTCTTCCACCCAAATCTTAAGCAACTTGAGAACCAGATATTTTTTTCCTTTAAAGCAAAACTCCAAACCAATCTGCAGGCAAAAAAATTTTTTGTATTTGCCCATTCCTTAGGGAAAGAGAGAAGTTAATGAAAGTTCTTAATTCTTTGCCTGAATGCTAAAAAGATTCTGAAAATATTTTTACTTGAGGGGAGAAATCCTCTGGAGGGAAACTTGATATTTGCACCAAAGGAACAAGATGAATATTGTCAATCTCTCCCAAATTCTGCTTTATTCAGCTTCTTGCTTTTCAACATGCAAAGTATGATCTCAGATTGACTGCTATGAAAAATTCCCCAAAATTCTACCATAATCAGTATGGTTGTTAGACCCTGAATCAAGCTGGGGAGAGCTGAGCTGTCAGTTGTCAGAGTAGCCAAATAAGATGACAAACCAAAATGAAAGTGTTATAACAATCAGGCCTTTAATCACTTCAGTTCAGTTCAGATCAGTTCAGTTCAGTCGTTCAGTCATGTCCAACTCTTTGTGACCCCATGAATCGCAGCACACCAGGCCTCCCTGTCCATCACCATCTCCCAGAGTTCACTCAGACTCACGTCCATCGAGTCAGTGATGCCGTCCAGCCATCTCATCCTCTGTCGTCCCCTTCTCCTCCTGCCCTCAATCCCTCTCAGCATCAGTCTTTTCCAATGAGTCAACTCTTCGCGTGAGGTGGCCAAAGTACTGGAGTTTCAGCTTTTGCATCATTCCTTCCAAAGAAATTCCTGGGCTGATCTCCTTCAGAATGGACTGATTGGATCTCCTTGCAGTCCAAGGGACTCTCAAGAGTCTTCTCCAACACCACAGTTCAAAAGCATCAATTCTTTAGCGCTCAGCCTTCTTCACAGTCCAACTCTCACATCCATACATGACTACTGGAAAAACCATAGCCTTGACTAGACAGACCTTAGTCAGCAAAGTAATGTCTCTGCTTTTGAATATGCTATCTAGGTTGGTCATAACTTTTCTTCCAAGGAGTAAGAGTCTTTTAATTTCATGGCTGCAATCACCATCTGCAGTGATTTTGGAGCCCGAAAACAGTTTCCACTGTTTCCCCATGTATTTCCCATGAAGTGATGAGACTGGATGCCATGATCTTCGTTTTCTGAATGTTGAGCTTTAAGCCAACTTTGTCAGTCTCCACTTTCACTTTCATCAAGAGGCTTTTTAGTTCCTCTTCACTTTCTGCCATAAGGGTGGTGTCATCTGCATATCTGAGGTTATTGACATTTCTCCTGGCAATCTTGATTCCAACTTGTGTTTCTTCTATTCCAGCGTTTCTCATGATGTATTCTGCATATAAGTTAAATAAGCAGGGTGACAATATACAGCCTTGACATACTCCTTACTGCAACACTATTAGCAAGAGGCCAAATCAAAGTCAAGTCCTCTCGTTCCATCTTCCCCCCAGAATGTCACCACTGGTCAGTCACCAGTTGAGGGTCAGGTGAATCAGCACAGATGGGGTCGTTTCATTGCCAAAGGAGCCCCAAATAAAAGGTTCCTGCAACTTTACAGGCCAGAGGATAAGGAGAAGAAAGTGGGAAATGCCAGGCATGGAAAAGTACTAAGAACTGAGTCACAATGGAGGAAAGTGTCTCTAAGGTCTTCCCCTGCCTTCACGATAAAGAAACCTCTGCTGAAGGCCACAATAAAGTGGTCTCGAATGGAGGCAGCCATGGCTGCCTGCCATTTTGTTCATCTCCCACACTGACCTTTAGGTTGTAGAAGAAATTAACTGTCACAAAGTTTGGAAAGAAAAGAAAAAATACACACACACACATATATATATGATAAATTTTTCACAAGTACACAAAACCTGCATTAAAAATATATCATTTCCTTAGAAGTTAAACCTAAGGAAATGAGAGAAAATAATGAAAATAAGGGCATAAATGAATGAAATTAATTTGAAAAAATTAGAACAAATGTGTAAGATGGACAATCATCAAAGTCAAAATTTGGTTCTTTGAAAAATGGTAATATTCAGCAATCATTAAGATTAATCAGGGAAGAAAATAAGAAAAAATAAATTAGTGATATCAGGAGTAAAAAAGGGACAACATCACAGATCCTACAGACATGAAAAGATAATACAGACAGGAAAACTAACGAAAGATGAGAGTATTAGTATTGCCAATAAATTTGACAATTTGGGTGAAAGAAAAATATCTCCAAAAATACAATTTATCAATGCTATCAGAAGAAAGAGAAAAATCTGAAAAGTGTGACATTCATTAATAAAATTACACTCATGATATAAACACACACACATACACTGTAAATTCTTCCAGAGATTCAAGGAACAAAACACAAATTTAGCAAAAGTGCTTCCATAGAATAGAAATATGAGAAACACTTTCTAATTATTTTTCTAATGACAATAAAATGTTTATTCAAAATTTTTTTGCTCAGATTTTCTTATATTGTTATTGCACTTATTTTCTTTTGTTTTTAATTTTTATAGTGTTGTGTTGGTTTCTGCTATACAACAACGCAAATCAGCCATAATTGTATGTACATCCCCTCTCTCCCTAGTCTCCGTCCCCTCCTCCCATCCCATCCCTCTAGATCATTACAGAGTGCCAGGCTGGCTCCCTGTGCTACACAGCAACCTCTTACCAGCTATGCATCTTACAAAATGTTTTTTAATTGCAGATCTAAATATGAAAGGTTAAAAAAAAATAAACTTTTAGCAGAAACATATATCATCACTTTGGAGGAAAAGACTTCTTAAAGAAGATATAGAAAACACTAAAGCATAAGAGAAAAACTGACATTTTTAAGTATAAAAATTGAGAATTTCTATTCATGAAAAAGTACCATTAAGAGTGAAAACCAACAGGCAAACTCAGATATTCACAATACTTACTACTGCCACCATACTCATATTCAAAATACCTAGAGAATCTCTACAAGTTAATAAACAAAAGGCAAACAAACCAATGGGGAAAATGGTCACATCACAAAAGAGGGTGTCTACATGGCTTATAATCATATGACAAGGTTCCCAACATCATTAGTCATCAAGGAAATGCAAATTAAAATCTCGGACAGAACATTTGCCAGAAACTAAAAAGATAGAATGAGATAACACTCACAAAAAGACAAAAATAAAAAACACTTTGGCATTGTTGAGGAGGCAATCAGAACTCTATGGGTGGGAATATAAGTTTGTATATCTATGGAAAACTATTCATCCAGCAAAGCTGAACATGGGCCATTTCTATAACCCAGAAATTCTACTCCTGGCTATGTGTTCAACTGGAATGCACGTTATATTCACCAAAAGCTGTGTTACAGAATATGTATAGCAACATCTCTCACAATAGGTAAACATCCACTGGCAATAAAATGGATAAAGAGTGGCATGTCCTTACATTGTAATACAGCAACAGAAATGGACATTCTACAAATATACCCAACAGTACAACAGTATGGATGAATCATGCAAAGAAAATGCTCAGTAAAATAAGCTAGACACCAAAGAGTATATATAGCGATTATCTATATAAAGTATAAAAGCATATGAAATTAATCTATATTGTTAAAACCAAGGTGTTAGCTACTCTTGGAAAAGTACTGAGAAAGGACTGGAGGAGTGTTCAGAGTGTCAACAGTGTTCTGTCTGGACACAGGTTACACAGAATATTTCGTTTATGAGAATTTCACACACTGCACACCTAAGATATGTGTGCTTTTCTGTGTATTATATCCAAAGAAAGAGTAAAAAGAAGAAACCGCCCACATATTTTAAAGATAGGATCTATTAGTATTTGTGTGTGTGTGTACTCAGTCATGTCCAACTCTTTGAAACCCCATAGACTGTAGCCCTCCAGGCTCCTCTGTCTGTGGAATTTCCCAGGCAAGAATACTGGAGTGGATTGCCATTTCCTCCTCCAGGGGATGTTTACCACCCAGGGATCAAACCTGCATCTCCTGGATCTCCCGCACTGGCAGGCAGATTCTTTACCACTTAGCACCACCTGGGAAGCGCATAAGTATTCAAACGGCATCATATAAACTTCCAATAACAGTTGCCTTTAGGGAAAAAAAAAAGAACTGGGAAAACAAAGACAACTTAGGATGGGATTAATATATTTCTTAACCACAAATCTTTCTGTATTATTTAAAATGTTATCTTTTGTACATATTTCAACTTAACAAAAATTTTAAACACACCATGCTGCTGCTACATCACTTCAGTCGTGTCCGACTCTGTGTGACCCCAAAGACGGCAGCACACCAGGCTCCCCCATCCCTGGGATCCTCCAGGCAAGAACATTGGAGTGGGTTGCCATTTCCTTCTCCAATGCATAAAAGTGAAAAGTGAAAGTGAAGTCGCTCATTCGTGTCCGACTCTGCGACCCCATGGACTGCAGCCTACCAGGCTCCTCCATCCATGGGATTCTCCAGGCAAGAGTACTGGAGTGGGTCGCCATTGCCTTCTCCAAACACACCACAAGCAACATTAAATCATGTTTCTAAATGCCACCAAGGTCAGTAAGCACATGAGAAGATGCTCCATATCATTAGTCTTCAAAGAAATGCAAATTAAAACCACAACAAGATACTGCACGACCACTAAAATAACTAAAACTAAAAATACTGAAGATAACAAATATTGGCAAGAAGGATGCCACGCAACGGAACCCTAGTTCTGCTTTGGGAGTGTAAAATAGTTCAAACACTTTGGGAAAACATTTTAGTGTTTTTTAAATCTAAATCTACATCTCTTACCTGCACAATAACTTCACATCTATGTGTTGACCCTAAAGAAACACAAACATGTGTCCATACAAAGACTTAATCATAGCAGCTTTATTCATAATAACCAGAAACTTCAAGGAAACAATTTGAATGCCTTTCAATAAGTGAACAGATATACAAATTGTGACATATCCATATGAGAGAATACCACTCAACAATAAAAAGGAACAGATTACTGGTATTCAAACAAATATGGGTGAATCTCAAAAACATTATGCTCAGTGAAAAATGTCAACGCAAAACAGTGAAAGTTTTTAAATGATAACATCCAGAACAGGATTAGTTGAAAAAAATTTTTGATTTTTGTATCACTGCCCATCAAACATAATTGATGTGGTTACTAAAGACAATGTATTTATAAATGTATATCATGAGTCTTAAAAGTACCATATTTTTGATCCAGTAGTCTTTAATTTAGACAACTGTCTTCAAGAAAAAATAAAAGATTCAGACAAATACACATATAGAAAGTCATTGAAAATACTTTTAAGTTGCATATAATTTACATGTCCAACCATAACAGAGTGATCAAATATGACATACTCAGGACTACTTTGAAAAGGTTTTAATGGGATGCTGCTGCTGCTGCTAAGTCACTTCAGTTGTGTCCGACTCTGTGCAACCCCATAGACAGCAGCCCACCAGGCTCCCCCGTCCCTGGGATTCTCCAGGCAAGAACACTGGAGTGGGTCGCCATTTCCTTCTCCAATGCAGGAAAGTGAAAAGTGAAAGTGAAGTTGCTTCAGTCATGTCTGAGACTCTTTGTGACCCCATGGACTGCAGCCTACCAGGCTCCTTTGTCCATGGGATTTTCCAGGCAAGAGTACTGGAGTGGGTTGCCATTGCCTTCTCCTTAATGGGATGGGAAAATATTAATTGTAAGTGTTACATGAAGATAGCAGGATTCTCACCTTAGCATGCATGGTGTGATTCTCAAGATATATTTCTTCTCAAGGAAACTCCTCACCCGAACCAACTGGTTAATCATTCAGCCCAAATACATATATTTTTGTAAAACCCAAGTCACAAGTGACCATTGAATTTCATTAGACTTTACCCTGAAAAAAACTGTGGAGCAAGTCAAATATTGACAGTCATTTCTTGCAATTGAGAGAGTGGTGAGTACAGAGAGGCTGGGGCCTTGCCACCCTCCTCCCTGTCTGTCACAGCAGCCTCTGGAATAACTGGGTGTGTATACTCAGTTTTCTCCAAACAGTCAAGGGAAGACAGAGTGCAACCCACTACCCTCCAGCTTAATTCTTTTCAACACAGAATGCACTCATTGTAAATCAGCAGTCTTCTATTCAGAGGCCATAAGCCCTCACTGGAAAACTGTCGCTACTTAGCAAGAATAAGAAGCATTCAAATACATGAAAAATAATCTACCTGTTCACTCCTTCTCCATAGGAAGTATGGGAACAATTCAAGGAAAATTGTGTCATTTGTCATGGGCGTAACATGCTGAGAGCTCCAAGTCTGGGGAACACAAAGTATATTTCATATGCCTTCTGAACTTACCCATTATCCAATTGCTTATCATGACATAGCATATCTGTGTTAGGTAGGTCATGCTATATTCTTATTCCAGATTAAGAAATTAATCTAAGCTCTGATGAACTGAAAGAGGCAATGTGCCTGTCCTGACTATTCAAGTATATAAAAAACAGTGTGAAATTAGTGGAGAAAGGGATGATTTCACCCAACGTTACGTTGCCCAACATTACTGACAGTGAAATGGAGAATAAGATCCAAATTAAAGACCTAATTGATGTGGAACAAGAAGTTTCCAAAGAAGGAAACAAAATGTAGACTTTAAAACAGAACTGCTGTGGCAACAAATGGTTGGCACAGAGTTCTCACGCTGTGTCCTCACTCTTGTAGAATGATGCATGGAACATGACATTCTGAAGTACACAGAGCACACAGCAATTAGAGAATTCGCTCCCAGCCTGACGAGTCTATCCTTATCACAGTGATCAGAACACTGCTCATTCGACAACCTGTGCACCATTGGATTCCAGTGCTCAGCGTGGAGTAGGCATGAAATATATGTGCTGAGTGATGATTCAGTTCACTTCAGTTCAGTCGCTCAGTCATGTCCAACTCTTTACAACCCCATGAATCGCAGCATGCCAGGCCTCCCTGTCCATCACCAACTCATGAAGTTTACCCAAACTCATGTCCATCGAGTCTGTGATGCCGTCCAGCCATCTCATCCTCTGTCATCCCCTTCTCCTCCTGCCCCCAATCCCTCCCAGCATCACTGTCTTTTCCAATGAGTCAATTCTTCGCATGAGGTGGCCAAAGTACTGGAGTTTCAGCTTCAGCATCAGTCCTTCCAATGAACACCCAGGACTGATCTAGTGATGATTACATGAATGAAATGAAATCGGTGAATGACAGGCCCAGGTCTCACTTGAAAAGCCTTTGGTGTGAGGCTCTCAGTTTTATACTAGTGAAGATCTATTTCCAGAAGTTAGCTCTGTTTGGCCAGAACTAACTGTCCAAATGGTTCTGTTTGAAAGTGAAGTCGCTCAGTCATGTCCGACTCTGTGATCCCATGGACTATAGTCTACCAGGCTCCTCCATCCATGGGATTTTCCAGGCAATAGTACTGGAGTGGGTTGCCATTTCCTTCTCCAGGATGGTTCTGTTTACTATTCTCCTATTAGGTCAACAGTGCTGATTATGCACACAGTAGGCCAGTTAACTGTGCCAAGTTCCAAGGACAAAGATTGCAACCTCTCAATTGACTAGTTCAACACAGATACTCATTTGGAATCATTAAAATTTCCTAACTTATTAAAATATCAATGACATTTATGTGACAATGCACAGCTGATTGTGGATTTTGAACTGTTTCTCCTTTAGTTCATGAGTCAGGTTGGTTTGTGGGGCAATTGGATGAAGGTGGTCAAAAGGTACAAACTCCTGGTTATAAGATAAATAAGAACTGTTGAGGTAATGTATAATATGATGGCTACAGTTAACAATGCCACATGTATAATTGGAAAAAGAGTAGTTCTCCTCACAAGGGAAAAAATTTTATAGCTATATGAGATTATAGATGTTAACTAAACTTGCAATAATCATTCCATAACATCTACATGTGTTAAACTATTATGCTGTACACCTTAATCCAACAGTGTCATGTGTCAATGATATCTCAATACAACTGGAAGGTAGAAGTAAATAAGTAAATGCATACATACATATATATACTTCTAGTTTGACTCTGCCTGATTTAAATTGATTTTCGTTCACATAAACTCTTAAAATTGGAAAAAAAAAAAAACAGCTAACTCATTTTCCAGTATCTCATTTTAAAAGATGTTCAAGGAGAAGCTAGCAATTTTCTTTTGGAATACTAATTTTGTGGCTACCAATTCTTGTCATTTTTTAAGAGTACATTATGAAATGTAAGTGGAAATATTTAATATTTGGGGCTTCCCTGGTGGCTCAGATGGTAAAGCATCTGCCTGCAATGTGGGAGACCCAGGTTCTTAAATATTTAATATTTAAGACTATCAGGTCCCTTTAAAAAGAAAAATAGCAACTATAGTCAGAATAAAAGAGAGAAGTAGATTCTAAGTCAGTTCATCTCAAGGGCTTTCAATTACTGGGACAATTATTGTCATCAACAGACCATCATTCAAAGAAGCCCCCTCCTAGCTTGGCAATTGCTTTTCAAACCAAGTGCCAATTTGAAATATATAACAAGACAGCTCCTTTCTCAGATATAATTTTCCATATTTTACTTCTGTAAAGCTGCTTTTAGGAGTCCTGAGTTCAGTAAGAAGATAACATAGAACCAGTAGAACCAAATCTTTCTAAACTTTATATGGAAATATGAACATGCAAACAGTCAAGTATAAAGGCCAATGAATTTTCACAAGCTACCTTGAGACCAGATGAAGAAACAGATTATCAGCACCCCTGGGAATACCACCCTGTGCTCTCTTCTAAGAGCTAGTCACAAGAACGGTGGTCACTGTCGTAACATCTGACATCTAGGTATGTTTCATCTGTTCTGTATTTTATGTAAGAGAGTCATCCATGTTGTAATTTGTTGTTGTAAATTCTTTGTTCTTGCTGTTGTCTAGTGTTCCAGTGAATATATGGAATATACATTTATCAAGCCTACTGTGATAGGCATTTGAGTAGTTTCCAGTTTGGGACCTTGACAAATAATGTTGCTATGAATATTCTAGTACATATGTTTTGGTGAACATATGGACACACTTCTGTTGGGTATATAGCTAAGTGTGAAAATGCAAAGCCATAGGAATGCATATCTCCAACTTTAGTGAGTAATGTCAGTTTTCAAAAGAGGTTGTACGAATTTATACTCCACAGTGTCACATGAGACTTCCCTTTTACTTCACCTCATGTATTTAAATAATCAATGTACAAGTGCATCTCCTTAAGGGATTGGTACAAGAATGAAGGGTACGACAGGAAAACACCATCAGACACAAACAATGGATAAAAATCAATCTATCTCTGTGAAGGAAAGTAGTTATCTGCACATGGGAAATGAAACAGTATAGGGGGACAGCATAGTCCTAGGTGAAGGGAGGAAAAGGCAGGCAGGTTCCCATAGCCAAGAGTCTCCAACAAAGCTCCCAGTGGCCAGCGACACAAGTTGAGGTTCTACCATGAATTCCATCCACCTAGAGGAGCCTGGAGGGCTACAGTGTATGAGGTCATAAAGAGTCATACATGACTGAGCGACAAAGCGCAACAATAACAACCCCATCCTCAGCGGATCTTGTAGGTTCCCGGGTCACCACTGTTCTGGAAGCTCTGGCTAAATATTTTGTCTGCTCACCTTGGGCAGACAACTGGAAATTATCTGAATCCCAATACATACCTGAGTGTTTATTATTATTGTGAGAATTAGAAACATCAAGGCAATTTCTCAGTAAACCATATTCTTAGCAAAAAGCCCACCTGAGACACTTTCTCCAATGAACTATAAACTTGAGTGTACCATCTTGGTTCATCTTTTATCCCAGATATTAACACACTGTATATAACATGATATATTCTCAACAAATGCTTTTTGAACTGAACTAGGTAACACCTGCATGTGCACTCAGTTGTGTCCAACTCTTTGCCACTCTCAGATTGTAACCCACCAAGCTCCTTTGACATGGGATTTCCCAGGCAATAATACTGAGTGGGTTGCCATTGCCTCCTCCTCCAGGGATCTTCCTGACTCAGGGATCGAAGCCACAGCTCCTGCATCTTCTGCAGTATCATTATTCCCACTTTACAGCTGAGTATAGTGCCAGGCACATAGTAAGTCCCCAATGCTGGCGCTTCAGCGAAGTCTTACCCCAAAGCAGTGCCCTCTCCACTACACCACTCTGCTTGACAACACCATGCTGAAAATCAGTTTATATTGTGTGACCCCAAGGAATAAAATTCAGTTCAGTTCAGTTCAGTCGCTCAGTCGTGTCTGACTGTTTATGACCCCATGAATTGCAGCACGCCAGGCCTCCCTGTCCATCACCAACTCCTGGAGTTCACTCAAACTCATGTCCATCGAGTCGGTGATGCCATTCAGCCATCTCATCCTCTGTCATCCCCTTCTTCTCCTACCCCCAATCCCTCCCAGCAACAGAGTCTTTTCCAATGAGTCAACTCTTTGCATGAGGTGGCCAAAGTACTGGAGTTTCAGCTTTAGCATCACTCCTTCCAAAGAGCACCCAGGACTGATTTCCTTTAGAATGGACTGGTTGGATCTCCATGCAGTCCAAGGGACTCTCAAGAGTCTTCTACAACACCACAGTTCAAAAGCATCAATTCTTTGGTGCTCAGCCTTCTTCACAGTCCAACTCTCACATCCATACATAACCACTGGAAAAACCATAGCCTTGACTAGACGGACTTTTTTGGCAAAGTAATGTCTCTGCTTTTCAATATGCTATCTAGGTTCGTCATGACTTTCCTTCCAAGGAGTAAGCGTCTTTTAATTTCATGGCTGCAGTCACCATCTGCAGTGATTTTGGAGCCCGAAAGAATAAAGTCTGACACTGCTTCCACTGTTTCCCCATCTATTTCCCACGAAGTGATGGGACCAGATGCCATGATCTTCGTTTTCTAAATGTTGAGCTTTAAGTCAACTTTTTCACTCTCCTCTTTCTCTTTCTTCAAGAGGCTTTTTAGTTCCTCTTCACTTTCTGCCATAAGAGTGGTGTTATCTGCATATCTGAGGTTACTGACATTTCTCCTGGCAATCTTGATTCCAGCCTGTGCTTCTTCCAGCCCAGCCTTTCTCATGATGTACTCTGCATATAAGCTAAATAAGCAGGGTGACAATATACAGCCTTGACGTATTCCTTTTCCTATTTGGAACCAATCTGTTGTTCCATGTCCAGTTCTAACTGTTGCTTCCTGACCTGCATATAGGTTTCTCAAGAGGCAGGTCAGGTGGGCTGGTATTCCCATCTCTTTCAGAATTTTCCACAGTTTCTTGTGATCCACATAGTCAAAGGCTTTGGCATAGTCAATAAAGCAGAAATAGACGTTTTTCTGGAACTCTCTTCCTTTTTTGATGATCCAGCAGATGTTGGCAATTTGATCTCTGGTTCCTCTGCCTTTTCTAAAACCAGCTTGAACATCAGGAAGTTCACGGTTCATGTATTGCTGAAGCCTGGCTTAGAGAATTTTGAGCATTACAAAAAGAAAATAAAATTGGGGAAACAGATTTCATTTCAATATAAAACCATTTCTAATAGGCGGAGATGTCTAAATATCACTTGCTTCAGGGTGAAAGGGTTACTCGTTATGTCCACCTCTTTGTAACTCCATGGACTGTACCTCACTAATCTTCTCTGTCCAGGAGGAAATTCTCCAGGCAAGAATACTGGAGTGGATAGCCACGCCCTCCTCCAGGGGATCTTCCCAACCCAGGGACTGAACCCAGGTTTTCTGAATTGCAGGCAGATTCTTTCCCATCTGAGCCACCAGAGGGAAGCAAGGGTTACTACTAATAACAGTTACTTAGGAAGCACTTCCTATGCTCACTCCACAGAAGATATATATTGCACATAGCATACATGGAAAAGCAGAAACGCTTCTGGTTTGTGTGATCATCAAAGTGACAGCAAATGTATAATCCCAAAAGTGAAAGTAAAGCTGTAACTGTGAAAAGGGTACATGGTCTGTGATATAGTACAGAGGTGAAAAGGCTAAAGCTAAACTCCCACTTTCCCTAAGAAAGTGATATTTAAAGTTGACATCTAATGACTGGTTAACTAAAAGATAAAGATTGGTGGTCAGGGGAGCTGTTCCAAGCAAAGGTAGTTAACCAGAAGGAAGAGTGAAGTGTTTGAGGAACCACAAGGAGACTAGCATGACTGGAACAGAAGGCTAAGAGGGCTAGATTGGGCCAAATCACAAAGGGTCTCACAGGCTTTATTAGGGATTGGGGGCTTTATCCTGACATAACGTCCTGACTCTATCCATTTTTGGTAAGCAGCAAGCAGTAATAATCACTGCAGATGGTGACTGCAGCCATGAAATTAAAAGATGCTTACTCCTTGGAAGAAAAGTTATGACCAACCTAGATAGTATATTCAAAAGCAGAGACATTACTTTGCCGACTAAGGCCCGTCTAGTCAAGGCTATGGTTTTTCCTGTGGTCCTGTATGGATGTGAGAGTTGGACTGTGAAGAAGGCTGAGTGCTAAAGAATTAATGCTTTTGAACTGTGGTGTTGTAGAAGACTCTTGAGAGTCCCTTGGACTGCATGGAGATCCAACCAGTCCTTTCTGAAGGAGATCAGCCCTGGGATTTCTTTGGAAGGAATGATGCTAAAGCTGAAACTCCAATACTTTGGCTACCTCATGCGAAGAGCTGACTCATTGGAAAAGACTCTGATGCTGGGAGGGATTGGGGGCAGGAAGAGAAGGAGATGACCGAGGATGAGATGGCTGGATGGCATCACGGACTTGATGAACATGAGTCTGAGTGAACTCCGGGAGTTGGTGATGGACAGGGAGGCTGGTGTGCTGCAGTTCATGGGGTTGCAAAGAGTCGGACACGACTGAGCGACTGAACTGAACTGAAGCAGTAATAAGGACACAGAAAGTTAGTAAAGTGAGGAATTTTAAGATTCTGGTGAAGACTTGGTTGTAATGGCTAACCCTGGGATCAGTGCCAGTAAGGAAACAAATTAAGTCTGAAGGAGAAAGTAATGAGAGGCAGACAAAAATGTCAGACTGTCACCATGTGCAAAAATAATTCAATCAACAGAAGTAAGTAAAGGTGGTTGCAAAGGTAAGGTAACTATTACCATAAAACAAAGTTTCAGAATCTACCCAAATTCAGAGTAATTTTTACTGAGAAGCTCAAAGTCATATGAAGGTGACTAGAGTTAAGAACATCAAGAAAATATTTTGAAGCCATGGTGTTAGAAGGACTGGCACCATAAAATCAGAACCACTGAAGAAGACTGAGGAAAGAAAGAAGGATAGAGGAAAGAAAGAAGGATAGAGGAAAGAAAGAAGATAAATTTCAGATAGATGGTGAAGTCACTATGAAATGTGATGAGGGTTTCTTGAAGAGCAGGGAATCTGAGTGATAAAAGATGGAAAAGGACACTTGAGAATTACCAAAAAATATTTAAAATATTGATCAGACCTCCTCAAATCAAGAGTTAGCAGTCAAGTCACAACGGTAAATAAATAACACCTCTTAGGAGAAAAATTTTCAAATATTAACATAAAAAAGGCAGTGACTATAATTTGGAGAACTTCGTTTTCTTTATTCAACTTCTTATCACAGAAATGCAAGATTAACCAGTTATTTGTTTGTTTTTAGTTGTGGGTAGTATATACATGGGCTTCCTTGGTGGCTCACACAGTAAAGAATCTGCCTGTAATGCGGGAGACCCTGGTTCAATCCCTGGTTCAGGAAGATCCCCTGGAGAAGGGAATGGCAATTCTCCACTCCAGTTTTCTTGCCTGGTGAACTCCATGGACAGAGGAGCCTGGAGAGCTACAGTCTATAGGGTCACAAAGAGTCAGACACGACTGAGCGACTAACACACACACGGGATATAAACAGCTAACTTTTTTCAATTATAGGAATTAGAATATACAACCCTCAAGTGATCTAAAGAAATTCTATAAGTATTCTTCATAAAGAACTCCATCTCTTGTGCATTTCAGGCTGCAACTTCTAGATTAGAGTCATCTTGTCATTTTTCTAAAATGTATTGCAACATTACCGAGAATGAGGAAAGAGATGAAGGTGAAAAACCCCATCTGAAATGAGACCATTTTAATATCATCTGTGTGAGAGTGAGAATTCCACACTTTTTTTCAAGTGTGAAATGGATAGTAAGAAAGAGAATTTCTTGAACGTAATCATCTGCATATACGCTTTCTTGACCAAATGGAAAGGGTAGATCTATGTAAATCCAAAAATGTGAACTCTTAATGGAAAATAAGCATCATGCTCAGGCTGCCTAGTAGATGGTCCTCTGCCACACGACTTACACATTGTAAACCTACACTTGCCCAAGGACATCTCGGAAACTGCTCAAAATGCAGGAAGTGTCTGTTTCCAGCCAGCACATTTGTTCTCTGACTTCAGCTCCAGGCATTCCATATTTCCTCTGAGGCCAAGGCTTATAAATCAGATAAGATTGGTCATCTTGCAACAAAATGGATTTTTAAAATATGATTTTGAAGAGATTGGAAAGTGTAATACGACAGGTTTTTCAGTCTTCGAGGCTGAGAAACGGTTGTCTCATTGACGGCTCTTTTGAGAATGTAGTATTACTTCAGACACATGTAGACCTGTAACGGTAACACTTCCAGGAGCCATATCATTAGATGTTTTATTCCAGGGACTAAATGTCAGACACCAATTACATGATTTACTCCAAAAGATAAAATAATAATGACTTAAGGGCTCCAATTACTGCTTTTATTTTTGAGTTCATCACATTGTGATATATCCACAAAGAAAAGCCTTACTGATAAATTCCAGTGAAACTGAAGTATTCCAGTATAGGTACATGGTAAATAACAATATAGTTGTATGGTTCCCACTTTAAATGTCACTATCACCAAAGAAAAAAATCCAAACAAGTGCATTACAAAATGGTTCTATATTTGCATCTGCAGAAACAACGCACTTCTAGTCTTTACATTAAGATACACAGAATAAAAAACAGTTTTACAAAGTCGATACCTTGCTAAATTAATTCATCGCTATCTTTTCAGATATTCAAGCATTAGATGGCCTTTCATCTTTTCCCCCCATAACAGATTATAGGATACCCATTTACCCCTTCTCCCCACCCCCTGGTTTGCATTTGATGAGCAGAATTCATGCAAACTGGCTGCTCTTACAGGCTCATAAGGAGACGGCGAAATCTGGAACCAGGTGGAGGATGGCCAGTTAATTGGCTCTTTCTTCGCCAAACACCAGGGGACAGCTGGTTTGCATTGTTGTTCTAATGAGCTACGCTGAAATTGAAGCTGGGCACATTAGTTGGAGCTCTTCTGGTGCTATGTACAGTCTTGGAAATCATGCTGATCACTGCCAGAGGCTTTTGTGGTGAAAAGAATAGTTTCTATATTTTAAAAAATGCAATCTGATACTCGGAGAAGGCTGCAGTGTTTCTAGGTTGTCCCATCTCAGTCCTCCTGTTTCTAAATGGTCATTTCTTCTGCCACTGTTCCCTTGCATGGGCACACGTATCTGCTGTGAGTGGACACGTCTGAGCACCACAAGCACATACACTTTGTGGGGAATCCCCGGGAGACAGGGCAGCCCGGGTTCAACGGAGGCAGAATGAGTTTAAGAAGGCCTGGTACCCAAAGCCAAAGGCCAAAAGCCATTGTAAAAATAAGAATAAAGCACAGCTACAGAGTGGGCTTCCCAGGTGGTACAGTGGTAAAGGGAGATGGGAGGGAGGTTCAAGAGGGAAGGGATAGGTATACCTATAGCTGACCCATGTTGTTTGGCAGAAAACAACACAATTCTGTAAAGCAATTATCCTTCGATTAAAAATACATTAATTTTTTTAAAAAATGAATCTGGCTGCCAATGCAGAAGAGACTAGAGACCCCAGTTTGATCCGTGGGTGGGGGAGATCCCCTGGAGGAGGAAATGACAACCCACTCCAGTATTCTTGCCTGGAGAATCCCCTGGACAGAGGAGCCTGGGGGGCTACAGTCCACGGGGTCACAGAGAGTCAGACAGGGCAGAGCACACATGGAATAGCTTTGTAAATCATCTCTTTACGGGGCTGCCCAGTGTAGTGTTAACATCTTCCTTAAATATTTTAGAATAAAAGAAGGGGAAATGATTGGGATGTTCCCATTATAAATGTAAGATTTAGGAAATGTTAGTAAACTGACAAAAGTCCAGAATCATAAGAGTCTCTCCTCTCCCAATAATCCAGTCTCTAAGGTTCCTCACTAGTTATGCAGGTAAAGGCTCAACGTTTGTCCAGTCCCCTAACACCCAGTATAGCTGGGTCCCTTTTTCTTTTAATTTTTAGGAGAGACATGAGGTGTCTTATTTTTCTTCAATCAATATGAGCTGTTAAAGTGGTTCCAAATGGTATCAAAATACAAAAGATTTAATAAAATATTTAGGCTTTCAAACCTTTTCTTTTCAGGACAGTGAGAAGTCACACAAAGAATGAAGTTAAGCAACTATAAAAATATTGACTTGATGAAACTGAAAAGTTTTCTAGCAATAAATTGTATTGGTTCCTTGTATCTTGCTTTCACAAATTTCCTTTGCTTTTCTCTTTTACTGTGAAATTTAAGATCTTTGTATTTCCGCCTGGATCGAGTAAGTCTTCCCCTAAGCTACCTAGAGGAATGAGGTGTCCTCAACATCCACATACCTCAGCCTGCAACCTTCCATTGTAGGAGACTCGTCTAGATGATAATGAGCATGAAAAATTGATTATCTCCTACGTTGAACTGGTCTTTGTGCTTTTCAATGCACGAATCTGAATAGTTCCAGACAAGGTCTCAGAGCATAAACATGCCAGCAGTTCAATTAATAGAATAGTTAGAAGCAAGTCTAGAGGATGTTACCTATTTTCAGCAAAGAACTTCTCAAATAATTGATTCATATCAGCAATCCAACAGAAAAAGGGCCAGTGTGAATTTTTAACTTTCTATTTAAACTTCAGGTGGACTGTTTTCCTCAAATCCTCTATCCAAGGCAGAAGATCACAGGGTTTTCAGGCATTCCAAAACGTGAATTGCAATGACCTAGTCCTCTAATAAATCACCTCACAAAAGTATCTGATGGAAAAAGTAGTTAGGTGTTGGGGTTTTCTGGATCTTCATCTTCCTTCCAATTTTCTGTCCTTAGTTTTTTATATTCTCCCCATTTAAAAATGTGTTCCCTCCAAGATTTCAGCTGTATTCTATAACATCTCCCAAGCTATGGCTCTAGCCTTAATCCCTCTACAGAGCCAAGTATCCACAGGAAGTCTCCACCCGTGCTGCATTCTACCAAACCATGTTCTAATTTAGCATTCACAAACAATATGCTTCTCCTGGTTTCCCTGTTTCTATGAATGATGCCCATTCGTTTTTTATTATGCTGTAGTTCTCTCAATCATAACGTATTCTGCTATTCATGATTTTCTGCCTACTTCTATGGGCACCACTGCATTGAGACCTTTAAGGTAAGTGATGCTTTAAATAAACTCCTAGAAATTCCTTTTTTATATCTTTAAGTATTGTTATTTAACAACGTTGAATGAACAAATATATAGATGAACCATTCTATGGCACTTTATTAATGCTACTACTATGGAGTTATCAAGGGATTCCCTGGTAGTTCAGCTGGTAAAGAATCCATCTGCAATGCAGGAAACCCCGATTCAATTCCTGGATCGGGAAGTTCCTCTGGAGAAGAGATAAGCTACCCATTCCAGTATTCTTGGGCTTCCCTGGTGGCTCAGGTGGTAAAGAATCCACCTGCAATGTGGGAGACCTGGGTTCTATCCCTGGGTTGGGAAGGTCCCCTGAAGGAGAGCAAGGCAACACACTCCAGTATTCAGAATCGCCATGAATAGAGCAGCCTGGCGGGCTACAGTCCATGGGGTCACAAAAAGTCAGACACGACTGAATGACTAAGCACAGTACAGCACATGGGGCTATCACATTCAAGTTTGAAAATGAATATGAAAACTCAGCAATATCACTATCAAAAGTGGATAAAATTGGCAAAATATGGATTGAATACTTGATAGTATTAATATTAACTTTCCTAAATTTTGTTGTTGCTAAATGTTAGAATGCTATGTGGTTGTACATTAGAATGTCCCTGTTCTTGGGAATTATGTGCTAAAATATTTAGGGGCGAAAATGTTAAGAAACTACTGAGCAACTTAGCACGCACACACACAAGTCACATGGTAGCTATCAGTATGGTTGATGCTGGAAGTAATGACTTTATCTTTAAAATAAAACTGCTAAATAATATGCTAAATTCAGATTCTGTAGGATGTGCACTGTGTGTAAGCCGCTGCAGTCATGTCTGACTCTTCGCTACCATATGGACCATAGCCCACCAGGGTCCTCTGTCCATGGGATTTTCCAGGCAAGAATACTGGAGTGGGTTGCCATTCCTTCCTGCAGGGTATCTTCCCAACCCACGGATTGAACGTCCCTTACATCTTTGATCCCCAGATCAGGAAGATCCCCTGGAGAAAGAGATGGCAACCCACTCCAGTATTCGTGCCTGGAGAACTCCATGGACAGAGGAACCTGGAAGGCTACAGTCCATAGGGTCACAAAGAGTTGGACACAACTGAGTTACTAATAGACTTGGTAGACTTTAGGGGCCATGTTAGGAAGTAAAGGACAACTTGACCACTGCTTCCTCCTGAGCCATCCTATTAATATTTTTACCTGCTTTGTATATTAAGGCTCTGGGTAATATTTCATTTGAAAAATTAGGTCCAGGCCAATCATGAAGATAACAAAACTGAGGCCAGAAATGCTGAGTGACTCCACTATTATATTGAAAATGGATAACCAACAAGATTCTACTGTATAGCACAGGGAACCCCATACAATGTTCTGTGGCAGCCTGGATGGGAGGGGAGTTTGGGGGAGAATGGATACATGTGTATGAATGGCTAACTTCCTTTGCTGTCCATCTAAAACTATCACAACATTGCTAACTGGCTATACCTCAAATATTCAGTATTCAATATATTCAATAGTCAAAGTCTTCCTAACTGGTCAATGCAAAGAAATAGGAAAAACAATAGAATGGGAAAGACTAGAGATCTCTTCAAGAAAATTAGAGATACCAAGGGAACATTTCATGCAAAGATGGGCACAATAAAGAACAGAAATGGTATGGACCTAATAGAAGCAGAAGATATTAAGAAGAGGGTGCAAAAATACACAGAAGAACTGTACAAAAAGATCACAATGACCCAGATAACCACGATGGTGTGATCACTCACCTAGAGCCAGACATCCTGGAATGCAGAGTCAAGAGGGCTTTAGGAAGCATCACTACAAACAAAGCTAGTGAAGGTGATGGGATTCCAGCTGAGCTATTTCAAATCCTGAAAGATGATGGTGTAAAAGTGCTGCACTCAATATGGCAGCAAATTTGGCAAACTCAGCAGTGGCTATAGGACTGGAAAAGGTCAGTTTTCATTCCAGTCCCGAAGAAAGGCAATGCCAAGGAATGTTCAAACTACCACACAATTGCACTCATCTCAGATGTTTTCAAAGTAAATCTCAAAATTCTCCAAATGAGGCTTCAACAGCACATGAGCCAAGAACTTCCAGATGTTCAAGCTGGGTTTAGAAAAGGCAGAGGAACCAGGGATCAAATTGCCAACATCCTCTGGATCATAGAAAAAGCAAGAGAGTTCCAGAAAAACATCTACTTCTGCTTTATTGATTACGCCAAAGCCTTTGACTGTGTGGATCACAACAAACCATGGAAAATTCTTCAAGAGATGGGAATACCAGAACACCTGACCTGCCTCCTGAGAAATCTGTACACAGGTCAAGAAGCAACAGTTAGAACTGGACATGGAACAACAGACTGGCTCCAAATTGGAAAAGGAATACGTCAAAGCTGTATATTGTCACCCTGCTTATTTAACTTATATGCAGAGTACATCATGCAAAATGCCAGACTAGATGAAGCCCAAGCTGGAATCAAGATTGCTGGGAGAAATGTCAATAACCTCAGATACGCAGATGACACCATCCTTATGGCAGAAAGTGAAGAAGAACTAAAGAGCCTCTTGATGAAAGTGAAAGAGGAGAGTGAAACCTGGCTGAAAACTCAAAACATTCAAAAATCTAAGATCATGGCATCTGGTTCTATCACTTCGTGGCAATGGAGAAACAATGGAAACCATGACAGACTTGATTTGGGGGGCTCCAAAATCACTGCAGATGGTGACTGCAGCCATGAAATTAAAAGACGCTTGCTCCTTGGAAGGAAAGTTATGACCAACCTAGACAGCTTATTAAAAAGCAGAGACATTACTGTACCAACAAAGGTCCGTCTAGTCAAAGCTATGGTTTTCCCAGTGGTCATGTATGCATGTGAGAGTAGGACTATAAAGAAAGCTGAGCGCCAAAGAATTGATGCTTTTGAACTGTGGTGTTGGAGAAGACTCTTGAGAGTCCCTTGGACTTCAAGGAGATCAAACCCATCAATCATAAAGGAAATTAGTCCTGAATATTCATTGGAAGGACTGATGTTGAAGCTGAAGCTCCAACACTTTGGCCACCTCATTTGAAAAATTGACTCATTAGGAAAGACCCTGATGCTGGGAAAGATTGAAGGCAGGAGGAGAGGGGGATATCAGGGGATGAGTTGGCTGGATGACATCACAAACTCAATGGACATGAGTTTCAGCATGGTCTGGGAGTTGGTGATGGACAGGGAAGCCTGGCATGCTGAAGTCCATGGGGTCACAAAGAGTCACGACTGAGCGACTGAACAGAACTGATACTTCAATATAAAATAAGTTTTTTAAAAAGGTAGGATTTAAAAAAAAAAAGGAATGTTGAGCAACTTATCTAGTCCACACAGCAATATCAGAGCAAGACTGGAACCCAGGGAGCAGATACTGAAACTCTCTGTGTTCTTTCCACAGCAGCAGATATTCCAAGACCTGCCTAACCATCTAAATGACCTAGAGAGCTCATTCAAGGAAAAACTCCTATGCCTCCCTCCAGGGATTCCAATTCAGCAGGTTTGAGCTGAGGTCTGGGAATATGTATTTAACCAGATGTCCCAGGTGATTCTGATTCAGCCAGTCCACAGGCCAGCATTTAGGAACCACCGATGCCTCTATTAATTCATGCATTAAATCTCACAAAAAATGCAATTTGTACTTATCAAAGCCAAGAACAGGGCTCAGCCTCTTGCCACTCAGGATCCTGATCTCAGCTGGTTCAGGAGTTCAAAAGTCTTAAAAGTTGATTTAGCACCAATGAGAAAAGTGATTTATGGTCTCCCTGTGTCTGTGTCTATGTGTGTGTGTGTGTGTGTGTCTGTACTTGCTTCTGTATATGTATGTGTGTATGTGTGCATTTGTGTGTATGTGTGTATGCGTGTCTGTGTGTATATGCATGTGTGGGTCTGCCATGTGTGTCTATTTGTGTGTGTGTCTGTATGTGTGTATATGTGTATTTGTGTGTACATGTGTATGTGTTTCTGTGTATGTATGTAAGTGTATGTGTCTGTGTCTGTAGGTGTCTGTGTGTGTGTCTGTGTGTGTATGTGGTCTGTGTGTATGTCTGTGTGTATTTGTGTGTCTACATGTGTATGTGTGTGTGATTGCATGTATGTGTGACTGTGTATGCCTGTATGTGTATCTGTGTATTTGTGTGTATGTGTGGTCTGTGTGTATGTGTATGTGTGGTCTGTGTGTATGTGTGTGTCCGTATGTGTGTCTGTGTATTTGTGTATGTGTCTATATGTGTGTATATGTTTGTGTGCATGTACACGCATGCTCCCTAGGGATAGCTCTCACAGGCTAGGGAAACAGCACATCTGCCTTGGCCTTAAGGCCTCTTCCAGATGGCTCCTAAATACAATGGAGGAATCAGCCTGTCAAAATCCTACATATCCCCCCACACTGATCTAAGCAACTGGGGACTTTTAATGAGTCTCTGGAATAGGAAAAGAACTTACTGGGTGCAGGAGACAAAGAAGAATGGTGCCACTGTCCCCCTGGCTTTTCCCTGCTCCCTCCTCTCTCAACATGAGCCCCGCAGCAGAAACTCTCAGGGAGAGGTGTAGCTGATCACCCTTTCAAGGTGTGCATCACGTGCTGGCAACACTAAACTGGCAGTATGGTCCCTCCCGGGGAGAAAAGGAGAAGCATGTGGGGAAATGCCAGTCACAGCAGCCCCACCTCCAGACACGAGCCTCCATCCTTTTATCATGTACGGTCCACTGGGTAAGCATCACTTGCAACCGATAGGTCACTGGTGGGCTGCCGTCTATGGGGTCGCACAGAGTCGGACACGACTGAAGTGACTTAGCAGCAGCAGCAGAAGCAGCAGGAGCAGCAGGGTCTACGCTCATTCCTGAAAAACTACTCTGCCCAGCCTCCTTGCCGTTAGGCAGGGTCAGTGAATGTGTGTGCTAAGTTGCTTCAGTTGTGTCCAACTCTGTGCAGCCCCACATACTGTAGCCCACCAGGCTGCTCTGTTCATGGGATTCTCCAGACAAGTATACTGCAGTGGGTTGCTGTGCCCTCCTCCACAGGATCTTCCCAATCTAGGGATTGAACTCACACCTCTTGTGTCTCCTGCCTTGGCAGACGGGTTCTTTACCACTTGGGAAGCCAGGTCAGTGAGTAATTCTGGCCAGTGAACTCTATGTAGAGGCACCACAAGTCCCTTCCAGGAAAAGGCAGGGAGAAGCTTCCACTCAACCCCCTGGCTCTGTCTTTCCCTGTCACTGTGCGATGGAATCCATGTGCTGATACACAGAAATGCTCAAAAGCAGCAGGTGGGATTCTTAAATTGCTGCTTAGGACCGAACAGAACTGCCCTATAGAGCATCAGGGTCTGCAACACATTATGCATGATCAGGAAATGATTCTTCACTGCATCAACCCACTGAGACTGCAAGGTTAGTTTGTTTCCTGAGCAATCCTTAGCCTGTCCTGTCTCCTCTCCTCCTCTCCCTAACCCTATCCCTCTCTGCTCCTATGTGTCTCCCCAACATTGTTACATCAGAATCAGGGGCTTCAATCTCACTGACCAGCTCCTCTGTGGGATCTGAAGTATTACTGGATCCCCTGGTTTGTGATGTTATCTATCAAGTCAGCGAATGAAATTAAGACTAAACATCTGTTTTATCTTAATCCACAGATCAAAGGAAACAGAAAGTAAAAGAGACAGAGGTCCCTGTGAAGTCCCAACATGACTCTGGTTTCAGGTTCTGAAGCAAGACTGATTGTCTTTTCTTGATAAATGCCAGCTCCATTACTAAAGTAGAGGCTTAAGGCTGCTCTAAATCAGTCCAGGTCCTTGGACAACAGTCCCCAACCTTTTCGGCACCAGGGACCAGTTTCATGGAAGACAGGTTGTCCATAGACCAGGGAAGGGGGGTTGGTCTTGGCATGATTCAAGTGCATTAGATTTATTGTGCACTTTATTTCTACTATTATTATATTAACTCCACCTCAGATCATCAGGCACTAGATCCCAGAGGTGGGGACTCCTGCTTGGATATATTCAAAATCCTTCATTTCACAACAGACGCAAATACAGGCTTAAGCCATTGTGAGTTAAGG
Source organism: Capricornis sumatraensis (assembly GCF_032405125.1). Lineage (NCBI taxonomy): Eukaryota > Metazoa > Chordata > Mammalia > Artiodactyla > Bovidae > Capricornis > Capricornis sumatraensis. The sequence goes on along the minus strand of NC_091089.1, from coordinate 38,621,329 downwards.
CTTTCTGTTCACAGCAGTAATTCACAAAACTCCCACACTCCCCTGTACAAAGGTAAACTCTGAGACCCATGGCTATCTTAGAAGTGGCCTTTGTATGACTCAGAAAATAGACATAAGACATGCTGATGTCCTTTCAGAGCTACACCAACAAGCCCGGGTGTGTTCCATCAAGCCTTATGAGTAGAACCTACACAGAAGGTGGATGATGCCCTTGCAGGTCCTGTGGGTTAAGTGAAGGAACCATGGTTCACACATGTAAGGAAACCCTCCAAGATGAACTGCAGCAGGGCTTCACGCCCCCAGCATAACCATGACCCAACAAAACCAATGACAGCAGAAGTCCCATATAAAGGTGGTCCAAGAGGTGAGGAGAAGGACCTTATCAAGGTAGGCTTGCAAGCAGCTGAAAATCTCGGTGGACAAAAATCATACAGGTGTTTTAGCCACTCTCTCCCACAAACAGTGATGCCGACCATGACTGAAATGTTGCAGACTGCTGATGGGGAATAAATGGGGGATTGACTTCTCCTGCCCTGCGATGTGATCCACAATAGTGAAATCAATTTCCAAATACTAACCAAAACCAACTGTTTGTGTGTGTTCAGTCATTCATGATGACTCTTTGCATCCCCATGGACTGTAGCCTGCCAGGCTCCTCTGTTGATGGAAACAGGCAAGAATACTGGAGTGGGCTGCCATTTGCTCCTACAGGGGGATCTTTCCAACCCAGGGATCGAACCTATGTGTCTTGCATCTCGTGCAATGGCAGGTGGGTTTTTACCACTGAGCCATCAGGGAAACCAAAACCAACTACATATATGGGAAAGGAGCAGTCACTCAGATCCCAGCACAGGAGCTCAGGCATCACCATTGTGGCTCCAGGTCTCAACTCAAATCAAACGAGTGCATCACCTTAGTGGGAAAGTCCATTCTCCTAGGACAAGGAGTCCACCCTTCTGAAATCAAGACTTTGTCCTGAAAGCAAGGGCCAGCCACAGTCCCTATTCCCAGGAACATTCCTCTAACTTCTCCTTTTCAAGGTAACTCAAAGTTTAATACAAGGACTAAAATCTCAGATAGCTTTAAGCAAAGAAAGAAATACAGGGGGAAACTCTAAGGTCCTCTTCTAAAACTTAGGACCTAGTGTTCTATGACAGGAGCTCGATAACACCTTGTGCTACTTTTCATGATTGGAAGAAGCATTTTCTGCACATAACTCCACCCACAGTTAGATACGCACAATACATCTGCTCAGATTTCTGCTAAGTCATGATGAAATTCATATCTAAACCTCATGCTGAGGGATCATATATTACTAGAGTCTTCTGATTTCAAAGCCCCTTCACCAGGCCAACTCTGTTTTAGTTGAATAATTATTTAAATGTGTGCTCATAGGAAATATTATCCAATTACAGAGAATGAGCAAATGCAATTAAATAAAGCTATGGCTCCTCATGAGCACATAATGATCTGAGATGTTTGGCCCCAGGAAATGTGCAGAGAGTGGACATTAATCTCTGTCCACTGATTCAGGTGTGCAAAATAATCAATTTTTTAATAAATAAACTTAATTTCTGGCTCGGTCCCCATCCTGCAGCCTGGTGAGGGATGCCCCGTCCTCCGGGGTCATGTGGAGGTCATCTGTCTTGCTGCCTTCATCAATTATCATCCACTGTCATGGATTACATGGTCCTGTAGGATCCAGAAACTTCTTGTGGCTTCTATGCTCTGCCAAAGGTAGACAGATGCATGTAAAGCTGGACACTCCAAGCCTGAGGTCAGGCCCTTTCCTTTGTACCAGGCAGTCTTCTCTTGGAATCTCGGTGCCTCACAATTACCCCATGAAAATGGGCCTGGGTCCTCACTGCTTCTGGACTCACAGGGAAGAATTACATCTTCAGTCTCGTAGAAGTCCATATTTCCCTCCTGCTTCTTCCAAATCAGCCCAAGTCTTCCTATAAACCTTCCCTTCTCTTCTCCTTCTATCACCTCTGCAAACCATCTCATCCTCTTGTGAACTGAGATTTTCAGCTACAAACATAATAATGCATCACAGGCTATTTCTGTGTTCAGTGATCCAACTGAGGAACAAAGTATCTCAACCCTTGAGGTAAAAACATAAAAGCAAGTCCAAGCATACAGAACATTCTCTAATCTGTTGTGATATATTCCAATAAATACTAAACTATTTTTAGAATCTGACCACAGACCACTAAACAAGAAGGGTAAAATATCAGAGGTAAATTAGGGGGTAAGAAAAGAATTTTGAATAATTACAATGCACAGCCTATTTGATAGCCTTTTTTCCACCAATTAGCATCACTCAATTAAATCAGATGAATTTTCATTTAGCCCACTGGATTCAAGATTCATTAAAACAATTGAATGACTTCCATTGAGATTTTTTTTTCCTTCTCCTCATACACACCCCATCAGATTGGCTCACATCCCCACTGAAAGGCTGTTGGCAGCTCCAAATAAACTATATTCAAGTTATTCTCATATTTCTGCTAACTCAGCCTAGTTGTTTTTTGGTCTTTTTTTTTTTTTTTTTTTTGGCTAAAAGATAGTATCTCCAAGTGTTCATAAATATGCATGTAGGAGAACTTTTAAAACCTAGATTTTTTTTTTCAGTCTTCCAGGAATTTTCAAAGTCACAGATCTCTGGCTAAGAAAAAATACAAGTAGTCAGTCACCATGTCAAATTTACTAGCACTCAAAGAATTGCAAGATCAAAGAACAATGAGCCACCTACCATTTACCTGCTATGGAACTGGCACTTTTTTAAGTGCTATGGATGCCCCAGTGAGACTGAAGGGAATCAGGAAGGGCACTTTCATATGCCGTTGGTGGAGAACAAGTGAGCTGTAGATAAGGCAGCACTAGGTACTGTAAAGGATGAACCCCTGATCTCAATGGCTTTGCACAATGAGTAATGAGTAGCTTTTACTTAGAGCTTCAAGTGGATAATCCTGATCGGTGGAAGGGCTCTCATCCTTTGACTTGGAAAAAGAATGACAGAATCTGATGGACAGAGTCTCCACCATCTTCTGTGTGGCTTCCAGGTTAACACAGGCATCAACACCCAGCTGCGAAATGGGAAAAGAGGGAGACCATGAAGAAGGTACACCAAGAAGTGACACATATAACTTCAGCTAGGAGTTCAAGGATGAGAATCAGCCATTTGGGTGCACTGAGATGCAAAGAGGGCTGGGAACTGCTGTTCCCCAGCAACAAACCTATGCTATGGATAGACGATGTCCAATGTTCCTACATGCCGTTTCTGCCAGGGCTCAGAAATAGGCTGGGAACCATTCCTCAAAGGTGTGTAATTCTGTTACAAGTATGATGTCCAAGAACCCTATGAAACTGTGTTATGATTCTCCTACTGGTACACGAGTTTGTGTATGATAAGTAGCTTCAGTCGTATCCAGCTCTGTGACCCCCATGGACTTTAGCCTGCCAGGCTCCTCTGTCCTTGGGATTCTCCAGTCAAGAAAACTGGAGTGGGTTGCCATGCCCTCCTCCAGGGGATCTTCCCCACCCAGGGACTGAACCTGCTTCCTTTGTGTCTCCGGCATTGGAAGGCAGGTTCTTTACCACTAATGCCACCTAAGAAGCTCTCTCCTTTTTGGCTCTTGCCATAAATTGCACATGATATTATTTTTCATTACTGAAACCCCTATCATCAGAGGGTCTGCTGAGATACATGGTCTCACAGGCCAGGTTGCTTGAACTGCAGCCCAGATCTGCTGCATAGCCCTTTCCTGCTCTGATCCTAATGAAAAGCTGACAACTTTTCCTGCCCTGTGCTCAGTTGCTCGGTGGTATCCGACTCTTTGCAGCCCCGTGGACTGTAGCCTGCCGGGTTCCTCTGTTCATGGGATTTCCAAGCAAGAATACTGCTATTTCCTTCCCAATCCAGGGATCGAATTAGTATCTCCTGTTTGGAAGGAGGCTTTTTACCACTGTGTCTATTTAATGTACAGAAATGCCCAGAAGCTGACAGGCTGACAGGATGACAGAACAGCCTATTGAAAGCACAGCTGAGGTGCCAATTCAGAAAAACTACCAGCCAAGAGCCAGGCTCCAGGATATGGTACGTATTTTAAATCAATGATGTTTCCATGAGTAGTGTGTCCATAGCAGGTGGAATATATGGGTCTGAGAACTAAGGAGTAGAATCAGGAATAGCCCCACATACCATTATTCCTAGAGTCCCATTTTGGGAGTCTATATTTTCTGGCCTCATAACTTGGGGCTTTGTGACTTTACAGGTCCTGGTACCCAAAGAAGGAATGCTTTCTTCAATGGACACAGCAGGAGTTGCCTTGAACAGCAAGCTGTAGCTTCCCCCTGGCCACTATAGGTTCCTCATACCAAGGGCTTAGACCCCTTAGGAATGAAGATCTGAGTTACAGCAGCAAGTAAAGCCACTAAGACCAGCAAAGAGATCATTGAAGGGTGGTAGGAACCGAGAATAGACAGTAGAGGAGGGTGATGATGAATATCAATTGTGGCCCTAAGACTTGCTGTACGTACAGGGAAATTGCTTGTCAAATTACCTTTCTTTTTTAAGTTTACATCAGGGAGGAAAAAGGCCCACTGGAATCCTGGAGGAGTTGCTTCCAGAACTAACACTAAGAAGTGGATGAAAATGGCCCAAGGGATGGACTGTGGTGACTGTCCACAGGGTAGGATTTGCTGGGTAGGATTTGCTACCCAGACCCCCAGAGGAATGCAAGACTTACTCCCGGCCTCTGCAAGTGCTGAAACCAGAAGCCCTCAGCTCTCAGACACCTGTGTAGACCTGCCTCTGCTGAAGAGAGCTGTCTCACCCAAGGTCATACCTCCTTCCTGGGATGGCCAGGATCTGACAATTGATTAACATGGAAGTGTATTGACCTGGTCCCTGGTTCCCCTCAGGACAACTCTCAAGAATCGTCCCAGGTTCAGAACTCTCCAGAAAGTTGGCTGAGACCTCTGCTGAGATGTATCACAGCTCAACCTCTCCCTCTGCCCAGTCCTGCTTCTGGAATGTTCCTGTTTGCTTCTCTTCATTTCAGAGTCTTTTTTTCAGGGAACTCAGCTCATGATATATACCAAAATACAGGCAACCAAAACCATTTGTGTACAACAGATAAGTTCTCTCCTTTGAATGGTACTTGATAAACACCAATATGTTCACTGTCCAACTTGCTTACAACATTCTCTACTGTTAATAATCATCATTTGATCCCTGGGTTGGGAAGATACCCTGGAGTAGGAAATGGCAAGCCAGTCCAGTATTCTTGCCTGGAAAATTCCATGGACAGAGGAGCCTAGCAGGCTATAGTCCACAGAGTTGCAAAAAGCTGGACATGACTCAGCACACACACACACACAATAATAGACAAACAAAAATATAACTGAGTTGTCATAGTTTCTTTTTGTTAAATATAAACATTGATGAGACACCATTTATTGTAAGGGGTCATCTTTCAAGGTGGTTCCAGATTTCCAGAGTTCAACTAGACTTTTTCTTCAAAGATGACTCACTATCAACCTCAGATAAAATCCCTGATTAATTCTTGCTTCGAAAGTAAGTAACTGCCAAAACTGTTCCAAACTGGGAAAGGAGTACGTCAAGGCTGTATATTGTCATCCTGTTTATTTAATTTATATCCAGAGTATATCACAAGAAATGCCAGGTGGTCTGGATGAAGCACAAGCTGGAATCAAGATTGCCGGGAGAAATATCAATAATCTCAGATATACAGATGACACCACCATTATGGCAGAAAGCAAAGAGGAACTAAAAAGCCTCTTGATGAAAGTGAAAGAGGAGAGTGAAAAAGCTGGCTGCAAATTCAACATTCAAGAAACTAAGATAATGGCATCCGGTTTCATCACTTCATGGCAAATAGATGGGGAAAAAATGGAAACTGTGACAGACTTTATTTTCTTGGGCTCCAAAATCACTGCAGATGGTGACTGCAGCCATGAAATTAAAAGATGCTTGCTCCTTGGAAGAAAAGTTATGACCAACCTAGACAGCTTATTAAAAAGCAGAGACATTACTTTGCCAACAAAGGTCCATCTAGTATCGGTACTCTTGCCTGGAAATCCCATGGATGGAGGTGCCTGGTAGGCTGCAGTCCATGGGGTCGCTAGGAGTTGGACACAACTGATCGACTTCACTTTTACTTTTCACTTTCATGCATTGGAGAAGGAAATGGCAACCCACTCTAGTGTTCTTGCCTGGAGAATCCCAGGGATAAGGGACCCTGGAGGGCTGCCATCTCTGGGATCGCATAGAGTTGGACACAACTGAAGTGACTTAACAGCAGCAGCAGTCAAAGCTATGGTTTTTCTGGTAATCATATACGGATATGAGAGTAGGACCATAAACGAAACTGAGTGACAAAGAATTGATGATTTTGAACTGTGGTGTTGGAGAAGACTCTTGAGAGTCCCTTGGACTGCAAGGAGATCAAACCCATCAATCATAAAGGAGATCAGTCCTGAATATTCATTGGAAGGACTGATTCTGAAGCTGAAGTTCCATTACTTTGGCCACCTGATGCAAAGAACTGATTCCTTGGAAAAGAACCTGATACTGGGAGAGACTGAAGGCAGGAGAGGGGATGACAGAGGACGAGATGGTTGGATGGCATCACCAACTCAATGGACATGAGTTTGAGCAAGCTCCAGGATCTGGTGATGGACAGGGAAGCCTGGCATGCTACAGTCCATGGGGTTGCAAAGAGTCAGACATAACTGAATGACTGAACTGAACTGCCGAAAAGATTAACTACACTTCCAGTGGGCTTGCCCTTTCCATTACCAGGTTACTCTCTGGTTTTCAGCAGCAGTACCTGGGGTCAGATCATGGCTTGTGATTTCCTGAAGTTCCCTGTTTTAAGATCTCCCATCTTGACTGTCCTAGAAAAACAAAAGGTACAGAAGAACTCTCTTCAACCTCCTCAGTTCATTTTTTCCTGAAAAGCACTGTACTATTACCTAGGTTGGTCCTCTACCCACATAAACACTCTGGATCTTTTAATTTCTAGAAAAAACAAAAGAGCTACTGTTTTCTAACCCTTCTCATCTCTGTTCCCTTAACATGGCACTTCCCCTAAAAGATTGCTGTCTTTTCCAAACTCTGGAAGTACATGAATTTATATGTCAATTAATTTCAGGTAGAAAAACAGTAATTCAACTAGATGTGAAACTACAAATCTGTACAAATAACAGAAAGTTCCAAGTACAACCCAGCCCGCTCCATATCAAAATGGTGCCAGAGAAATTAGGTAAGTAAGTTTAGAGAAGAGACGAGAGGATAAAAGGATAGTTCTGAGTGCTGTACCATTTATGTCATCCAGGACTTACACATGTCCCAGTGTTGAAGACTTTTCATTAAGAAATGGTCCTGTTCATAATCAAAATGGTAGTAATAAATGAATGGCTTCTCTGTTTTCCCCTCTACACCAAACCAATGCCTAGACTAAAAACAATCAATAATCCTGATATAAAATAACCATAGTTGAGGAGTTTAGGGGTCTTGGTCCAGACATGCTGCTGAAGATGACCAACCTGTATCTCCTGACATCTCCTTTTCATCATCTGTTTACAAAAATGGGGAAAATAGAAAGTGAAAGTCGCTCAGTTGTGTGTGACTCTTTGCAATCCCATGTACTATACAGTCCTAGGAATTCTCCAGGCCAGAATACTGGAGTGGGTAGCCTTTCCCTTCTCCAGAGAATCTTCCCAACCCAGGGATTAAACCCAGGTCTCCCGCACTGCAGGCGGATTCTTTACCAGCTGAGCCACAAGGGACACCCAAGCATGTGTTACCTTGTAGAGGCAACAGTTTTAAAATGCTTTATTATTTGAAAAATAAACTTTAAAGGTAATTTCTAAGTTTCTATCCAAAGTTAAAATTTTGTGAACTAACCTGTTGTCATGGTGAGCTAAACTGCATTAGTTAATCAATCCCAACCCATGTGTGTGCTTAGTCACTCAGTCGTGTCCAACTCTTTGCAACGCCATGGACTGTAGCCTACCAGGTTCTTCTGTCCATGGGATTTCTCAGGCAAGAATACTATCAGTTCAGTTGAGTTCAGTTGCTCGGTCGTGTCTGACTCTTTGCGACCCCATGAATCGCAGCACGCCAGGCCTCCCTGTCCATCACCAACTCCCGGAGTTCACTCAGATTCACGTCCATCGAGTCCGTGATGCCATCCAGCCATCTCATCCTCTGTTGTCCCCTTCTCCTCCTGCCCCCAATCCCTCCCAGCATCAAAGTCTTTTCCAATGAGTCAACTCTTTGCATGAGGTGGCCAAAGTACTGGAGTTTCAGCTTTAGCATCATTCCTTCCAAGAAATCCCAAGGCTGATCTCCTTTAGAATGGACTGGTTGGATCTCCCTGCAGTCCAAGGGACTCTCAAGAGTCTTCTCCAACACCACAGTTCAAAAGCATCAATTCTTCGGCGCTCAGCCTTCTTCACAGTCCAACCCTCACATCCATACACGACTACTGGAAAAACCATAACCTTGACTAGACGGACCTTAGTCGGCAAAGTAATGTCTCTGCTTTTGAATATGCTATCTAGGTTGATCATAGCTCTCCTTTCAAGGAGTAAGCATCTTTTAATTTCATGGCTGCAGTCACCATCTGCAGTGATTTTGGAGCCCAAAAAAACAAAGTCTGACACTTTCCACTGTTTCCCCATCTATAGTGGGTTGCTATTTCCTTCTCCAGGGTATCTTTCAGACCCAGGGATCAAACCCATGTCTCCTGCTTGGCAGGCAGATTCTATACCAGTGAGCCCACTTAAGCCACCTAGCCTATGGTATTTGTTACAACAGCCCAAGTTAACTAAAACACACTCCATTTTCTTTGCCTAATTAACTCCTTCTTTTCCTTCAAATATCAGCTCAAAACTACTTTTTTCAGGGAACTCTTCTGTGATTCATAGGCTTTCTGTTACAAGTTTTCATGGTACCTCATACATTTTCTTTATACCACTTATTACAGTTTGTAATGATGAATGAAACAGTTATTTATTCAGTATTTCTCTTTCTTACCAGAAAGTTTTATAGGGCTAAGACTTCTGTTTGTTATTCATTTTACTCCTGACACTTCACTCAGTGCTTAGCGCATAACAGATGTTTATTTCTTTAACAGATGGATGAATGGACGGATGAGTAAAAGCAGGGGAAAGAGATGAGGCATTTTTCTCTTTTCTTTTGCTCAAAAACCTACACATTTTTTTCTTTTAACTTTATTACACTGTGACTGTGAAGAAATAATTTGTGACTGCTGTTCAAATTTCATCAATTTTAGAAGAGAAAAGGTATCATTTCTGCTTATCAAATTAAACTGTTAAGAACAATCACTTGCTACTTCCATGACAGTTATAAGATGTCAAGTAAAATTGACAGTGTTGATAGTCTTTCTGGGGAAATTATTAGCAGGTCAAGGACGCTTCGAGAGGCTAAGCAATATTTGGGATACTCTCCAGAAATGAGATACCAGCCCTGAGCATCATGCAGTGGAAAAGTCGTGAATCATCAACAGCTTTACTTCTCTGTAATGATCCTAGTCAAGTGCCTCACATACTTCAATCTTAGACCTTTAATGAGGTCCCCAAACCCTCTCCTGGAGACCACTGGAGAGGGAATCAGGAATGTTTCTAGGGTGAGTAGGTAGACAGGTACACCAGTCTAATGAAAACACACAGATGTTGCTGGGCAGGAGGAGTGGGTATTTTCCGATTCAGCCTCTGATCAGTTCACCTCCCAATGTCCTTGGCTGTGAACTTTGTAATGCCATCTCCAACTAAAGACATACACAGGACATTCATTAACTGCTTGGGACCTTGGGCCCAAGGCACTCCTCTTGTTTAACTTATCCCTCACTGATGCCTTTTGGCCCATTCTGTCTTTAGGGAACAAACTAACATCAAGATTCTAAGTCAGCACCAAATTCTTCTAAAACCCCAAATGTTACCTCTTCCAGTGAAAATGCTCCAGACGATGTTTTGGAGGCGAGTCATGTCCACATTGCATCTTAGCTCAAACTGAATCCCTAAACTGACTTCTTCCCTCCACCCCCTACTACTTTCCTATATTTCTGAACTAAAGGAGGAAAAAAATAGAAAGAGGGCAAGGCAGGAATCCATCACGGAGGGCCAAATTTCCTCTTCACATGACTCAGATCAGCAATTACTGCCCTCTCATGGTCTCTCAATGTGACTTGAATAAATCTCTCCTCCTTAAGAGCATCGATTGGTCCTGGACTGGAGAGAAATTTACAAAAGGATGCGTCAGAATCACACAGACGGGCACCTGAAAACAAGATCAGCCACCTGAGCCATGTAAGATCTCCTCTCCCATCAACCTTTGGGGCTTCAGGATAAATAGTTTCCATAAGCTCCCAATGCAGAGAATGAGGCTCACAGGGAGCATGCATCTGGTATAACTAAGGAAAAGAGAGGCATGGAGTCTCTTTATGAGGCCATCTATGTCAGTTCCAACATGCTCAGTTACACACACACAAAGAGACACACACAGACACATAGGCACACAAACCTTCAGCTATCATAGCACATTTTTATGTATTGCTATTTTATCACTGGTTCATAGTATCACATAATTATTTTTTATACTGTTGTTTACTCCACTGTACTGGAAGACCTGCTGGGGCCTGGAGCTACATTATTTCACATTATAGCTCTATCACATAGCAGAGTACATGCTCAATTGGTGTTTGTTGAATGAACAAGTGAATAAAAGAACGCAGGAATCTGTCGGGATCAGCCAACTAAATCTTTATCTTTTTAATGAAAGAAGTAAGATTCCTCAGTCAATTTACTCCTTTCATTTTTAATGTGTTTCTGTTTATAAACATAGTTTAAGCAATATTAAATGTGCACAAATATGTATAAAGACTAGCACAATAAATATCAGAGTGTGTGTGCTAAGTTGTTTCAGACTTGTGCAACTTCGGATGACCCTATGGACTGTAGCCCACGAGGCTCTTCTGTCCATGGGTTTCTCCAGACAAGAATACTGGAGTGCGTTGACATGCCCAGGGACTGAACCCACATCTCTTGTATCTCCAGCATTGGCAGGCAGGTTCTTTACCACTAGCGCCACCTGGGAAGCCCCATTAGGCTGTACACTTTAAACTTACACAGTGTTGTATGTCAATTATATCTCAATACAACTAGAAGGAAAAATCATTGCTAAGTCACTAATAATATTATGGAAATTTATTCTCATTTTTACTTAATAAAGCATTTGACAAACTCTCCCATAATGTTTCTGGATAATATGATAAAATGCAAGTTAGATGATAATGGAATTATAAGGATTTAAGCTAGTAGAACTTAAATAGCAGGTCTCTAGATGGATAGATAAATAGATATATATAAAGATATAAGACCTTTGCAAACTGATCCATCATGTTCCTATATTTGATCAAACATTTCTTTGGTTTCCTGTGGCCATTGCTGATTGACCATTTCACAGACAACTGCCTCTTTTCCTTGGTAACAAAATAATGATTTTGCTTAGTTCATTTTCCAGGAAATCTAAGGCTACACCAAGTATAACAATCTCAATCCATTTGGCCCATTGACTGGCCCATGAGACATAAAGATTCTGCTGAGCACTTTTGGGAAAGATGTTTCTCTCTGAAAAAAATATATGTAAGGAGTTTCTTTTACCCCTTCATTCCTGTTGCAGATATTTTTATCCAAGAAAGTGATGCTTGAAGCTGCAGTGGCCATTTCTGAAACCATGAGGTCACAAGCATGAAGATGAAGCTAATCCTCTGAAGAAAACAAGTAGAAAAAAGGATGGTACGAGGAGGGAGGAGAGAGGGGGGTTCAGGCTGGAGAACACGTGTATACCTGTGGCAGATTCATGTTGATGTATGGCAAAACCAATACAATATTGTAAGGTAATTAACCTCCAATTAAAATAAATAAATTTATATTTAAAAAAAAGAAAAAAAGAAACAACTTAGATCCTTAGCAACTTCATCTATCCATCAGACAAGTCTGAAGATCACATTCTTCCAAGCTTTTTTTAAGTAAACAATAAACTCCAGGAGTTGGTGATGGACAGGGAGGCCTGTCATGCTGTGATTCATGGGGTCGCAAAGAGTCGGACACTACTGAGCAACTGAACTGAACTGAACTGAACTGAATCTCCTTATGGTCTGAGTCACTATTAGCTGAGGACATCTTAACTGATATATTTCTAAATACTTGAGAAATAAGAAAATGACCTAAGAATTGCAGTTATCAAAAAAAGTAAGTTCGGTGCGGTTTCTGAAACTAGTGAAGAAAAGTCTTAGTGTACACATTCATGGACCATGTAAATCATGTATCACTGGGGTAACATAGAGAACAGTGGTAATGTTCTACGGTCTCTTGGTTAAACCTTATTTAGTAAGTTTTCTTTAAAACAGGGTATACCTTAGGAGAAGCAGTGGAAAAGTCAAATATAAGTAGCAATTAAAACAAGGAACTATGAACAAAGATGGAACTTAAGGAAATATCAGATGAATTATTTTGAGTGAAGTTGCTCGGTCGTGTCCGACTCTTAGCAACCCCATGGACTGTAGCCTGCGAGGCTCCTCTGTCCATGGGATTTTCCAGGCAAGAGTACTGGAGTGGGGTGCCATTGCCTTCTCTGTCAATCCTGGACAGGGAACCATTATTAGATCCCGCATGCCACAACTAAGCATTCACATGCCACAACTAAAGATCCCCAAGCCACAATGAAGATGGAAGATGCACTCACCACAATTAAGACCCAGAGCAGCCAAATAAAAAATTAATTGAACAGATAAATACTCTTTCCTTAGAGTGTCTCAAATATCCCTAATCCTCTCCATTTCCAATGTGGCATCTTAGGCCACCATCATCTCTCACATAGGCCACAGCAAAGCCTCTTGATAGTTCTTCCTCCCTCCTCGTTGCTCCCTAGTACAGCTCCCAAAATATGCTCTCTGCAAACACAAACACAATCAGGTTGCTCCCCTACTTAAAATCCTTTTTACTCTGCTTGCCTTCAGAGTAAAAATCTTTCATAATTTGGTCCATATCCTGTCTTTCCACCTTCACTTCATGAATTGTTGTTGTTGCTGTTGTTTAGTCACTAAGTCTTCACCATCTCTTTGTGACTCCATGGACTAGCCCACCAGACTCCTCTGTCCATGGGATTTCCCAGATAAGAACACTCAAGTGGGTTGTCATTCCCTTATCCGGGGATCAAAACCATGTCTCCGGCATTGACAAGGTGGATTCTTTTACTACTAAGCCACCTGGGAAGCCCCTCATGATGAATGAATCCTACAAATACTGCATGTTTACGTCAAGCTACTTCCAGGCTCTTTAAAGCATATCAAATTGTTTCAAGTTTCTGTGTCTCTATTTTCTCACTTCATATTCATGTGAAAAATCCCACATTCCCTTCAAAATTATGTTCAAAATTCTACTCCATTGTCAAAGTTCCTAAAGCTATTTTCTTCCAGACAGAAAACTCTGAAGGACACCAGTATAGAACTGTTAGTATATGTCAGAAAGTTACACAGAGAATTACCATCTGAGCCAGCAATTCACTCCCAGGTATAGCAAAGTGGAAGCATACATTGTCATTAAAACGTGTAGCCCTGGGTCTTCTCTGGTAATCCATGCTCCCAATGCAGGGGGCCCAGGCTTGATGCCTCGTCAGGGGAACTACACCCCACATGCCACAACTAAAGACCCAGTGCAGCCAAATAAATAAATAATTTTTTTAACAAACACGTAGCCTTAATGTTCATAACATTTTTATTTGTAATAGCCAAAATGTGAAAACCACCCAAGTGTCCATCAGCTGGTGAATGGGAAAAAAAAAACAACAACCACACATTATATTTATACAATGGAATATTATTTAGCCATTTAAAAGAAATGAAGTACTGCCATATGCTATAGCAAAAATGAACCTTGAAATCCTATGATAAGTGAAAGAAGCCATTCACAAAAGGCCATATATTATATGAGTCCATTTATATGGAATTTTCAGAAAAAACAAATCCATAGAGATAGAAAGTACTGGTTTTCAGGGCTTGGGAGAAGGGAAGAGTGGACAGTTACAGCTAATGGGTACGGGTTATCTTTGGGGGCTAACTGATTAGATAGTACTGATGACTCAAAACTTGGTGAACATACTAAAAATCACTCAGTTGTATACTTTAAAAAGGTGAATTTTATGATATATGAGTTATATCTCAATTTTTAAGTGCCCCTAAAAATAATTAAGAGGATTGAGTGGACATTATATGATTACAAAGCAAAAATCACAAAGTAGATTTTGGTTCAACTTTTTTAAACACTTTCTGTTTTAGAAGCCGACATGCTCCCCCTATGGAAATAAATTCCTCACTCAGGTAGTGAGCTGCCTATCACAGGCATTGTTCAAGATAAGCTTGTCAGTGGTGCTACAGGAGAAATTCCTACACTGCATTTGAGATTAGACTATCTCATAAACCTCCTGTCATGTTAGGTACCTCTAGTGCCCTATGCCAAGCAGGCACTCAATTACAATTAAATGTCAACAAGGCTGAGCACTGAAGAATTGATGCTTTCGAATTGCAACGATGGAGAAGACTCTTGAGAGTCCCTTAAACTGCAAGGAGATCAAACCAGTCAATCCTAAGGGAAATCAACCCTGAATATTTATTGGACGGACTGATGCTGAAGTTGAAGCTCCAATACTTTGGCCACCTGATGTGAAGACTGACTCATTGGAAAATACCCTGATGCTGAGAAAGATGGAAGGCAAAAAGAGAAGTGTGCAACAGAGAATGAGATGGTTGGATGGCATCACCAACTCAATGGACATGAGGTTGAGCAAACTCTGGGAGACAGTGAAGGACAGGGAAGCCTGGTGTGCTGCAGTCCATGGAGTCGCAAAGAGTTAGACATGACTTAGCCACTGAACAACAACAGCAGCAAACACCAGCCACAATGCCTGGTGCATAAATTAACAACTAAATCCTCACAAAGCATTTGTTAAGAATATCTCTGCACGTGATGCTGTGTTAATCAGCAAACACCGACCTTTTCATTGAAAGCTCAATCTGGACGGAAGTCAATCTGTGTCTGATAGGCAGAGAAGTGAACTTCACAAACTCTGCATTGGGTTTTGTCAGCTGTCAGAGAAGTTATTTAGAAGAAAACCAATAATGGCAGATGAACACCAATTGCTCAGCTGAGTGAATATAAACCCCGCTAGCCAACATGCTCATGCACCCCACTGATGGACAGCATACAAGCCTAGTGGAGAAGGGGGCTGAGATCAGTGTTACCTTTCAAATCCTAGGAGAGCAAGAGACACAATCAGAAGAACAGCATTCCCCAGGCATCAGAATGTCTACAAAGGCTGCAGAAGGCACTTCACACCAACACTACAGCACTCAGAGAGTAGGCACTCATTTTTTGTTGTGTTGTGTTTTTTCTCTTCTTCTTTCAAAGAAAATGTTTTTGTTTTTAAATTCTCCTAGTCCTATGTTATGGGCTTCCCAGGTGGCTCAGTGGTACAGAATCCATCTGTCAATGCAGGAGATGCCAGAGACACAGGTTCAGCCTCTGAGTCAGAAAGATCCCCTGGAGGAGGAAATGGCAACCCAATCCAGTATTCTTGCCTGGGAAATCCCATGGACAGAGGAGCCTGGTGGGCCACAGTCCATGAGGTCTCAAAGAGTCAGGCACAACTGAGGACACACACACTCCTATTCTATCCAAGATGCATTGGCGGGAATTCCCTAGTGGTTCAGTGGTCCAGGCTTTGCGATTCCACTGCAGGGGGCACAGGTTCAATCTCTGGTGGGAGAACTAAAATAATAATATTATGTTGGAGTTTTAAACCCAGTGACTCAGAATATGATGTAATTTGGAGGTCTTTAAAGAGGTAATCAAGTTAAAATGAGGTATACCTATTGATTGATATTGATGCTTGGCAGAAACCAGCACAATACTGTGAAGCAATTATCCTTCAATTAAAAATAAATAAATTTTTTAAATGAGGTCATGAATGTGACCCCTAGTCCAATATGATTGGTGCCCTTATAAATGGGGGGATTTGGACACAGAAATGAAGATCATGGCATCTGGTCCCATCACTTAATGGCAAATAGATGGGAAAACAGTGTCAGACTTTATTTTGGGGGCCTCCAAAATCACTGCAGATGGTGACTGCAGCCATGAAATTAAAAGACGCTTACTCCTTGGAAGAAAAGTTATGACCAACCTAGATAGCATATTCAAAAGCAGAGACATTACTTTGCCAGCAAAGATCCGTCTAGTCAAGGCTATGGTTTTTCCTGTGGTCATGTATGGATGTGAGAGTTGGACTGTGAAGAAAGCTGAGCACTGAAGAATTAATGCTTTTGAACTGTGGTGTTGGAGAAGACTCTTGAGAGACCCTTGGACTGCAAGGAGATCCAACCAGTCCATTCTGAAGGAGATTAGCCCTGGGATTTCTTTGGAGGGAATGCTGCTGAATCTGAAACTCCAGTACTTTGGCCACCTCATGCAAAGAGTTGACTCATTGGAAAAGACTCTGATGCTGGGAGGGATTGGGGGCAGGAGGAGAAGGGGACGACCGAGGATGAGATGGCTGGATGGCATCACTGGCTTGATGGACATGAGTCTGACTGAACTCCAGGAGTTGGTGATGGACAGGGAGGCCTGGTGTGCTGCAATTCATGGGGTCGCAAAGAGTCGGACACGACTGAGCAACTGAACTGAACTGAACTGAACTGAACACACAGATATGAAGGCAGAGATTAGGATGTTGCAGAAGTTAGTCAACATCAGTGATTGCCAGCAAACCTCCAGAAACTTGGAGACAGGCAAGAACAAGTCTCTCCCGCAGCCCTCAGAGAGAACCACCCTGCTTACTCCTTGACCTTGGACTTCTGGTCTTCAGAACTGGGAGACGATCCTTTCTGCAGTGTGAGCTACTCCAGTCTGTGGTATTCTGTTTCCGCAGCCCTAGGAGACTAACACACCCCACCCCTCACCAGCAGCAGTGGCAGCCACAGCAGCACTCTCCACCTTGCTATCCTTGTCACTCTCCACTCCTGACTTCCCTGTACTGAGAGCTAAGTTTAAAACCCACACTGAAAATCCAGCCGGCCCAAGCTTGGAAAACGGTGTCCAAAGCCATCTTCTCTTTGTAAGTGTACTCTTTGTCCTCTAACCATTTGCAGTGAACAAAAGGGGCTACAATGTCATGATTCCTCCCATCCCAGTTCTTTTATCACTCATTTTTAGCAGAGACAGCAAGGAGATCAGACTGTCAGTCTTAAAGGAAATCAACCCTGAATATTCAATGGAAGGATTGATGCTGAAGCTGAAGCTCCAATACTTTGGCCACCTGATGTGAAGAGCTGACTCATTGGAAAAGACCCTGATGCTGGGAGAGGAGAAGGGATAACAGCGGATGAGACGGTTGGATGGCATCACTGACTCAATGGACGTGAGTTTGAGCAAACTCTAAGAGATAGTGAAGGACAGGGAAGCCTGGCATGCTGTAGTCCATGGGATTGTAAAGAGTTGAACACTACTGAGCGACTTAACAGCAACATTTTTAGCAGAGTGGGAAAAAAAGCTGCCCTTAAAATGGCAATTTCATGAAGTTAAGCATGATTTTGGATAAGTGAGCCCCAGAGGCTCAATAAACAAATATGAACAGATGTTCCAAACTGTGGAAGGAATGTGACAATAGAAGATAGAAGAAGAGGGAATAACGTTGCCAGACTGACATTTCATACCCAAGGCCCTATCTGAGCTCCCAGTCACCAGTACACCTGCTGCAGGAACAGCCTTTCAGTATGATTTAATATACTCAGTAATGAGTTCAAAAGTGCATCACGCACATAACTTCATTCTAAGGCCTGTAAATTAGAGTGATCTTCTAATGAAGGATAATAAGTCGCATTTCCCAGCCTGCACTTAGGAAGCCACAAGCAGAGCAAGCTCTCTGGCTCAGAGCAGAGGGCCCTTCTGCTCTCCCTCTGCTGCCTGAGCCTCTGAGGTCAGACAGCCAGAGAGGGCCTCCCCCACCCCAGCTGCAGCCAAGCTCCTGACTAGGCACCAGGAGAGGTCCACAGAGCTAGGAGGAGGGGAGAATGTGTACTACCAGTACCACCCAAGGACTGCCCTCCCCAAGCTCAAAGTCAGAGCCTCCCAGTTTGCTAAAGGCAGGGGCAGATGAAGAAGGTAGAAGAGAAAGCATAACCATTGTGCCCTACAGAGGAAAAAAATGTCTTGTACCCAATCATGTAAAGGCTGCTTGAAAGAAAACAAATTTAGTTCAATGCCAAGGTTACAGTTTTAGAACACGATAACTCCTCTGTGTGCTTCAGCATTGGCCAGCCAATCAGTAAGTCATCCTTGACTTAACTCCTGTGTCAAACGTTGTGCAAGGTGCTGCGGAAAGGCAGTGAAGGAGACAGACACAGTTGCTCCCCATGGAGATACGGTGGTGGGCATGGGAGAGAGACTCCGCTGGAATCCAATCTCAAGTCCATCATTTATTTGCTGGGTGAACGTGGAAAGGTTACATGACCTCTCTGAGCTTCAGCTTCCTAATCCATAAAACAGAAATAGTAATACAGCCTATAGAATGTACAAATAAGACAAACATGGCTCAGACATTAAAGAATCTGCCTGCAATGCAGGAGACCTGGGTTTGATCCCTGGGTCGGGAAGTTCCCCTGGAAAAGGAAATGACAACCCACTCCAGTATTCTTGCCTGGGAAATCCCATGAACAGAGGAGCCTGGCAGGCTACAGTCCATGGGGTTGCAAACAGTCAGACACCACTGAGTGACTAACACTTTCATAGAATGTACACTTCCAACCAGTCCATTCTGAAGGAGATCAACCCTGGGATTACTTTAGAAGGAATGATGCTAAAGCTGAAACTCCAGTACTTTGGCCACCTCATGCAAAGAGTTGACTCATTGGAAAAGACTCTGATGCTGGGAGGGACTGGGGGCAGGAGGAGAAGGGGACGACAGAGGATGAGATGGCTGGATGACATCACCGACTCGACGGACGCGAGTCTGAGTGAACTCCGGGAGTTGGTGATGGACAAGGAAGCCTGGCGTGCTGCCATTCATGGGGTCGCAAAGAGTCGGACACGACTGAGCGGCTGAACTGAACTGAACTGAACTGACACTGTCTTTGTACATTTGTCTTCAGTGTCCTTCACAAGCCTTTCTAGCTAGAGGTGAATATTCTTTTTTAGATTAAGTTTCTGTTGTTATTATTATTTTTTAAGTTACTATTTTATTTTATCTATTGGTTGTGCCTCACAGCATGCACAGAACACATGTCCCCTGCAGTAGAAGCATGGAGTCTTAACCACAGGATCGTGAATATTCTTAAGGGCAGAAACCATGTTTTCTTTTTCTTTTCTGTCCTCAAACTGCCAGAAACACAGTGATGGCTGCCTGAGTTCCCATGTCAATGTCCTAGACCATCTGTAAGGAAAACGCCAGAAAATTACATAGTTGAGAATGGTAAGCTATGCTGCCTCTCAGAAAGAATTAATGGGGTAACACTGAGGTAAGACTTGTAAACTAATGATAACCACAACTGGAGTGTCTTGCTCTAGTTCCAAAACACAAAGCCTAAAGTTTTGCTCTTCATTCTCTTTAAGGCAAAGCAGTCTACACTTAAAAACAACACATTCTCTGGTCCCAGAAGCAATGAAAAGATTATCAAATCCATAGACCATCTTGACATTATGTAACTTCATAGAGCATATATATGTTCCTGTAGAAAACTAGTTTTTAAATACACCTGTTCCTGAATCACAAAAAAAAAAAAAAAATCTTTCAATTTCTTCACCCTGAGATGAGAAAATAAACTGCTTCTTCTTAGAAATCAACAGCTTTCCTAAGGAACAAAATGTTCTCCAGGACAAAAATCATTCACCTTCCAAAGAGAGACTGTTTTCTCTCTTCATCAACAAGAGATAGAGTTCGCTGCCTTTAACTCAGAAGGTACATCTAACTTAAAATGGTTCAAGAAGTTCTCATGCATTGCGTGGATATTTCAAGAGCTTGTCATAAGAATAGGTTTCAAAATATATCAAATAGTTCTATGGCATATACTTTTCCATGTTTTATCAAAAGTTACATTGATATCTTCTTAGAGAAGAATAGGAATAAATTGGGCTATAAAATTCAATACATTCCTCTTTTTCTCAAAAATGAGGTATTGAATGATTAAAGGGGTGGTTATATTTCACAAGGGATAAAAGATTATTAAAGGTTTCCAAGAAAGTCCCTGAACATAAAGGAGACTGTCACACACATTCAGCCCTTCAAGAGGCTCACAGCTCCCCTGTGCTTTGGTAGCTCAGCCACGTCCGACTCTGTGGCTCCATGGACTGTAGCCCACCAGGTTCCTCTATCCACAGAATTTTTCAGGCAAGAATATTCAAGTGGGTTGCCATATCCTTCTCCAGGGGATCTTCTGGACCCAGGGATGGAACCTGAATTTCTTGCATCTCCTGCACTGACAGGCGGATTCTTTACCACTAGCCCCAGATTCTCCTAAAAGAACTAACAAGGTAGACAGTGGCTTTATAAGGAGTAGACCCTCCACAATCTTTCTTCTCTCTCCAGCCTCTGCAGCTCTGCTCCCAAGGCTTGGCATACCCATTTGTGTACTCTCCTGGGGACCAACCTTTCCAGAGTTCAGCTAGCTTGCTCCTCCCGTGAACTACTAACGGACCTGCACTGGCTTGTCCCAGCCTCCCTACACCTGAGCCCTGCCTTCAGGGGCAGCCCTGACATGCATTGGCCATAACCCGCAAGGGCTGATTCCAACAGCCAATTGCTTGTTGTGAATGATTTAATCTGCCCAGGACTAGCAGCTAGAATGGATGATACCTTGAGACTTCCAGTCTCCATTTTAACAATTAATGAACAAATCTTCCTTCTAGAGCTGGAGAGAGATATGTCCTACCCATTTAAACCCCAAACAGAGAAAATATGACTGGTGCTAAAATCGTTTAACCTCAGTCCATACCTATGATCAACAGCAGACCAGCAGACTGATTTAGTCCTTTCCAAACTATAGGCTTTCTCTACGGCATAGACATGTCATAAATCAGGGGACAGGGAGCCACTGGGGGTGAGATGAGTGTCTTTATCTCAGTCTAACTAAGAGCAGATTATCCCTCACCTCTGAGGTTTGAATAAAAGAAAACAAGCTGAGGAAAGCCATTAAGACAGCTTAATAAGGGTCTGAGAAGGTTTTGCTGCAAAAGCAATAATACTGCTTGGAACATGGAAAGCAGGAAGAACATTTCCATCCTATTTAGGACCTCTAAAGCCAGATCTGCATGTGGAACTGACTGAACACTGGGCATTTGTATTTGGATAATTTACCAGTTGCCACTAAGAAATTACCCCAGGGATTGCTTTCTGGGAAGGATCTGGGGGGAGGGGAGCAAGGGACAGGCTGCATCCTTCCACCTTATTGTTCAGGCCTGGATTCATCTGCATAGCCCTCCAAGGATGAAGTCTGCTCTGCCATGTGGTAGACTGCCATCAAATGTCAAGTGACATGGTGCACTGACGATTTATGCACCGTGAAGCAGATCCTGCAGGGCTTTGGTGTATTTGTGTTTCATTTCCAGTTAAACAATACACAGGGGGCTGTCACACTAACAAGGTTTATAATGATTGACTTGTTCAGCTGTATCGAGACCTTTACTTCAATAGAGCAGAAGCCTCAATAAACAGGAAATTTATATTTGAACAGATGTCTGTCTAGAAGGGTGGTACCATATTTCTGCCTGACTTGGTTCAGAGTGAATCAAGTTCATTTATTTCACACCCCCACCAGCTCGCCCAAACACAGCATAATCAGCTAAATTCTGGACAATCTGCAGGGTCTCTGGGACACTAGCATCCTACTCTAGTAAAACAGAATCCCTTAAAAATGCACATTTAAGTCCTCTGGAAGAATTACCAGGCATAATTCAATGTTTGGCTATGATCATTTTTTAACATGAATTCATGATTTTGAAAAATGCAAATATCATACCAGGACAAAAAGAAAGCATTTTTATCTCTGTGTTTTGGAGTAGTTTCCTGAATCTTGATTTTTTCACCTTTAAATTAGGACCAATTTAACCTACTATAAGAGGTTATTGTGAGAATTAAGTAAGAAAAAGTCTGAGAGTCTAGCACACATTTGGTGTCTAACAAATGCTTGTTTAAAAAACACACAAATGATATGTGACCCTCTAAACATACTTGATTTCATCTTTTTCAGATGAATTCTTATTATTCCACGTCAGGGGTATAACCTAGAATGACACACTGGCATAAATTTCTTCTCTGAGTTTTTGACATAAGAGAACAAAAAGTGGCTAATGAATTCAGGAGAGGCTTTGGGGGTTCAACTGATGAAACCTCTAGTATTATGACAAAATCAGGACAAGTGGGTCTTACTGTTTCTCTCCCAACATGAAACTTTCTTGTGACCTCAAGGTAAAATTAAACATTTGAAAAATGGTAGACTCAAATTCTGATACCCTTATCATAAGTTTCCTATCTGAATATGTATTTGGTTTTCTTTTAATTGTAGGCTTGTCACATTTTAGTATAGTCAAAAATTACTATCACATCATTTTACTTTCTTAGCATACACAGGGTGTGCATCTTTCTTCTTAATTATTTCTTGGCTGAAGAGAATATTAAAGCTCAATTTGCAAGGAATAAAAACACACAAATGATATAAGTGACCCTATACACTTATTTGATGTCATCTTTTGCAGATGAATTCATGTTGTTACAGAGATAGGAACAGTCAAGACATTTAAGAACAGAGCAGTGTCAGACACAGAGAAGAAAATACTTTCCTGAAAACTGATACATCCAGTGAGCCAGGAAAATATGCCACATGTGGTCACTGCTAGGGACTGGGGCCCTGACGAGGTGGATGAAACTTGCTAAGGAATATTAAGATAAGAGCAAGTCAAAGGAAAGTTGAAGAGAGTAAGTTCTTCCTTTGGCTTCCTAAACACCTAGGTATTTGTTGAATTAATGAATAAACACATCTTGACAAAATCACCTCCTATTGGTCCAGGGTTTTTTAATGAACCATTTATTGACTTAGAATATACTATTAGACTCATTTCAACTCTGTCTCAGTCGTGTCCGACTCTTTGTGACCCCATGGACTGTAGCCCACCAGGCTCCTCCATCCATGGAATTTTCTAGGCAAGAGTCCTGGAGTGGGTTGATACAGGGGTGGGAAGATAGACTAGTCCTTGCCTTCAAGCGCTCATCATCTAGTAGGGAGACAGATTTAAAAAACCATAATAAGTGCTATGATGGGGAAGTCCAGAATATACAAAAGAATTTTTATACTTCAGGAAATTAACTTTTGAGACCCGAAGCATGTGCAGGAATTAGCCAGGCAAAGAGTAAGGGAGAGTTCCAGGGAGAAGGAACAGCACATGGGGGGCACCTGGGACCGGAGAGAGCCTGCAGCATTCTGAGAGCTGGAAGGAGGTCTCAACGGCTGGAATATCCTAGGCAAAAGGAGGACTGGCAAGAGTTGGCAGGAACCAAACCAGGCAGAGTCTTACTGGCTGCATTATTTACTTCGTAGTTTATCCTAAATGCAACAGGAAACGTTTTGACTTGATCAAATTTCACTTTTAAAATATTATTCTGGCTACAGTGTAATGAATGAATCAGAACTATAAAAGTGGACTGCGGAGACTATTAAGAAGCTATTGCAATAAACTCTATCAAGGGCTGAGGTCAGTCAGCGCTAGGGTGTGGAGATTTAATGTGCACTTTTGAAGTAGAATTGACAAACTTGAAAATCAATTCACTGTGGCCTAGGCAACAGGACACACAACTGCCACTAAACGGACTATAACAGAGGAAGAGCTGACTGGCAGGGAAAGAGCCTGGGAAAAGATCAAGAACTCCATTTTAGATGACTCACGTTTGAAATTCTGTAGCCACTGAAGCGGATGTGTCTAGAATGCTGCTGCTGCTGCTAAGTCGCTTCAGTCGTATCCCACTCTGTGCGACCCCATAGACGGCAGCCCACCAGGTTCCCCCATCCCTGGGATTCTCCAGGCAAGAACACTGGAGTGGGTTACCACTTCCTTCTCCAATGCATGAAAGTGAAAAGTGAAAGTGAAGTCGCTCAGTCATGTCTGACTCTTCGCGACCCCAAGGACTGCAGCCTACCAGGCTCCTCCACCCATGGGATTTTCCAGGCAAGAGTACTGGAGTGGATTGCCATTGCCTTCTCCAGAATGCAGTTGTATCTAAATGTCTACAGCTCAAAAGAGAGCTCAGAGCTGGAGTCCCAGGCACAGATGAACAGTAATTAAGGTCATGGAAGGACTGAGATTGCCCATGGAAAGTGCAGAGGAAGAAGAGAAGCAGGCTTGCATCTCAAGGCCAGTGGTCCAAGGAGACTGGGAAAGTGGAGCTATGGATGGGAAGAAACCAAGAGTGCGAGGTGCCAGGGGGATCCAGAGAAGAAGGAATTTCAATAAAGGAATGCTGAGACTTCCCCGAGGTCCAGTGGTTAGGACTCTGAGCTTCCAGTGCAGGGGACATGGATTTGATTCCTGGTTGGGGAATTAAGATCCCCCATGCCATGTGGCTTGGCCAAAAAAAAGTAAAAATAAAGGAATGCTGAACATTGCTGCAAATTAAGTAAAATGAGAATGAAAATGAGCCACTGAATTTAACACATGCAAGTAACCTTAATAGGTCCAGATATAATGGAATTTTGAGAACAGAGTCAGGCCGGAGTGGGATAAAAAGACAGAGAGAGGAAATACACAGGCCATGGGCAGGCAGAGTGAGTGGCTATGAAAATACAGGAAAAGGAGAGGGCCTCTGGTCAAAGGAGGGTCATGGTGGTGGTTTGGTCTTTGTTTTGCAGTCACTGTGATCGCCCCTAGCAGGAAATATGATAACATATATCAGTATCGATCGAATAGATTCAGGATAGATGGAAAAGGTGAGAAGGAATGGGATTCCAAGCACACATGGCACAGGTACCCTGGATAAGAGGAGGAGTGTGTCCCGCAAGATAGCTTGTGAAGAGCCTGCATCACAGGCTGCCGCGTCAGACACGCACAGGGAACACGCAGGAGTTTCCATCTGAGAGCTTCTGACTTTCGTTTCACATGGGAGACAAGGTTATCTCTTGAGACCGAGGGAGAGCTGGTTTTAAGGAGAATGGGAAAGAGGGAAGAAGCAGTCCTTGAGGAAAGATGGATGGAGCTTACTAGGAAGAGTAGTACTAAGCTTGCCATGCAGTGGGAGAAACCAACTAAGCAGGGTTGTCGTGGGGAAGCCCCTGGAGGTCCAGTGTTTAAGACTTGCACTTTCAGAGCTGCAGACCCAGGTTCAATCCCTGGTTGGGGAACTAAGATCCCACAAGCCTGAAGGTTTGGGGATTATTGTGAATCCATAGCGTTGGCATTTGCTGGGTTGTGTCCAACAAAGCCTAGACCTTCAGGAGTGGGCCTCGAGAGGGTAGATGGCTGGGTTCCTCCAGAGCTGGAGTTTTGTCAGGTGGGCAGGACAGAGGGTATTTGCCACAAAGAAACAGTCATTATGGACAGTGAAGGATAAGCTAGACCGAGGGGGCGTGAGCACAGTTGTGTTGGAGAGAAAACAAAAGGGCAAATGGATGGAGAAGCAGGGGGGATGGGAACAAGTAAGCAGGGAAGATACAAGACGCAAGTTCAATTCTTGGGTCAGGAAGATCCCCTGGAGAAGGAAATGGCAACCCACTCCAGTATTCTTGCCTGGGAAATCCCATGGACTGAGGAGCCTGGCGGGCTGCAGTCCGTGGGGTCATAAGGAGTCAGATATGACTGAGCACACAGAGACTGCTTGCCTCCCCAGCCCCACAAGAACAAGTCAGAAATGCAATCACCTTTTCTGAGACAACAACAGAGGGGGCAGAAAGATAAAAAGACTGCCTAACAGGGAATAGAAATGTCAGAAATTAGATTGAGCTTCAACAGAAACATGAGAGTCAGGACCTCCGGGTTCCTTCACTTTCAGAGCACGCCAGGAGAGACTGCTGCAGAGTCTTTGTGGCCCCGATAGTGGAACACGGCAGGAGGCTAAGGTCCACGGTGCTGGAAGTGCCACCTAAGGGCTCCAGTTCACCAAGAGAAAGCTTTCCTTTCTCTAGCTGCCTTCCCACTGAGTGTCAGGAAAGTAAAAGATGTGGTGAGTCTGTTTTCTGTCACTGATCATGCCCACAAGGGCTTCCCTGCTGGCTCAGATGGTAAAGAATCTGCCTGCAATGTGGAAGACATGGGTTCGATCCCTGGGTCGGGAAGGTCCCCTGGAGAAGGGCATGGCAACTCCAGTATTCTTGCCTGGAGAATCCCATGGACAGAGAAGCCTGGTGGGCTGCAGTCCATGGGGTCACAAAGAGTCAGACATGACTGAACGATTAACACACACACACACACACACCACACACACACAGAGTCATGACTGAAAACTCCCAGGGACTCTATGAGGACAGGATCTCAGGAAGTAAAAAGAGGTGGGTGTTGCAGCTTCAACAATGTGACAAATAAGGAAACTGGACCTGCAGGAGCCTGGGGAACAGAATGTAATAGGAGAGCATGTAGTGTTCTTGGTTATAGTCACATATACAAATTATGAACCAGTCGGAATCTCCCAGAAATTTTTGGTGGGCCAACTCTGCAGCGAAATGCTTTACTCAGTCTGGAGGAGTATGGCGCACTGGCAGCTGACTTGTGATGGCTTGAGTTGAAAACTGAGTTCACCCCAGTCTCCTTTGTCTCCAGGACCCTCAAATGCCCCCTTGGAGTTGGCCCTGTAATTACAAAGATGTTGTGGCTCAGCTGGTAAAAAAAAATCTGCCTGCAATGTGGGAGACCTGCAATGCAGGAGACCTGGGTTAAATCCCTGGGTTGGGAAGATCGCCTGGACAAGGCAAAGGCTACCCACTCCAGTATTCTGGCTTGGAGAATTCCATGGACTCCATAGTCCACGGGGTCGCAGAGTCAGACACAACTGAGCAACTTTCACTTCGAACCTGCATCTCTTACGTTGCCTGCATTGGCAGGTGGATTCTTTACTGCCAGCACCTCCTGGGAAGCCCATCACCAGGGACATTACACTCAAACAGGCCACACTTTGCTTCCAAAGCACAGTCCTAAATAGTGTGTTTCTCCCTGGAGGGCTACAGAATGACTTTCCGGGAGCTTGTGAACCAGTACACAGCCGTCTCCCCCTCCTGAGTGAAGACATCCAGTCCGGGGTGCTGGGACTTCTTCTCCCAGCTTTCTCAAGTTTCAGATACCTCCCCTTCCCCTCCATAGACAACACAGCAGGGAGAGTAAGGTGAGTGAACTGTGGCACAGGCAGGGCATGACTTGTCCACATCCAGGTTGTAAGTTAGCAGAATTGGGATCCAAGTCACTTCCCAACACAGACTAGGGTCTCTTCTGCATCAGGCATGGTGTTTATCCAAGATGACTCAAACACTACCCCACACACGAAGTGACTGTCTACTGAGGTTTGCCTCAGTTCATGGGCTTCAAATCTGGATTTTCTTTCGGCCACATTTAAAAAATACCATTAACTAGATATTTTGATGATGGCCATTCTGATCAACATGAGATGATACATCCTTGTAGTTTTGATTTGCATTTATCTAATAATGAGTGACGCTGAGCATCTTTTCATGTCTGTTTTGGCCATTTGTATGTCTTCTTTGAAGAAATGTCCATTTAGGTCTTGCGATTTTTGATCGGGTTGTTTGTTTTTCTGGTATTGAGCTCCTGGAGAGGGTGTGAAGAAATAGGAACTCTCTTGCACTGTTGGTGGAAATTTAAATTGAACAGCCACTATGGAAAACAGTATGGAGAATTCTTTAAAAACTAGGACTAAAACTACCATTTGTAGAATGCAAGACCTAAACACATGAAAAGATACTCAGCACCACTCATTATTACCAATCCCACTACTGGGCATATACCCTAAGAAAATCATAATTGAAAAAGACATATGTACCCCAATGTTTATAGCAGCACAATTTACAATAGCTAGGACGCGGAAGCAACCTAGATGTCCATTGACAGATAAATGGATAAAGAAGCTGTGGTACATGTACACAATGGAATATTACTCAGCTCTAAAATGGACTGCATCTGAGTCAGTTCTCAGTTCAGTTCAGTTCAGTTCAGTCACTCAGTCGTGTCTGACTCTTTGCGACCCCATGAATCGCAGCACACCAGGCCTCCCTCTCCATCACCAACTCCCAGAGTTCACTCAGACTCACGTCCATTGAGTCAGTGATGCCATCCAGCCATCTCATCCTCTGTCGTCCCCTTCTCCTCCTGCCCCTAATCCCTCCCAGCATCAAAGTCTTTTCCAATGAGTCAACTCTTTGCATGAGGTGGCCAAAGTACTGGAGTTTCAGCTTTAGCATCATTCCTTCCAAAGTAATCCCAGGGTTGATCTCCTTCAGAATGAACTGGTTGGATCTCCTTGCAGTCCAAGGGACTCTCAAGAGTCTTCTCCAACACCACAGTTCAAAAGCATCAATTCTTCGGCGCTCAGCCTTCTTCACAGTCCAACTCTCACATCCATACATGACCACTGGAAAAACCATAGCCTTGACTAGACGTGCTAGTGAGGTGGATAAACTTAGAGCCAGTTATATAAAGTAAAGTAAGTCAAAAAAGAGAAAAAACAAATTTTGTGTATTAACACATATATGCATTCGACGCATTAGAAAAGCCCTTGATGCTGGGAAAGATTGAAGGCAGGAGGAGAAGGGGCCACAGAGGACGAGATGGTTGGATGGCATCACTGACTCAATGGACATGAGTTTGAGCAAAACTCCAGGAGATGGTGAAGGACAGGGAAGCCTGGTGTGCTGCAGTCCATAAGGTCGGAAAGAGTCAGACACAACTAAGCGACTTAACAATAATACATATATATGGAATCTAGGAAAATAGTACTAATAAGCCTATTTGCAGGGCAGGAATAGAGACGAAGACATAGAGGACAGACTTTGGACACAGCAGGGGAAAGGCCAGGTGGGACAAACTGAGAGAGCAGCCCTGACATGCATATACCGCCATGCATAAAACAGATAGTCAGTGGGGAGCTGCTATTCAGGCACTGGGGGCTCTACCCTGCACTTACACACATACGCACACTTATGGCTGATTCATGTTGATGTGTGGCAGAAGCCAGCACCATGTTGTGAAGCGATTGTCCTCCAATTAAAAAATAAATACATTTAAAGATACCATTTACTACCCCAAATCACTTATCGTCTGTATTATTTGTTTGGAATGGAGCAAGTGTTATTCAGTCGTGTCTGACTCTTTGCCACCCTATGGACTGCAGCCCACCAGGCTCCTCTGTCCATGGGATTCTCCAGGCAAAAATACTGGAGTGAGTGGCCATGCCCTTCTCCAGAGGATCTTCCCAACCCAGGGATCGAACCCGCATCTCCTATGTCTCCTGCATTGGCAGGCAGGTTCTTTACTACTAGCATCACCTGGGACTAGTCTTTCTATCAAAGACTCACATGAAAAAGATAAAATAATTACCTTTATAATTATAATACCATGTGTCTCCATATGCTTTACAATTTACCAAATGTTGTAATGGCAGTTACCTTACTGGTAACTGGTCTAAAATATGGGCACAGGAGCTACAGCAGACCAATCAGGGTCTTACCCTGAGGGTTTTGTTTGTTTGTTTGTTTGAGCTGTGCGGAAGTGTGTCTTTATCTCTTGGTCACAAGCTCCAAAGGTGGGAGGACAGAGCTACCTGCCACCAATGTCTCCAACTGAGCAGAGAAGCAGTGGGTAAGAGAGTGAGGCTTCCAGGTAAAAAGACAGAAATAAGAGACATGTTTGATATGCTGGAGCTAGTCGCCCCTAAATCCAGCTCACCCTGCCCTTTCTACCTGGGCTTACATGCACTGATGAAGACGACGAACACCTACAGTGATAATATTGCTGATGGACAGGTACTGGATGCTTCATGTGAACCAGGGGTTGTGCCAAGCTCTTCACACTTGTTCTTTTGTAAAATGTGTTGCCAGGCAAGGAAGGGATTAGCTACTGTGTAATTTATTTCTCATGGAATTGAATTCCTGCTTTAGTCAGTTCAGTTCAGTTCAGTCGCTCAGTCATGTCCCACTCTTCGCAACCCCATGAATTGCAGCACGCCAGGCCTCCCTGTGACATCACCAACTCCCGGAGTTCACTCAGACTCACATCCATCAAGTCAGTGATGCCATCCAGCCATCTCATCCTCTGTCGTACCCCTCTCCTCCTGCCCCCAATCCCTCCCAGCAGCAGAGTCTTTTCCAATGAGTCAACTCTTCGCATGAGGTGGCCAAAGTACTGGAGTTTCAGCTTTAGCATCATTCCTTCCAAAGAAATCCCAGGGTTGATATCCTTTAGAATGGACTGGTTGGATCTCCTTGCAGTCCAAGGGACTCTCAAGAGTCTTCTCCAGCACCACAGTTCAAAAGCATCAATTCTTCAGTCCAACTTCAGTCCAACTTCTTCAGTCCTTCTTCACAGTCCAACTCTCACATCCATACATGACCACAGGAAAAACCATAGCCTTGACTAGAGGGACCTTTGCTGGCAAAGTAATGTCTCTGCTTTTGAATATGCTATCTAGGTTGGTCATAACTTTCCTTCCAAGGAGTAAGCGTCTTTTAATTTCATGGCTGCAGTCACCATCTGTAGTGATTTTGAAGCCCAAAAAAATAAAGTCTGACACTGTTTCCACTGTTTCCCCATCTATTTGCCATGAAGTGATGGGACCAGATGCCATGATCTTCGTTTTCTGAATGTTGAGCTTTAAGCCAACTTTTTCACTCTCGTCTTTCACTTTCATCAAGAGGCTTTTTAATTCCTCTTCACTTTCTGCCATAAGGTTGGTGTCATCTGCATATCTGAGGTTCTGTTTAGCCAACAACTAAGAACTGTATCTCAGCTAGGAAGCAGCACTGATATTAAGTATAGACAATGAAATCTTGTTGTTGATTGCTATTTTTTAAATCTCTTTCCCTTTAATTGCCCTGTTGTTCAGTCGCCAAGTCGTGTCTCACTATTTGTGACCCCATGGACTGCAGCACGCCAGGCATCCCTGTCCCTCATGATCTCCCAGAGTTTGCCCAAGTTAATGTCCATTGAGGTGGTGATCCCTTCCAACGATTAATTGCACTTATGAGCCCAAAACTGCTTTGTAATATGGAAAGAACAATTGTTTAAGTATAGCTGGTTTAGAGTCCCTTGCAGTCCTGTATTTGGGAAGTAACAGGAGACAGAAGCTCTCCCAGAGCATGCTTCCCAAACCACTGTCAACCTGTTAGCCTCTTACACCACAAAGGCCACCATCCCCACTTCATCCTCATGTCAAACACATCTTAAACACCTGTTCTCCATCAGCAATGGCCGCTCAGGTATGAATCTTAATACCAACAATCTGCACACCGGAGACCAGGTGCCACCTTCCAGCAAGTGATCAGAAGGGTCTTGAAAATATTCTTATAGTCCCCGGGACTTCTTCCCATTGCCAAATACAAATTCTCCCTTCATCAACAAAGGCAGTTCATTCTGGGCCACAGCTCCAGACTGCCTGCATGCTCATTCCCAAAAGTATAAATTCTCCTTTGTCAAAATTCTACTTAACTGCTGTTGCCAAAGACATCAGAAAACAAGTTGAATTCCACACTAAGCAAAGTATTGAAAACATAACAACAATAAAACCCCATGGTGTTTTAGTTCCTTACCATATTCCAAGTACCTGTGATTTAGCTCATTGATTTTTTTTAACTGGGGGTTCTGTAATGCAATTTAGACAGATATTTTTACCCACATTGATTTCCTCAAGGTCACCGGACCATAAGTGACAGACCTGGGCAAGGACCCCATACATCTTTTCCTATTGTACTCTGAGTAAAGGGCAACCATTATAAGGATCTGAATCCCAAACCAATAATAAAAACCATTTAAGTTAAAGCCTTGATTGCCTTTTCTTTCATATCCTTTTTAGGATATATGATGCTTGGCTTCATATATAAGATATATGTGTATATATCCTATACACACATAGGATATATGTATGTAATAGATACATATTATGCTTGGAGGAAGAAGAAAGTGAAAGTGTTAGTCACTCAGTCGTGTCCAACTCTTTGCAGCCCCATGAACTGTAGCCCGCCAGGTTCCTCTGTCCACGGGATTCTCCAGGCAAAAATACTGGAGTGGGTTGCCATTCCCTTCTCCAGGGGATCTGGAGAGAAATTATTTACTATTTATCTCCTTTGGATAAAAAGTCCAAAATGTTTCCAAAAACAGCATGATTTTTTTTTTCATTAAGAGCTCCATGTAGGTTGAGCAACAGTGA
Organism: Capricornis sumatraensis; assembly: GCF_032405125.1. Taxonomy (NCBI): domain Eukaryota; kingdom Metazoa; phylum Chordata; class Mammalia; order Artiodactyla; family Bovidae; genus Capricornis; species Capricornis sumatraensis. The sequence goes on along the minus strand of NC_091089.1, from coordinate 38,588,823 downwards.
CTTTCCAGCAAACCATTTCTCATCTCACATCTTGAAATGAAAAGACGGGAGTGGCACAAAACTGACAGGCAGAAAATGTCTCCCCTTTATAAGGACTTCAGACATGGCTTTTGAAGTGATATGTCTGAATGCCTCCCATGCTTTGTATCATCATTGCTTCCTCAAGGATAAGTTAGGAAACTCCAGAGAAAGTTTTCTTCCCATTTCCTTCCCCAAGAGAGATTTTAAATGCTTATAACTTTCTCTTTAGAGAAGCAGTGTTCACTTCAAAATGAGGATTTTCTTATCCTCTTCAAAACAATCACTACACAGCCCAAGAGAATCAAGCAATACAATCATCAAACGGAACCACTTTGATGGAAAGACAAAAAGATAAGACCTCAAGTAGCGGCAGCTAACTGGGGACTGTACCACAGAGCCCCTGTAAACTGTGTCTCTGGCAAAGAGAAGGCCAAAGAATGATTTATTTCTTTAACAGAAAAGTTGAAAGTGAAAGTGTCAGTCACTCAGTCGTGTCCGACTCTTTGCAGCCCTATGGAATTAGCCCACCAGGCTCCTCTGTTGATGGGATTCTCCAAGCAAGAATACTGGAGTGGGTAGCCATTCCCTTCTCCAGGGGATCGTCCCAACCCAGGGATAAAACCCGGGTCTCCAGCATTTTGGGCAGTTTCTTTACCATCTGAGCCACCAGTTAAAACAATAAATTTATGCCAGTGATACTTCCCTTTCTAGACTCCAGGGGTCACTCTTAAATGTCATAGTAACTTTAACCAACCAAGCCAAAACAATTCTCCAGCCAGAACTTTCATAATCCTTGCTAGACATAGGCAACACCTATTAACAGACTATTTAAGGATCTTGACATTCCTTGACATATTTATTACTATTTGTTGAAATGTCTTCATTATGACTTTTTAAAAAATTTTTCTTCTAATTTCGAGGAGACAAAAGTGATTCTTTTAACACCTCACAGTGAGTCCCCATCACCTGTATGACTTTCGAGGCAGCCATTAATAATACTTTTGCTTCTTCCTCTAAAACCGCCTATTTTCCAATTCTTAACAGTTTACAAGCACACAGAGAGGAAAAGGATGAATTCAGATGTAGGCAGGAAAAAAGCCCGGAAGACAACTTGAAGGATTGTCCTTTGTTCACATATGCATATGTATGTAGGTGGAATATCCATGTAGATAAGAACAGAATCGTGTGCTATATAATCAGTATACTTACATGTAAGTGTAGATAATGGAATGTAAAATCCAAGAAAGGATGTTAATGTATAATTTTCAAATTCTCTTAACTTAGTAAGCAAACCAAACTAGCAAAATAATTTATCTTAGTATTACCAAGGACGCTTTAGCAACTGAAAACAGAGCAGTCATTTTAAACATAAGCTTATTTAAATTTGGTTCCAGCCCATAATAACTTTTTCCAAACTGCATTAAGTAGTTCAGAAATGCTGCAAATCATCCCTTCTCTTGGAGAAGCACAACGCACATAAAAAGAGCTGTATGATCTAGCACTTCACCTAGGTGTTTCACCCAGCGTTTCTTAAACTTATTTGACCCCTGAATATATCATACATCAAATACCTTTTAATTTCTCATGAAATGTATCATAATAAATGATAAAAAAAAATAACAAAATATAAACACAGTTTGGAAAATGCTGACGTAGGATTTTAGTTGGTGCCAGGAGGACTTCAGTTCAGTTCAGTTCAGTTCAGTTCAGTCGTGTCCCACTCTTCGCAACCCCATGAATCGCAGCACCCCAGGCCTCCCTGTCCATCACCAACTCCCGGAGTTCACTCAGATTCATGTCCATCGAGTCAGTGATGCCATCCAGCCATCTCATCCTCTGTCATCCCCTTGTCCTCCTGCCCCCAATCCCTCCCAGCATCAGAGTCTTTTCCAATGAGTCAACTCTTCGCATGAGGTAGCCAAAGTATTGGAGTTTCAGCTTTAACATCATTCCTTCCAAAGAAATCCCAGGGCTTATCTCCTTCAGAATGGACTGGTTGGATCTCCTTGCAGTCCAAGGGACTCTCAAGAGTCTTCTCTAACACCAAGCCAAGAAGACTTAAGAATGTTTAAATGCTGTGTATATTTACTTTTGTTTTGTTCTTAACTTTTGGAATTTCCTTTTGGGAGACTATCTTACTGGCCAGAGAATCTATGTCAACATACATTATAATCTAACTTTGTCTATTTTATTACCACTTATCATGGTCCAGTGCTATGAAAATTTACAGTCAATGCTAAGCTTTACCTTTCCCACATAATCGTAACATTTCCTATTTCGCCAAAAGAAGCTGAAAGTATTCTGCAAGCATTTTGTAACAGATTTCTGTAACACTACTGTGACACAGGTGGAGATTAATTGTTCCATTTTACAGATGAAGAAAAGGCATCTTAGAAAGAGTCACAAGCAAAGTTGGAAATAAAACTCACTTACTGAGCCTTCAGAACGTAATCCTTCATCCAGACGGCAATGTTCTTCTGTGAATTAAAAATATGATTCTCTCTGTGTGTGGCCATCTCCTGGGAAAAAATCAAAATAAGGAACAAGTGAAAGATGCTATCTGTGGAATCTTCTTCTCAGTAGGAACATTTGATCACGATCTCCACCGCAAAGATTCTGAATAACAGGCTGCAGGAGCAACACACGCCCCCCTCCCTACCCCTGCCCCAGGCAGGAGGAATGTACACTTGGTATAATTCTCACGGTGAGCCAAACAGCCCAGTATCCATCATCAATTTACAGCCATCTACTTCTCTATTTCAAGAGCCATCACCAGGTTTTGTATAGTCATTTGCCCTAGGCTACAAAATAAAATACAATGGAGCCAAATCAGCTGAAATAACTTAAAATCTCTTAAAATAACTGAATCTTCTGCATTCATTGAATATGCTGAAGAGTTAATGATCACTGAATCATAGTTGTTATTATTCTTACTCTCAAATGGTTTGGAGGCTATCATTTAAGGAAAAGTTTCTTAAGTCTTCCTCAGTCTTTTTCAGAACCTCCTACACACACACACACACACACACACACACACATACATACACACGCATACATACAATTATCTTCCAGTCCCTGCCAGGACATTTCTATTCCTTTCACCAAAAAAAGAAAGAATACGAAGAACTGGATTTTTATTTTGTAACATTTTTATTTTTAACATTTAACCTTGCTTCCTAGTACAATTTACCCAGCAGAAAAGCTTATTTGGGCAAAACCATTTGTGTCTCCATTCCTAACATAATAACCATCCAGCCCACTGTCCCAAAAGTTCTTGCTTCTACACCTAACCACATGGTCCTCATCTCTCAGTTCAGGCTAATACTCAACCAATTCCTTTACTTTTCAAAGGGAATTTAGGGATCCATAGGCTGAGGTTTGATGCTAGAATAACGCTCGACTCCTTTATCACTGGTGCTCTTCTGCTTCTTGAAGCCTCCTTGGAACTAAAATCCAGTTCCAGACTCTCAGGCCGAGGCTGGTGGCAGCTTGTAGCTACTCCACCACTTAAGATGCCACCACTGTCTTCGAGGTCTTGATGGATTTTCATCCTTTGTCACCCACTGCTTCTGTCCCTGGGCTGTGCCAAGTTATGTAGGTCATTCCCCATCACTAGTCTCCAGGCATAGTCCCCAGAGACCTGGTTATCCTGAATGCCATGTCTGTTCTCCAGTACCTTCCTTGGTCCTCAGGGCAGCGCATCAAAATACTAAGTTTCAAGCACTTGAGCGTAAGCAGTTGAAGGTTCAGCTCTTCCAAAGACACTGCAGATCTGCAGAAACCAGCATCTGAAAGTTTCAGTAGGCAGACAGTGGTAACCTACAGAGACAAGTACAGGGAAGATGCTCAGCACATGAACTGAAAGAGCAACTTGCGAGCACATCACTACACACAGATACCTCCCACTCAAGCTCTGCCCCTTCCACCTGAAACTGACAACCAGGCACCAGCGCAGAGAAGCTGAGTGGCCAGACTGTGGTATGGTAGCTCACTGCACAAAGTTTGGGCTCTCAGTGCCTTGAAAGTGAAAGTGAAAGTGTTAGTCACTCAGCTGTGTCCGACTCTTTGCCACCCCATGGACTATAGTCCGCCAGGCTCCTCTGCCCATGGGATTCTCCAGACAAGAATACTGGAGTGGGTAGCCATTCCCTTCTCCCAACCCAGGGATCAAACCTGGGAGTCCTGCATTTCAGCCCACTGCCTTGATTCCATCCCAAAGCATCACTTGCTATCTGTATCATCTTTGGAAGGCCACTTGGCCTTTCTAACCTCAAAGTTCATGTTGGTAAAAGGGGAGAGGTAATCACTTAACTCGCTAGGTTTTGGTAAGGACTAAATGAATTTATCCACACAAGACACTGAGCAAATACCTAGAGCTGACACTGGATAAATGCTATCTATTATTAGCATTAAGCCCTTTCCCATCAGTTACATCCAAAAATGGAAATACGAAAGAAGCAAAACAACTACTGTCTCAGATTATCAAAATAAACTGCGCCTACCTGTCGTTTTTCTCTCTCACTTTCACTTTCATCCCCCACTTTCATCACATTGGCTCGTGGCCACAGTCCACGACTGGGAGCATCAGAAAGTCAACATGGAACCGTTTCTCAGCCACAGAACACATTCCGCTAACTTCACCGGCCACTAGGGGTCTCCCTAACGTGCTGTCGAAGGGCGAGAGGTGTGTCTCTGTTCAAGGAATTACTGCCAATCCAAGATCACTTGCCTCTTTGAATACTCCTGAAGAAGGCTTGCCCGAAGCTGGTTAAGGCTTGAAAGCCTTCTTCACTGGCTGGACTTTGTCCATGTGAGATGTTATCTGCTGGGCCCAGCTTCTAAGGTTGGAGTTCTCCGTGTTTCAGAGCAAGCAGGATCCTTGACCTCTTTCAGAGAGAGAAGGCCACCTTCTTTCTCCAGGGTCATCTAACATGATTTCTCCTTGGCTATTCCTCATGATGTGAAAAATCCTCTAGAAGGATGCTGAAATGATTAACACTGTGCAGAGATTTTCTAAAGAATAGAAAAGCTACTGAGCCAAGGGACTGCTTTTCAAAAACGTGGACTCTGATCCGTTAATGTAAGTGAAGTCCAGGTGATCTCAAGAGGTTTGTTTTTAGTAAAACAGAACAGTGGGATGGAATGGAATGAAAGGAACAAAATAGAATCAAATTGAATAAAATGGAATGGAAAGGAACAGACAATATCAGAATATGTCCCACATACTAAAAGCTATTGTACCGTGTTTTATATGCATATGTATGTATATATTGAATCATAATGTAAAAATGTAATTTTTACTACAGATTAAAACAAAATATTTTTACATCACATCTAATGAGATGACAGTCAGTATTGACCCAGTCTTCCGCATAATAACATTTTCGTCTACAGGGAGTTGAACACTGGGAAATTATCGGGAATATGCAGTAAAAATTAGCTGCATTCTAACAAATTTGGGAAGACATAACTCAAGACTCAAGCTTCCCTGGTACCTCAGTGATAAAGAACCACCTGCCAATGCAGGAGATACAGGTTCAATCCTTGAGTTGGGAAGATCTCCTGGAGAAGAAAATGGCAACCCACTCCAGTATTCTTGCTTGGAGAATCTCATGGTCACAGGAGCTTGGTAGACTACAGTCCATGGGGTCGCAAAGAGTCATACATAACTGAGCGACTAAACAATAATTCAAGACTCAACTTACATCAAACAGCTAGAAACATAAGTAGTAGTTAGAGAATATAAGCTTGACCCCAAGCTGCAAAGACTCAAATCTTTGTCCTTCATTGGCTGTGTGATCATAGGTCAATTTCTTAGTCTCTACAAGCACAACTGGTCTTCCCTGGTGGCTCAGACTGTAAAGAATCTGCCTTCAATGAAGGAGACCTGGATTCAATCCCTGGATTGGGAAGATACCCTAAGAAGGGAATGGCAACCCACTTCAATATTCTTGCCTGGAGAATCCCATGGACAGAAGAGCCTGGCAGGCTACAGTCCATGAATTCACAAGAGTCGAACACAACTGAGTGACTAACACAAGCATAAGATTCCTCATCTGTAAAATGGGGATAAAAATAGAGTGACTAAAAAAATTAAATGAATTACTATAAAGGATTATTATAAATGGATTACACAACACTTAGCACAGAGTGTCTCACAAAGTAGCTCTATTAGCTGTTATGATATTTGCCATTGAACTGGTGGTTATCATTGTTGCATATTATCTGCAAAAATACACTGTTGTCTAAACAACTTTGTCTCAGAAGGTAACAAGCACACCACCAAGACCGAGTAGCTATTTTCCCTCATTAAGCCATCGAGCCTAGTAAAACTCCTGACTACTTTAAACACCAAATCAACCAGCATAGACAAGCCTTGAGCTTCATCTCCAGCCCACACTACCCCCACAGTGGGTGTAAGTTTGGAGATGTGGGATCAGTACCCTGATAGTTTGTCCTATGAAGTAATGACCAACATGGGTCCAAAAACAAAAGTAAATGCTATATCTAACTGGTCATGTTTGAAAGAAATTTTGCCTTGTAATAATTTTTTCATAAAATATCAAAAGAAATTCCAAAGTGCTTTCAATTAATTATTTTACAGCCATAATATTTGACCAGGAGCTAGTTGGACATGACTGAAGCGACTTAGCAGCAGTAGCAGCAGCGGCAGCCAGTTCTCTAACCTACTTCCTGTGCTAGCGCTTTAAGGACTTTCTCCAAGGCTCAGCAAGAACCTTCAGCAAAGAAAGGTGAGGGGGAGGTGGAGGTTGGCAGAGTCAGTGGCAGCACTGGGACGTCAGGAACCCAACTTTTCCTATAGACTGATAAGGACAGCATTTTCTTGCTCTTATTTCTTTGGTTTACTCACACTGATTCTGAAGCTGATGCTCCAATACTTTGGCCACCTGATGCGAAGAGCCAACTTATTAGAAAAGACCCTGATGCTGGGAAAGATTGAGGACAGGAGGAGAAGGGGGTGACAGAGGATGAGATGGTTGGATGGCATCACCAACTCAATGGACATGAGTTTGAGCAAACTCTGGGAGATAGTAGAAGACAGGGAAAGCTTCTACAGTTCATGGGGTCACAAAGAGTCGGACATGACTTAGCAACTGAACAGTTATTCCCATTCAACACTGTGCTCTGCTTCACAGCAGCAAAGAAAACATAATGCAGAACTTTCCTGCTGTTTTACAGTAGATTAAACGTGGAAATTGTTCATAAAGAGGAGGTTTCTCCAAGCCCCACGTTGCTTGAGCAGTTTATAAGCGAAATAATGGTGACCTGGACATGGACGTTTTCAAATCTCTCTCCTCCTGCTGGACTGCGTTCATCCTAGCATATAGTCCCACTGGCTCTCAGGTCCAGCGGCCAGTCCCCATAGAGCCAGCTAATCATATTCCTCAGGCTACCCTTTTATTTATTTTATCTAAATAAGAATTGTAGCAAGTTCTATATCCCCTAGCACTTAGTTTTCAATCTTTGACAAAAGGAATTTCTTAGAGCAATGAAAATAGATGATTCCGTTTCTAATTTAGATACAAGATTACAGAAATAAATAGACATGTGAAAGAGAAACTATATGCCCAGAGCTACAGTAGTACTTTGTATATATTACCTCATCTAGTCTTTATCCCATGAAATATGTGTGTTTATTCCCATTTGACAGATGACAAAACTGAGGCTAAGAGCAGCTAATAACTTCTCCAAGCCCACAGCTAACAAATAGCATGACCAACTTTGGAAAATGAATTGAAGAGCTCCTCTGCCATCCACAACACACCCTCCCACAACAACAAACACCCCAGTCTTCACACTCGCCATCACATCTTCATGAAGCACCTCACAAACCTCTGAGAAGAGAGGGGAGGGCATCAGTGGGGAAGTAAGCTGAGCAGAGAAAAAGGGAAGGCCATGTGCAATTTCACAACTTCCTCCCATTCGCAAACACCCCTACAGATCAGGGTCAATGGTGACATCAACAGAGGCTGGATTCTCAACTCTGGGAAAATGTGATCAAGCGCAGTTTAGCACCAACCAAATGAGGGCAGGAGTGGGTAGAGCCAGACTCCTCTTGGGAGCAGGGTGAAACAGCAGACAGCCTGGACTTTCTTAGCAGACAGGAAGCCTTGCTCAATTTTAAAGAAACAGCGCTGTGAAAGAGAGATCACATTTTTTAAAATATTCTCAATTTGTCAATCTTTCAATAAAAATCACCTCTACTTGAAACAAAAGGCTGAAGACATCATAATGACAAGTTAGCTTTCCAAGTGCCAAATATTATCATTATGTTCGAGGCATTTTGAGCTAGAAACAATGCAATGTAATTTTAATGGGAAAAAAAATCCTTTAAATTCATATAAAATTTCCTAATTGAAAATGAACCCTCTGCATTCAATAAGAAACACACAGGATGCAGGCTCTGGTTACTGTTTTCCAAAGCAGACAATCCACATTAATACATTGTCTTAAGAATCCTTTTTTCTACAGTAGAACGTTTGCCATAACTCAGGGAAATGTTTGTATAGCTCAGCATCATTCGAAATCAAAATGCATACACAATTCAATCTGAGATCATTTTCCAAGCCCTGCTCCTATCAGATGTTCAGACAGATGAAGAAATTTCACACAAAACCTCTATTCTTAATGAAAATACATCTCTCCTTCATTCCTCACCTCAGGCTGATCATGACAAAAAGAAGCTTTTTCCCTCAAGAAAGAGGATTGAGTAAGAATGTGGAGAGACATAATGTGTATTCAACCCTCTGCCTGCTGCCAGCTCTTGGGATTTAACTGGTTTTGAAATATGTATAAGCTGGGGTGGCTGTTGTATTATTCATCAAAGATTTTTCAGACCTTTACACTCAATTAGACACAGTGACCTTGGGACACTTTAAAGTAATAATAACAAAATATGTAATAAAATAGATCTTTTAAAGTATGCTAAAAAAGAAAAAATAGAGAATAGTTGTTTAAAGTTGATATCTAGTCCTCTAAATAAAAATTGTAGCAAGGTTCCTTATCACCCAGCACTTAGTTTTTAAATTAATAACTCAATATGCAAGGGTCCCTTCTTTATCTGGGGCTCCTGATAAGGGGAGTTTAACCTACAAAGAATCAACACCTTCATTTAGAATATAAGCATTGCAACAAAGCTCTGAAAAAGTCACTGTGGCCCAAAAAAGTTGAATTATTCTTTAAGCAAAGGAAGGGAAAAGAAAACACTCTACTTTTCCTTTGCAGTCTTGCCTTTTAACTTTTGTTTGCTAAACACACAAGAACTTGGCAGGTATCCAGGGTGACTTTCCAATTGTACAGGTCCTACAGATGGGACTGCACAGATCTAACTGTACAGATCTGAGCCCCAGCAATGATGTGACTTGGCCAAGATCACAATAATATAATCATATTCACTGCTTTATTCAACAAATATTTACTGAGCCCTTAATACATTCTAGGTATTCTCTTAAGTACCAGTTACAGTGATAAACAAATCAGCCCTGGCCACTGCCTTTCAGGGGCTTGGTGGCTACAAGGATCACTGGGGTGTGTACCTCCGTGGATGGTCCACCCCTATGCCTGGGGCCAGGCCTAGCCCATGAGGAGGTTTGCACCTGTTAGAGGCAAAATGTAAAAAAATGCAGAGAGCATTGGTTTCCACGAAGCTAGGGGGGTGGGTGCATGCTCAGTCACTAAGTCACGTCCAACTCTTTGGGACCCCATACACTGTCGTTAGCCAGGTTCCTCTGTCCATGGAATTCTCCAGGCAAGAATACTGAAGTGGATTGCCATTTCCTCCTCCAAGGGATCTTCCTGACCCAGGGACTGAACCTGCATCTCTTGCATTGGTAGGTGAATTCTCTACCACCTGAGCCACCTGGGAAGCCCAAAGTTAGAGATACTCAGCTTTAAAAAGTATCCTTTTTTCAAGACTATCTTCCTTATTTTGTTTTGTTAAAATTCTCTTCCTTTTTATGAAATATAGGTGGTAAAAGATTATAGGGGCACTCAGAACACTGCTTTCTCTTTATGAAACCAACTGGCTTATAAAATTCAAGTCTGGGATGCTCTGCTTTGCCCCCACGACACCCTCTCTTCTAGGATTAGTGGATGAAGACATCTCCAAACATCAAAAAGGCAAGGGCAGGAAGCAACCAACTAGGGGGGTCAGTTGAAGTGGACAGGATTTGGCAGCTATTTCTCCCTACATCTGCGACTTTGGCTTGAAAACCAGTGATAATAAAATTACTACGGTGTCCCTTGGCTCTGGGACTGTTCGTGTTAACATTTGTGAAGTGCTTAAAAGTGGTACCAGGTTTTGCCCATGCCACACACCATCAAGGCTACAGAATGTGATTAGAACCGGTGGAGGGGGTGGGGGTGGGTGTGTATCTGCAGGAAGCATTTCAAGACATCTCTGAGGATGACATCATTAACCTAAACACACATGAGCAAGCCTCTTGTCATTTCCTGGGTGTATTTCCTCCTGAGCAGAGAAGCAAGGGCTCTGAGTGGCTTCTCTCACGTCTGGATGTGGGAACAGCAGTGGCTTTGTTTCTATGGTCAGATTTTTCAAACTTAGCTTGTCCCAGTGCTGGGCCCTTCTGCTAGAGCGAAGGCAACAGTTAGGAGAAGTAAAAGGGCAGGTTCACAAACGCCTCAGCTTTTTTTCATCCTCTGTTGCCAAAATCCATCACTGGACACTGCTGTGCTCCCAGTAGGATGTGCTTACGCCTAAAAGTTACATCTTATAAAATTCCCAGACTCATAAAACAGCAGCCACGATGGAGCAGCATCAGGCCTTGTGCTGAGTGCCTTCTACACCTCATGTTATTCCACTCCCATAGGCAGAAGCATCCTCAGTTCCTAGTCAAAGAAACTGAAACCTGAAGAGACTAACTGGCCCCAGATCGCAGAGAGCAGAACTAGGACCAGCCCCAAAGCTCTGCCTATAAACCATGATATTGTGTTGCCGCCTGAAAAAGACCTAAACAAAGCCTAAGGAAAGCAGGCAGGCTTCCCTCCCGAGTGAAAAGGAAATTGATTGCAATGGATGCTGTGATACAGCCGAGGTGCTCATTTGTGGGGCTGCTAGGAGTAAGGTCTACTGAGGTCTCACAGTTGGTCCCTCTATAGGCATTGCCCCCAGCCAAAGTGGGGCCAGTCCTTCTGCCTCAACTCAGGACAGCTTGAAAAAGCCCTTCCAGCTTCAGAACACACCATGAGATCCGCGGAGTCTCCGCTGCAGCTCTCCCCATCCCTTCACCTTTTCCTTTGCCCAATCATTTTTTGCATAATTCTTTGTAAGTACAGTTCCTAAGATCACTCCCCAGTTAAGCACTTGCACACAAATCCATCTCAGAGGCTGCTTCCCAAGGAAGCAAGAATACAATACTTATTATAACTTATCATTTCATGGAACACACCTACTATTATAACAAATGGTATTCTGAATATTTCTCTATAACAAGGAATTTGTTTTACCCAACAGTCTGTGATTGAAGTGGAGAAGGAAATGGCAACCGACTCCAGTATTCTTGCCTAGAGAATCTGGTTGACAGAGGAGCCTGGGGGGCTGCTGTCCATAGGGTCGCACAGAGTCAGACATGACTGAATGTGTGCTTCAGCAGCAGCAGCAGCAGCAGCTATGATTCAAATTTCCAAATGCCCATTCCTGACCTGCAGTATGGAAGCATGATATGCTGGAAGAAACTGCCTGCCCTCTTATTAATTATTGATACTCTATTATTGATATTCCAGCCATGAAAAGATTTGAGGACAGTATTTTTGCTTTGTGTGTAGAGGCTGCTGAATGATGGGCTGGATCATGAAAGGAGGAGGAATTTAACCCCCATGGTGAAAAGTAGAATTTAGGGAAATAGAGGAAATATTTTTAAGAAAGACCTCAACTGGTACAATCACCTTGATTATCACTCCTTATTAATCTTTTTTCAACAGATCATTTAATCATAGAATTGACAATCTAGAATTGTACTGTCCGATAAAATAGCACCTAGCCAGAACATATGGCTATTTAAAATTCATTAAATTCAGAAGGGGTCATTGGGAAAGACCCTGAAGCTGGGGAAGATTAACGGCAGAAGGAAAAGGAGCGACAGAGGATGAGATGATTAGATAGCATCACCAACTCAATGGACATGAGTTTGAGCAAACTCCAGGAGCTAGTGAAGGACAGGTGAGCCTGGCATACTGTAGTCCATGGGGTCACAAAGAGTCAGACACAACTGAGCAATTGAACAACAACACAATTCAAAAAGTTAAAAATTGAGTTCCTCAGTCATATTTGCCATATTTCAAATGATCAAAAGCCACTTGCAGTTAGTGGCTACCATATTGGACAACACAGAATGTGACTATTTCCATCATTGCTAAAATGTTCTATTAGATAGCACTGGTTGACAATACAGATGGAAAGATATACCATGTTCTTGAATTGGAAGGATTAGTATTGTTAAAATGACCATACTATTCAAGGCAATCTACAGATTCAAAGCAACCCCTACCAAAATATCAAGTTTTCACAGAACTACAACAAACAAGTTTAAATTTATATGGAAATAAAAAAGACCCTGAATAGCCAAAAATCATCCTGAGAAAGAAGAACAGAGCTGGAGGAGTCATACTCCTGGGCTTCAGAATACTATAAAAAGCTACAGTCATCAAAACAGTATAGGCACAAAAACAGACACACAGCTCAGCAAAGCAGAGCAGAGAGTTCAGAAAGAAACTCACACACTTATGGTCAATTAATCTACCACAAAACAGCAAAAGCAAACAATGGAGAAAAGACAATCTCTTCAATAAATGGTGCTGGGAAAACTGGACAGCTACATATAAAAGAATGAAATTACAACATTCTCTAACACCATAAACAAAAATAAACTCAAAGTGGGTTGAAGACCTAAATGTAGGACTGTACACCACAAAACTCCTAGAGGAAAACATAGGCAGAACACTCGTTGACATAAATCATGGCATACTTTTATAATATATGTTAATCAAAGTTAAAAGCTTTAATAAACTTAAAAGCAAGGAGATCAAACCAGTCAATCCTAAAGGAAATCACTGAATTTCCACTGGAAGGACTAATGCTAAAGCTGAAGCTCCAAAACTTTGGCCACCTAATGTGAAGAGCCAACTGATTGGAAAAGACCCTGATGCCAGAAAAGATTGAAGGCAAAAGGAGAATAGAGTGGCAGAGAATGAGATGGTTAGATAGCATTACCGACTCAATGGACATAAACTTGAGCTTTTAGACAGGAAGACAGTCCATGAGGTCGCAAAGAGTCAGACATGACTTAACAACTGAACAACAACAAAAAGCCTTTTCACAGCAAGGAAACCATCGAAAAAATGAAAAGATACTCCAAATGGAAGAAAATATTTACAAATGATATGACCAACAAGGGGTTAAACTGTAAATCAACTATATTTCAATAAATTGTGTTTAAATAAAATAAAAGTAAAACTCTTTTCTAAATATGGCCACCACTTATTTAGTGCTAATTAAACCATTTGTGTATATTATCTCATTTAAATGAATAGTCTAGTGAGACTGGTGTTATGACCCCCATTTAATAGACATGGAACAGAGCCAGGGAAATACGGAAACTTGTCCAACGATAGAAAACAAGCAGGGAAGTCAGGGCTGAAACTGAGGTCAACTGACTCTAGAGCCAATGTTCTTAGCTGCTAGACTAGAAATTGTTCCAGCCACCTGGACCTTGAAGGGAGATTGAAAGAGGCCAGAATGCTTCAGCTATTTCTTTAGAGAACTTTGAGCCACTTTGGAATAAAGCGGCCTGTCAGACAAAGGATATTAATGCTCTGTGTTAATGGGGTTAACTGCTGCTTTCAAATACAAAATAACCCTGAAAGGATTCCTTCAGCTTTTCAAACTCTGACATGAGCAATGGAAGCATCTATGTGCAGAGAGAATCAAATCCTTTTACATGAGAGTCTGCAAAAATATAAGGAGAAACAGAAGTGATCCTAGAAGAGGGAAAATCTGTAACCTTCCTCCACCATCCCGAACCACCACGAGGAACCATCTGGGACTCAAACACCTAAAGCCAAGGATGTCACCAACTCAGCTGCTGAGGACTGAGCAGTTCTCAGCAAAGGGGTCACAATGGGTGAGATAGATTTCAACAAGTTACCTATAGCATGCAGATGGCCCCCAGACTCCCCCCAGACTTAGAAGGTGTACACACCTTCTGGGTCTTTTCAGGAAGAGATTTTATAGATGTGATGTCATTAAATGCCCTAAGGTCTTCCCAGGTGGTGTAGTGGTAAAGAATGCACCTGCAGTGCAGGAGACAGGGATATGATCCCTGGGTTGGGAAGATCCCCTGGAGGAGAAAATGGCAACCCACTTCAGTATTCCTGCCTGGAGAATCCCCGTGGACAGAGGAGCCTGGCAGGCTATGGCACATGAGGTCACAAAGAGTCGGACATGACTAAGTGGCTGAGCACACACTTTGTGGCATTTGTGCGCCAACAAATCACTCCACCTGTCTCCCAGAAGCAAATCCAAGACAACAAGCAAGGTATGGGGAAAAAACATACACCATTCAAAGGACAGCCCAGTAGGGTGTGCCCTGCAGAACTGGGAGTTTTTTGAGTATCACCAAACTGGAAGTAGAACCAGATACCCCCACCTCTCACCTAGCTGAGAGTGCCTGCCAGGTGTTTAATAAGCTGGATGCAGAGGAGGAAACGTCAGAGGACAAAAAGGCCAAGAGGCAAGCCCACCTACTGGCTGCCCTTCAATGACTAGCCACTGGAGGAGATGCTCAACTCCAGCAAGTGACTCCTGCCCTCCACAGAGGGAGAGCAAGCCAAGGACTAGGACCCATCAGTGTGCCATCTGTAAACAAGAGGGATGCTGGAAGGAGAATGCTCTCCCCGCTCTGGGAGCAGGGAGGAAATGGCAGATCCCAGCAGTTTCAAGAGAGAGGGGAGAAAGCTGGAAAGATACACAGTAATCTCCCAGATCCAGGTCATAGAGGCTGAAGCCTATCCCCAGGGATTTGGCCCAAAAGGTGGAGGTGACCTTCCTTACCCAAACTTAGAGCTCAGGATAGGGAAGATGTTATGTCTTTAGTGTGTTGAAGTAGAACTGATTTACAATGTTGTGTTAATTTCTGTTGTACAAAAAAGTGACTCAGTTATAGATACATATACATTCTTTTTCATATTCTTTTCCATTATGGTTTATCACAGGATATTGAATATAGTTCCCTGTGCTGTACAATAGGACCTTGTTGCTTATCCATCCTATATGTAATAGTTTGCATCTGCTGTGTCTGTGAGTCTGTTTCTGTTTCATAAATAGGTTTATCTGTGTTGTATTTTAGATTCCATGTGTAAATGATATCATAAGGTATTTTTTTCTCTTTCTGCCTTCACTTTTTTTTTCACTATCTTAACCATTGAAAAAAAAAAAATTTTGGCTACCCCATTCTGCATACAGAGATCTTAGTCTCCTGACCAGGGACCAAACCTGTGCCCTTTGCAGTGGAAGTGCAGAGTCCTGACCATTGAACCACCAAGGAATTCCCTATGACTTACTTTGCTTAGAACAATAACCTCTAAGTCCATCCATGTTGCTATAAATGGAATTGTTTTTTATGGCTGTGTACTATTCCACTGTATTATATAACCAAATCTTCTTTCTATTCATCAGAACAGAGAAGATCTTAAGTATTTACACAGATTGCCCATATGCATATGCCATCCTACACACACACACACACACACACACACAGGGCTACTTGGAAGGAAACTGATATCCATCCTTACTGCAGGTGAAACATGAAGCATTTCCCTGGTGGCTCACACAGTAAAGAATCTGCCTGCAATGGGGGAGACCCAGGTTCCATCCCTGGGTCGGGAAGATCCCCTAGAGAAGGAAATGGCGACCCACTCCAGTACTCTTGCCTGGAAAATTCCATAGACGGAGAAGACTGGTGGGCAAAGTCCATGGATTCACAAAGAGTCAGACACAACTGAACAACTAACACACATACACACAGAAGCAACACAGCTTCCACAAACTGTATTTTTGTGGCAGCCATTCATTTTTGTGGAAGCCATTCATTGTTCTGTTCAGTTCAGTTCAGTTCAGTCGCTCAGTCTTGTCCGACTCTTTGCGACCCCGTGGACTAAAGCAGGCCAGGCCTCCCTGTCCATCACCAACTCCCGGAGTTTACTCAAACTCATGTCCATTGAGTCAGTGATGCCATCCAACCATCTCATCCTCTGTCATTCCCTTCTTCTACCACCTTCAATTTTTCCCAGCATCAGGGTCTTTTCAAATGAGCCAGTTCTTCCCATCAGATGGCCAAAAAACTGGATTTCAGCTTGAGCATCAATCCTTCCAATGAATATTCAGGAATGATTTACTCTAGGATGGACTGGTTGGATCTCCTTGCAGTCCAGGGGACTCTCAAGAGTCTTCTCCAACACCACAGTTCAAAAGCATCAATTCTTTGGTGCTCAGCTTTCTTTATAGTCCAACTCTCACATCCATACATAACTACTGGCAAAATCATAGCATTGACTAGATGGACTTTGTTGGCAAAGTAATGTTTCTCCTTTTTAATAAGCTGTCTAGGTTGGTCATAACTTTTCTTCCCAGGAGTAAGTGTCTTTTCATTTCTTGGCTGCAGTCACCATCTGCAGAGATTTTGGGGCCCACCCCCCAAAATAATGTCTGTCACTGTTTCCCTATCAATTTGCCATGAAGAGATGGAAACAGATGGCATAATCTTAGTTTTCTGAATGTTGAGCTTTAAGCCAACTTTTTCAGGCTCCTCCTTCACCTTCATCAAGAGGCTCTTTAGTTCTTCTTCATTTTCTGCCATAAGGGTGGTGTCATCTCCGTATCTGAGGTTATTGATATTTCTCCTGGCAGTCTTGATTCCAGCTTGTGCTTCATCCAGTCCAGCATTTTGAATGATGTACTCTGCATATAAATTAAATAAGCAGGGTGACAGTATACAGCCTTGACATACTCCTTTCCCAATTTGGAACCAGTCTGTTGTTCCATGGCCAGTTCTAACTGTTGCTTCTTGACCTGCATACAGATTTCTCAGGAGGCAGGTCAGGTGGGCTGATATTCCCATCTCTTTCAGAATTTTCCACAGTTTGTTGTGATCCACACAGTCAAAGGCTTTGGCATAGTCAATAAAGCAGAAGTAGATGTTTTTCTGAAGCTCTCTTGCTTTTTTGATGATCCAGCAGATGTTGGCAATTTGGTCTCTGGTTCCTCTGCATTTTCTAAAACCAGCTTGAACATCTGGAAGTTCACAGTTCACATATAGTAGAAGCCTGGCTTAGAGAATTTTGAGCATTACTTTGCTAGCATGTGAGATGAGTGCAATTGTGCAGTAGTTTGAACATTCTTTGGCATTGCCTTTCTTTGGGATTGGAATGAAAACTGACCTTTTCCAGTCCTGTGGCTACTGCTGAGTTTTCCAAATTTGCTGGCATATTGAATGCAGCACTTTCACATCATCATCTTTTAGGATTTGAAATAGCTCAGCTGGAATTCCATCACCTCCATTAGCTTTGTTCATGGTGATGCTTCCTAAGGCCCACTTGACTTCACATTCCAGGATGTCTGGCTCTACGTAAGTGATCACAACATCGTGACTATCTGGGTCATAAAGATCTTTTCTGTATAGTTCTTCTGTATATTCTTGCCACCTCTTCTTAATATCTCCTGCTTCTATTAGGTCCATACCATTTCTGTCCTTTATCGAGCCCATCTTTGCATGAAATGTTCCCTTGGTATCTCTAACTTTCTTGAAGAGATCTCTAGTCTTTTTTTGTTTTAATTAATTTGTTTATTTTAATTGGAGGTTAATTACTTTACAATTTTGAGGTAGTTTTTGCCATACATTCACATGAATCAGTCGTGGGTGTACATGTGTTCCCCATCCTGAACCCTCCTCCCACCTCCCTCCCCATCCCATCCCTCAGGGTTATCCCAGTGCACCAGCCCTGAGCACCTTGTCTCATGCATCAAACCTGGACTGGCAATCTATTTCACATATGGCTATATACATGTTTCAGTGCTATTCTCTCAAATCATTGCACCCTTGCCTTCTCCCACAGAGTCCAAAAGTCTGTTCTTTACATCTGTGTCTCTTTTGCTGTCTCGCATATAGGTCATTGATATCATCTTTCTAAATTCCATATATATGAGTCAATATACTGTATTGGTGTTTTTCTTTCTGACTTACTTCACTCTGTATAATAGTCTTCAGATTCATCCACCTCATTAGAACTGACTCAAATGCATTCTTTTTAATAGCTGAGTAATACTCCATTGTGTATATGTACCACAGCTTTCTTATCCATTTGTCTGCTGATGGACATCTAGGTTGCTTCCATGTCCTGGCTATTATAAACAGTGCTGCAATGAACACTGGAGTACATGTGTCTCTTTCAATTCTGGTTTCCTCGGTGTGTATCCCCAGCAGTGGGATTGCTGGGTTGTAGGGCAGTTCTATTTCCAGTTTTTTAAAGAATCTCCACACTGTTCTGAATAGTGGCGATACTAGTTCGCATTCCCACCAACAGTGTAAGAGGGTTCCCTTTTCTCCACACCCTCTCCAACATTAGTCTTTCCCATTCTATTTTTTCCTCTATTTCTTTGCATTGATCACTGAGGAAGGCTTTCTTATCTCTCCTTGCTATTCTTTGAAACTCTGCATTCAAATGGTATCAGTTCAGTTCAGTTCAGTTCAGTTGCTCAGTCGTGTCCAACTCTTTGCGATCCCATGAATTGCAGCACGCCAGGTCTCCCTGTCCATCACCAACTCCTGGAGTTTACTCAAACTCATGTCCATTGAGTCGGTGACACCATTCAGCCATCTCATCCTCTGTCGTCCCCTTCTCCTCCTGCCCCCATTCCCTCCTAGCACCAGAGTCTTTTCCAATGAGTCAACTCTTTGCATCAGGTGGCCGAAGTACTGGAGTTTCAGCTTTACCATCAGTCCTTCCAATGAACACCCAGGACTGATCTCCTTTAGAATGGACTGGTTGGATCTCCTTGCAGTCCAAGGGACTCTCAAGAGTCTTCTCCAACACCACAATTCAAAAGCATCAATTCTTTGATGCTCAGCTTTCTTCACAGTCCAACTCTCACATCCATACATGACCACTGGAAAAACCATAGCCTTGACTAGATGGACCTTTGTTGGCAAAGTAATGTCTCTGCTTTTTAATATGCTATCTAGCTTGGTCATAACTTTCCTTCCAAGGAGTAAGCATCTTTTAATTTCATGGCTTGTAATCACCATCTGCAGTGATTTTGAAGCCCCAAAAAACAGTCTGACACTGCTTCCACTGCTTCCCCATCTACTTCCCATGAAGTGATGGGACCAGATGCAATGATCTTAGTTTTCTGAATGTTGAGCTTTAAGCAAACTTTTTCACTCTCCTCTTTCACTTTCATCAAGAGGCTCTTTAGTTCTTCTTCACTTTCTGCCATAAGGGTGGTGTCATCTGCATATCTGAGGTTATTGCTATTTCTCCCGGCAATCTTGATTCCAGCTTGTGATTCTTCCAGTCCAGCGTTTCTCATGATGTACTCTGCATAGAAGTTAAATAAGCAGGGTGACAGTATACAGCCTTGACATACTCCTTTCCCAATTTGGAACCAGTCTGTTGTTCCATGTCCAGTTCTAACTGTTGCTTCCTGACCTGCATATAGGTTTCTCAAGAGGCAGGTCAGGTGGTCTGGTATTCCCATCTCTTTCAGAATTTTCCACAGTTTATTGTGATCCACATAGTCAAAGGCTTTGGCATAGTCAATAAAGCAGAAATAGATGTTTTCTAGAACTCTCTTGCTTTTTCCACGATCCAGTGGATGTTGGCAATTTGATCTCTGGTTCCTCTGCCTTTTCTAAAACCAGCTTGAACATCAGGGAGTTCACGGTTCACGTATTGCTGAAGCCTGGCTTGGAGAATTTTGAGCGTTACTTTACTAGTGTGTGAGATGAGTGCAATTGTACGGTAGTTTGAGCATTCTTTGGCATTGCCTTTCTTTGGGATTACCTGTCCTTTTATCCTATGCTTTTCCCTTCTCTGCTTCTCTTCTTTTCACAGCTGTTTGTAAGGTCTCTTCAGATAACCATTTTGCCTTTTTGCATTTCTTTTTCTTGGGGATGGTCTTGATCACTGCCTCCTGTACAATGTCACAAACCTCTGTCCATAGTTCTTCAGGCACTCTATCAGATCTAATCCCTTGAATCTATTTGTCACTTCCACTGTATAATCATAAGGATTTTGATCTAGGTCATATCTGAATGGTCTAGTGGTTTTCCCTATTTTCTTCAATTTAAGTCTGAATTTGGCAATAAGGAGATCATGATCTCAGCCACAGTCAGCTCCCAGTCTTGTTTTTGTTAACTTTATAGAGCTTCTTCATCTTTGGCTGCAAAGAATGTAATCAATCTGATTTCAGTATTGACCATCTGGGGATGTCCAAGTATAGAGTCTTCTCTTGTGTTGTTGGAAGAGGGTATTTGCTATGACCAGTGTGTTCTCTTGGCAAAACTCTGTTAGCCTTGCCCTGCTTCATTCTGTACACCAAAGCCAAATTTTCCTGTTACTCCAGGTACTTCTTGACTTCCTGCTTTTGCATTCCAGTCCCCTATACAATGAAAAGGACATCTTTTTTGAGTATTAGTTCTAAAAGGTCTTGTAGGTCTTCATAGAACCATTCAACTTCAGCTTCTTCAGCATTATTGGTCAGGGCATAGACTTAGATTATTGTGATATTGAATGGTTTGCCTTGGAAATGAACAGAGATCACTCTGTCATTTTTGAGATTGCATCCAAGTACTGCATTTCAGACTCTTTTGTTGACCATGATGGCTACTCCATTTCTTCTAAGGGATTCCCGCCCACAGTAGTAGATACAATGATCATCTGAGTTAAATTCGCCCATTCCAGTCCATTTTAGTTTGCTGATTCCTAGAATGTCAATGTTCACTATTGCCATCTCCTGTTTGACCACTTCCTATTTGCCTTGATTCACAGACCTAACTTTCCAGGTTCTTATGCAATATTGCTCTTTACAGCCTCGGACTTTACTTCCTTCACCAGTCACATCCACAACTGGGTATTGTTTTTGCCTTGGCTCCGTGTTTTCATCCTTTCTGGAATTATTTCTCCACTGATCTCCAGTAGCATATTGGGCATCTACTGACCTGGGGAGGTCATTTTTCAGTGTCCTATCTTTTTGCCTTTTCATACTATTCATGGGGTTCTCAAGGCAAGAATACTGAAGTGGTTTGCCATTCCTTTCTCCAGTTTCATCAGACCACGTTTCATCAGAACTCTCCACCATGACCTGTCCATCTTGGGTGGCCTTACACGGTATGGGCTCATAGTTTCATTGAGTTAGACAAGGCTGTGGTCCATGTGATCATATTGGTTAGTTTTCTGTGACTGTGGTTTTCATCTGTCTGCCCTCTGATGGAGAAGGATAACAGGTTTATGGAAGCTTCCTGATGAGAGAGACTGACTGAGGGAGAAACTGGGTCTTATTCTGATGGGCAGGGCCATGCTCAGTAAATCTTTAATTTAGTTTTATGTTGAAGGGTGGGGCTGTGTTCCCTCCCTGTCATTTGACCTGAGGCCAAACTATGGTGGAGGTAACGAAGATAATGGTGACTTCCTTCAAAAGGTCCTGCACTCACTGCTACACTCCATGCCCCCAACCCTGCATCAGGCCCCCACCAACCCATGCCTCCACCAGAGACTCCTGGACACTACCAGGCAAGTCTGGGTCAGTCTCTTGTGGGGTCACTGCTCCTTTCTCCTGGGTCCTGGTGCACACAAGGTTTTGTTTGTGGCCTCCAAGAATCTGTTTCCCAGTCCTTTGTAAGTTCTGGTGGCTCTATGGTGGGTTAATGGCAACCTCCTCCAAGAGGGCTTATGCCACACCCAGGTCTACTGCACTCAGAGCCCCTGCTCATGCAGCAGTCCACTGCTGACCCGCTCCTCTGCAGGAGACACCCAAACACAGTTCTGCTTCAGTCTCTGTGGGGTCTCTGGGTCCTGGTGCACACAAGGTATGTTTGAGCCTTCTGAGCGTCTCTGGCAGGTATGGGATTTCATTCTAAATGTGATTTCAACCCTCCTACCATCTTGCTGGGACTTCTCTTTTGACCTTGGACAAGAGATATCTCCTCACAGTCGCTCCAGCACTCCAGTAGCAGATGTGGGGTATCTCCTCACAGACATGGGATATCTCCTAACCATTCAATGTAGGGGCCATCTAAAGCAGGGTTCAGAGGTAAGAAGGGGAAACAAGGTGGATACAACTGCCCAAAGGTTGGCCCTAGAAACAGTGACTTGGCACCTACCCCTTACCCCTCAAAGGCCAGATCTATCCAATTACTCCCTAATCTTCACAAAGGAAAAATTAGACAAAGCCTGGAAATGGGTGCTAGTCAATGAACAAGGGTAATACTTCTTTCCCCAAACTGCTGCTTGTCAAGTTATTGGGTCAACTGATCCAAGAACTCACCATGGGAGAGAAGCCCTATGTAACTAGTTCGTGGAAGTTATGATGACTCCTGGCATGACAAATATAATCAGTCAGAGAGCTGAGATATATGCCATGTGTACAAAGAACAACCCAACACCAGGTCCACCCTCCCACCCCACCCCCACCCCCCCACCCAGAAATCCCCAGATAAGCCCATTCAGGATGTCTAGGGACATTCCTAGAGACAACTGGCAGGTTAATTTCACTGTCATGCCGGGAGTACCCAGCAATTTCAGACGTTTCTCAGTCCTAGTAAACACATTTTCTGGGTGAGTAGAAGCATTAGCTGTTAGAACTGAAATGGTTGTTGATCATAGCCACTCTCATAGTTATGAGATGGAATCTCGTTATGTTTTTGATTTGCATTTTCCTTATGATTAGTGTCTCTGAGCACCTTGTCATGTATCTGCTGATCTTTTGTATGTCTTCTTTGGAAAAATGTCTATTCAGGTCCTCTGACCTTTTTTTTTTTTAATATGAGTTTTATGAGTTCCTTATTTATTTTGGATATTAACCTTTTATCAGATAGATTGTTTGCAAATATTTTCACCTTTTCTGTAGGCTGCCTTTTCATTTTGATTGTTTCTTCCTTTGCCCTTTAAATGAGTTTCCTGGAATGAGCATGGTCAGGGATTGAGACCTGCTTGTGTGTTTGAGGCTGTGGCTAATGTGCTCTTTTACTGTTGAAGAGGATCTTTCAGATGCTAAGAGTTATTTTAAATCTTTCACAGGGATGGTTCATAAGTAAAGATTTTATTTTCAGAAACACATCATATGATGAGCTGAGATGGGCCAAGTGCCTCTACTTACCTGCTTTGAAATGAGTAACTTCCAGAGACTGCTGCTTATATTTAGCCATGAAGTGGGTTTCAACTTTGGGAAAGTAATTTTTTTAGCTTTTTCAAACTTCTCCAGTATCCTTGTCTATTATTCATAGTTTTCCCAGCTCCACATACTCATTGTTTTTTAAGACCACTTCCACTTCCATTGCTTCATAAAAGTGAGTACAATCACAAAGTAAAAGGCAAAGCAGAAATGAGATTTATGGTCATTAGAACATTAGTGGTCTGATGCCAATGTTAAGAGAGAGCTAAAGCTTGAGGATGGAATCTCTGGCACAATGTGGGGTTCCAAAACCCAACCAATTTGTGTTAAGCTTCTATTAAATGTCAGGCATTGAGATCCACCTTCAGAATTACTGCCACAACCCAGGTCTTTCATCCCTGGAGAGAGCTGCTGGCATTCACCTAAATGCCTTAAATCAGCCACGGTTACACACCCTCTCTTGGACTCAAGCATCATACAGACTAGTCATGGAAGAAACAAGAGAGTCAACCCAACTATCTATGTTTAGAGAATGATTCCTAAGAGGCATAAAATACTTGATAGGCAGGTTTTGGTATTTGCAGAAAAGTGCCTTTTTTAAGATAAATGCTTCTAAATTTTGTAATTCACATTTTCTTAGACAAGTGGAAATCAAGAAGTAGTGTGGAAAACAGGAGCATATTATGAATTAAGAAGTATTTTCTTTTAGAGAAGAGCTAACACCTATCCTATTCAAACTCTTCCAGAAAATTGCAGAGGAAGGTAAACTTCCAAACTCATTCTATGAGGCCACCATCACCCTAATATCAAAACCTGACAAAGATGCCACAAAAAGAGAAAACTACAGGCCAATATCACTGACGAACATAGATGCAAAAATCCTTAACAAAATTCTAGCAATCAGAATCCAACAACACATTAAAAAGATCATACACCATGACCAAGTGGGCTTTATCCCAGGGATGCAAGGATTCTTCAATATCTGCAAATCAATCAATGTAATACATCACATTAACAAATTGAAAAATAAAAGCCATATGATTATCTCAGTAGATGCAGAGAAAGCCTTTGACAAAATTCAACATCCATTTATGATGATAAAAACTCTCCAGAAAGCAGGAATAGAAGGAACATACCTCAACATAATAAAAGCTATATATCACAAGCCCACAGCAAACATTATCCTCAATGGTGAAAAATTGAAAGCATTTCCGCTAAAGTCAGAAACAAGACAAGTGTGCCCACTTTCACCGCTACTATTCAACATAGTTTTGGAAGTTTTGGCCACAGCAACCAGAGCAGAAAAAGAAATAAAAGGAATCCAAATTGGAAAAGAAGTAAAACTCTCACTGTTTGCAGATGACATGATCCTCTACATAGAAAACCCTAAAGACTCCACCAGAAAATTACTAGAGCTAATCAATGAATATAGTAAAGTTGCAGGATATAAAATCAACACACAGAAATCCCTTGCATTCCTATACAATAATAATGAGAAAGTAGAAAAAGAAATTAAGGAAATAATTCCATTCACCATTGCAATGAAAAGAATAAAATACTTAGGACTATATCTACCTAAAGAAACTAAAGACCTATATATAGAAAACTATAAAACACTGGTGAAAGAAATCAAAGAGGACACTAATAGATGGAGAAATATACCATGTTCATGGATCAGAAGAATCAATATACTGAAAATGAGTATACTACCCAAAGCAATCTACAGATTCAATGCAATCCCTATCAAGCTACCGGTGGTATTTTTCACAGAGCTAAAACAAATAATTTCTCAATTTGTATGGCAATACAAAAAAACCTGAATAGCCAAAGCAATCTTGAGAAAGAAGAATGGAACTGGAGGAATCAACCTGCCTGACTTCTGGCTCTACTACAAAGCCACAGTCATCAAGACAGTATGGTACTGGCACAAAGACACAAATAGAGATCGATGGAACAAAATAGAAAGCCCAGAGATAAATCCACACACCTATGGACACCTTATCTTCGACAAAGGAGGCAAGAATATACAATGGATTAAAGACAATCTCTTTAACAAGTGGCGCTGGGAAAACTGGTCAACCACTTGTAAAAGAATGAAACTAGAACACTTTCTAACACCATACACAAAAATAAACTCAAAATGGATTAAAGATCTAAACATAAGACCAGAAACTATAAAACTCTTAGAGAACATAGGCAAAACACTCTCCGACATAAATCACAGCAGGATCCTCTATGACCCACCTCCCAGAATACTGGAAATAAAAGCAAAAATAAACAAATGGGACCTAATTAAAATTAAAAGCTTCTGCACAACAAAGGAAACTAGAAGCAAGGTGAAAAGACAGCCTTCTGAATGGGAGAAAATAATAGCAAATGAAGCAACTGACAAACAACTAATCTCAAAAATATACAAGCAACTCCTGCAGCTCAATTCCAGAAAAAGAAATGACCCAATCAAAAAATGGGCCAAAGAACTAAATAGACATTTCTCCAAAGAAGACATACAGATGGCTAACAAACACATGAAAAGATGCTCAACATCACTCATTATCAGAGAAATGCAAGACAAACCACAATGAGGTACCATTTCACGCCAGTCAGAACGGCTGCGATCCAAAAGTCTAGAAGCAATAAATGCTGGAGAGGGTGTGGAGAAAAGGGAACCCTCTTACACTGTTGGTGGGAATGCAAACTAGCACAGCCACTATGGAGAACAGTGTGGAGATTCCTTAAAAAACTGGAAATAGAACTGCCTTATGACCTAGCAATCCCACTGCTGGGCATACACACCAAGGAAACCAGAATTGAAAGAGACACATGTACCCCAATGTTCATCACAGCACTGTTTATAATAGCCAAAACATGGAAGCAACCTAGATGTCCATCAGCAGATGAATGGATAAGAAAGCTGTGGTACATATACACAATGGAGTATTACTCAGCCATTAAAAAGAATACATTTGAATCAGTTCTATTGAGGTGGATGAAACTGGAGCCGATTATACAGAGTGAAGTAAACCAGAAAGAAAAACACCAATATAGTATACTAACACATATATATGGAATTTAGAAAGATGGTAATGATAACCCTGTATGTGAGACAGCAAAAGAGACACAGATGTATAGAACAGTCTTTTGGACTCTGTGGGAGAGGGAGAGGGTGGGATGATTTGGGGGAGTGGCATTGAAACATGTATAATATCATATAAGAAACAAATTGCCAGTCCAGGTTCGATGCAGGATACAGGATGCTTGGGGCTGGTGCACTGGGATGACCCAGAGAGATAGTATTGGGAGGGAGGTGGGAGGGGGGTTCAGGATTGGGAACACGTGTATACCCGTGGTGGATTCATGTTGATGTATGGCAAAACCAATACAGTATTGTAAAGCAAAATAAAGTAAAATTTTTAAAAAAAAATTTTAAGGAAGTATTTTCTATCCAGATAACCACTCCCATCCTTTCTAGAAAACTCCTAGACTTTTCCCTCTCTGAGTCTGAATCTCCAATTTACTGTGTTGGGTCAATGTTTACATGATGCAGATCCAATTATTCTTTATTTGATTATTAATAGTATCTAGTCTCACCAGAGTGCCTAGTACAGTGCCTAGCCAGTATCTATTGAGTAGGCATTCAGTAAATATCTGTTACACTTCCCTGGTGGCTCTGATAGTAAAGAATCTGCCTGTAATGCAGAAAACCCAGGTTTGGTTCCTGGATCAGGAAGAACCCCTGGAGAAAAAAAGGCAAACCACTCCAGTATTCTTGCCTGGAGAATCCATGGATAGAGGAGCCTGATAGGCTACAGTCCATGGAGTCATAAAGAGTCAGCAACTAATACAGGCACAAATGAATGAACTGTTGAAATCTGTGACTCATGTTTATTCAGCCAGAATACAAATTGTGCTTTTAATTAATTCAACAACATATGGTATTGATTCCAAATGCGTTTCATTAAACCATAAGCAAGCAATGAGATACTGATACAACAAAGGTAATTCTGCTACTAGAATATAATTATAGTAATGCATTACTAGACTTATTTGTTAAATACAGACTATAAATATGCTGTACTCAACCCTTCATGGAGTTGGACAGAAGTTGTAAAATGCTTAGGTTTCCTGATTCCTCTTTCCTCTGTCACAGAAAGGAAGTGCCTCCCTTAAACCTAGGCAAGAAGGCCCTTGTCCTGCATCTCACATCTGGACCTTGTCTGACAGCAAGCCCCCACCCCTGTCAGGGGCAGAGTCTGCAGAGCTAAATGGGTCTGCATGCCCAGAGCCCACATCCCCTCTCCTAGAACATGCTCTGAGTATCTAGGACACCAGAGTTTCCTGGTCAGACAGCCCCAAGCCATTTACAGACAGACCCTGAGCAATACCACCTCCCAGGGTCCCTTTTCCAGAGCCTGAACCATCTCTTATCCTGAGGGGGTGGCTGTACACAGTGGGGAGGGAAGGCCACACAAGAGCATGCAAGGGAGAGTTACTGATAGGGAGAGAGGCAGCTGGCCTCAGACTAAGGACCAGGGCTTGCTTTCCCTATGTCACCTAATTTTCAGCACAGACTACCAAGAAGAACAAAAATTCCAGATTCAAAGCTGCCTTCCAAAATTCCTGGAAAACAGGCATTGAGATGTTGGTTAACTTTGGAGGGTAGTATTATGGGTCATTTTTTTCTGTGTTTTATGGTGTTTTGCCTCACATTTCATGTCTGTAAAGTGGGAATAACAAGAGGACATCCCCCATCAAATTGTTGTAAAGACTAAACGAGATCGTGCGTATAAAGTTGAAGCACAGCACCTGACATAGGATAAATGCTTAATAATATAATTGTAACTACAATTAGCATTACACATGTACTAATTTTGTAACTAGTAACACAGCCGGTAAATGCTATTTTAAAGTCCTATTTAAAACAAAAATAAATCAGCCTTCTGAGTTGCCACAAAGTGTGTGCATCAAGACAAAAGGTGAAACAGTGATAGTTTGGTACTTTTCTGAATTTAGACACACAGCTTCTGGACCTCTATTTATACTCATGCCTCTGGCTTTGCAAATATTAGGAGCGCTTTCCTCAAATTCTTTTCTTAAACTTCAAATATCCAAATATGCTGAATATGTTTAGTGAAACAGCACAAGTGAGAAACTGCTATTTTATTTTATTTATTTTTTTGCTGTTGTTGCTTATTTTTTGGTTTTTCTATTTTTTGGCCACACCATGGGGCATGTTAGATCCCTGACCAGGGATCGAACTTGTACCCCTTGCAGTGGAAGCATGGTGTCTTGATCACTGGACCACTAGGGAAATCCCAAAAGTCTGCCTATTTTTGACATTTCTTATCCTTTCACACTGACCAACAGAGGGGCTCTGTTCACATGAATAGGTTTTCTTTAGGCAGCCTGTAAATGTCAACAATGTTCATGTCTGGTGGTAACAATATTCACAAATAATAATGAAGCTTTGTTGTTGTTCAGTCACTAAATCATGTCCAGCACTTAAGAGATACCAGGTACGTGCGTGCAAGCATGCCAAGTCCGACTCTTTGCGACCCCATGGACCATAGACAGGTTCCTCTGTCCATGGGATTCTCCAGGCAAGAATACTGGAGAGGCTTGTCATTTCCTTCTCCAGATGCCAGGCACAACAGGACATAATTTACATACATTATTCCGTTCCATTCTCAAGACTCTAAAGAGGATACTAATATTATTTTATTTGATAGATAAAGAAGCTAAGGTACAGAGAAGTTCAATAGCTTGATAACTTGTCCAGGTTTCCACAGTGGAGGGGACAGCCTCTAGGTGCAGCTGGCCGGGCAGCCTACAGAGCACCCGCTGTCTGCCACGGACTCCACTGCCTCCAGCATCACCTTCATCTCTAGGTCTCTACCTCCTCTCTCTCTTTCTTATACTTTCCCATCTTCACCTTTGCTCACTTTTGCCCCATCCCACCCATACCTCAGACCTCAGGCCTCTCACCCCAGGTTATAATTGCTTATTGTGTTAAACATAAAAATCATTTGGGGGAGGGGGCTTCCCTGGTGGCTCAGTGGTAAAGAATCCAACTGCCAGTGCAGGGGATATGGGTTCAATCCCTGACCCAGGAAAAGATCCCACATGCTGCGGAGCAACAAAGCCTGTGTGCTACAGCTAATGAGCCAATGTGCCCTAGAGTCCACACTCCGCAACAAAAGAAGCCATGGCAATGAGAAGCCCTCACAGCACAACAAGAGTGTAGCCTCCACTCATCAGAGCTAGAGAAAAGTCTGCACAGCAACAAAGACCCAGCACAGCCTAAAAAATAAATAAATAAAATTTTAAAAAATCACTTGCGGGGACTGATGCCTTTCAACATAGGCACAAGAAAGGAAAGACACTCTGGAGCTGGGGTGCCTAGGAATCCGGCAGATTATGCCCCATGCTAGCATGAGGGAACCAGAGCTGAGTCATGGAGATTCCGGAGCGGGTGGTGGTAAAGCATGGGGCATGTACGGTGCACCTTGCGTCAGGGCGAGTATCTGCTGTAACTTGAAAAAGAAGGAAGAGAAAAGGACAGAACTGAGAAGATGCGCAGCCTCAGCGCTAACATGGAGGAAATGGGCACCAAACTGAAGGAGGGTTCCCAGGGAGGGAGTGCAGATTGGATCAGACACAGTAAATAAGTAAAACTCTCCCTCATTAAACGCCAAACCAAACCTACTCTTGTTTATTTAGTTAGAGCTTATCTATGTTTTTAAAAAGTGAACCTAACCTATGTGTTTTTTTGGTTTGGGTTATTTTTTTTATTATTTATTTAATTAAATAAATAAGGCCATGTCGGGTCTTAGTTGTGGCACACAAGATCTTTAGTTGCCGCATGCGGGATCTAGTTCTTTGATCAAGGTTTGAACCTGGGTCCCCTACATTGGGAGCATGGAGTCTTAGCTACTGGACCACCAAGGAAACCCCACCTATGTGTTTTTGAAATCTAGAGATGGGGAGGAGTTATACATTTCCTCAAACCTGATATATGTTTGGGTTACAGTCCACAAACCCAAGAGAGAGGCAGACAACTTCCAGAAGCATGTGACTGGATGAAATAGTTTGGGAAGGAGCAAGGGGAAAAGGAATCCTCCTTTTTCTCCATCTCTCTTTCTTTTCTTTCATCTTCAAATGCACTGACTAAATATGCCTACTTTCAGGGAATAGATTGAGGCACAATCATGACATCTGCCCTCTACAGAGGGAGAAAGATGAAAATGGTTTTTCATTTTAAATCCACATTTCAGTTCAACCTCAACCTTCTTCCTGTACAAAAGCATATAGGGCACTCAAAAACTCTCACTTGCTCTCGTTTCTGTTACCATGACAACAGGCATCTGTTCTGAATGGACCGAAAGGGCAGGGAAACAAATATGTTGCAACGTACTTGAGAAATACTTTCTTATTGACCGTATAGGGGAGGAAAACTTCTCCCTTTGTCTCTTCCAGCATCTTTGGCTGGTCTAATAATTCAACTGACATAAGGCAGATTAACAGGAGAAAAAAAATTGTTTTCATATATACTGGAGCTCATACAAATATGAGACTCCAAGGAGTGACCAAAGCAGGTGGTTTTTATACTTCTTGAAAGTGAAAGTGTTGGTCACTCAGTCGAGTCCGACTCTTGGTGACCCCAGGAACTGTAGCCTGCCAGGCTCCTCTGTCCATGGTATTCTCCAGGCAAGAATACTGGAGTGGGTTGCCATTTCCTTGTCCAGGGGAACATCCTGACCTAGGGATCACAGTTCTCCAACATTCAGGCAGATTCTTCACCATCTGAGAAGGAAAACACTAATTTGTGAAGAATTAACAAAACAAAGGGGTTTAGGCTTTGGGGCAGCAAATTTGCAATGAAGTAACAAGGTTTGTTTACGAAGACTTCTAGGCCCTGAATTCGCTATCTCTCGCTGTAGGGATGGATGCCTTTTACCCTCCTGGTTATAGGAAGGGTAACTTCACATAGGAGAATTACTTCCTGCACTCAGGGGGACAGAGGAGTATGAGTGTTCTTCTTACACTGGCTGTTTCTTAAGTAACTTCGGTTCAAAATAATCAATATGCCATAGAAGCATATTTGAGGATAGCATATTCTGCTCTCTTTCAGTCTTTGAAACTTCCAAAAAGTTTCACAATTCAGAAGCTATGTTGGCAGATTGCTCCATTATTTTATTGAATTCCTCTCTTAGTCTTGAAAATAGGTTGGTTCAGTTAAACATATTTCAGGAGATGGTGACACTAAAGTGGGTTCCCAAAGTTAACTCTACATTGTGCTAGCAACCAAGTATTTAATAAGAAGCATTTCTATGGAAACATAAGAAAAACAAAGGTCAATGGTTGGAGCAAGTTATTAACCCAATCTGAGTTTTGAGTGTAGGCAGTCAAGAAGACTTTTAGATGTTGGGCCCAAAGATGGAATGAAGGCAGCAACAGCAATCTGCAGATTTCCTAGTTTGCAGTTTGGATGTCTTTAATAATCTTTCTGAGTAGTTGCACTGCAATAGGTCTGAAGATTGTCCGTGTATGAGCTGTGTGTTGAATTATATCAAGTTGTCCAACTTTAGTTTGCATGGCTTTGTGAAAGGGTAGTTTTAGTTCTCAGTGATTCGAGGTCAAAAAGGGTGGTAGAAAAACTGCAAACATTAATTTGGGAAGTTGTACCTAGATACTGGAGGAATCTAGAAGAATTCAGGGGCCAATCCAGTTTACAGGTAGAAAACAAAGCTCAAAGACAATGAATAGCACTAGAATCTGATAGCCACCGAGTTTTGTATTAATGAAAGATAATGAAACATAATTTTTCTCTCTACAATTATCCCCATTTGTATCAAAGATAATCACAGTAAGACTAATTTATCTGCAAATTAAGTCTAGTTTCAATACAGTTGACTTGATTATTTACATAAGGACAACAGAGATTGTGATTGACCATATCAGCGCTTTTAAATATTCTTTGCTGGAACTTTTCATAAAGAACCTCAGACTGAACTCTAAAAATCCTCTCCGGTTAGCAAGCCAAGCCAAGAACTCACGATCAGACTTTGCTTGCAATACCTAAACATTTGGGTAAACTTCTCTCTTCTTGAGGTCCCAAAATATCCTGAGTTTCTTTCACCTGCCACAAAGTGACCTTCCTTAATCATCGGGTAAGGCTGCCAGACACCCTGTAAGCAAGGTACTAGGATGTTTTCCCAAGGGACTTTATTGGCTCCATACAGCTAATTTTATTTTCTTAAAGCAGTGGTCATATCATATACACATCTCTCTCAAATATCTCCCAATAAAAGCCTTCATAATATAACCAGTGTTTTTAATTGTGTCTTGTTACAAGAAGGACATTCTTATTGAACTTATGCAAATAACTATATTGCCATAAAAATAAGAATACTCAGTGAATTTTCCTAATTCTAGAGGAATCAAGTAGGAAGACAGAATAATAATTCTATCTTTGTTCACAAAGGTATACTGTACCAAATTGCTCCAGGTCACGGGTATCTTAAGAGAAAAAGTTTTCCTAAATCTAGAAAAGCAAAACACTAAAAAAAAAAAAAAAAGCAATGTTATTTCAAAGGCACATACAGAAAGCTACATAGTTCTGAACAAAATTTAGTTCTTTGGGTATCTAGAAGATTTGGTTTATTTAAGTTATCAAAGACCTGA
This sequence comes from Capricornis sumatraensis, assembly GCF_032405125.1. Lineage (NCBI taxonomy): Eukaryota > Metazoa > Chordata > Mammalia > Artiodactyla > Bovidae > Capricornis > Capricornis sumatraensis. Next base: position 38,555,699 of record NC_091089.1, on the reverse strand, counting down.
TGATAAAGATACCATGAAACACAGAAAATTATTTTGACAAAACACAAAAACTTTGCTTTCTTGGCATATTACTTAAAAGGTAAACAAAAACCTTTCACAATATCTTATCAAGAGCAGAGCCATAGTCCAAAAGAACTTTCTCCTTTTAGCAGATCAAAAAAAATTAAGTTTTTGTTTTACATAAGCATAGTATTAGCTTCCCAGGTGGCCCTGCTGCTGCTGCTGCTAAGTCGCTTCAGTCGTGTCTGACTCTGTGCAACCCCATAGACAGCAGCCCAACAGGCTCCCCCATCCCTGGGATTCTCCAGGCAAGAACACTGGAGTGGGTTGCCATTTCCTTCTCCATTGTGTGAAAGTGAAAAGTGAAAGTGAAGTCGCTCAGTCGCGTCCGACTCGTAGCAACCCCATGGACTGCAGCCTACCAGGCTCCTCCGTCCATGGGATTTTCTAGGCAAGAGTACTGGAGTGGCTTGCTATTGCCTTCTCCACCAGGTGGCCCTAGTGGCAAAGAATCCCCCTGCCAAAGCAGGAGACAGAAGAGACTCAGGTTCTATCCCTGGGTGGGGAAGATCCCCTGCAGGAAGGAGTAGCAACCCACTCCAGTGTTCTTGCCTGGGGAATCCCATGGACAAAGGAGTCTGGCGGGCTATGGTTCATAGAGTTGCAAAAACTCAGACATGACTGAAATAATTTAGCAAGCATAGTATTAGTGTTAAAGCTTGTTTTGAAAACCCTTATAATAACAACTCAATTTTTAGCCAATCTGACCATTCATCATGCTGAAGCTGAAACTCCAATACTTCAGCCACCTGATGTGAAGAACTGACTCATTTGAAAAGACCCTGATGCTGGGAAAGATTGAAGGTGGGAGGAGAAGGGGACGACAGGATGAGATGGTTGGATGGCATCACCAACTCAATGGACATGAGTTTGAGTAAACTCTGGGAGCTGGTGATGGATAGGGAGGCCTGGCGTGCTGCAGTCCATGGGGTCACAAAGAATCGGACACAACTGAGCAGCTGAACTGAACTGACCACTCATGAGTCTCTTCCTCTCTCCCCCACCATATATCTATCTCTGTCTCTTTATCTCTTCCCAACTTTCTGTGTCCATGATTTTTCCTTTTAGTCTACTTTCCCCATTCTAAAATATCCAATCTTACTTTACTTCTTTTCTTTTAAAAAAGTGCATCTCCATTAGCTTTTCTAAGCCAAAAACACAATTTACTTTCCTTGCATACAGGGTTGCAAGGAAAATTAGCAAATATTATTTGCAAATATTACTGTCTCTGATAGTTTTAACTACATTAGAATTTTTAATTTTTAAAAAGCTTAACTCTTACTGAAAATTAAAAAGTAAGCTGTTCAAAGAAGTGAACTGTTGTAACAGCATTCTTTAAATTGCAAATTTATAAATGCATTTCAGAAAACTTAGAAGCATATGCTTACTCATAGTACAATTTTTTTGGTAATAAGAAGTTAAAAGTAGTTAAATATGTTTAATAACTGATGTTTCTGTCTTTTATTTTATTTGGAAATGATCTAGATATTAAATAAATGAAATTAAATAAATTTCCATCATTTAACTTAGTGAAACTCTGAAAGTGTAAGTTACATAAGATTTTGGAAATTGTATAAGTACAACAAGAAATATTATAAAACATAATTATTATTCAAAAGCTCACTTAAAATTTCTATCTCACTTGCATTTAATTCATTTGCTCTTAACAGCCACACTTACATTAATTGCGAAAATTTCAAGAGACATTAAAGCATAGTCCTCATATTTTTAGTCATATTTTTCTTGTTTGCATATTTTGTAACAGAAACAACACAAACTTACTTAACTTGTTGTAAACCAAGTAAAATAAAAGTATTATGCTTAATATTGATAACTCTAAAGGCATGCATATTTTAATTAAATCAGCCAACTTAAACCAGTTTTTATTTACAGAATATTATTCTACATCACATGAACTTGTAAAACATTTGGATTAGTTTTTATATCTCTGAAAATATACTTAATTTATACAGCACTTGTTTATTTCAGTTAAATGAGATCTTTATAAATTAATTTAGTAGTACCATCTGGAGGTAGAATATATATATATGTATATATACATATGCATATAAACATACATCCATGGATATATATATAAACATATAGACAGTATAAACAGGCACAGAGACTCTATAGTTTCTTTTTTTCCTTTTGAGGTAGACCATTATTAAAGTCTTTATTGAATTTGTTACAATACTGCTTCTGTTGTTTATGTTCTGGTTCCATGAAGCATGAGGGATCTTAGCTCCTCAACCAGGAAATGAACCTGCACCCTCTGCATTGGAAGGCGAAGTTTTAACCACTGGACTGCCAGGGCAGTCCCTAGACCCTATAGCTTCTGTTCCAAAATTTTAGCTGTGAATCAGTTATGTGTGTGCATGCTAAGTCACTTCAGTCATGTCCGACTCCTTTCTACCGTATGGACTGTAGCCTGCCAGGCTCCCCTTCCATGAGGATTTTCCAGGCAAGAATCCTGGAGTGGATTGCCACTCTCTCCTCCAGGGGATCTTCCCGACCCAGCGATCAAACCCGCATCTAATGTCTCCTGCATTGGCAGGTGAGTCTTTACTATTAGTGCCACCTAGGAAGCCCAAACTGGGAACAACAATATGAAATTCGTTAGTTAATAAGTAACAGTTGAAATAAGTTTTCCAGCTCAAATGACTAGAGCTTCTTACTATTTATGAAGAAGGTTTTGAAAACTTGTAGCCATGACAAGTAATCCAATGGAGGCTGTGGATTACAGTTTAAGCAGAAAATTTGTCTAACAGTTTGTTTTAGAAAACTTCTTTTCCCCACTTTTCCCCTTCAGCTTCAAGCATGTGTGAGCATTGTTTTAGTTATCTCCTAGGGTACTTATATTTCAAAGACATAATAAGATTTATATCTTCAAGGGACATGGAAAGAGTGTAAATTTTTCCTCAGAAGTTTGGAGCTGATTTGTCTATTGTAAGAAGCCTAGGATAATTGTTATTTTAATTTTTCCTTCTTCTTCTTAAATGCTATTATACTTCCAATGTCCTGATTTTTTTTTTCTTACAATATCTGTAAAGGCAAATAGGCAAGGATTTGAGTGGGCTTTAGTTGATCTTAGAGTTATATGTTTTTGTCTTTCTACAGTTTCAAATCTCAACTCAAAAATTATTTAACTCCTTTTTTTCTGTTGCATTCCTTCAGACTGTCTTCAAATTGAGCAGTGCTTTCATTGTAATGCTTAGACATTGATGAGTCCACTACCACACTATTCTGAATTTTTCTTTTTATATCAGGGAGAAATGTTCCTACTGAAGCAAAAGGTAAAAGATTCTTCATGTTCTAGAGCTTCAGGGTTTTTCAATAAACTCTGCATAAAGTGTTCAACAAAGGCCTTACATGCTCTCCTCCCTCCTGAGTGTCCAATTTAAACTTAGACCAACGCACCTTGGAGAGGAAAGCTCCCACCAATGTCCCCATCAGCCCTTCAATATCAGCCTCCAGTCGAGCCATTTCCTGGTAATTTTCAGGAAAGCCTGGGCGAATTTCTGGTCATCTATTTCCTCTGAGGGGGATTTTCTCCAGGAGGGTACATGATTTCAGCCCTGTAGAGGTAGTTGGCAAGTGCCATTGTATTAATAGTGGACAGCACCAAAAACAATTGTTTAGAATGAGAAGTAAAGTGAAGTGAAAGTCGCTCAGTTGTGTCCGACTCTTTGCGACCCCATGACCTATACAGTCCCTGGAATTCTTCAGGCCAGAATACGAGAGTAGTAGCCTTTCCCTTCTCCAGAGGATCTTCCCAAGCCAGGGATCAAACCCAGGTCTCCCGCTTTGCAGGAGGATTCTTTACCAGCTGAGACACAAAGGAAGCCCCTTAGAATGAGAGCACATGTTTAAAATAGTTTTTTAAACACAAGAATTTTTCCAAATTTTCCTTTGGCCCTTGGTGAGTAGGATCTTATATTAATCTCAATAATGACTCAAACCAATAAGCTTTTTTATGGCTTAACTATGGACACAAGGGGGCTTCCCAGGTGGTTCAGTGGTAAAGAATCCACCTGCCAATGCAGGAGATGCAGGTTTGATCCCTGGGTGGGAAAGACCCCTGGAGAAGGAAATGGCAACCTATCATCGGAAAAGACCCCGATGCTAGGAAAGATTGAGGGCAGGAGGAGAAGAGGACGACAGAGGATGAGATGGTTGGATGGCATCACTGACTCAATAGACATGAGTTTGAGCAAACTCCAGAAGATAGTGAAGGACAGGAAAGCCTGGCATGCTGCAGTCCGTGTGGTCATAAAGAATTGGACACAATTGAGCATGCACACATACGCACGGACACAAGAGGCATCCCAAAGGAGAACGTGAAAGATGCAGTCCTCACCAGATTCAGAAAGTTCATTCCTATAGCCTGTGAAAGCAAAGATCTTCATTGCTACAGGCAGTAGGAAAACTTTAGTAAAAAGAGCGTCTCCAGTTTCTCAGGAGAATGTGAAATGCCCTCAGTCATAGACCCTAATATGTAACACCAGGCAGGTACTAGTGGAATGGGCATTTCCAGCACTAGCAAGACAATTAAAGCTGAAACAACAGAAGTCTGTCATAAGCGGTGCGCCCTTGTGCTGAATTCTTAAAAGCTGGACAGCCAGAACACTGCTTATGACTTCATGTCTCAGAATCCCAATCTGTTCAACTGACCACCAAATGCATGGTGCTATTTGCCCTTTCTGGCTGGCAGAAACTAGAGAGAATGCTCTCCCTGCTCACAGAGACAAGTTCTCAGGACACAGAACAAGATAAAATGCGCCCTTGAACCCCTCCACCATTTTCATGCTCACTGGCTCCCAGTGAACATTCACTCCCAACCACAAGCACCTGTGCCTCTTTTCTGGGGGCCTCTTTCCTGCTGTCTGAACCCAAATGTGTGTCCCTTGGGGGGTCTTATCCAGGTGTGACCCCAGGTGCACATCATAAAACCCTGCTTCTCAGCAACTTGGAGGAGACGACTTGAGGGTGTGCTCCTCTTCTTAGGACTTGGTTTCAGGCTACGCTGATCTCTTCCCCTTCCAAGTCACACTTCCCAAGAAGTGTTCCCTCTCAGGAGATACTTCCTAATCAATAAATTTCTTTCCAAAGAATCCTCTTCTCAGGATCTGCTTCTGCGGGACTAACCTAAGACAGGCGAGTGTTAATGGTCCAAGTACTTGCTTCAGAAGCACCATTAGAAGTAAACACTTGGGTGAGAAACGTTTCTGTCTCAGCAAGGCTTGACATGCAAGGTTTAGTATTCCGAGAATTTGAGTAGCAGTAGGCATTGTGCCCCTCAGTAGGAAAGATGGAGGACTGTTAGAGTTGAGAAGTGTAAACACGGCGATGCACTTTGGAACAAGATGAGCCTTCTGGGCAGCAATCACTGCTGAGTTAGAGTCCTCAGACTCTCCACCATTGCTTGTTTCAGAATGAAATGTTTCTTAAACAAAATTCAGAATGTACCAGAACAAGGAAGGCTTTTTTCGGTGCTCAAAACTACAAAGAAACTGTAACGTTTTAAGTGAAGCACAATTAAGTAGGAGTGAATTATTCATCATCTGAATGTGTAATGGAATTCTATCCAAGAGAATCTCTTTACCTTTCGAGCTTAATTGTGGATACAACTTGTAGACATGCAACAATGGTGTCCACCATTTCACAGTGGCATTCAGTTAAGTGAAAATTCACCTAGGAGGACTTCTCTGGTGGTCCAGAGATTAAGACTACATATTTCCACTGCAGGGGACACGGGTTCAATCCCTGTCTAAGAACTAGGGTCACACAAGCCTCAAGGCCAAAATAATAATAAAAACTAACCTAGGTTTTTATTTAAGACTAAAAGATAAGGCAGCTCTAGTTAGAAGTTATTTTTGAGACCAGCCTCTGTCATCGTGACTTTTGCCATATGGTCTTGGATATAAAATTTGGATATGGTCATAGCATTCAGAGTTTAGAGATCATCTAGCCCAATTTTTTTCTCTCTAGTGTTATACATTTCCAGCTTTCCCACAATGGGTATATGGATATATATAACACACATTTACATATGTGTGCTCAGTCAATTCAGCCAGGTCCAACTCTTTGCAACCCCATGGACCATAACCTACCAAGTTCCTCTGTTCATGGGATTTTCCCAGCAAGAATACTGGAGTGAGTTTCCATGCCCTCCTCCAGGGGATCATCCTAACCCAGGGATCGAGCTCATATCTCCTGAATCTCCTGCAATGCAGGCAGATTCTTTATCACTGAGCCACCAGGGAAGTCCACATATTTACATATATGGATATACATATCCATGTGTGCTTTATGTGTGTATATAAATATATGTGTATGTGTAAATGTACTAAGAGAAGAGCTTAGTGGGCTACAGTCCATGGGGCCACAAAGAGTCAAAGGAGATTGAGTGACTGAGCAAGCTCACAAGGATCAGAGAGGCATTTATTTAAGGACTCTTAAAAGGTTGGGCTCTCCAGATTCCCTCCTTCTGGAACATCTACCCAGGCTCTCATGGAGCAAATCCAGTTGGAGGCAATCTTTCTGCCTTTAAATAGCTCTAAATAGGGGCTTCCCTGGTGGTTCAGATGGCAAAGAACCTGCCCACAACGCAGGTGACAAGCGTTCAATCCATGGGTCAGGAGAAGGACATGGCAATCCGCTCCAGTTTTCTTGCCTGGGGAAGTCCATGGTCAGAGGAGCCTGGTGGGCCCCAATCCATAGGACCACAAAAGAGCCAGACAGGACTGAGCAACTAACACTTAGACCTTGCTGCTGCACATGCACAGGAAGTTTCCAAGCCAGTGCATGAGTCAGTCAGTGACTGCCCTATCTGGACCTTTACAAGGCCAGATACACTCCTCCCCAGTGCCTTCTATATCCCCACCTCCACAGCTCTCTAACTTCTCAGTACCGCCCCCCTAGTTCCCACAGTAATGTTGTTAACTACACCTCTCCAAGTAATATATTTCTATCCTTGCACCACAATTACTTTGCATTTCCATCTTCCTTACCAAATAATATGAGCTCTTTGAGGGTAATTTCTCTCCCTTATGGCCCTAGAACTCAGCTCAAGTGTTTTGAATGAATGTTGAACAATGTATTATTCAGATCTTTGATTTTTCTCTTTGGAGCAAAAGCATTTCCTACTCTCCTCAATTGTCTCTAATTTCCATATCTAATTGCTGGAGGCCTTTAGCTTTGTCATAATTTAAAGGTAAAAATCAACTTGGTAACATCTTGCACCATGAATTGCAAAACAACCAAACTAAGCTCAAACTATTTGAATGGTGACCCAAAATAGAGCCTAAAACAGAGAACTACACAAAGTGAACTAATTAAATAAGAAAAATAAGAATTTTGCTATTGCATTACAAGTCCTTGGTTTTACCTAATGAATGATAAAAACCAGTGTGGAAGAGCAAAATGACTTCACAGAAAAACTCTAAGCCTCAGAAGATCTAGCATTCCTTCTATTCTAAACTTAGCTCAGCCACTGGCCCACCATGTGAATGAGTCACTGCTCTTCCTTGACTTAAATCATCCCTCTTATAAAACTTGTTAAAGAAAGACGTCACTGCAAATTAGATGTTGTAGCTAAGTTTAGCCATCCTCAGGACATAAATATTATAACTGATGTGAGTTCAATCATTTTTAGTTCATGACTTATATTTGGGCATGTGCTTCAATATATGTTTTTATACATAGTGTAGCTAAAGATATACCTTTTACATAGAGATAGGTTTTATGTATATAAATATATTAATATACATGCAAATATCCACAGAAAGCACCTTGCACAGAAACACACTTGAGCTATTTTAAGAAGCAGCATTATTTTACTGAGAAATGTTCAAAATTTAACTCTCCAAATTGCCCCCAGCCTAAACTCAATGAATGACTGTTCTCTTTAGAGAGACTGTGTCTGAGTGAGGGTGTGTGTGGTGGGGAAGGAAGGAAGACCTGCCCTCCCCCGTCCCAGGCATTGCCATTTGCACTGAGCCAGGCAGGCAGCAGCTGCACAGTGGGTCTTAGGGATTCTGTCTACCAGAAATACTCCCCCATAGGCTTCTCAGAGAAGCCTGAGGCGCCAGCCAGTACAAACCCCATTCTTTAAGGGCCTTCCTAAAGAGTTCATGCATTTAACCTGAGTCAGGACATTGTCACTTGGTCATGGTTGCCCATTTAAAATCTGAATGGTTGGAGGGTTTAGTTTGTCTGATCAGCCCATTGCCACCGATTTACAGTCACCCCTTTGAGATTAAGATTCTGAAAGAATGAAGAAGAGGTAGTGTCAGGCAAGTGTATGTTTCTCGGTTCTTGTCTCGTCACAACAATGATTTGAGGCGACGGACATTAAAGCCCTCAGCGTGTCACAGCTCTCGTGTCTTGAACAAACCGTGTCATAGCTCTTAGACAAATCAGTGTTACAGCTCTATTTTATTTAGAAGATAGCAGGAGAATCCATCCTGGAAGAAGAGAAGAGAGTGGAGGAGCACGCCAGCACACACGCGGGGGAGGAGAGGAGGCATGGGGGGAGAGAGAGAGAGAGAGAGCAAAGGCATGCAGGAGAGAGAAGGCGAGAGGGTGCTTGGCTCCTCCTTCTATATGTTTTCTTCCCCCTGGGCCTGCCCTATGCAAATTGGGCTCAGCCAGGAGTGCTGTTCTACCTGAAGTCCTCGCTCTGGTCCTCGGACCTTTCTTTGACCTTCCTTTGTTCTATTTTTGCGGGCTCTTCCCTTCCTTGTCTTTTAGCCACCACCATTTTGGACTCCTTTTCCCTATTCTAACTACCTAACAGGTAGGCTACAGACAAGGAGACTGAGAAGCCCTGAATCCTGCTTAGGAAGAGAAAGTCAGGAACCTGGACAGTCCAGCAGCCACATGGAGGTCTAGGCATGAGGGGCAAGTAGCAGAGGAAACTAGCAGGAACACCAGAAACCGATATGTATAAGCAAAAGGCAAGCTCAGGCCAGTGACCACTGCAGGGGAATTTACAGTTTACAGAGATCTTTCTTATCACGTTTGAATCTCATAAAAACCCAGTGAATTAGGTATTGTTATTTTCATCCTCATTTCATAGAGGAAGAACGTGAGATTCAAAAAATGAATAGCTTACCCAAGTTCACTCACCTGGTACATAGGTGGACCATGGCTGCTAACCATGATCTGCAAAGTCAGCAAATCTTCCTGATAGACCTTCCCGCCTACCTGTGTCAGGCCACACAGTGACTGTCCCCCAACACACACACAGAGGTGCTCAGACTCCACCACTGTGTCTCTATCTGCTGTGGCCAGAACCAGCCCATGCTCCCTAGCAATAGTCTACAGGCCACTCTTATCAGGGGAGCCAGTTTACCCTAAAATATGGGGTAAATGGCTAAAGGAGAAACTTAAGAGGGAGGCAAGCATTCAGATAGATAAGTATCCCTGCCCTCCTAATCCAGGACAGTAGGCTGCTAACATCTTCCAGGAATTCCCTGGTGGTCTCGTGACTAAGACTCTGAGCTCCCAATGTAGGGGGCCCAGGTTTCACCCCTGGTCAGGGTACTGGATCCCACATGATGCAACTAAGAGTTCAAATGCTACAACTAAAGATCCTGCATGGCAAACCTAAGATCTGTTGAGTTTAGTCACTCAGTCGTGTCCAACTCTGCGACCCCATGAATCGCAGCACACCAGGCCTCCCTGTCCATCACCAACTCTGAGAGTTCACCCAGACTCACGTCCATCAAGTCAGTGATGCCATCCAGCCATCTCATCCTCTGTCGTCCCCTTCTCCTCCTGCCCCCAATCCCTCCCAGCATCAGTCTTCTCCAATGAGTCAACTCTTCGCATGAGGTGGCCAAAGTACTGGAGTTTCAGCTTCAGCATCATTCCTTCCAAAGAAATCCCAGGGCTGATCTCCTTCAGAATGGACTGGTTGGATCTCCTTGCAATCCAAGGGACTCTCAAGAGTCTTCTCCAACACAACAGTTCAAAAGCATCAATTCTTCGGCGCTCTGCCTTCTTCACAGTCCAACTCTCACATCCATACATGACTACTGGAAAAACCATAGCCTTGACTAGACAGACCTTAGTCGGCAAAGTAATGTCTCTGCTTTTGAATATGCTATCTAGGTTGGTCATAACTTTTCTTCCAAGGAGTAAGCATCTTTTAATTTCATGGCTGCAATCACCATCTGCAGTGATTTTGGAGCCCAAAAAAATAAAGTCTGACACTGTTTCCACTGTTTCCCCATCTATTTCCCATGAAGTGATGGGAACAGATGCCATGATCTTCGTTTTCTGAATGTTGAGCTTTAAGCCAACTTTTTCACTCTCCTCTTTCACTCTCATCAAGAGGCTTTTTAGTTCCTCTGCACTTTCTGCCATAAGGGTGGTGTCATCTGCATATCTGAGGTTATTGATATTTCTCCCGGCAATCTTGATTCCAGCTTGTGTTTCTTCCAGTCCAGCATTTCTCATGATGTACTCTGCATATAAGTTAAATAAGCAGGGTGACAATATACAGTCTTAACATACTCCTTTTCCTATTTGGAACCAGTCTGTTGTTCCATGTCCAGTTCTAACTGTTGCTTCCTGACCTGCATACAGATTTCTCAAGAGGCAGGTCAGGTGATCTGGTATTCCCATCTCTTTCAGAATTTTCCACAATAGAGCAGTCAAATAAATAAATTTAAAAAAAAAAAAAGGTTGGAGAAGGAAATAGCAACCCACTCCAGCATTCTTGCCTGGAAAATCCCATGGACAGAGGAGCCAGGCAGACTACAGTCCATGGAGTCTCAAAGAGTTGGACACAACTGATCACACAAGCACACATTACTGGAGAAAACTTGTATCTAAAAATTATATATTTTATATCCAAAAAATATATCTATGTATATATATATTTAGATATATAGATATATAAATATAATTCTTATAAGAAACTAAAAAAAAAAGATAAGTGGAGCAATTTTGGACTTTCCTGGCAGTCCAGTAGTTAAAACTCCACAGTGTCATTGCAGAGGGCATGAGTCTAATCCTTGATTAAGAAACTAAGATCCCAAGGGCCACGTGGCACGGCCTAAAGATTTTTTTTTAATCTTCCTGTGGCTTAAAGGGAAATCTGAAACCACAAAATACAAGTTCTAGGAGAGGCCTCCAGGGTCCAGTCCCAATCCTCAACTATCCAGCCCAAGTGGTCATCTAGTCTGCATGTAAATAGTGAAAAAGAAGCATTCTTCAATTTTCCTTAAGAGACCCATTTCCATGTTCAGTCATCTTTTCTTTAAAAAATGTGCTGTTTTATATCTAACTTAAATAATTCTATTAGCTTTCTTAGGTCTCATCTGGAAGAGATCTATGCCATTTAACTAACATATTTAATGTTTTGCTGCTGCTGCTAAGTCACTTCAGTCATGTCTGACTCTGTGCGACCCCATAGACGGCAGCCCACCAGGCTCCCCCGTCCCTGGGATTCTCAGGCAAGAACACTGGAGTGGGTTGCCATTTCCTTCTCCAATGCAGGAAAGTGAAAAGTGAAAGTGAAGTCGCTCAGTCATGTCTGACCCTTAGCAACCCCATGGACTGCAGCCCACCAAGCTCCTCTGTCCATAGGATTTTCCAGGCAAGAGTACTGGAGTGGGGTGCCATTGCATTTAATGTTTTAATGACTACTAAAAATCCCTTCGGGCTTTCCAGGTAGCTCAGCAGTAAAGAATCCCTGCCAATGCAGGAGATACGGGTTGGATCCCTGGGTTGGCAAGATCCCCTGAGGAGAGCATGGCAACCCACTCCAGTATTCTTGCCTGGAGAACCCCGTGGACAAAGGAGCCTGATGGTCTATAGTCCATGGGGTCGAAAAGAGTCGGACACGACTGAGTAACTAAAAATCAACAAAAACAAGAATCCCTTCAGTATTTCATCTCCCATAAAATAGACACATCTCCTTTGACAGCCCTATTTTTCATGCCTTTAATCAATTCCATGGCTCATCTGTGGTCCCTTTCCAATTTTACCACATGAACCTTTAGATATGAAGACGAAAACACAGTGCTCTGGTTGTAATACTCTCAGGAACAAACCAATAAAAGGTTGGTATCCAAGCTCCTGTAAGAAAATCACACAATAAAAGCAGGGGTCATGTCCTTGCCAAATATCACTAATAACAGCACCACTTTGTCGATTCATTCAACATGAGCTCCACTTGCTGTGGCTCTCCTGGTGCCCTGCCTTCCTGAGCTGTGCCCCTGTGGCCTGTTGAGTGGTCCTGTTATTGTATACCCCTACCCTGACCCTTCCAGAGCAGGACTACCAGAGAGGAGAGATCAGTTCAGTTCAGTCGCTCAGTCGTGTCCAACTCTTTGCAACCCCACGGACTGCAGCACACTGGGCTTCCCTGTCCATCACCAACTCCCAGAGCTTACTCAAACTCATGTCTGAGGAGAGATTGAGGCAGCTTGAAATAGGAGGATAACCACTTCTCTCTGTCACAGGTGGAGGGCTTCCCTGGTGGCTCCACGGTAAAGAATCTTCCTGACAGTGTAGGAGACATGAGTTCGATCCCTGGGTTAGAAAAATCCCCTGGAGAAGGGAATGGCTACCCACTCCAGGATTCTTGCCTGAGAAATCCCACAGACAGAGGAGCCTGGCTGACTACAGTCCATGGGATCACAAAGAGTCGGACACAGCCAAGCAACTAAACAACTGTCACAGATGACTGGAGAGTCACAGAATTTCAGAACAAAAGGGATGCTGAATCTGGCAACAGAAAGGGAAAGAAGGCATTCACGGAATATGTAACTGCCCAGTGAAGCCTCCATATGTACAAATAGCCCAGGAACTTGTGTGGATGACTTCTACACCTAAATCTGTCTGTACAAAGGGAAGGGAAGGCCTTGTCCTGATTCCCCAGCTCCCAGGTTTGATCAGCAAAGAGGCTGAAGCTGAGAAGGCCAGACCTGGAACCTGTTAGGAAATTTATCATGGCAGAGCCAGCAGTCACTCAGCCTGCCTTCTTGCTTGTTTTCCCTTTGCACCTGCATATTAAACCAAGCTATTTCCTCCTCACAAAGGGAAGCTGCAGCAACCTAAACTTTCCCATTTTTCTCCCTGAAGCAAAACAACATTGTGTAAGTAAAAGCCCCAGAAACACTCTAATCAAGAATGAGAACTAAACCCCCCACAACCAAGGTTTAGGCAAACAAGAAACAGCTTCCAGAATCAACTAAGAGCTGGCAGATGCTGCTAGAGGCATTGCTTGCACATGAAAGTCAGGCCTTGGCTCTTAATAGTGAGGCCCTTGCAGCTGGATGCCCCAGGCCTCTCTGCCTGGAGGGACAGAGGCCCTGCTGGCAAATATGTATTCAGGCTCAGAGTGTCCTGTCCAGAGTGGTATTCCTCTTTACTCCGCTGATGGGAGACAGCCACGTGGACATCAGGGAGGCAGCACTGTGTGCCAGTGACCCTCACAGAACATCCAGCATGTGGCCTGGACCATCTCATATTCTCCCGGAATGGGTTTAGTCCCTTTGAATGTTAGTTCGATGCCTGCATTGCCAGCTGGGTACCCTGAGATGATCCTCTCAATAGAAAACTGACTGAAAAAAAATTAGTAAAATTATTCTTTTATTCATTTAAGAGTAAACATTATCTAGTCCAAAAGAATGTACTGTTATTTATTAGTGGTATTTAGTCCAATTAAGGGCTTCCCTGGTGGCTCAGACAGTAAAGAATCTGCCTTCAATGCAAGAAACCTGGGTTCGATCCCTGGGTCAGGAAGATCCCCTGGAGGAGGAAATGGCAACCCACACCAGTATTCTTGCCTGGAGAATTCCATGGACAGAGGAGCCTGGCGGGCTATATAGTCCATGGAATTGCAAAGACCAATTTTAACAGTGAAGAGAACTCCCTGCTGGTCCAAAGGCTAAGACTCCCAATGCAGGGAACCTGGGTTCCATCCCTGTTGGGGAACTAGGTCCCACATGCCACAACTAAGACTGGTGCAGCCAAATAAATAAATTTTTAAAATAATAAATTTTTAAAACACAGTGAAGATAAGAGAGATTTGCACTCCCATGTTCACTGCAGCATTATTCAAAATAGCCAAAAGATTGAAACAATCTAAATATTCATTAACAGATACGTGGAAAAAGAAAATTGGTGCATACATACAATGAAATACTATTCAGCCATGAAAAAGAAGGAAATCCTGACATAAGCTACTCATTAAGATAAACTACTTATTGCAACTTCCCTGGTGGTCCAGCGGTTGAAAGTCTGCCTTCCAATGCAGGGACATGGGTTCAATCCCTGGTTGTGAAATTAAGATCCCACATGCCACAGGGCTACTAAACCCGTGTTCCACAAGAGAAAGCCCATGCACTGCAATGGGCTGCAATTATAAAGAGCTGCAATTATTTTATCACATCCAAAATAATAAAAATATTAAATAATAAATATTAAACAATTGTCTTAAATAGTAAATTATATTTAATAATATTAATATAAAAATTTTAAAATAATAGACCAAATGTCAACTTTAAGCAATTTTTTCTAAGAAAGGGAATTCTTCTTTAATACATCTCAAACAAAGATCCAAGTGAGAAGAGACAGGATCCTCTCTCCATTACTGATGATCCCAGAGGAACACATGCACTGATCAGATTTATGGAAAACAGAGGACACACTTTGGCAGTTTCAGTATTCTTTTTCACCAGGATGCTAGCCATCAGCAGACTGAACGGGTTCACATTTTTGTTTCTTTTCCTTCCCTCTCACTAACTGAAGCACAATAAATAATCTCATGATCAGAAGATGGTATCTGCAAATGGGATCATCAGCTCCTTACATAATGATGGAAGTTATGTGAGCAAAATGGGTCCCTGCAAAATCACAGTCCCAAGATAGCTTCCATCTAATTAATGCTAAAAGCATCATTTGTTTGCCCAGCTCACTGTAGGATGAAGCATCTGGCTTCCACAGGCAAGTATATGACACTAAGGGAGTCAGATGGCCTCTCCCTGACTCTCCCTATTTACACTCAGAGTGGGAGAGCCAGAAGAGATCTTAGTAGGGGCTCATCCAAGAACATCTGCATACGTTATCAAGCTGGAAAACACTCAACCACTCAAGAAAGTCTCGTGTCCATCATTTGAATGCCTTCCTTTTTCTTAAATTTAAATTTCTCATCAAAGCTTAAGTTTTGGAAACACACAAGTCAAGGCACAAGGTCAAATATATTGGGGCTTTTGAGCAACTCCAAGGAATTTGGCCTCCAACTTGGTGGCCTATGTTTTCTCAGAAAACAAATTCATTAAGTCAATGGACAACTTGGGTGCACCCAAAGTTCTGTGTGCAAGTTTTGTGTTACTGTTCCCATCTGTCAGCTGAGGGCATAAGATTTACCACCTGCTAAGGGGAGAAGAAAATAAGAAAAACAGAGAGGGAAACAATCCCAAAGAACTCAGACAACCTCGGCACACAAATACTGGATATTCAAAGAAGTAGGCTTTGACTCAGGCTTCCCAGGTGGTGCTAGCAGTAAAGAATCTGCCTGCCAATGCAGATGTAAGAGAAGCAGGTTCAACCCCTGGGTCAGGAAGATCTCCTGGAGTAGAAAGTAGCAACCCATTCCAGTATTCTTCCCTAGAGAATCCCATGGACAGAGGAGCTTGGTGGGCTACAGTCCATGGATCACAAAGAGTCAGTCACAACTAAAGGGACTTAGTATGCATGCATGCTTTGACTCAGCCACTCAAAAAGCGTTTGTGGCTGTCCAAATCCTTCCTAATAAAAAAACCAAAATACTTCATGTTAGACCTTAATTTTTTTCCTAGTGTCTCTACGGAGAATAATCATTCACCAACCTCCACGGAATTAATTTCAATTCAACATGCAGTGACTAAGTGTCCATTACGTGCCAGAAACTACAGGCCCAACGCCTTGGAAGCTAAATAATCATGGCCCTTAGGTTCTCACCCTATCAGCTAAAGACATGTACACACTTCTCATAGTATGAAGAACCGCAGCAGGGAAACAGAGAAAGGAGCTGCTCATTCCTTGAAAGATAAGTAGCATTTCCCAGGGGAAAAAAGGACAGAAGAGCATTCTAGAGAGAAGGTGCCACAGATATAGGGTGATTCAGTTCAGTTCAGTTCAGTCACTCAGTCCTGTCCGACTCTTTGTGACCCCATGAACTGCAGCACACTAGGTCTCCCTGTCCATCACCAACTCCCAGAGTCCACCCAAACTCATGTCCATTGTGTCAGTGATGCCATCCAACCATCTCATCCTCTGTTGTCCCCTTCTCCTCCTGCCCTCAATCTTTCCCAGCATCAAGGTCTTTTCAAATGTGTCAGCTCCTGCATCAGATGGCCAAAGTACTGAAGTTTTAGCTTCAACATTAGTCCTTCCAATGAACACCCAGGACTGATATTCTTTAGGATGGACTGGTTGGATCTCCTTGCAGTCCAAGGGACTCTCAAGAGTCTTCTCCAACACCACAGTTCAAAAGCATCCATTCTTCAACGCTCAGCTTTCTTTATAGTCCAATTCTCACAACCATACATGACTACTGGAAAAACCACAGCCTTGACTAGATGGAACTTTGTTGGCAAAGTAACGTCTCTGCTTTTGAATATGCTGTCTAGGTTGGTCATAACTTTCCTTCCAAGGAGTAAGCGTCTTTTAATTTAATGGCTGCAATCACCATCTGCAGTGATTTGGAAGCCCAAAAAAATAAAGTCTGACACTATTTCCCCTGTTTCCCCATCTATTTCCCATGAAGTGATGGGAACAGATGCCATGATCTTCGTTTTCTGAATGTTGAGCTTTAAGCCAACTTTTTCACTCTCCTCTTTCACTTTCATCAAGAGGCTCTTTAGTTCTTCTTCCTTTTCTGCCATAAGGGTGGTGTCATCTGCATATCTGAGGTTATTGATATTTCTCCCAGCAATCTTGATTCCAGCTTGTGTTTCTTCCAGTCCAGCGTTTCTCATGATGTACTCTGCATATAAGTTAAATAAACAGGGTGACAATATACAGCCTCGACATACTCCTTTTCCTATTTGGAACCAGTCTGTTGTTCCATGTCCAGTTCTAACTGTTGCTTCCTGACCTGCATACAGATTTCTCAAGAGGCAGGTCAGGTGGTCTGGTATTCCCATCTCTTTCAGAATTTTCCACAGTTTATTGTGATCCACACAGTCAAAGGCTTTGGCATAGTCAATAAAGCAGAAATAGACATTTTTCTGGAACTCTCTTGCTTTTTCGATGATCCACCAGATGTTGGTCATTTGATCTCTGGTTCATCTGCCTTTTCTAAAACCAGCTTGAACATCTGGAAGTTCACGGTTCACGTATTGCTGAAGCCTGGCTTGGAGAATAGGTACGAAGAGAAAGAAGGTTAGTGGGAAATTACTAAAGTCACGCTAAAACTTTGGACTCCATCCAACAGGCCAGAAGAAATCATAAATTTTTTTTAAGACAATATAAGGAGGTAAGATGACCAGAATTATTTTTCTGGCCATGCCATGTGGCACATGGGATCTTAGTTCCCTGACCAGGGATGGAACCCGCACCCCCTGCAGTGAAAGTGTCAAGTCTTAACCACTGGACCACCAGCAAAGTCCCCAGAATTTTATTTTAGATAGCTCTTTCTAGAGGCAGAGGAGAATGACTAGGAAGAAGTAAGTGGAGCCAGGGACTTCCTTGGTAGTCCAGTGGCTAAGACTCCATGTTCCCAATGCAAGGAGCCCAGTTTGATCCCTAGTCAGGGAACTAGATCCCACATGCTGCAATGAAGATCAAAGATCCTGAATGCTGCATAATTAAATAATTTTTTGTTTTAGAAAGGCAGAGCCAAAGTGTTAGGAAGCTGTTGCAAAAACAGCAAAAGATTATGTGAATATGGAGTTGCATAGAAGATAGGATTTAAAAATCTGTTAAGACTTAGTGGCTGATTAAATAGATAGAATAAGGAGGAGGAAGGGATTCCCTCGTGGCTCAGCTGGTGAAGAATCCACCAGCAATATGAGATTCCCAGGTTCGATCCCTGGGTTGGGAAGATCCCCTGGAGAAGGGGACAACTACCCACTCCAGTATTCTGGCCTAGAGAATTCAATGGACTATTCCATGGGGTCACAAAGAGTCGGACATAACTGAGTGACTTTCACTTCAAGGAGGAGGAAAAGGAAGGGAAGAATACTCTTAAGTATTTACATTGGGTAACGTGATGGATAATAATGCCACAAGCAGAGAGAAGGAATGAATGCAGATAATTATTTCATATTGAGCTTGGGGTGCCTGGGGAGCTTGGACATCCAGGTGAATATGTCAGCCAGACATTTAGACTCTGACAAGGACTGCACCAGACCATCATAGATGAGATCACCTAAAGTAAAAGTATAGCCCAGGAGGAAGGCAAGGACAGAACTTGAGACCATCCACATTTAAGAAGGAAGAGGAGACAATGTGCAAGATGGGAAAAAGAAGCAGATGGTGGAAAAAAAAAAAAACAGTAGAGTCAAATCCCTGGAACCAGGAGAAAGAAAAGTTTTAGGAATGAAGGAGATGCTATAAAAATGTAACATAGGGTTCATGCATGCTCAGTTGCTCAGTCGTATCCAACTCTTTCAACCCCATGCACTATAGCCAAACAGGCTCCTCTCTCCATGGAATTCTCCAGACAGGAGTACTGGAGTGGGATGCCATTTCCTATTCCAGGGGATCTTCCCAACCCAGGGATCGAACTCATGTCTCTTATGTCTCCTGGACTGGCAGGCAGGTTCTTTACCACTAGCACCACCTGGGAAGAGACCACAAAGATACTGGTTTTGGAAAACATGAGACAATATGAAGACATTTCAATACAGTTTTAGAAGAAATAAGACAGCAAGGAATTGAGATGGATTTGAAATGAAAAAAATATGCAGAAGGAGAGGGAAAGAAACTGAGGGAGTTTTTTGGTTTTGTTTTCAGGAAATGGGCAAAGGCTACAATGAAGTTCAAGGGCAGATGGGCTGGGGATCTTGAGAACAACTTTAGGAAAAGGAAAGAGAACTGATTAGAAGTGAATGCATAAGAGATTTCCCTGGTGGTCCAGTGGTTACAACTCTATGCTTCCAATGTGGGAGAGGGAGGGCACAGGTTCAATCCCTGGTCGGGGAACCAATATCCCACATGCCGTGAGGCTAAAAAAAAAAAGTGAATGCATTATACATCTAACATATATAGGAAATCATATGTTCATACTCGAGCTGGAGCAAAACAGCCAAGATTTTTCCAAGAACCCTCAGCAACTGAGATCAGTTGATCTAAGTTTGAGAAAAGTTAATAAGGTGAGTGGTAAAAATAGTCAGGGAAGCATTTAGAGGCCTAGCAGGGTCATTAAACTGACCCAAGATGAGTGAGGAAATAGTGAAGAGAGAAAGAGGCTGGTAGCCTGGGGAAATGAAGCACAAGGCATCAGAAGACTAGAGTGGGACTCCATTGAGTTCTGACCTTTAAAAAAAAAAAAAGAGCAGTTTTAGGTTTGCAACAAAATTAAGAGAAAGTTAGAGATTTCTCACATACCTCCTACCTCTACACATGCATAGCCTCTACCACTGTCAACATGGTTCACCAAATCAGTACTTTTTTATTTTTCCACCAGTGAATCTATACTGATACACCCAAAGACCACAGTTTACCTTAGGACTCACTCTTGTGCATTATGTGAATCTGGACCAAATATAGTGACATTGGATATTGACATTAGTATTATACTTGTTTAATTATATTTATTATATTTAAATATTATATTTAATTACAATATTGTATTTATTATATATTATATAATATATACATTATATATAATATCCTATATTATATATATTATTATGATTATATTATATTTAATTATATTTATGATAATATAGAATCTATTCAGTTCAGTTCAGTTCAGTCTGTCAGTCGTGTCTGACTCTTTATGACCCCATGAACCGCAGCATACCAGGCCTCCCTGTCCATCACCAACTCCCAGAGTTTACCCAAACTCATGTCCATTGAGTCGGTGATGCCATCCAGCCATCTCACCCTCTGTCGTCCTCTTCTCCTCCTGCCCTCAATCTTTCCCAGCATCAAGGTCTTTTCAAATGAGTCAGCTCTTCGCATCAGGTGGCCAAAGTATTAGAGTTTCAGCTTCAATATCAGTCCTTCCAATGAACACCCAGGACTAATTTCCTTTAGGAGGGACTGGTTGGATCTCCTTGCAGTCGAAAGGACTCTCAAGAGTCCTCTCCAACACCACAGTTCAAAAGCATCAATTTTTTGGCGCTCAGCTTTTTTCACAGTGCAACTCTCACATCCATACATGACCACTGGAAAAACCATAGCCTTGACTAGACGGACCCTTGTTGACAAAATAATGTCTCTGCTTTTTAATATGCTGTCTAGGTTGGTCAAAACTTTCCTTCCAAGGAGTAAGCGTCTTTTAATTTCATGGCTGCAATCACCATATGCAGTGATTTTGGATCCCAGAAAAATAGTCAGCCACAGTTTCCCCATCTATTTGCCATGAAGTGATGGGACCAGATGCCATTCTGAACGTTGAGCTTTAAGCCACTCTTCAATGCCCTAAAAATCCCCTGTGCTCAGCCTGTTCATCTCTTGTCTTCCCCTCTTAACCCTGACAACTGCTGATCTTTTTGCTGTCTCCATAGTTCTGCCCTTTCCAGAACAGAATATAGTTGTAATCCTATAGTATATAGCCATTTCAGATGGCTTCTTTCACTTGCAGGCATGCTCAGTCGCTAAGTTGTATCCGACTCTGCAACCCCATGGACTGTAGCCCACCAGGCTCTGTCCATGGAATTCTCTAGGCAAGAATATTGGAGTGGGTTGCCATTTCCTTCTCCAGGAGATCTTCCCAACTCAGGGATCGAACCCATGTCTCCTGCATTGGCAGGTGGATTCTTTACCACTGAGCCACCAGGGACTTAGTACTTTCACTTACTACTATGCATTTAACATTCCTTCATGTCTTTTCATCTTGATAGCTCGTTTCTTTTTGATAATATTCCATTGTCTGTATGTACCACCATTTTTTTACCTATTCACCTACTGAAAGATCTCAGTTGCTCATTTTGGCAATGATGAATAAAGCTTCTCTAAACATATATGTGCAGGTTTTAGCGTGGGCAGACATTTTTAATTCCTTTGGACAAATTTCAAGGAGCCTGATTCCTGAATCTTATGGTAAGAGTATGTTTACTTTTGTTTAAAAAAAAAAAAAGAACAGTCAAATTGTCTTCCAGAGTTACTCTCTAATGAGCTTTATCACAAGTAAAGCTTGTGATACAAGGAAAAGCTTGGGTACAAGGAAAGGCAGAGATTCAAAAAATGTTTCACAGCAGAGCAGTTCTAAGATGCTAGTGGGCCTCCCAGGTGGCCCTGGGAACCCACCTGTCAATGCAGGAGACATAAGAGAAACTGGGTTCAGTCCCTGGGTTGTGAAGATCCTCTGGAGAAGGAAATGACAACCCACTCCAGTATTCTTGCCTGGAGAATCCCATGGACAGAGGAGCCTGGTGGGCTACAGTCCACAGAGTCACAAAAGAGTCAGACATGAATGAAGTGACTTAGCCCATAAACACACACAAGATTCTAGCGGTTCAGAGAAGTAGCAGGGTTAATGGAAAAGGATGGTGAGGACTCCTTCCAGGATATTTCTTACTATAGTTAAAAGCAATTACTAGGGTTCAGTTCTACAAGTTTTGCAATATTTAAATGTTAAATTTTTAGCAGAGTGTAAAGTCTTTGGAACACTCGGGCAATGGAAGCTCTAATGCTTCCTATTGGTTGGAACTTCTGCAGACTAGTTTTAACACTCATCTGGTTTTGAAGAAAAGATGCCCAGCCAGCATGAGTCCGGTTCTCATGCCTTGCAACACATACTGATACTACAAACAACAAACAAAACTGACTTAAACAATGCAGGGGATTTATGAGCTGATTTAACAGGAACGTTCAATTCAGGCTTCAGGGTTAGTTTGATTCAAGGGCTTGCTGGTGTTTTCAAGGATGTGTTACTTCTTGTCACTTCTGTCTTTCATGGTGTTGGTTCAGTTGCAATGCTGGCTTCTTAAATGCTGTGTTAAATTACATACCATGCCATTCAGAAGGAAAGAAAGAGTTTCCTTCCTAGAGGTTTCCAGCAAAATAGAAAAAGAAAATCTCTAATCCCACTATCCTGAAATGGGTCACATGTTAAGCCCTGAACTGTGGTCAGGGGACCTTATACCTGGAAGTGGAGTTTTTATTGTCTAGTCGCTAAGCCATGTTCGACTTTTTGCAACCCCATGGACTGTACCCTGCCAGAATCCCCTGTCCATGGGATTCTCGAGGCAAGAATACTGAAGTGGATTGCCACTTCCTTCTTCGGGGGATCTTCCCAACCCAGGGATTGAACCCATGTCTCCTGCATTGGCAGGCAGGTTCTTTACCACTGTGCCACCAGGGAAGCCAGAAGTGGAGTTAGCATTCTGTTAAAGGCAAGTCCTGCATGAGGGATGTGTGTCAAGAGCAAATCCAGGTAGTGAACAAGGAGAGGACAGATGTGTGCGAGTGCACACCACACTGTCTATTTTCTTTTAGGCTTATAGGTAATCCTCCTCGCTGAATTAGGCTTCTGTAACACAAGGCAAAGTTACAACTAGAAGAAAATAAACTTAGGCCAAATGAAATCACCTATCGTGATGGTCCACTGCTATTAAAAAATATCTTTCATTATGTCCCTTTTTATGTCTATGAACTAATGTTCCAAATCAGATTTCTATAGATGAAGAAACTTCTGTTGAGAAGTTTCTTTGGGAGCTGCAGATAACTACTAAGTATCACTTTGAGGGCAGTCCAAGTCCCAGTCTTTGTCTCAAGAAATCCCTTTTCCTTTGTTCTTGGAAAAAGTATGATTTTCCTGAGACATAAAGTGAATTCTAATTTGGAAATACAGTTCTTCTTTATGAGGATGAAAAAATTAAGGCCTGGTAGGTAGCTTGAGTGTATCGCAGCCATTTGCCTACATATGAATTTGAAGTTCATTTTATACTGGAGTGGGTAGCCACTTCCTTCTCCAGGGGATCTTCCCGACCCAGGGATCAAACCCGCATCTCCTGTGACTCCTAGATTGGAGGCAGATTCTTTACAACTGAGTCATCAGAGATGCCTATGGCAGAAACATGCCTAATTAACTTGGCATTCTTTTCTATGTGCTTTTCCTGGAGGAAGATCTAGTTTGCTTTACAATGAGCACCTAATTAACAAGTTAATTTTACTTCCTATATATGCTTTGTAGCCACCCTATTAGACTAAACAGGGGGATTGTCAAGGTGAATTCTGCAAGTCCTCTGGTTATTTCCATCACTCAAAAAGAGGTATTTATTATGTTCCCAGAAGTGTGTTGGGCATTAACGTGCAATTTGTCATCCAGGCCTTCCAGGAGATCGTCAAGCTGGGGAGACAAGCCACGCATTTACAAAGCAGTTCACGAATAGAGCAGAGCAGTGTGGAATTAAGAGATTAGCACCAGTGCTGCAGAGAGTAAGGGTTACAGGGAGAAAAAGTGCAAGGATGGTGATGAGAATGAAGCGAAGGTTGCTCAGAGAGGCTGAGGAAGATTCCTATAGAAGGAGGTTGTGAGTTGGCCCTTAGAGAATATTTAGTTTGGGTAGGTTGAGAAAGGGCATTCCAACCATGGAGGAACTGTGGGAGATGAAAGGAAGCATTCCAGTTTCCAAGACTGATAAGAACCTGTGCTACTAAAGAAGAAGGATCATGTTGGGTCCAGAGTATGAGGAACTCGGGACCCTGGGACAGGGCAGGCTACCCCGGAACATCAAAGGATAATGAGAAAGAGAAGGAGCTAAAACTACCTGGTTCATGGGAAATGACCAAGGAAGGGTGACCAGTTACAAACCAACGTAAGAAGCCAGGGGTGAGGTGTGGGCTGCAGCAAGAGGAGCAGGCATCTTCCTTCTTCAAAGAAGGGTTACAATGGAAGAGAAGAGCTCAGACTTGGTGTTGACTTCCAGTCTTGTAACCATGCGAACAGTTCAGTGGAGTGTGAGGTCACAGGGGGCCTCCAAGTAAAATCATCTTGTAAACAGCCAGATTCAAGCCAAACGTGGACATGATACAGTTGCAAGTTGACTTCTGGACCCGAGGTTACTGCCAGCTAGCTGCACAGGTTCTATTATTTCATTACTCTCCCAGTCATGTGATTGAATTATTTAGACTCTTTTAACAGGATCACACTTCCTCCAGAAGCTCCTTTAACAGAGAGGTCCAACCAGAATGTAAAATAATGCTAACCATGGGCTTAGTGACCTAAAGAAAATATTGCATTTTTCCAAGAACCTAATGTCCATCCTAGAAGAATACAGCTTCTTGATGTATTTATTACTGTGTGCAGAGGGCATAGGGACTTCCCTAGTGGCTCAATGGTAAAGAACTCGCTTGCCAGTGCGGGACATTCGGGTTCCATCCCTGGGTTGAGAAGATCCCCTGGAGCGGGAAATGGAAACCCACTCTAGTCTTCTTGCCTGGAAAACAGAGGAGCCTGGTGGGTTACAATCCACAGGGTCACAAAGAGTCAAGGACACAACTTAGCAACTAAACAACAGATAGCATAACCTGCTGCTCATTATTAGGGAAAAAAAACCAGTCCCAGCACAAGCACATGCCTACATATGTCACCAAATTGTAAATTTAGGTAGTCTCAAACTTAAGTGTCCATCAATCTAGGGTTTTTATTTAAGATGCAGATCCACTGATTCTAGTGAATCCCTGAAATTTGTATCATTAACAAGTTCCCCAGGTGATTCTGTTGCAGAAAAATATTCTTTTGAACAATACTAGCTTAACTCCCACTTGTTAGATAGGCTTTCTCAACCAGTGTACCTGGTCCATTTTACATGTTCAGTAAATATATACTGTAAAGACAGTATATACTGTATTGAATCAATATGTCCCCAGCCCTAACAGCAGGAGGGCACACCTGATGACTTCTTGGGTACCTAAATATGCCAGTTCCTCCAAGGAGAAGGCATCATTTTGAGTTATCCCACATAAGAGAATACAGAAAATTGCTATGTACATTCACTTTACTTGAAGTCAGCCATGTGTGTTAGTTGCTCAATCATGTCCAACTCTTCTGCAACCCCGTGGATGACAGCCTACCAGGCTCCTCTGTCCATGTGATTTTCCAGGCAAGAATACTGGAGCGGGTTGCCATTTCCTCCTCCAAGGAATTTTCCTGACCCAGGGATTGAACCCAGGTCTCCCACATTACTGTCTGAGCCAGCAGAGAAGCCTCAAAGTCAGCCAATCTGGGGCTTATTTCTATTATCTCAACAAGTCACTGGCCCTCAACCAAATTATCTTTTTCTTCATTCTTCCACTTAACACACTAGCACACTATATATATATATACACATATATATATATATATACACACATATATATATATGTATATATTCAGCAACTCCATGGTTGGGAGATGGGGGAAGAGCAGCAGAAGTGGTTCAAAGATGAAGAAAAACTCCTTATCCAATAAAATCCAATGTAAATATGAATTGTACCATTCATTTTTTAAAATACACTACAAATGAGATCTCTAGATCATAGTCTTCTCCTTATTTGATTCTGGGCCTGAAATACTGGGCTAAATTCTAAAGATAGTTTTTGAATCCTTGCAGATCTTTGCTGGTCTTTTAGTACTATAGTGACATATTTATTTATTTATTTATTCATTGTATATATTAATATTTAGGATGAAAACTTAAATTGTATTTGACATGATGTGACTTTTAATACATTTTTAAGCTAGAAATAGCAAGGGCTGCAAAATAAACACTACTGAGAAATTTATGTAACTTTCATATGAAGGTTTTGCTTTAAAGTTTGTTAATATGATTAATAAAACAATCCACAAATGACTTTTCACATTTTATCCTAGACTTCAAAGAACATTTTCTTTTAAAGATATTGAATTAACTCTTTGAGTGTCTGTGCTCAGACACTCAATCTTGTCTGACTCTTTGCAACCCCATGGACTGCAGCCCGCCAGGCTCCTGTCCATGAAATTTTCCAGGCAAGAATACTGGAGCGGGTTGCCATTTCCTTCTCCAGGGGATCTTCTGGACCCAGGGCTTGAACCCACATTTCTTGAGTCTCCTGCACTGCAGGCGGGTTCTTTACCACTGAGCCACCAAGGAAGCAACTCTTTGCTCACTCATGCTCTTTTTCCTTCTGCCCAAAGTATTTTAACCTGAGATAACTGTCTGTAGACCTTTAAACATATTTTTAAACCTCCAAAGTTATTTTTATACAGAGTTTTATTGAGACCAATTTAATCAGTAGTTACTTATAAAAGAACAATGTCAGATTGCTATTTTAGAAGTGTAACTAATACCCAAGAACTATCTCCCACCACTAAATAGCAACTTTCTGAATACTTAGCAATGCATTTACACGCTAGGGGATGGAAATTAATCTAAATTCAGCATCCTATAAAGGTTCCAATATCTTTGCCTATTTATGAGCTTAATATCTTCTTAGGCGTCTCCATCTGAGTAGCTGCTTTAAATTTTTAGTCAAATTCAGTAACCCATCAAGTAGATATTAAAGTACAATTTATGAAAATACATAATTAGATATTCCAGACATGAAAAATCCTCTGGTTGCTAAAGAAAATATAATACTCTAAGTGATTTTAAAGTAGTTACTTCCTGAATGTCTTTTCTTTCCCCACACATTAGACGAAGTTGCATTGTTTATAAAAATTTATTCATACAAATTTTACACACTTTATATAACAGTTATCAAAGACCTAGTTATAGATATCATGTGTGTAATAATACTTGGGTAAGATGTTTTTTTAATCAGTTGCACACAAAATAAGAGCTTCAAGACTAACATCTACCTAAATTATCACTATATCATAAATCTGCTCCAGGTTAGTAAGGCTCTTGGCATTTCTAAAAAGTATACAAAAGATTAAACTGGGTGATCACTGTAAATGCTTGCAACTAGCCACGGGAACACTAAATTAGACTTCATAAAGAAAAGGTTAACTAGCGGCCTATTTCACCACTAACAGCTGACACAAATACAGAAAACTCTGCCCGTTATCCAAGAAACAAATAATTAAAGACTAAAATGCAAGCCAATGTGTTGCAGCATTGTAGGGCCACTAAATAGCCATCTGTGAATCGTGGCGATTTAAAAGGCGAAGAAAGGCACTGAAGCTGCAAACCCCATCCTGTGTCACACCGCCCGAGCAGACTGCAGAATTAAAGAAAGATTGATTCCGTACACAGGACTGAGGCACAGATCGAAGGCCTCTGTGCTTTCACTGTTTGTAACATGATCTCGGGGCAGCATCCATCCCGCCTGGGGAATGCAAATCCAAGTCTGTTTTCTTTGATTTATGACTCCATACTGATCAAATCTGTAAAGGAAAAGGAAAGGTCCTTGACATGCTAATGTTTAATCTTTTCTTGTTTATTTTTTGTGTGTTTTTCAAAAGAACTTGTGCCTGAAATTTGGGGAGTTTGGCTGGCTGGTTTGCCTGCTGTTGCTTATCTGGTTGCTGGGTGAAGGTTTCTTTTGTTATAGAGATTACCTGACAGGTTCGAGAAATTGACGGGAAACAGACAGACATGCTTTCTGTAGCCAAGAAAGAATACAAGGGGACATTCTCAGGGCCTGCGGAAGCTTGCTTACCTCACTCTTGACCACAAATACAAGATAGTACTCATACATATGAAGATGAGGTTTAAATGATTTATCAGTTAGTACAACTGAGCAACATGTGAACACTACACATTCTAATATCACAAAGGTTGGTTTTATGAAATAAATTTTACTAAGCAATAAGCCATAAATGTAGAAAAATACATTTTACCTACAAACTCAATCAACAAGAAACAAAAGATTCATATATAGTGCATAATTACTTAGCGGTAACCACACAGGGGTTCCTACACTTTACAATAAGTGCTAGCATCAAACAACAGGAAAAGAAGCATTCACAAGTTTAAGAGAAGTGAATAAAAAACGGCAAACAGTACGTAAACAGTGCAAGAAGGTGGGAAAGAGGAGTCTTCAGAAAAACCACGGAAGAAAAGGGAGGCTCCTACAGAGCAGGGTTCAAAGGGGAGGATCCTGGCCATTTCACAACATGAGCAGCATGGATAGCACTGGAGAAAAACACATTGTACTTTGCATCCATTTCCAATACCCAGCGCCCGAAGTCAGGCAGGCAGGGGACCTGTGGTGGGACCGGGCTTACCGCCAGCCCCCAGGCCGGGGGCTGCCTGCAGCCAGTCCCTCTCCAGGGTCCTCCCCCTACTGCCTTGTGCTCTGCCTTTTCCAACATTCCCACTATGTTCCAATTGCCCTAACCTTGGGATACTGGGGTCCCCCGAAGTACAGAAAAGAGAGCTTCCTAGTCAAGTCTCTCTTCTCTGTACAGTCCCCCAACTCCTCCCCCAGGGAGTAGTATGAATTCTGGGGAGAAGCACAATTTAGATCCAGCTGTTGTTTTATCAGGAGAATTTCCTTGTGGGCTGAGAGTCTGAAGAGAGACGAATACACATAAAAATAGAATCAAAGAAAGCGGAAGTATTGGCATTGCCACCCAGCAAGGGGTAGACAGAGCCTCAGTTGAGTTCAGCTGGGATTGAAGCAGCCTGCCCCAGAGACTCCCTGGGAAAGAGAGACCTTCAGCAATCCTCCCAAATCATTACCTCAAAGTCTCCCTGGAGCAGGGCATCACTGTTTATGTACAGTAGCAAATGGTCAGGATTAATATCTTCAGGCCTATTGTGGATAAAAATACTACCCTTTTAATTCCAGTTTACAAAAATAGGAGTAATATTCAAAACAATGATTGTCTATTTTTCTATTTATTTTATATAAAAACAAACAGCTCAGGCGAATCTTCAGTCCTTGTGCACACTGTATGAACGGCTCTCTATTATATATATATATATACTCTTTATATATTCGTAATATATATGTCAATATCAATAATTGGTCCACAAAGTATATCTGTGCATTCTCTAGTGCTTCGTAAAAAGAAAAACAATATTATTATCAAAATATTCATTTAATGGCTTGACTTCATACATAAATACATGTGGGACAGAACACGGGAGCGATGACAGTTCAGTCAGTTGGGAAAAACGACTTCTCATTGTGTCAGGGCTGTATACACAGGATAGCTGGTAACTCGTCGCTACAAATACGGTATTCGCCGTCCTTTGTTTTTAACCCTTTGTTTATACCTTTTCCCTAGGACAGCCGCCAAGTATTTCTTAACAGCCATTTGCTTCCGGTAGCGGCTGTAGCTGTCAGTGAAGATGCCGTCCGAGTGGCGCTTGGAGAGCGGCTCCGAGTCGTCGTCCGCGCCGCCGCCCGGGGTCCCACTGCAAGGAGAGGGGTCGGGAAGGGGGCGGCGGGGCGGGAGACACCCGGTGAGTAGACGCGGGGTGAGCAGGCAGACCCCACCCATCGAGGGAATCTTTGGGGGAGGGAGCGAGCTCTCCGCGCCCAGCGCGCCACTCTGCCCCGCCAGGGAGCAGTCGCAGGGAGGGCGGCGATGGTAACCCCCGCTACTCCCTCCCCATCAAAGATCTCGGAGCACCAAGTCCTTATAGGATGGGCCTGGGAAGAGGTCCCGGGCCAAACGCAAGCGATTTAAACCTAACCCCTCTCCAAACGCTGCCCTCTCAGATCTGACCATCAGTGCTTTTGCGCTCAATTGTCCTAACCGTTCCCGGACGCCCCCACCCACGCAGAGAGAAAAGCACCCAAGAGCCCTGAATTTCCCGTTGGCTGTTGCCGTGGAGTTTACATCGATCCCGCAATTCCCAGTCAGAAGGGAGCACTGCTCTCCTACGCGCTAAGTTGAAAACCGTGATAATAATACAAGTCGACAGGCTGCAGGCAATACTTTTCATCACATGAATTATTCAGTGCGGAAAACGTATTGTGGTGTCCCATGGGCTCTATTAAAACGTTGCCTTCTGGTGAGAGAAGCTCCCGCAAATCCTGTGCTTTGGGTTTGTCTGGCACGAGCAAAAACTGCTTCCTTAAGTGTCCAAATTTGAGGATTTGTTTGTTTCGAGTTGAATTTAACAGTGAAAGAAATGTAAGGAAAGAAAAAAGTCAAACGTCCCAAGAAACTTGAAGGTTTTGATGGCCTGGAGAGGGGGGAACTTTTTTTTTTATTATTACTCAAAACGGATCAGACATCCCGGTTTTCCTGCCCGCTCCCCTCCTCGCCTCATTCCCAAGCTCTCTGGGCAAACTTCTGGCGCGGTACCTAAACCTTAGCCTGTGGCAGGGGGCTGGCCGCCCTGTAGACCCTGCGGCGCAGACGCACCCTCGGCCCCACGTGCACGCAAGGACGTAGAAGCAGCCCCGCCCCCCCAGCGCGCGCCGGCACACACACCCACCGCGGCGCGTGCGCGCGCGCCATCACGCGCCGATTAACTCTTTCGCAAACTCTTACCCCAAGCCCTTGGCCATGAGCGTCTGCAGGTATCTCCTGGCGGACAGCTGGTCCAGCACTTTGCGGTAGGCCTTATCAAGGATCCCGTGGGCGACATCTCTAACAGGGAGGCAAAGTGCGTGCCCGGGGGTCACTGACTCAGTGCCCAAGTGGCAGCCCCAGGTCCCCCGCTAATCACCCTTGCCCCCCAGCGCTCCGGAAGGCACTAGGGAATAACTTTTGGGATGGTCCCGTGAGTACCAGGAACCAGAGTTCGTCCTGCCCTCCCAGGACCTCAGGTGTGGAGCCTGGCCGGGGCGCGCACTCACTGCCGCCCCTTGGGCCGCAGACCTTTCGGTCCCCATGCGGCCCTCCTGTCCACACAAACCGGCCCGCTCCTAACTTTCTCTCACTCCCGTGGGGACCAGCCCGGGAGAAGAAAGACTGGAGGGCTTTTATGAAAAACCACCTACTCGATGGGCCATCCCCTGCCCCTTTTTCCCTCCCAGTGCCCGGCTGCGCGGCGGTACCTTTCCTCCGCCGGGTAGTAGAGCGCGTAGGCATCGCGCAGCGCGGAGGCGGGGCTCCCCACGCCTGGCGGCTCCGAGTCATAGAAGTCCTGCTGCGGGTTTCCGTCCTCGTCGTACGCCTCGTTCTCCGGCCTGCAGGGGTAGCCAGGGGGCAGAAGGAGTGGTCAGTAGGGTCCTTCCCCGCCTCTGCGAGTACCCAAAGACCCACAGGGGCTCTCACGATGTTCCTTCTTCCAAACGACGCCCCTCGGAGAACTGTCTCTTCTAGGACAGGGGTAGGAGGAGGAAACGACACCCAACAGAAATTCCCATCCCTCCTCTCGGGGGCGAAGGGTCGCCCTGCGGGCGCCACGGCCTCAACGCACCCTGGGAAGCCCAGACGTCTCTGCCGACCTCGCACACTTGGCTGCCGGGGAGGACCGCTCCTACCCCCGGCCTGGCTCTTAAGCCTCCCGCACAAGGAGCGGCGGGCG
This sequence comes from Capricornis sumatraensis, assembly GCF_032405125.1. Classification (NCBI taxonomy): domain Eukaryota; kingdom Metazoa; phylum Chordata; class Mammalia; order Artiodactyla; family Bovidae; genus Capricornis; species Capricornis sumatraensis. The sequence continues at coordinate 38,524,119 of NC_091089.1, read as the reverse complement.
GAGACGGGAGAGGCCCTGGGAGAGAATCGCTGGCCAACCGAGGACCGGATGGGGAGAGGCCTGGAGCCAGAGGGGGTGGATGGCTGAGGAGTCCGGCGGCCAACGCGGGCAACCACCCCCACCCAGCCTCCGAGCCCAAGGGAGCCCTTCCCCGCGCAGATGTAGGTCACGGAGAACCTCCGGCTTCTATTTCGGGCGGGAGAGGATCTGGCGAGAACATGAATAATAGATGCCCCTAAACTTAGCCTGTTTGGCAACGGCTCATTCCGTGGCGTGCCCGTGCCCTCCAGTGCGTCTTGTCCGGAGAAAGTACCAGGCACACAGGACTTTGAAAATAGCCAGGGGTGAAACAGGGCTTTTAAGTCTAGTAAGTCGGTAAGTTAGCGCTAATCGCTTAGAGGTGGCCGGGCGGCGGGACGACGTCTCAACCCCGAGGCAAAGGGAAGGGTCAATAGGGCACCGAAAGCCAAAATCTCCCCGTCGCCCTTGCCCACCGCCTCAGTTCCTGATAGAGGACGGGAGAGGTGGGTGAATAGACAAAACCCCCTCGCTTTCTGCCTCTGGAGAGACTCGGGAAGCGGCCCAGGCAAGTAGCGCTCTTTAGGTGGATCGGTCATATTCGTTCCTCCCCTCGCCTTTCCTCCATCCCTGGAGAGGTAGGGGCAAGGCAAGCACACCAGCGAGCCCGCCCCACAACCAGCCTTTCCTCGGCGACGCGCCTCTCTGCCCTGGTCCCGCTGCCCGGAGTCTCCAGGTCTTTCTGGGCACCTCCACCCCTACTCCGTGCCCAGATACTGAAATCCTAGTACCGAAGCCAGAACCCATCTCTCCGGCCAAACCAGTGGTCAGCGACCTCTGAGGAAATCGCTCTTGGTCGCGGCTCGGAGGAGCAGCTTTGCGGGCAGAACGCGCGCTCCTCGCCTCCCGGAACCGGGTGCGCCGCGGAGCGCGGGTGCTGCGCCGCGCTATGAGCTTCCACTCGCCCACTGACAGGCCCGGGACTCTGGGGCTGCGGCGGAGAACCCGGGCAGCACCGACCGCTTACAAACCAGGAATTAAGAGGAGAAAATTTAAAAAAAAAAAAAAAAAAGGCAGGGTTACTGCAGCCTGGGGTGGGCAGGGCTACCCTCCCAGTACTGCCTGCCAGCTGGCTTTCTTTTCCTCCTTTGCATCCGTTTCAACTGTGTCTCCCCCTCCCATCTTTGTTTCCCTTCTCACATATCGCTTCTCAACTCTACCTGGCCAGCACTCCCCCTCCCCAAGACTCTAAAAGCAACTAGAAAACCTATCACTTGAGAGAAAGCTTCCAGTGGAAAGAATTCGAACTGAGGTGAGGGGGAGAGCCGGGGAGCGAGAGGGAGACCCCGCCCCGATAGCCTAGAACAAGCCGTAACAAAGCCAAGTCCACGGGAGCATCACTCTCAACCCCCCAACCTGGGTGCCGGAGCCAAAGTTCTCGGAAGTCGAGCTAAGAATCGGGGAAAGAAGTCAACTCAGGGCCCTGCCCATCCCCCCTCCCAGGGGAGGGGCTGGGGAAGGGGAGGTTTCTTCGGCCGGTTCGAGGTGCGCTTGCTCCACCCGGGACCCCGGGCCTGCGGCGGGCTGGGGGACTGCCGCCGAGCCCGAGAGGAGTCCGGCCCAGATCCCCGAAGTGACCCGCGACCGGACCCAGGCTGGTGGCGGCGCAGTGGGGGCGCATGGGGAGAGGGAAGTAGCCGGACCGAGGAACTGCAGGAGGGCGACCGCGAGGAGGTGTCGGGGGAGGGGGCGGACGGCAAGTCCCAGCCTCCGCTCCGCTCGGGCGGCCAGCACCTACCTGATCCCCGGGAACCGGAGTCCGGAGGCGGCAGGTGAGCCGTAGACGCTGCTGTGCATCAGTATCCCGTAAACGAGCAGGGCCAGCCTCGCTCCGCTACACATGGTCATTCTGCGCAGGACGGGAAAGAGATCACGCAGCAGTCCCAACGCCCCTGGCCTTCCACCACCCCCACCCACGACCCCCTAGAAATTCCTCGAACTGGGGGAGGCCCAGAGCTCCCCTCCGACTCCCAGGGTTGAATCCGGCTTAACGACAAGCCGGCTCGCCCCGCCACTTCCTTCTCGTTATAGTTAGAAAATACGCCTGTATATATCCAGTGCCCAGTAACTCGCCAGAGCTCGCGCCCAGAAAAGCTAACTCGTACCCCGATGCCGGCAAAAGAATTAGCAATCAGGTGAGTTGTTTGGTAAGATTTTTTTCCCTCTTTGTCATCCAACTCTTACCGCTGCCAGGAGAGGATTTGCTGCCAAGTAGGACGGCGGGCAAAGAGCTTCTCCAAGTTTGTGCGCTGCAGTCACAACCCAAGAGGCATCGCCAGACGGCGTTAGCGTCTGAGCAGGAGCCGCAGGAACGAGCCGGAGCCGCGGGAGGAGCTGGAGGACTTGTTTGCTGAGTCCTGTTATTCTGTTCAAAAGTTTGACGACGCTCGGAACTAGGACGGAGCGTGACACCGAGAGAAGGGGGGCGAGAGGAGAGATGGAGAAGGAAGACGGAGGAGGCGACTAGCTGAGTGGGGGTGGGAGACAAAGTGGCCTGAAGTCCACCGAGAAGAAAGAAGTGATAAGGAAAGAAGCAGAGAGAGAGAGAGAGGGCCTCGGCGAAGTCGGCGTCTGGGGCAGCCGCCAGGCCAGACAGCTCGAGCAGGCAGCGCCTTCGCTGCTCAGAAGTCTCTCTGGCTGCTTCTGAAGCTGCGGTTTCTTCTACTGCTGCCGGTGGTTATTACAGAGGTGACCAGCCCTCTGCTCCTATTTATCTGGGCAGTTAGCAGAAATCTATCCGAACGTGGTTTCAAAACAGACTTTCTTGTCAACATCTGTCTGCCTGTGGCCTTTTAAGTCCAGAATATTTTGTTGCACTGTTGCGCTCCGATTTTTATACGTGGAATGACTTCCTTTTTTTTTTTTTTCAGTCACGTAATGATCGGGTATCAGAAAAAGACGTCAGCATCCTAGTCCCTCAAGGAACATATTAACTATCCTCTGCTGTCCTCCTGGATAAGATCCGGAGTCATCGACTTCTCATAAACACCTTTCACTCATACTGTACAATTTAAAGGAGTTTAATTACCTTGATGGTTTTCAGTTTTACCCACTTCTCAAGGATGGGTAAAGAATTCATAGAATCTTGAGAATGGTTTAAAAAAAATGTTTTTAACTACGTCTCTCTTGTTTTCTTTTTGCTTTTTCATCAAGCCCCAGCAATCAGAGCTCTGGGCTCTGGAATTAAAGCACCATCAAGCTCTCCTATTAATAAATTTAATTTAGATCTCCTAATTTCTTGCCTATGTTCTTTTAGATAGACAATTAAATGTGGAAGTCGTTTTGTTTCTAAAGGGAAGTCTTGGAGGATTTTCAGTAAATCGCTAATGAGTCTGGGCTGTGGTTGACAGTCTGGCTCTGAGTGGAATTGATTAGAGTTATAGATTAGAAAGAGTCCTAAACCCGGCCTGTGGTGCTGTCCAGGCTCGGAGTGCTGAACTATTTGGTTGCAGATGCTGCAAGCGTTGAAAATTGCTACTAGTTTAATTTTTCACCAGACCCTCTAAATCGGAAGATTTGGTAGTGGCACCCTTATAATGTGGCAATTCATTGTCCAGGTACCCCCCCCCCACTGTTCAGATGTGTCCCTTCCTTGCAGTGTCCACGAATGCCCTTAATGGTGACAACTGTCTGACCCCTGCCTTTACTGTAGGAGGAAAAAGCACTTTATGTCTGCCCTTTAGTTCTGGTTTGGGGATCTCTACATGGCCTATTTGGATACCTTCACACATTCTGTGGCTCTTACTCATGTTAACAATGAAATGGCGAAATTGTATTTTACAGGAAAACTGAAATTTTAAGAACTGGGGGGTGGGTGAGAAATATGTTTCCCCATTTATTTACAACTTGAGCTCTGTGTGAGGAAAGGCAGACAGACTGGGGAAGCATGATGATACCCAGTACAAGTTCACTCCCTGAGGGTTTTCAACAGGAATCCCTTCCATGGGGGTGGCTAAAAATGTTTAACTGAAAATGAGGTGGAAAGAGGAAAGCCCAAAGGGAACACCACATCCACCCAGAGGCTTCCAAGGCCTGGAGTTATTTAAGAAGATCTGTAAATTTCTACTCCAGTAAGAGAACTCAGGTCTATTTCTTTTAAAAGGGAAGCAGAGCCATCAATAACCATTAGTGTGCATTTTAATTATTTGGATCTTAAACAAAAATTAGAGGAAATGGCAATTTCGTGGGAGTGCTTCCTGTTACTATGATTTAGATCTAACATTTAAACAAGCTATATTAGTTCTGCATGCTTCTTCTAAGACAAAATTAGAATGCTTCTCATTCTCAATGCCTTTCCTGCTTATTGGAGATTTAATATTTTCTCCAGGATGACAAACTTTAGATTGCTTCGTTCTCACCACGAATGGCCAGAAACTGTCACTTCTTAGTTTATTCCTGGGAATACTCAGATTGCCCATTTGCAGTAAAGATTAAAGCCACATCTACACGGGAATGAATCGCTTTTTCTCCATCTCCTGTGTTTGCTGATCTGGGCTGCAGTGTTTACATGCGTGTGCTCCGTGTCCACCTCTGCCTCTGGGTAAACTCGCACACAAAGAGCCGGCGGTGAAGACACGACCGAATAATCCAGCGGAAATAATCCAGCTCTCTCACTAAAGCACCCGCAGCTATTACCGACTGTGGCTTTCCTGTCTTCCGCCTCGCTTCACGTCAAAGGTGAACCCGATTAAAATCCTTCCTTTTCCCTCCCACGCGAATTCTGAAATGAGTTCAATCTGTAGAAACATCTGAAAATTTCCAAGACTCCTGGTACCGGTTCACGACTCAACTTGAGTCAAGGGAGCCCCCATGTGGGGAGTTTGTTGACTTCATGGCCTATTAAAGGGGGAAAACCATAAACACCATTAACTTCGTGCGGAGGATGACGGAACCCACCACCCCCGGCGCCCCATCCCCCCCCCCCCGCCCACACACACACACACACACACACACACAAAGAACCCGACCTGCGCCTCTGTTTCACAAAGCCTGTGCCACCGGACTGTTCTCGGCTTGGACCCTGTGAGCGCAGACTTCAGGATCCCGCACCCCAGGATTACCAGCTTCCAGGCCAGAACCCGTCCCCTCAAGTGAAAGACTAAGAGAATTTGAGATTCTGGGTCACTGAATTTCAAAAACAACAAAGCTTCCGAGACCCACGAATTGCTCAACACCATCCAAAGACCTGCCCAGCCCCGATCCACAGCTGTCTGGAACAATCGAACCCGAGATGATAGGGTCGTCCTGCAGAACTTTCCTCCCACAGAGAATCTCCAGCTAGGCGAGTTTGATGTCCCACGGGCAAAGATATTATCATGTTCTCGAAAGTTCCTGGGCCTCTGGGAGGGGAGATGCTGGGAAGGCTGAGGAAGAGAGGGATCTAGAAGCTTTGGACCCGGCTCCAGAACTTCATGGGTCTGGGGCTGCTCGGCTGCTTCGGCAGACCCTGGGCGTGAGCGCAGGCCCTTCCTGCTCCCTATTCGATGGAGAGGAATAGGGGGCGACCGACGTCTCAAAGACCAAAACTACCCCCGGTGCCGGAAAGTGGTCTTTTGCTTCGAACCTCGGGAGTGGTCTAATTAGAGCATCAATGCTGCTTTCGGCGGGAGTGAGGAGGAGACCTTGTGTCTGGGGGTTTAGGGATGCAGAGAGGAGGAGGTGCGCATCACGCCCGGGATGGAGAGACCCAGAGTCACCCCGCGCGAGGTGACAGGGGTCCCGGCCAGGCCCGCGCAGGAGACCGCGGCGGCAGACGTGGGCTCGTTCACTCCCTACGTAAGCAAGAAGAGAGAAACCATCAGATCGCCCAGGTGTAACTGACAGTGACACAGGGGGAAGGGGAGGATCCGAAGAGGGGCCTCGGGAGTCAGAACTTCCTGTTTATAAATAACGCAAAGCAACGCCAATCCTCTCTCCAATCGCCCCACCCCTTACCATCAATGCTCACCAGACCAGATAGGAGGATTCCAAGGTGGCAAAGTTTCTTTCCCGATTGTGGAAGCGAAGAATGGCCCGCAAGTGGAGTTATGTTCGGTTAGAACTGGTGGTACCGCGGAAATCTTCCACCTGAAAAGTCTCACGGAGGTCTCTCGGAGGGTCAGAGGGCAGGCAGTTTCCGGCTAAGCCGGGAGCTATCCAGAAGAAACTGTTTGGAAGTATTTGTTGGAATATATGTTGGTGTTTGATCAAAGACCTTGAATTTCAAATCCGTAATGTATCAACTCCTTTGTGTCCCATTCATCCTTAGGATATGGAAGCATTCAAACTTCTGGTCTGAAATGGTGGATGCTAGCTAGCTACAAGTCAGACTTGTAGCTTGCCTAACTTGTTTTCCCTGGTCACAGACTTATCAGTCTCCTTGAAGTGTCAAGCCTTGAATCCTTAAACAGCTCTCGATTTTAAAAAAGAACCCTTAAGCCCTTGAAAAAGTGTGATTTGTATTCAAATAGGAGGAATATGTCTATCTATGAGTTTGAATTTGCAGATGGCTTCAGAGCATTGGCAAATACGTGGCATAAACAAGACTCAGCTTCCTAGGGTAAGACTTCCACTACTTTCCTTCTGGCCTAGCTACTCATCCTGCATAATTACCATGCGTTCATTTTTCCTTTCTTGGCTGTGTATTTCTCCCCATTGCTCTGTACAGCCACCATCCGCATCCCCTACCCCATGGATTTTTTTTTTTTTAACCACATGGAAGGACATGTTTGCGCACATTACCTTCATACACTCCTGGTATAAATAACATTAAACCAGATTGGAAAAATCTTATATTTTCATTCCATTCATTTCTATTCAGTACCTAGCTAGGAACTAGGCTACAGTAAGCTTTTTCAGTGAGCAATCTCCTTGCAAAACTTCCTCCTCTCCTATGAGTGACGAGAGTAAATTGCAACACTGTATTCAATTTCACTGGAGACTTTTTCTCTTCTGACTCTTCTGTAAATGTGATGACTCATGACTCACTTCATACCGATTATACCTGTAGGGAACCCCGAATGTTCTGCAGTGGAACATCATGACCATCATTTACTGGACTGCCTGCATCATGCCCCTCTGAACTCAGGATGTACAAAGGAGCTGATGAGCTTAGCCAGAATGTGTCATGGCTTCTCTGACCTTCAGGACTTGGTGCTTCACCCACTCTGAAAACAGTCAGCCAAGGGAAACCTTTCCAAACCACATGAACAAAAGTATTCCTCTCAATTCAAGAATAGAATTGCATGTTCACAAAGCCAGGAAATTTTGCTAGTTTTTTCTTCTTTCTTTTCTTCTTTTTTTTTTTAATTAAACTTTTTATTTTCTATTGGAGCATAGCCAATTAACTATGGTGTGATAGTTTCAGGCAGACCATAAGGGGACTCAGTCATACATATATGCCAGTTGTTTAAGATGAAGCAGATGCTCAAGAAGCAAAAACTGGGCCTGAACCTTTGCTGCAGGTTTGGGTGATTTCAACCGCCTCATGTATATGGTTTTTCTAAGGTCTGGTTCTCTGACCATAGTTTACTGGTGATGGGGTTCAGGGCATGCTGCCCCAAATATGCCGCTTTGGCATATTGATTACTTTGAATTAAAGCTACTTAAGAAACAGCTGGTGCAAGAAAAACACTCTGAGCTTCCTTTGTCACCCTGAAAGCAGGAAATAAATCTGCAATGTGAAAGGTACCCTCCCTGTCCCAGGAAGCAGAAGGGGCATGTTCATCATCAGAGATAGAGAGTTGAGGGCCAAGAAGGCTGTCTAAGCAAACCTTGTTGCTTCTACCCTAATTTACTACCCAAATGCAAACTTCTCTGTCTTGTCAATTCCTCACTAATTTATTTATTTTCTTTATCTGGAAGGTATAAACCTTCCTGCTTTGGTTTTATGTTGCTGTTGTCGTTGAGTTACTAACTCCTGTTCGACCCTTTGTGACCACATGGACTGCAGCACATCAAGCTTCCCTGTCCTTCACTATCTCCCGGAGTTTGCACAGATTCATATCCATTGTGTTGATGATGCTATCTGAACTCGTAGTCTCTTATACTCTTCTTATCGTCTCATATTTCTATGCGCTTCCATACACACGAATTAAATTTGGATTTTTTCCTTTTGTTAATGTATCTTACATCAATTTAATTAGCTCAACCAAAGAACCTAGAAGGGAAGAAAAGAAGGGCTTTCCTCCCCTATCCTGGGTACCAAAAATATATACCCCATACTTCACTGTGCAGCACCTTCCAGATTCTCCTGAGATTTCCAGAACACGTCCTCTTAAAAACCAAGGAGAAGAAAGTCTTCTAATATTCTGCTCATACAAGTCTTAAATGCAGGAAGAAAAGCTTGGATAGGATCCAGGAAACCCAATATCTTAAATTAGTTTTTGTGACAGCCTCTGAAAAAGTTTGAAGGAAGATCTGTGTGCAAAATAAGACAAGACTTTTTTGCATAAATCAAAAAGGGATATGGTTGTATGAGTTCATAGCATCCCAAACCTCTGTACTTTGTATTCAAACTCAGCCTTATCTATCTGTGAATATAGGCCTGTTTGTAATAATTTGGGAGCTTTTGGTTTTCATTAAGCTTATTACTAGCACCTTGTGTTAATAATACTATCTCTACAAGTACTTTTTAACCAGTTCTTCTTTCCACCCAAACATACACAGGCATGATTTAATTTTTTAAAAAAACTATTATCTTCTTGAAATACAACTATATTTGCCATGAGTTTACTATTTTAAAGCTTCAATTATTGTTTCTTTAAATTATCTTAAGTCCTTCCTTCCAATGGGGCTGCATGATTTTGCTCCTTACCAGTCAATATCAGCAATAACAGTACAATAGCAAAAATAATTATCTATTGAACACTTACTATGATAATTGTTTAATTAGAGTTATTTCCTTTACCCTCAATCTCCTTTCTAGATACAACTATTAATCCATTTTACAGATGAGAAACTAAGACTCCAAGTACTTAGGTAACTTACCCAAAGTCACACAACTACTACACTGTTGTTAGAGAAATTAAAATGGAGGTAGTCCTGTTCAGGAACAGAACAGAGCAGGCCTCTGACCTGCCTGAACACTGCCTGGATTTATGTGCCCAAGAGCTCACCGACTGCTACTAGCAAGTCACGCCCGCACTTTTGATAAGAGAGGAAGTGAGGCTTGGAATTTTCTCAACCCCCTGGAGCCCTGGCCAGCCCCCAGGGTCTAGAAAATCTTGTGACTCACAAAATGAAACAAAGAGCATTGTCAAAAAAAAAAAGGTAAAGTAAACCCAGTGCAAACTGATTGATGATATCAGTTTTCAGCCTGGGATTACAATCGAGAGTCCCCCAAAACTGCAGTTTGAAGTCTTACCCATGGGATGGACACACCACCAGAGACCTTCTCCCAGCTGGGACTCCAGATTGCTGTTAACCAGGGTCTTCTCAGCAGTTTTCAAGTCTGGATATTTGTTGGTTAGCCCAATTTGGTGATGTATGTGCTCTTACTTTTCTCTACTGTTTCTATTTCTCTGCTCTTAACGATTGTACATTGAAATTAAGTCAATCCTCTACCAAACATTCAAATTGTTTATTGTGTGCGGCAAGTGGTTTCTTTTGTAACAAATCCTTCGAACCTAAAACAAAAGTTAAACTGTGGACAAAGTAGAGATTCAAAGTCTCAGTGACTTCAGACAGTACTATATTATACTAATATATATTGACAGAATATATCATACTAGTTTACATGTTCATTTGACTTAAGACAGTAGTATAATATATTAGTGTACACATTTATTTATTCCAGAGTTGTTATACAAATTACAAATACAAATTACTAATTTAATATGACATGTAACTTGTGATTTGTCTTAACTGAAAATACGTTTCTTTTCTTATTAGTTTTTAAATAGAAATTGTGTTTAATGGGAATCAGATGCTACTAACACAACAGAAATTGGTTTTGTTAGATTACAAACATCACATACTTATGAACTTTGCTTTATGGAATAAATATATTTCTAAAAATATGTCCATTAATGTGCCCACATTCTTACTTATGTCATCAAATTGTTGAAAGGTTAAAAACATTGCCATCCTGAGTCATTATTTAAAATGATTTCATATCTAAGAGTGTAGAAGAAGTTTCAGTGATGTGTTTAAGTTAAAAAAAAAAAGAATTATTCTATAAGAACACCATTTAATACCCATCATATCATTCATCATCATATCTTATTAAATCATTGTATAATTTAATACCACAGAAATCATATGATTGCCAGTGAGTCAAGGCTTTTGTGAGTCAAATGAGATGATATATATAAAAATGTTTTACAAAGAATAGATCCTAGACCAGCATAAGAGATGGAAAATTACATTTTCTGGGCTGCTTCTTTAACAGCAGTGATTTGCTCTGTGTTAGCAATGTCCCATTTAATCCTCCGATTGTCCTGGGAGATACATTTGGTACATTTATTTCTTTTTTTTTTTACCAGTGGATAAACTGAGACTCTTGAAAGTGAACTAACTTCACCAAAACACACAGCTAATAAATGACAAAGTGAAATTTCCTACTCAGGACTGGCTGTTTCCAAAGTTACTGTGCTTCCTCCTACCATTTGGCCTTCTCATTCAGTTCAGTTCAGTTCAGTTCAGTTCAGTCGCTCAGTCGTGTCTGACTCTTTTGGACCCCATGAATCGCAGCACGCCAGGCCTCCCTGCCCATCACCAATTCCCAGAGTTCACTCAGAATCATGTCCATCGAGTCTGTGATGCCATCCAGCCATCTCATCCTTGGTCGTCCCCTTCTCCTCCTGCCCCCAATCCCTCCCAGCATCACAGTCTTTTCCAATGAGTCAACTCTTCGCATGAGATGGCCCAAGTACTGGAGTTTCAGCTTTAGCATCATTCCTTCCAAAGAAATCCCAGGACTCATCTCCTTCAAAATGGACTGGTTGGATCTCCTTGCAGTCCAAGGGACTCTCACGAGTCTTCTCCAACACCACAGTTCAAAAGCATCAATTCTTCGGCACTCACCCTTCTTCACAATCCAACTCTCACATCCATACATGACCACAGAAAAAACCATAGCCTTGACTAGACGGACCTTAGTCAGCAAAGTAATGTCTCTGCTTTTGACTATACTATCTAGGTTGGTCATAATTTTTCTTCCAAGTAGTAAGTCTTTTAATTTCATGGCTGCAATCACCATCTGCAGTGATTTTGGAGCCCCCAAAAATAAAGTCTGACACTGTTTCCCCATCTATTTGCCATGAAGTGATGGGACCAGATGCCATGATCTTCGTTTTCTGAATGTTGAGCTTACTGTACAATTACCATTATTTTAATTACTTTATTATTCTTATTGTTATTTATTTATTTTTATCTTTTGGCCATGTCACTAGGTATGTGAGGTCTTAGTTTCCAAAACTTAGTTTCTAGACCAGGGATTGACCCCACACCCCAGAATTGGAAGAGCAGAGTCTTAACTGGACCAACAAGGAAGTCCCACCATTATTATTAAAGGGGGAAAAGCATCAGCTTTCATAAAAAGCACATGATTATTTAACAAAACATGAGTTTTAAGCCAGTATTTTGAATAACTCTTCTTGCTTTTTCTGAACATTTTAAATAAATGAAGAGGTTATGTGTAAGTATCATTTTAAAGACATTTTAAAGCGATAAGTAATGAATAAGGTTGCACTGACAAGTATTTAAAAATGTGATAAAGTTGCAATAACTAAAACAGTGTTGTGCTGATGAATAATACATAAGAGGAATAAATATCAAGTATATAAACACAAAGAAATAAGCACTACTGGGACTTCCCTGGTGATCTAGCAGTTAAGAATCTGCCCGCCAATGCAGGGGACATGGGTTCAATCCCTGATCCTGGACGATTCTGCGTGCCTTGGAGCAATGAAGCCCCTGCACTGCAACTCCTGAGCCTGTGTTCTAGCACCCAGTGCTGCAGTTACCAAAGCCACCTCTCCCTCGAGCACGTGCTCCACAACAAGAGGAGCCACTGAAATGAGAAACTTGTACGCCCCTAGAGAGTAGCCCCCTCACCACAACTAGAGAAAGCCTACACACTGCAGTGAAGACCCAGTGCAGCCAAAAAGAAATAAATAATTTTTTAAAAAACCACACTACTACGTAATTTTTAATGGAAAGAATAGAATACTGGGACACGGGATGTCTCGGACTTCCAGAAACTGGAAGAGGCAAGGAAGGTTCCTTCCCCAATAGCTTTCACCAAGCAGATGGTCCTGTCAACTTAACTTGGACTTCTAACCCCTGGACCTGTGAGACAATGAATTTCTGTGGTTCTGAGCCATCTGGTTTGTGCTACATTGTTACAGCAGCTCTAGGAAACTAATATATATGGTATAATCCCTTCTCCCACAAAAGGTGTAGGTAATTCCCAGAAAGAAAGTGAAAGTCACTCAGTCATGTCTGACTATACAGTCCATGGAATTCTCCAGGCCAGAATACTGGAGTAGGTAGCCATTCCCTCCTTGAAGGGATCTTTCAAACCCAGGAATCAAACTGGGGTCTCCTGCATTGCAGGCAGATTCTTTACCAGCTGAGCTACCAGGAAAGAATCCACTCCAGTATTCTTGCCAAGAGAATCCCCATGGACAGAGGAGCCTGAGGGGCTAAAATCCGTTCCCAGAGGATGCTGGGAAATACTGACAACTACCCTGATGCACCACCATAAAGCAATTCATAGAGAATTGGGGAGCTACTCCTGCTTGCAAGACCTACCAGACCTTTCAGAACTAACACCCAAAAAAGATGTTCTTTTCATTATAGGGGACTGGAATGCAAAAGTAAGAAGTCAAGAAACACCTGGAGTAACATGCAAATTTTTGGCCTTGTAGTACAGAATGAAGCAGGGCAAAGGCTAATAGAGTTTTGTCAGGAGAACGCACTGGTCATAGCAAACACCCCCTTTGAACAACACAAGAGAAGATGCTACACATGGATATCACCACATGGTCAACACAGAAATCAGATTGATTATATTCTTTGTAGCCAAAGATGGAAAAGCTCTATACAATCAGCAAAAACAAGACTGGAAGATGACTTGCTGGGAGAAATATCAATGACCTCAGTTATGCAGATGACACCACTCTTATGGCAGAAAGTGAAGAGGAACTAAAAAGCCTCTTGTTGAAAGTGAAAGAGGACAGTGAAAAAGTTGGCTTAAAACACAACATTCAGAAAACTAAGATCATGGCATCCGGTCCCATCACTTAATGGCAAATAGATGGGGAAACAGTGGCTGATTTTATTTTGGGGGGCTCCAAAATCACTGCAGATGGTGATTGCAGCCATGAAATTAAAAGATGCTTACTCCTTGGAAGGAAAGTTATGACCAAACTAGATAGCACATTAAAAAGCAGAGATATTACTTTGTCACAAAAGGTCCATCTAGTCAAGGCTATGGTTTTTCCAGTGGTCATGTATGGATGTGAGAGTTGGACTGTGAAGAAAGCTGAGCAACAAAGATTTGATGCTTTTTCTTGAGAGTCCTTTGGACTGCAAGGAGATCCAACCAGTCCATACTAAAGGAAATCAGTCCTGGGTGTTCATTGGAAGGAATGATGCTGAAGCTGAAACTCCAATACTGTGGCCACCTCATGCTAAGAGTTGATTCAATGGAAAAGACTCTGATGCTGGGAGGGATTGGGGGCAGGAGGAGAAGGGGATGACAGAGGATGAGGTGGCTGGATGGCATCACCGACTTGATGGACATGAGTTGGAGTGAACTCCAGGAGTTGGTGATAGACAGGGAGGCCTTGGGTGCTGCGACTCATGCGGTCGCAAAGAGTCGGACATGACTGAGCAACTGAACTGAACTGAACTGACTGCCTAGAAAAGAATGGATTTTTACAGCTGTAAACTCAAATATGCAAAACTGTACTTTATTTTCCTGTAACTGAATTTCATTTCTGCCTTGAGCTTCTATTACTACACGACAGCAGAAATGGTCATCTAATAATTTCTAGGTAAACTCAGTCAAATCAGACATCATTTCACGTTTTTAGTCAGTCAATCCAGGAAGTTTTTTCCCCAGTAAATTCCAGGGACACCCACCCCCCTCTACTCTTGTCCAACTCTGCAACCCCATGGACTATAGCCCTCCAGGCTCCTCTGTCTATAGGACTTTCAAGGAAGAATACCAGAGTGCGTTGCCAAGCCCTCCTCCAGGGAATCTTCCTGACACCAGGGAGATCCAAATCTCTGACATCTTCTGCAGGTGGGTTCTTTACCACTAGAGCCACCTGTCCCTGGAGACCACTTCTAGCCGTGAGCCTTCTCTCAGCCAGTCCTGCTCATCTCTTGAGCACTTGGGGATCATTAAAATGCTGCTTATCTCTTGAGCACTTGGAGATCTTGAGCGCTTGGGTAGCATTAAAAACTGCTCTCCTGCAAGCCCACAGGTAGACTCAGAGGGCAGGCTCAGGCTCTCTGCCCAAACCTCCCCTCTGGGCTTTGTCACTGCCAAGCTATACTTAGGGAGGGGACTTCACTGTAAAGCTTGGATTTATCCTCGGCTCTCACATAGTCACACAAAAAAGGCAATGCCAAAGAACGCTCAAGCTACCACACAACTACACTCATCTCATACACTAGTAAAGTAATACTTGAATTCTCCAAGGCAGGCTTCAGCAATATGTGAACCGTGGACTTCCAGATGTTCAAGTTGGTTTTAGAAAAGGCAGAGGAACCAGAGATCAAATTGCCAGCATCTACTGGATCATCAAAAAAGCAAGAGAGCTCCAGAAAAATGTCTATTTCTGCTTTATTGACTATGCCAAAGCCTTTGACTGTGGGGATCACAAGAAACTGTGGAAAATTCTGAAAGAGATGGGAATACCAGATGACCAGACCTGTCTCTTGAGAAACCTGTATATAGGTCAGGAAGCAACAGTTAGAATTGGACACAGAACAAAAGACTGGTTCCAAATAGGAAAAGGAGTATGTCAAGGCTGTATATTGTCACCCTGCTTATTTAACTTATATGCAGAGTACATCATGAGAAACGCCGGACTGGAGGAAGCACAAGCTGGCATCAAGATTGCCGGGAGAAATATCAGTGACCTCAGATATGTAGATGACACCACCCTTATGGCAGAAAGTGAAGAGGAACTAAAGAGCCTCTTGATGAAAGTGAAAGAAGAGAGTGAAAAGTTGGCTTAAAGCTCAACATTCAGAAAACAAAGATCATGGCATCAGGTCCCATCACTTCATGGCAAATAGATGGGGATACAGTAGAAACAGTGGCTGACTATTTTTTTGGGCTCCAAAATCACTGCAGATGGGGACTGCAGCCATGAAATTAAAAGAAGCTTACTCTTTGAAAGTAAAGTTATGACTAACCTAGATAGCATATTCAAAAGCAGAGACATTACTTTGCCAACAAAGGTCCGTCTAGTCAAGGCTATGGTTTTTCCAGTGGTTATGTATGGATGTGAGAGTTGGACTGTGAAGAAGGCTGAGCACTGAAGAATTGATGCTTTTGAACTGTGGTGTTGGAGAAGACTCTTGAGAGTCCCTTGGACTGCAAGGAGATCCAACCAGTCCATCCTAAAGGAAATCAGTCCTGGGTGTTCATTGGAAGGACTGATGCTGAAGCTGAAGCTCCAATACTTTGGCCACCTGATGCGATGAGTTGACTCATTGGAAAAGACCCTGATGCTGGGAGGGATTAGGGGCCGGAGAAGGGGACAAGAGAGGATGAGATGGCTGGATGGCATCACCCACTCGATAGACATGAGTTTGAGTGAACTCTGGGAGATGGTGATGGACAGGGAGGCCTGGCATGTGCAATTCATGGGGTAGCAAATAGTCGGACACGACTGAGCAACTGAACTGAACTGAACTCCTGCTTGCAAGCGCCGGCAACATCTCTATCTGTTTTATACATATAGCCTCAGCTTCCATTTTGCTATTGCTTTTCATCTTTAAATTGGGATATAAGTCTGGTCACCCTCAAAGGATTTCTGCATAGAATTAATACCTTGTTGGGAAGCACTTTGGAAAGACTGGAAGGACTAAGACCGCAAGGCTTTCATTTCCTCCTACGGTGGATGTGGACGCCAGGAGGAGGAGAATCCCGGAGAGAGGGAGCAGAGGCGCAGAGAACGTGTAGCGACTTTGAAGATCAGCCCCAGTGAACATGTCAGTGTTGACTTTACAAGAATATGAATTCAAAAAGCAGTTCACTGAGAATGAAGCCATCCAGTGGGTGTAGGAAAACTGGAAGAAATCTTTCCTGTTTTCTGCTCTGTATGCCGCCTTTGTCTTTGGTGGTCGGCACCTAATGAACAAGCAGGCGAAATTTGAACTGAAGAAACCTTTAGTGCTCTGGTCTCTGACCCTTGCAGTCTTCAGTATATTTGGTGCTCTTCGAACTGGTGCTTATATGGTGTACACTGTGATGACCAGAGGCCTGAAGCATTCAGTTTGTGACCAGGGTCTTTACAATGGACCTGCCAGCAAATTCTGGGCTTATGCATTTGTGCTAAGCAAACACCCCAACTAGGAGATCCAATATTCATTATTCTGAGGAAGCAGAAGCTGAGCTTCCTGCCCTGGTACCACCACATCACTATGCTTCTGTACTCCTGGTGCTCCTACAAGGACGTGGTTGCTGGGGGTGGTTGGTTTATGACTATATAGCGTGCTCTCTGTGACGCACTCTTACTATGCCTTCCGAGCGGCGGGTTTCCGAGTCTCCCGGAAGTTCACCGTGTTCATCACCTTGTCCCAGATCATTCAGAGGCTGATAGGCTGTGTCACTAATTACCTGGTCTCCCAGTGGATGCATAGTGAGCAGTGTCACTCTCACTTCCAGAACATCTCCTGGTCCTCACCCATGTACCTCAGCTACTTCGTGCTCTTCTGCCACTTCTTCTTCGAGGCCTACATCCCCAGCAAGATGAGGGAAGCAACGAAGGCTGACTAGTGTCGGAACTGAGGAGGAAGCCGTAGCTCAGGGTCATCAAGAAAAATAACAGACGAAAGAAAATGGCACAAGGAATCACGTATGGTGCAGCTAAAACAAAACAAGACATACAAGCAAACACACAACCCAAGGCAGCTTAGGGATAATTAGGTTGACTTAACCCAGTAAGTTAGCGATCCTTTTTGGGTGAGGACTCACTGAGTGCACCTCCATCTCAAGGACTGCTACTGGAAGACCCCATTCCCTCTCGATCTGTCAACTCTAGGACAAATGAGAACAAAGTGGGCCGGAGGCAGCGAGAAGGCAAACAAGCTATTAACAGTATATGGAAAAAATGAATTTACTGTGACATTTCTCTAAGGATCAAGTAAGTTTACTTAAAAACCATGTGAGCACATACATACAATCCTTTCTAATCCTTTTTGACACTAAACTGGAGCCAACAGAAAAGGTAAAAATGGAAGCGACACGGGGTGTATATCTAGAGTAACACTTTTGCAGAATTGAAAGTACTTTTCCAGAAAGGCTATGGGTTGTAGCCCCCATGAGAAAAGATGTCTTAATCACCTCCTGAGAAAACAGATGATAAACTATATTTCAACTAAGAGAAAGACTCGTTCCCCTTCATAGCACTCATTCCCCTTCTAGTGAGTTCACCATAACAAAACGGGGCACAATATTTTCCCAGGGTTCTCCCTGGGAGGAAGGAAACAGTGCCGCCCAACTCCTGAAAGGGCGGCTCCAATCTCAGTATTTCTGATAGTTTTATTTCTACCCCTAAATGGGGTAGGACACAGCATCCTTTGTTCAGTTGCCTTGGACTTTCAAACAGAAGAATAAATATAGAATAGAAAACAGACAACTCAACCAAATTATTTGAAAAAATAGACTCTTACCTGTAAAAAGTTGCGGCCCTACACCGAAGTTCTTGAGCTGGGAAAGAGGAATGAACTGAAGATCAATATAAGAGACGATAAGTACACCCCTCCATAGTTGACTCCACACATAACTTTCCAATTGAAACCCTGTGGTACAGTCCATATTTTCTATATTTTTGTGAATTTCACAAAGCAACCCACAGGGCTCTCCTTGATCTTGGGTGAACACTGAGTTTCTGCAGCGTCTGCCTTTGCTCCCTAAAGCAATGCAGAGGTGCTTAAAGTGCCCTCTGCTGGTCAAGCAGAGATACTTTGACAAACACACTTCATGGCAAGTGGAGCTGAACAGTTGACATACAAACGGCCCCCTTCGAGACTTATTCTTCAAATTCTAAATGATATAAAATATTCACCATATTTTTGGCCAAATCAGAAGACATTCTTCCTACTTTGAGTCAGCTTCAGAAATTTTTTGAAAAGGGACTTACGCTCTGGAATTCAAAAATCAACTTATTAAGAGCCATATTCTTTTTTAAAAAGCTAGATACTATAATATTTCAGTCCTTTACAAGCCAAATAAATGTGTAAACATTCCTGTATTTCAAAGAAGCAATTATGTCAAGTTGTTCAAGGTGATATAATAGTATTCTAATTGGTTATATAGCTTAATGATTAGACAAACTAGATAAAAATTAGGGGCTACTACACGAAGGCAATGGCAACCCACTCCAGTACTCTTGCCTGGAAAATCCCACGGACAGAGGAGCCTGGTGGGCTCCAGTCCATGGGGTCGCTAAGAGTCAAACATGACTGAGCGACTTCACTTTCACTTTTCATTTTCATGCGTTGGAGGAGGAAATGGCAACCCACTCCAGTGATTTTGCCGGGAGAATCCCAGGGATGGCGGAGCCTGGTGGGCTGCCATCTATGTGGTTACACAGAGTTGGACACGACTGAAGCGACTTAGCAGCAGCAGCAGCACACTGCATAGGTTAGACATGCATATCCACACATATATACACACAGATGTGAAGACCACCAAACTTTAAAGCCCAAATAAATAGAAACATGTTTTCTGGTTAGCAGAAAAAGAAGCTGTTTAGCTTTCTTGCTTTGAGTGTGTACAGAAAAGGGATTTTTCAAATTATTTTTATATTATTTTAGCTTCAATGCTGCTGTCATTCATGAAACAGAGCTGCTCTGCTTCTCTGTCAGAGATGACAAGGGCTTTCTCAGCATCTCGTCTATGTGTGGAATTGAAAAGAATAAAGTTGTATTCCATTCTGTGTGAATGGTCTGAAAAAAAAAAGACAGGAAGGGACTTTCCTGGAAGTAAAGTGGCTAAGACACTGCACTCCGGCTGCAGGGGGCCTAGCTTCAATCTCTGGTTAGATCCCACATGCCCAACTAAGAGTTCACGTGTGGCAGCTAAAAAGATCCAACATGCTGCAACTAAGACCTGGCATAGACAAATAAATAACTCAATTAAAATAAATAAATTTAAAAATAAAAATAATCAAAAGAAGGTACATAAATGCAATAAAGCCAGGTTTAAAAAGTGATAACCTTAATAAACATGCCGAACGGACGTGGCTACAATGCTGTATTTTGTTGTTGTTAACTTGCTGAGTCATCCCCAACACTTGGAGCCCTCATGGACTGTAGCCCGCCAGGCTCCTCTGTCCACGGATTTCTCCAGGAAAGAGTACTAGAGTGGGCTGCCGTTTCCCTCCTCCAGGGGATCGTCCCAACCCAGGGGTCGAATCGGTATCTCCTGCATTGCAATTTAAGGTAATTGTCAGCCAGGTCTAATGCTTTTGAAATGGCTTGCAATCTCATGATGCAACACCAGCGTGTTAAAACAAGGAGCTACTGGGCCAACTCAGTGCATGGTGTAGAGACAGGCCACTCTGAGTAAAGCTGTCTGCGTGGTTTACATGCACCAGAGCAATAGTATGTGATGGCCATTCCCTGGAGGTGCTCACAACAGACACTTCTTACATAAGGCTGTCAGTGGAAGGCCAAGGTGTTGCTAAATTAATAAAATCTCAAGACTTCCCTGACCATTCAGTGGTTAAGACTCTGAGCTTCCAACACATGGGCTGCAGTTTCAGTCTCTGGTCAGGGAATTAAAATCCCACAAGCCACAGGGCACAGCCAAAAAGAAAAAAGATGAGAGTGTAGCAGGTGAGGCATTGCCACTCACGAGGACAGCTCACTAACCTAAGACTGCAGACTTGAATGTGAGCTGTGACTGCTTTGCAAGCTGTTTCGTTGTTTTTTTTAATTGGAATTCAGTTGATTTGGACTTCCCTGGTGGCTCAGACAGTAAGATGCTGCCTGCATTGCAGGAGACCTGGGTTTGACCCCTGGGTCAGGAAGATCCCCTGGAGAAGGGAATGGCAACCCACTCCAGTATTCTTGCCCAGAGAATTTCATGGACAGAGGAGTCTGGTGGGCTACAGTCCATGGGGTCGCAAAGAGTCTGTTTTGACTGAATATTGTTTCAGTTGTACAGCAAAGTAATTCAGTTATAGACATACATGTTAAACTGCTTTTGAAAATCACTGTGCTTATCATAAAAATTTTAAAAGGGGAGGAGAATGTTGAGAACCATTGGTCTAAGGCATTGATTTCATATCAGTTATTCCTGACAAAGTACAGAGAAGTCTGTAGGGAGAGTTTAAACTCTGTTTGTTTTCAGTCATGGTATGTGCAGCCTCGATCTCAAAGTCATTTGAATGAAGAGTTGTTTTTAGCTGATGGTTTTGAAGTTCTAGAAATGGGCATATCTGAATGGATGTTAAGTAGGGTGGACAGCGGTCTAGTCCACCCTATGGCTGAGAGCCTTAACCCAAGGAGGCCCTACTGTGTGTCCTTTTCACCAGAGGCAGTCACCGGGAGTGTCTCCATGTGACCTAAACCAAAGTGGTTTTAAAGAGTGTTAGAATGTTCTTTTAAAATATTGAACCTGGGGCTTCCTTGGTGGTCCAGTGGTTGAAAATCTGCTTGCCAATGCAGGGGACGTAGGTTTGATTCCTGGACTGGGAGGATCCCACCTGGGCCTGGGAGGGGCAACTACTGTAGCCCACATACCCTATAGCTACAGCAGGAAAAGCTGTCACAAGGAGAAGCCCCTGCTGCCACAGCTAGAGAAAGCCCACAGGCAGCAGCAAAGACCCGGGGCAGCCTTAAATAAATAAACAAACACCTTTTCTTTCTTTCTTTTTTTTTTTTTACTTATTTCTCATCGTTATTGAGATATACTTGATATAATAACATTTTATAAGTTTAAGGCATACAGTGGATGAGTTTTATAAGATTAAGGATACACTTAGATATTGAGAAATGATTTCTATGGGAGGGTTAGTTATCACCTCCATAACTCACATAGTTACTATTTGTTTGTGGTGAGAACTTTTAAGATGTACCCTCTTAGCAACCTTCAAGTATATAATACAGTATTATTAACTATAGTCACCATGCTATACCTCAGATCCCTAGAACTCATTCATCTCATAACTGGAAGTTCATAATCTTTGACCAGCATTTCCCCATTCCCTCTGCCCCCAGCCCTTGGTAGCCATCAGGCTATACTCTCTGTTTCTATGAGTTCTGCTTTCTCAGATTTCACACTGGCATATGCATCCTTCTCAGCCATGCCTAACTCTTTGAACCCCATGGGCTGTAGCCCAGCAGGCTCCTCTGTCCACAGATTTCCCAAGCAATAATACTGGAGTAGGGTGCCATTTACTACGCCAGGGGATCTTCTTGACCCAGGGATCAAACCCGCATCTGTTGTGTCTCCTACTTGGCAGGTGGATTCTTTACCCACTGTACCACCGGGAAGCTCACATACAATTGAGATAATTTAGTATTTGTTTTACTCTGCCTGACTTATTTCACTCAGTGTAATGCCCTCAGGACCCACCTAGGTTGCCACAAATGGCAGGATTTCCTTCTTTCTCACAGCTGGATAATATATCATTGTAAATAAATCTGTATGTATTCATCCATTGACACGAACTTAGGTTGTTTCTATATCTTGATGACTTTGAATAATGCTGCAGTGAACACAGAATACTGATATCTCTTCCAGATCTGAACTTCATTTGCTTTGGATATATATCCAGAAGTGGGATTGTCGGATCATAGAGTAGTTCTATTTTTAAAATTTTGAGGAACCTCCATAGTGTTTTCCATAGTAGCTGCATCAATTTACATTCTCACCAACAGTGCACAAGGGTTCCCTTTTCTCCACACCCTCACCAGCACTTGTTGTTTGTTGTCTTTTTGATAACTGACATTCGTACAGGTGTGAGGTCACTGGGGTTATGATTTGCATTTCCCTGATGATTAGTGATGCTGAGCATGTTTTCATGTACCTGTTGGCCATCTGTGTCTCTTTCAGGAAAATATCTATTCAAGTCTTTTGCCCACTTTTAGTTGGCTTGTTCTTTTGTCCCTGAGTTGTGTGAATTCCTCATACTTTTTGGACATTAATCCCTTATCAGATTTATGGCTTGTAAATATCTTCTCCCATTCTGTAGGTTTCCTTTTAATTTGTTGATGGTTTCCTTTTCTGTGCAGGAGCATTTTGTTGATGTAGTTCCACTTGTTGATTTTTGGTTGTTGCTTGTGCTTTTGGTGTCATAGCCAAAAAAATGTTGCCAAGACCAAAGTCAAGGAAGATTTTTTTCCCTATGTTTCCTTTCAGTTTTAGGTCTTATAATCAGACCTCTACTCCATTTTGAGTTATTTTGGGGGGAGTGTTATAAGACAGGGGTCTAGCTTCATTCGTCTGTGTGTGACTATCCAGTTTTCCCAACACCATTTATTGAAGAGACTATTTTTTTCTCACTGAGATTTTTGTCTCCCTTGTCAAATATTAGTTGACTGTAAATACAGTAGTTTATTTGTAGGATAGTTTGAAATTAGGGAGTGTGATGCCTCCAGCTTTGTCCTTCTTTCTCAAGAGTGCTTTGTCTATTCAGGGTCTTTTGTGGTTTCATGTGAATTTTAGCATTGCATGTTTTCTGTTTCTTTGAAAAATGTCATTGGAATTTTGATAGAGATTACATTGACTCGATGGATGGCTTTAGATAGTATGGACATTTTGACAATATTAATTTCCTGATCCATGAATGCAGGATATCTTTCCACTTAGTTGAAACTTCTTCAATTTCATTTTGTTGCAAAAATTTTTACACTAATGGAAAATTCACAATGACTTTTTGACAATTACTGTCTTCTTTCTACCTAGGCTGTCTTTTTTGGGTGCATTTCAAATTGTTTTTCTACACTTCCTGGGGACACCTGGAAACAGCACCTCTTACTTCTGCACACGTGTGTAACATCCCTCTGTGTTTTATGACTGCTCAGTTATTCATTTCTCTTTATAGCTCCTCTGTTTATAATGACTCCACTGCAGATATCTTTTCACATATGGGAGAGATGTGGGTGAGGGTCTTATTTTGGACCCTGAGCCCCTGCTTCCAGGATGCTGCAAGTGAGCAGCTGCCAGCCCCATCAACCACAAGGGCTCCAGTGTTTGACCAGTGATGTGAGAGGTGATGTCCTGAGAGTCTTATATTCTCTGCACAGACCTGAGTTTCTTTCTTTCTTTTTTTTTTACATTTCTTTTTTTTTAATATAAATTTATTTATTTTAATTGGAGGCTAACTACTTTACAATATTGTATTGGTTTTGCCATACATCAACATGAATCTGCCGTGGGTGTACACGTGTTCCCCATCCTGAACCCCCTCCCACCTCCCTCCCCATACCCATACTTAGAAAACTAAGATCATGGCATCTGGTCCCATCGCTTTATGGCAAATAGAAGGGGAAACAGTGGAAACAGTGGCTGACTTTATTTTTCTGGGCTCCAAAATCACTGCAGATGGTGATTGCAGCCATGAAATTAAAAGATGCTTACTCCTTAGAAGGAAAGTTATGACCAACCTAGACAGCATATTGAAAACCAGAGACATTACTTTGCCAACAAAGGTCCATCTAGTCAAGGCTATGGTTTTTCCAGTGGTTATGTATGGATGTGAGAGTTGGACTGTGAAGAAAGCTGAGCACCGAAGAATTGATGCTTTTGAACTGTAGTGTTGGAGAAGACTCTAAGAGTCCCTCAGACTGCAAGGAGATCCAACCAGTCCATCCTAAAGGATATCAGTCCTGAATATTCATTGGAAGGACTGATGCTGAAGCTGAAACTCCAATACTTTGGCCACCTGATGCAAAGAGTTGACTCACTGGAAAAGACCCTGATGCTGGGAAAGATTGAGGGCAGGAGGCAAAGGGGACAAGAGAGGATGAGATGGTTGGATGGCATCACCAACTCAATGGACATGGATTTGGGTGGACTCCAGGAGTTGGTGATGGACAGGGAGGCCTGGTGTGCTGTGGTTCATGGGGTCTCAAAGAGTTGGACACTACTGAGCAACTGAACTGAGCTCACCTAGTCCTAACCTCCCTAGAATATGATGTCATCACACACATTGTCAGACACACACACAGCACCAGGGCAGGAGGCAGGGCTCTGGGACCCTTTTCACCAATGGTCAACTCTATCCTTAGCTATCACTGAAACACTAGTTTTTCCAGCTCATCGCCTCAGATGGGGCAGTGGTGCATGCATAGACACTCACCTCAGTATGTGGGAACTTTTCTTGCTAATCTATTGTTTCTGTAAAAGAAACTTTTAAGGTTATTTTTTACCAAGATTTTTATTTTGGCTGTATCACCCTTTGCCAGAATAACAATGTTCCATTGATATAATGAGTTAAAAGTTTTGGCAGACTTCCCTGGTGGCACAGTGGATAAGAATCCGCCTGTCAGTGCAAGAGACACATGTTCTATCGCTGGTTCCAGGAAGATTCTACACGCCCCTTAGCAACTAAGCCCTTGAGCCACAACGATTGAGCCCACCTGGTGCAGCCACTAAAGCCCAATGCCTAGAGCCAATGCTCCACAAGGAGAGAAGTGGCCGCAATGAGAAGCTCACACACTACAACTAGAGAGTAGCCCCTCCGCTCATCACAACTAGAGAAAGCCTTGCGCAGACTTTCATGGCTGCAGTCACCATCTGCAGTGATTCCACAGCCCAGGAAAATAAAAGCTGCCACTGTTTTCATTTTTTCTCCATCTATTTGCCATGAAGTGATGGAACCGGATGCCATGAACTTAATTTTTTTAATGTTGAGTTTTAAGCCAACTTTTTCACTCTCCTCTTTCACCTTCATTAACAGTCTCTTTAATTTCAGCTTGGAGCCATTTACAAACATCTAACCACCTCCTCAAAGGAAGCTCTACTTAACGTCCACCGAAACATCCTTGCTCAATGCAGTTTAGAGGATAACTACCCAACTCCCCAGGCTTCCTCTGTGGCTCAAAGTAGTAAAGAACCCACTTGCCAATGCAGGAGATGCGGGTTATTTGATCCCTGGGTCTGGAAGTTCCCTTGGAGAAGGAAATGACAACTCACTCCAGTATTCTTGCCTGAGAAATCCCATGAACAGAGGAGTCTGGTGGGGTACAGAGGGCAAACCTCCACAGGAACCCCTTCACTTGAAATACAAGATCTGGCATTCTTAGACTTCTGACCAACTGGCTAAAAATTCAGAATTTCCTACTCCTCCTTTCTAGTTTGACAATTTAATAAAAAAGACTCATAAGACTAAGGAAAGTGCTATATTTATGACTGTGTTTTATTATAAAGGATGAACTCAAGATCAGACAAAAAAAGAAATCTTTAGAGTGAGGTCTAGGAAGTTCACAAATATAAAACTTCCACACCTCTCCCTGTGGAATTAGGGCACATGACCCTCTTGGCACTGCAGTATGTTCACCAACTGGGAAACTGACCAAACTCGTTGTCTAGAATTCTTACCATTGTTCAGCCACTCAGTCGTGTCTGATTCTTTGCAACACCATGGACCACAGCACACCAAGGTTCCCTGTCCTTCACCGTCTCCCGGAGCTTGCTCAAACTCATGTCCATTGAGTCAGTGATGCCATCCAACCATTTTCTCCTCTGTCACCCCCTTTTCTTCCTGCCTTCAACCTTTTCCAGCATCAAGGTCTTTTCCAATGAGTTGGCTCTTTGTGTCAGGTGGCCAAAGTATCGGAGCTTCAGCTTCAGACTCAGTCCTTCCAATGAATATTCAGGGTTGATTTCTTTAGGATTGACTGGTTCTTATTAGGGTTTCATTAAGTAGGTATGACTACTTGAGTCATTGACCATGTGACTGAATTCAAACTCCAGCTATTCTCCCCTCCACCAGAGGTCAGGCTGCTATCACTTGGCTCAAAGCTGCACCCCTCTCATCACATGGTTGGTCTTTCCAGAACAGCCAGCCCCAACCCTAAAGCTAATAGATGGCTTTGTTTTATTCCCTCTAGGTATCATTTTACCAGTGAAATTACTTCTAATTCACAGTCCCAAGACAAGTATTAACCAGCAATTAGTTATCAAATTACCTCTCATTAAAATTTTAAGAGAAATGTCAAGCAGGCTTTCATTATGTCATTATGTGATCTTTATTTCTCCTTTGAACTATTCAGAAAACTTTTAATAATCTGAAGATAAAAATCTTCCTTTTGATAACCACATTTCTTCCCTTCTACTCAGAGCCAAGAAGAATTAGATTTTCTGATGTGACCCATATTTTAGATAGAAACAAGGGTATGAGAGACTTTCCTGGTGGTCCAGTGGCTAAGACTCTGAGCTTCTGCTGCAAGGGAACACGGATTCGATCCCTGGTCAGGAAACTAAGGTCCTGCAGGCCTCGCAGGGCAGCCAAAAAAGTAACATGATAATAATAATACTTGGAAAAGTTTTCAATGGTTAAAAATACTTACTGCCATTGTATACTGTTACTATGGCAGGAAATCAGTGAAGAAACAAATATCTCATGTTTCATTGAAGGGAATATAAATTGACAGAAACTCATGAAAAATGAGAATTTGGCAGCATGTATCAAAAGCTGTTAATCTAGCAATTCTATCAGATTTTAATACAGAAATCTATCAGAAGGAAGGGCTTCCCAGGTGGCACTAGTGGTAAAGAACCCACCTGCCAATGCAGGAGACATAAGAGAAGCTGGTTCCATCCCTGGGAGGGGGAAGATCCTCTGGAGAAGGAATGGCAACCCACTCCAGTATTCTTGCCTGGAGAATCCCATCCACAGAGGAGCCTGGCAGACTACAGTCCATGGGGTCACAAAGAGTCAGACATGACTGAAGCAACTGAGCGCACACACATCAGAAAGAAATTTATAGAAAACAGCACAAAGTTTGACATGCAAGAATGTTCATTTCAGCCCTGGTGGTCCAGAGGCTCAGGCTCCCAGCTCCAAACGCAGGGGCCCTGGCCTCAATCCTTGCTGAGGGAACTAGACCCTACATGCTGCAATTAAGAGTTTGAATGCCTCAAATAAAAGAAAGAACATGCTGCAATGAAGACTGAAGATCCCGAGTGCCACAACTAAGACCTGGGGAGACAAATAATTGATTTTTTTAAAAAAGAATGTTCTTTGCAGCAACGTTCATGAGGATGAAGAAAATCCAAATGGTCCCCAACAAAAAGAAATTAAATAAATTGTAGCTCCTCCTTACAATGAACGGGATGCCATGTAGTCACTGAAATTACTTTGAAGAGCTTTATTAACTGATACTTAAAATGTTCGTGATACATTGCTAAGAGGGAAAAGGACCACAGAAATGTTTAAAGGGCATGATTTGTTTTCACAAAATAATAAGTATATGAACATATTTGCAAGGAAATGTATCTAGAAAGACATCGCCAAAAGAAAAAAAGTTTGTTGCACAGACTTTATAATGACAACAGAGAAAGTAAAAATGACAACACTCATTCCGGATTCCACATTTTGTCCAAAGTCATCTCATTCTCCATGTTCACTTTGATTTGTCTCAGAAGCAAATAAAATTTGACAGAGTTAACATAACCAACGACAAAAACTTCCTTAGGAGGCGATTGTGTCAGGAAGAGGGAAAAACCCCTAAGAAAATGAGTAAAAGGATGGAAAGATGGATGGGTGGATGGAAGGATGGATGGATGGACAGATGGACATTCACCCATGTATAAGCAAGCCAACTTACCATTTTAGGATAATGGTTCATAGTAAGGAGAAGTCACTGTCAGTGTCGCAGTTTCCATGGAGTTTTACCAAGATTCAGAAGTGTGGGCTGGAAGAGAAAGCAAGTTGTCACTCTCTCAAGCACGGTTTCACAATTGTCTACATTTTTTTTTTTTCAAAAAAAATATGTTGACAGACCTGTTGATCCAACTATGACAAGAAAATCACCAGAGGAAGCAAGAGCAGGAGGCCCCAGAGAAATTGGTCAAAGGGCAGGATGTTGTCCCTTTGTCCTCCCACCAAGCCATCCAGCCTCACCCCCAGCTGCCCTCCGGGAAGCCAGCACCAAGCCAGCCAAGCCTCTGCGAGGACCATCCCCATGGGAAGAGACTCTGCGACGTTCACGTCAGATGCAGCACAAATGACCCACCCTGTCCTTCACAGCTCGCCAGGGTAATCTCACATCTTTTTGTGCAGTTGTCTAATTGGTATCTGTCTCTGCAGCCGAGCCATAAGTGACTGAAGAGTCCACCTCTGTTTGCACACTTTCGAGTCCTCAGCACAGCACCTGGCACAGATCAGCTCTCGATATTTCTAAATGAATAAGTGAACAGCCAGCTAACGTGGGTTTGGACTACTATCCCTTACTTTTCTAGTCTTAACCTCTTTGTCTGAAAATAAGGATTTTCCAGGAGTTCCCTGGTGGTCCAATGGTTAGGGTTCGATGCTTTCACTGCCGTGGCTGTGAAAGCTGTTCAGACTCTGGTCAGGGAACTGAGATCCTGTAAGCCATGTGTGTGCATGCCTGCTAAGTTGCTTCAGCCCTGTCTGACTCTTTGTGACCCTATTGACTGTAGCCCACCAGGCTCCTCTGTCTGTGGGATTTTCCAGACAAGAATACTGGAGTGGGTTGCCATGCCCTCCTCCAGGGAGTCTTCCCAATCCAGGGATCGAACTTGAGTCTTATATGCCTCCTGCATAGGCAGACTGGTTCTTTACCGCCAGTGCCACCTAAGAAGCCCCCTGTAAGCCACACACTCTGGCTAAAAGGAAAAAAAAAAAAAAGGATTTTCTGATGACATAAGATTATTATACGGACAGTAATTAGTCATGGGTCCACAGCTATCACAGTAGATTCTTTATACAAAGTCTATTCTGGTTTCTCTGCTCTGAGTTCTAGTTGGAGTTCCACAGCCTATCAGATACGTAACTAAACTCTTCAAGATTTAATTTTTCATCTGTAAAATACTGGATTAGATAGATGATCTTGAAAGCCATGGCCCATCCCTAACATTTTTCTGATTCAAGAGGATCACCCTGAAAATTGTCCCTGGGGGAAGACGATCACAATTCATTTTGGTTGTAAGAACTGGGTGTGACACTTAGAAGGAGGCCAAGGCTTTCCAGGTGGCACTAATGATAGAAAATCTGCCTGTCAATGCAGGAGACGCAGGTTCAATCCCTGGGTCAGGAAGATTCCCCTGGAGAAGAAATTGACAACCCACTCCAGTATTCTTGCCTGGAAAATTCCATGAGCAGAGGAGCCTGGCGGGCTACAGTCCATGGGTCCACAAAGAGTCGGACATGACTGAGTGACTAAGCCCACACGAGCTGCGGAAATGATACCAAAACTATTAGTATTAAGAAAGAACGAGAGCAAACTTCAAACATTCTATTTGGGGGAGGTGAAAAGAGGAGTTAGTTGTCAGAATATATGTACCTCAAAGGGTCATCCCCAGAATCACATTACTCATCATCAAGGAGTGGCATATTATAAATGTAATATTTCAATTGCATCAAAACCGTCCTTGTAAAAAATGCTTTTTTCCTCCTCCATTCAGTTACAAGTGTAGCCTGTATCATCCAGTGCACCATGGCCTTTGTTCATTGAACCGTTTTCCTTCTCGAGAGATGGTTTCTCACCCCAACAAAAATAGCTATGAATCACTGTGTTTAGTCATTCAGTCATGTCAGACTCTTTTGCAACCCCACGAACTATAGCCCACCAGGCTCCTCGGTCCATGGGATTCTCTAAGCAAAAATAGTGGAATGGGTTGTCATTTCCTTCTCCTATGAATCACTGGTTCTCTGAATATTTTCTTCCTTGTTTTTTTCAGAGTATAAATGAGAGATTTCAGTGTATTTTTTGCATAAGCAAAAGTTGCCATTAACCTGAAATGATTTAGATTGCAAATACAAACTGTTGCCTTCTAATTTCAAATCCAGGGTAACTATGCAGTTCTAATTAGGAGTTCATAATTCTCCTAAAGGAGGGATATGAATAACAAGAGGAGAAAAGAAGTTTGACAAAGAATAGAAAGCCGATTGATATTTAACGTTTTTTTCCCCTCAGATTCAACTATGTGACTTGAAAAGTAAGTGAAAAATATTTCCTTAGTATTTAGTATTAGTTAGTATTTAGAATTAGCTTTTCTATGGCATCTATGATCAAAATAGACAAAGCATTTTATACATTCCCAGCCTTCCATAAAGAAAAGAACCACTTAACACAGACACACAATGCTTTTTACTGTTTCCTCTGTTAAAGGATTTCTTTCCTACAAACATCCCTGAATAATCTAATCTAACATTCAGTTTTTTAAAGATAGTAATTTTCAATCTTAAAGTTTTGTTCTCTCAGAAAATCTTGTATTTCTCCACTTAGCTCGCTTACCACACATTCTTTGAATTGCTTGCCCAGTTTGCTGTCCATCCAGAAAAATGTAATTCCCTTGAAAGCAATATCCCAATGTTCATCGGAAGGACTGATACTGAAGCTGAAGCTCCAATACTTTGGCCACCTAGTGTGAAGAGCTGACTTAATGGAAAAGACCCTGATGCTGAGAAAGATTGAAGGCTGGAGGAAAAGGGGGCAACAGGGGATGAGATGGTTGGATGGCATCACCGACTTAACGGACATGAGTTTGAGCAAACTCCAGGAGTTAGTGAAGGACAGGGAAGCCTGGCATCTTGAAGTCCCTGGGGTCACAAAGAGTCAGACATGACTTAGCAACTGACCAGCAACAATTTGAAGGCAGAGCCCATTACTGGTTCCCTCAATAAGTAAATAAATTATTTAAAAGAAAATTAATAAGTTCATTTACAGGAAATAGATATGTAAAATATATCTTGTCCCTAGACAAAAAATGTATATAATGTATGTAATTCTTTAATGTCAGATATATGATTCAAAAATAATAATGTGATTTGGGTTTTTTCAGCTTTATTGAGATACTATTGACATATAATATATATGAGCTTAAGGTGTACAATGTGATGATTCTGATACATGTACATATTGTGAAATGACCACAATAAGATTAGTTAACAGCTCCACACTCTCACAAGTATGTAAAAGATAAGATCTACTCTCTTAACAACTTTCAAGAATATAATACAACATCGTAATTGTAGTCACTGGGGTTCCCAGGTGGCACTAGTGGTAAAGAATCCACCTGCCAATGCAGGAGATGCAAGAAACCCAAGTTTGATCCCTGGGTCAGGAGTTTCCCCTGGAGGAAGACACGGTAACCCGCTCCAGTATCCTTGCCTGGAGAATCCCATGGACAGAGGAGCCTGGTGGGCTACAGTCCGTGGGGTTGTAAAGAGTCGGTTACGACTGAGTGACTGAGCACACACGCAATTATAGTCACATGCTGCACATCCCAGAACTCATTCATCTTACAGCTGGAATTATGTATGCTTCGACCAAGATCTCCCTGTTTCCCCCACACACCTATCCCCTGGCAACAATCATTCTAACTCTCCTTCGAGCTCGGCTTTTTTAGATTCCACATGTGGGTGAAAACACACAGTCTCTGTCTTTCTCTGTCTGACTTCTTAATGTAATTTTAAATGTA
The DNA here is from genome assembly GCF_032405125.1 of Capricornis sumatraensis. Classification (NCBI taxonomy): domain Eukaryota; kingdom Metazoa; phylum Chordata; class Mammalia; order Artiodactyla; family Bovidae; genus Capricornis; species Capricornis sumatraensis. The sequence continues at coordinate 38,492,249 of NC_091089.1, read as the reverse complement.
GCAAATAGAAGGCCGGCAGTTTTCAAAACATTTAGAGCAAAGATAAAGCACTCAGATAATACCATTATGGACAATTCCATTAACTGCTCCACTAAAACTTCAAAGTTTTCCTCTATCTTGGAATTCTAGGAAGGATCATCACTTCTGATACTGAACAAGAGTAGTATTCACATAGCTACCATATTACAAACATTCACATGCCTTTACAGTAAACTGGAATCAAATTAAATGGCTTTTGAGAGCTCTTATACTTTGAAACTGCTGAAAATTAGCTCATCACAGACTGGTAGAACCTGAAGGGACCTTTGGGGTCTCCAGTTCTGATGTTGCAGCTGAGAACATGTGGACGAGTACCTGCTCCACCACCCTATCGCTCCTCCTTCAGAGCCCACGATGCCACTCACACCAGCTGGTTACTTCTCCAGTCTCAGGAAAATGTTAATCACCCAATGGAAAACATGAATTAATGTAAAATGTAGGGGGTAGGGAGACATAAATTAAGAGTTTCGAATTAAAATACACACACTGCTATATATCCTGGAGAAGGGAAAGGCTACCCACTCCAGTATTCTGGCCTGGAGAATTCCATGGACTATATAGTCCATGGGGTCACAAAGAGTCAGATTTGACTGAGCGAATTTCACTTCACTGCTATATAAAAATAGGCAAACAAGAAGGACCTCCTGTATAACATAGGGAACTATACTCAGTATCTTGTAGTAATCTATAAGGAAAAAGAATCTGAAAAAGAATATATATATATGTGTGTGTGTGTGTGTGTGTGTGTGTGTGTGTGTGTGTGTATCAGGGTCTTTTGCTTGATATGTACACATAAATGCTGGGAAAGACTGAAGGCAAAAGGAGAATGGGGCAGCAAGGGATGAGATGGTTAGATAGCATCACTGACTCAAAGGACATGAATCTGAGCAACTCCGGGAGACAGTTGAAGGACAGGGGAGCCTGGCATGCTGCAGTCCATAGGATCCCAAAGAGTCAGACACAAGTTAGCAACTGAACAACAATAAAAAATATATACATGTAATAAATATACATAAATATATATCTGAATCACTTTGCCCTACACTTGTAACTAACACAATGTTACAAATTAATTACTTAATTAATCACTCTGAAAAATAAATGTAAAATGTAAAATGTTATTTATAATCTTGACAAACTGAATTTTGCCTTTATATTTCCTTTCCAATTAAAAAAAAAAAAACCACCCCAGCCTATAGACATATAATAAATCACAGCCTTAACAAAAGCTTAACAGAAAATCTCTGCTATAAGGACCACCTCTGCTTTGGTTAACTAGATCGCTTTGGTTCACATACGTCAGGGATCAGGGTTCTGTCCACAAAGCCTCGCGGTCCAGAAGTCCATGGGCTTCAGCCGGCTAGCACTCACGGCGCAGCACCGCCGCCTCGTGGTCATTTTGAGGAACTTGCTCGCTGCCAAAACCACCGCCCTTTCTAGCTTGGCCATCTTTTTTTTTAGGAGCATAGGGCCAATGACGGGGTCCTGAAACGACTTCTACATCCTTACAGGAAATCCTTTGACTCACAAATCACAATCCATCGAGGAAACAGGAACCATCTATCATAAAGCCAACGGAGACCAGGTGCAATTCAGAGCAGGATCTTCAGTCTCCATATCTTTCAGTTTAAATAAAGATCTCAGTCATTTAAATTGTGCTTTTTCCTCCCAACTGCTGCCTGAGTAAAAGCAGGCAAAACTGGACTTGACAGCAGCGATTTCAAGCGCACTATTTCACAGAAACCCTCAATGAGACAGAAAGACGAATGCAAAAGTGAAACAGAAAAATACAACATGTGTTTACCGAAGTCAGTGTCTTGAGCCAAGGGAGCTATTATCTAACTATTATCTCTGAATATAGTTAGGAAAGAGAGAAAATATTTTTTTCAGGTCTCCTTGGATGTGAACAGAATCCTAACTTTGAACATGAATGCGCTTGTTCTGCTGTGTGTTGACTTGGGCTCAGGTTCTTTGGGTGTAAGGCAAAATAACATGTTTTAAAAGCAAATGCCCTTCCCTTATTGGATCGATTAATTCTTTTTTTTTTTTTTTCTTTTTAGGACTGATTGATTATTGAGGGATCAAGCCTGCAGGAGCCTTCACTGGATGGCAGGTCCCATGTCCACAGCCAACCATTTTTGCTTTGGACACCTTATCTTCTGGGTAGTGAGAGTCACTCGGTCGTGTCCAACTCTGCGATCCCATGGACGATACAGTTTATGATACAGATACATGGAGAATTCCCATGGAATTCACCAGGCCAGAATACTGGAGTGAATAGCCTTTCCCTTCTCCAGGGGATCTTCCCAACCCAGGGATGGAACCCAGGTCTCCCATATTGCAGACAAATTCTTTACCAGCTGAGCCACCATCTGGGTAATACATGCTTTCTATTTCACAGAAACAGTTTGCTGTTCTCTAAGGCAGTGCTCCTTAATCTTTTTGGCATCAGGGACCAGTTTTGTGGAAGATAATTTTTCCACAGATGGGGCAGGAGTATGATTTGGGGACGATTGGAGCACATTATATTTACTGTGTACCTTACATCTATTATTATTATGTCAACTTCACCTCAGATCATTAGGTATTAGATTCCGGAGGTCTGGGACCCCTACTAGGGGCTGATTTCCCTGAAGAAAGACTGTAAGAGTGAATTTGGTCAATTCAGATAGAAAAATAGTAGAACCGCTTGCATTAGTAACTTAGTGAAATGAAATGAAAGTGTTCAGTTCAGTTCAGTCTCTCAGTCATGTCCAACTCTTTGCGACCCCATGAACTGCAGCACGCCAGGCCTCCCTCTCCATCACCAACTCCCAGAGTTCACCCAAACTCATGTCCATGATGAGTCGATGATGCCATCCAGACATCTCATCCTCTGTTGTCCCCTTCTCCTCCTGGCCCCAATCCCTCCCAGCAGCAGAGTCTTTTCCAGTGAGTCAACTCCTCGCATGAGGTGGCCAAAGTATTGGAGTTTCAGCTTTAGCATCAGTCCTTCCAAAGAATACCCAGGATTGATCTCCTTTAGAATGGACTGGTTGGATCTCCTTGCAGTCCAAGGGACTCTCAGGAGTCTTCTCCAACACCACAGTTCAAAAGCATCAATTTTTCGGCACTCAGCCTTCTTCACAGTCCAACTCTCACATCCATACATGACCACAGGAAAAACCACAGCCTTGACTAGACGGACCTTTGTTGTTAGTCGTGTCCAACTCTGCAACTCCGTGGGCGATAACTCACCAGGCTCCTCTGTCCATGGAATTCTCCAGGCAAGAATACTGGAGTGGGTTGCCATGTCCTTCTCCAGGGGATCTTATCCAACCCAGGATTCAAACCCAAGTCACCCCATTGCAGGCAGATTCTTTACCGTCTGAGCCATCACGAAAGCCCTAGTATCTTAAGGGGGACTCATTAATAAGCAGGAAACCCAATTAGTCGTGTCTGGGTTTAAATGAAAACAGCACTGCTGGAATCAGAGGCTCTCTTGCTTTCCCAGTGTGTGTGACTCCTCAGATAACTGTAGGCAATTATTCAATTACATCCAGCTGCCTCATGTTGAAAGCACTTTGGGTTTTCAGAAACTAGAAGGTTATGTGTCAGGGAACGTTTCACTTTCAGTTCAGTTCAGTTCAGTCACTCAGTCGTGTCTGACTCTTTGAGACCCCATGAATCACAGCACGCCAGGCCTCCCTGTCCATCACCATCTCCCGGAGTTCACTCAGACTCACATCCATCGAGTCAGTGATGCCATCCAGCCATCTCATCCTCGGTCGTCCCCTTCTCCTCCTGCCCCCAATCCCTCCCAGCAGCAGAGTCTTTGCCAATGAGTCAACTCTTCTCATGAGATGGCCAAAGTACTGGAGTTTCAGCTTTAGCATCATTCCTTCCAAAGAAATCCCAGGGCTGATCTCCTTCAGAATGGACTGGTTGGATCTCCTTGCAGTCCAAGGGACTCTCAGGAGTCTTCTCCAACACCACAGTTCAAAAGCATCAATTCTTTGGCACTCAGCCTTCTTCACAGTCCAACTCTCACATCCATACATGACCACAGGAAAAACCATAGCCTTGACTAGATGGACCTTAGTCGGCAAAGTAATGTCTCTGCTTTTGAATATGCTATCTAGGTTGGTCATAACTTTCCTTCCAAGGAGTAAGTGTCTTTTAATTTCATGGCTGCAGTCACCATCTGCAGTGACTTTGGAGCCCCCCAAAATAAAGTCTGACACTGTTTCCCCATCTATTTCCCATGACGTGATGGGACCAGATGCCATGATCTTCGTTTTCTGAATGTTGAGCTTTAAGCCAACTTTTTCACTCTCCTCTTTCACTTTCATCAAGAGGCTCTTTAGCTCCTCTCCACTTTCTGCCATAAGGGTGGTGTCATCTGCATATCTCAGGTTATTGATATTTCTCCTGGCAATCTTGATTCCAGCTTGTGATTCTTCCAGTCCAGCGTTTCTCATGATGTACTCTGCATATAAGTTAAATAAGCAGGGTGACAATATACAGCCTTGACATACTCCTTTTCCTATTTGGAACCAGTCTGTTGTTCCATGTCCAGTTCTAATTGTTGCTTCCTGACCTGCATACAGGTTTCTCAAAAGGCAGGTTAGGTGGTCTGGTATTCCCATCTCTTTCAGAATTTTCCACAGTTTATTGTGATCCACACAGTCAAAGGCTTTGGCATAGTCAATAAAGCAGAAATAGATGTTTTTCTGGAACTCTCTTGCTTTTTCCATGATCCAGCGGATGTTGGCAATTTGGTCTCTGGTTCCTCTGCCTTTTCTAAAACCAGCCTGAACATCAGGGAGTTCATCGGTCACATATTGCTAAAGCCTGACTTGGAGAATTTTGAGCATTACTTTACTAGCATAGGATTCCTGTATGTTGTTGTCTGTTTCTCGTGAACCCTCAGTTCCTTATCATTTCCTGGTAGACAGGAACGAGTGGAGCGGCATGCTGTTCCCAGGACTGAGGTCATGGGACAGAACGCATGCATGGATTTCCTTCAGTAACCTTTTACCTTAAGGTAAAACTGTTTAGTCACGACCCTCTTACTCAAGTTATGGATTGTCTCTGGCCTTATGATGATTGTTATTTCTTGTTATTCCCTTGGTAATGGTTGTTATACATCTGGTTTTTTGTTCTTTGCCTAACTTTATTTTTTACCTAAAGCTTCCTTGTATAACAATATATGAGCTCATGCAAACATGAATTAAGCACCCTTGTTCCACTAGAGGCTTGGGTCCCCCGTGTCCTTCTTCCCCTCTCTGGCTAGTTCTTTGCAGCATGGAGGCCTGCCGAGCTCACTTTCCTGCCCAGGCTTTCAAGACCTCCTCGAGAGGACGCCCTGTGCCTTTGTGAGCAGTACAAGCCCTGTTCTAGGGTTTTATTGGTTTTCCACGTAACCCAGGGAATATTAGGCTGTCTCTCTTTTGCTTTCTTTTCGTCGACTCTGATCCACCAGGTCCCGGTCTGTAAAAAAGACCACAACAGTTATGAAACCAGATGTGAATTCCACCAGATGAGACGGTCTGAGAAACTCCTTTGCATAACCTGGGCTAATTCTTTATTCTGCATTTCATGAAGAAACAGTGTTCCCCATGGGCCTGGGGAGTCTTGTTCAGAGTGAGATTTCCCTAGCTGCTCGCCCTTATTCCACTTGGAAACACAATACGTTGTCTGAACTATAAATGTCACTTAATGGTCAGACAGCCAAGAAAAGGTGAAAAAAATCTCCAGTTTGGGGGGGTGTCAGTGCAGAGGTTTCTCCTATAAGTGTGAACAGCCAATTCTAGGAAATTTTTCCACAGTAAGGCAGGTGCTAAAAAGACGCAGAGACCAAAAATGTCTACCAAGATAGGCAAGCCAAGAAAGGAAGGGTTTTGTTTTTCTCACAATCTCCCTCTCCCACTTTTCTCATTCACAAAAATTAGCATGTAGCTCTGACCTATTGAAAATTAAGTAGCGTCAAAGCTGCCTCTAGTCAGGAAGACCCTGATTCTTTCATGGCCTCAAACTGGGACATTCCCTTCAGGAGAAAAAGGGAGGGACTTGTAGGGTCTCCAAGGAATACTTTGGCTGGCTGGTGCAAAAAGCCAACTCACTGGAGAAGACCCTGATGCTGAGAGAGGTTGAGGGCAGGAGGAGAAGGGGGTGACAGAGGATGAGATGGTTGGATGGCATCACTGACTTGATAGACGTGAGTTTGGGCAAACTCCAGGAAATAGTGGAAGACAGAGGGGCCTGGCATGCTACAGTCAATGGGGTGGAGAAGAGTCAGACACTACTTAACAACTAAACAAAAGCAGCAAGGAATTTTAAAGGCAATACACTTTCTGAACATTTTTCCCAACCAAGTTTGAACCACCATAGAAGCAGGGGAAATCCCTTTGATTGGATAAACCACCAATTTTAAAATAAAATTAGAAAAGAGTCTCCCTGTTATTATTTCTCAAGTGCACCCGAACATGCTTATCTTGGGGGCTCATCATTCCTTTTTCTCATTGTTGTTCTTTTTTCCCCCTGCAATGAAAATTTGTAAGAATACACATTTTGCTTTCAGGTAGGACTCTATTTTCATTTTGAATTTTTGTAATTAAAAAACCTTTTTTTATTCCTTCCAATATTCCAATTTGCACTTGGGGACCAGTCAAGCCCTATTTTGAATTTTTTTAAATGCTCTGTGAACCTTTTAGTTTTCCTTTATTTTCCCTGGGGCTATAATGAAATGCCAGGCTTCCTTTGTTGGGCAGGTTTGCAAGAAGAGGCTCTGATGAAAGATAAGAAGAGGGGGCTGAGAAGGGGAGGCTACCAGGCACATGGGCACGTGGCCTAAAGCATGTCCCACTTCTTATTCAAATGCTGTGGCCCGGGTACTTTTGCTGTCAGGATTCGCCATCTGGGTGCTTATTATCGTTGGGAAGGAAAAGCAAATCCAGGGTCAGGCAGCTGATTCTATAGAAGGATGGTCTGGGGTCTGTTTTATATAACTAGACAATGATCTGGTTGCCAAGGATACCTTTTCACAACAAATATGTAAGGCAGAGAGACCTTGACAAAAGGTTAGAAAAGCTGAATAGGATTTTACATCAGGCTGTCTGTTTCTTAATATTTTTCTTACACCTGAGTGTGTCTTTTTTTAAATGGCATAATGTATGACAAGCCCAATGGTACAAAAATAAGTCTGGGAATTTAAGAAATCAGTCTTAATAAAAATCAGATTCTTCAGCCTAACCTGCCAAACTGTAATTATTACAGCTAGGGCTAGAATGTTTTGAATTTGTACACTGTTGAAAGTGAAGTTGAGGGGCTTCCCTGGTGAGCCAGTGGCTAAGACTCTACACTCCCAATGCAGGGAGCCCAGGTTTGATCCCTGGCCAGGGAACTAGATCCCACATGCTGCAACTAAGAGATCTAACATGCCACAATTAAGACCCGGCACAGCCAAATAAATAAATATTTTCTTAAAAAAAGAATGATAACTTTATTTCTTTAAAAAAAAGTGAAGTAGAAACTAGAACTGAAGCATTTGCCTGAAAAGCTAGAATTCACTAAATATCTGCTAATGTTAGCTTCATTTTCTGCGACCTACTATGGTCCAGAAAATAATGCCACACAAAATACAAAGGAAATGAAGAGAGAGAAAATAATCATGATGCGAATTCTCTTTATAAATATGTTTAGATGGACTTTATTCCCTGTACTATGCACAAAGAAATTAATCGTTGAAACGCCTAAAATATCCAAAGGAAAGTGTAATGAGCTACAGCAGGTTCAGAGGATACCGCTGCTCTGAGAACACCTACATGAAAGACAGTGGGCATAAGAAAAATAAATGAGAAAATGAGTAACTCCTGAGTTTTGCGTATTAAATACAAGATTTCTCAAGAAACACACTGGACAGCATGTCATTGGTACAAAGCAGAAAAAGTGGTTTTTCAGGAGTTTCAGATGAGGACGTTTTGGAGATCTTGTCATTTGATCCTCTTTTTTTTCAGTCGTGTTGAGATATATTTGGCATCGAGCACTATATCAGGGGCTTCCCTAGTGGCTCAGATGGTAAAGAATCTGCCTGCAATACGGGAAACATGGGTTTGATCCCCAGGTCGGGAAGATCCCCTGGAGAAGAGAATGGCAACTGACTACAGTATTCTTGCCTGGAGAGTCCCATGGACAGAGGAGCCTGGCAGGCTACAGTCCATGGGGTCACAAAGAGTTGGACACGACTGAGCGACTAACACTTTCACTTCACTCTTTTAAGGCACACAACATAATGATTTGACTTACATACATCATGAAATGATCGCTACAATAAGTTTAGCTAACATTCATCATTTCACATAGAGTTAAAATTGGGGGGTTTTTTCCCCTGTGATGAGAACTCTTAAGATCTGTTAACAACTTGCAAATATATCATAACTACAGTCACTTGGAAGGAAAGTTATGACCAAACTAGATAGCATATTAAAAAGCAGAGTCAAGGCTATGGTTTTTCCAGTGGTCATGTATGGATGTGAGAGTTGGACTGTGAAGAAGGCTGAGCACCGAAGAATTGATGCTTTTGAACTGTGGTGTTGGAGAAGACTCTTGGGAGTCCCTTGGACTACAAGGAGATCCAACCAGTCCCTCTTAAAGGAGATCAGTCCTGGGTGTTCATTGGAAGGACTGATGCTGAAGCTGAAACTCCAACACTTTGGCCACCTCATGTGAAGAGTTGACTCATTGGCAAAGACTCTGACGCTGGGAGGGACTGGTGCCAGGAGGAGAAGGGGACGACAGAGGATGAGATGTCTGGATGGTATCACCGACTCAATGGACATGAGTTTGAGTGAACTCTGGGAGTTGGTGATGAACAGGGAGGCCTGGCGTGCTGCGATTCATGGAGTTGCAAAGAGTCGGACATGACTGAGCGACTGAAATGAACTGAACTGAACTGAACTGGACAGTCATCATGTTGTACTTCACAGCCCTGGTCCTTATTTAGTGTGTGTTTTTTGATCACTCTCATCCAATTCCCCCTCTGCCCACCCCCCACCCCCATCTCTGGGAACCACACGTCTGCTGATCCCTTCTTATACAAATGTAAGCTGGGGTTCAGAAGATGAAGTGTCTTTTGTAAGGGGCCTGGTGGTTAAGCATGGCAGCCCAGAATCCATTCTCTTTCTAATCAGTATCAATGACCCATACGGCTCTCTCATTCCAGTCAGTCATACACAGGTTTCTTTTGAGCCAAGAGGTACATTTCATGAAAACTGAGCCAACATTTAAAAATTGATAGAGACACAGAAATATATATGGACATCAAGGGGGTGGTGGGAGGAATTGGGAGATTGGGATTGACACATACACACTATTGACACTATGTATAAAACAGATAACAAGTGAGAACCTACTGTTTAGCACAGGGGAACTCTACTCAGTGCACTGAGGTGTGAATGGGAAAGAAGTTCAAAAGTGCAGGAATATATGTATATGTATGTAGCTGATTCATTTTTGCTGCACAGGAGAAACTAACACAGCTTTGTAACGCAACTATGTGTGTGTGTGTATTTAGCTGCCAAGTCCTGTCTGATTCTTTGTGACCCCATGGACCATAGCCCACCAGGCTCCTCTGTCCATATGATTTCCCAGGCAAGAATACTGGAGTGGGATTGCAGTCAGATTCTTTACCACTGAGCCACCTAGAAAGCAATCATACTCCAATAAAAATTATTTTTTTGAAAAATGAAAGATCTGATACAAAGCAGAGCACAGATTTCTGCCTCTATTAAAAATGAGAAGATTTAAGAAGACATACAGATGGCCAACAGGCACATGAAAAGATGCTCAACATCACTAATCATCAGAGAAATGCAAATCAAACCACAAAGAGATATCATCTCAGACCTGTTAGAATGGCTATCATCAAGATGACAAGAGATGACAAGTGCTGGGGGGATATGGGGAAAAAAGAACCCTCGTGCCCTGTTGGTAGGAATGTAAATTAAAAAACAGTATGGAGGGGTCTCTCTTCTCTTCGTGTCTTTTGGGTTGGCCTGCCCTCACACCTAGAGGATGTATTTTCCTTTGCTTACCAAATAAGACTGAGCTGTAACACTGAGCTGTAACACTGGTCCGTGTCCATCGCTTCAAATTTTTGCTGTGACAAGACAGAACCGAGGAAATTGCACACTCCCCTGACATCTGTGGTGCCATTTCTCGGACATAACCTGGCTGAAACAACCTCAGCTCAGCCCCCATGAGGCAGAAACCAAGTACAGCAGAAGCCCAACTCGGCAAAAGCTCCCGTGGTGGAAGCTGAATGCAAAGAAAACCCAGTGCAAGGGAAGTGACAAGAAGCCCAGGGTGCTGGAAACTGGGACAGCAAAAACAAGCTTAGCAGAAAGCTCATGTGACACAGTCTCAGATTCCAGAAGACCTCCAGATAAGAAACCTTGGGCCACTGGACAAAACCCCGAGAGGGACTGTCAGAAGATCCTCTGACCAATCCTGAGAAAATCTGGTACACTGATGGAAGCAACTTTGTCTTGGATGGAAAAAGAAGAGCCGGATGTGCAGTAGTCTCCAATTTTGAGACCATAGAGGCTAAATCTTTGCCACCAGTAGTCAAGGTACCAGGACACGACTCCTGGATTCACTACTCACAAGTCAAGCCATGGAGGAAACCAGAAGACACTCAAGACACCTGTCAAGTTACAACATGCAGTGCCAGTTCAACAAGGATATATAAAACTACCGCTGACCATGGAAAATATCACTGACCCTTAGATGGACACTGCTATAAGGACTCTGAGGCTTGAGACTAGCAACAGGGAGAGACCCAAAGAAACCTCACCATCCCAGTCCAGCAGGAAGTAGCCAGAGAGACCTTGACACCCCTATTTGCAAATAACTGGGCCTTCCATCTCTTGAGGGGGGAATGTTAGGTAGTTAGAATAGGAAAAAGGAGTCCAGAATAGTGGAGGCCAAAAGACGAAAAGAGGAAAGCCCACGAAAATAGAACAAAGGAAGGTCCGAGGACCATACTGAGAACCTCAGATTAGAACAAACAGCCCTCCTAGATAGCCCAGTTTACACAGGGCAGGCTCAGAGGGAGGAGGAAAAATCATATAAAAACAGGAGCAAAAATTGAGCCATGGGCCTCTCTTCTCTTCACATCTTTTGGGTCGGCCCACCCTCACGCCTTGAGGAACTATTTTCTTTTGCTTGCGAAATAAAACTGAGCTGTAACACTGGTCCATCTATTGCTTCGAATTTTTGCTGTGATAAGACAGAACTGAGGACATTACACACTCCCCTAACACTTCCAGTGAGTATTCAGGACTGATTTCCTTTAGGATTGACTGGTTGGATCTCCTTGCAGGCCAAGGGACTCTCAAGTGTCTTCTCCAACACCGCAGTTCAAAAGCATCAATTCTTTGGTGCTCAGCTTTCTTTATAGTCCAGCTCTCACATCCCTACATGACTACTTGAAAAACCATAGCTTTGACTAGACAGACATTTGTTGGCCAGGTAATGTCTCTGCTTTTTAATATGCTGTCTAGGTTGGTCATAGCTTTTCTTCCAAGGACCAAGCGTCTTTTAATTTCATGGCTGCAGTCACCATCTACAGTGATTTTGGAGCCCAAAAAAATAAAGTCTCTCACTCTTAAAAAGAAAAAGTATGGAGATGCCTCAGCAAATTAAAAATAGAACTAGCATATGATCCAGCAAATCTGCTTCTGGGTATTTTTCCAAAGGAAACAAAATCACTGTCTCAAAATCTGCACTCCCAAGTTCATTGCAGTGTGGTTTATAGTAGTCAAGAAATGAAAGATATGGCTTCCCTGGTGACTCAGTTAGTAAAGAATCTGCCTGCAATATAGGAGACCCAGGTTTGACTGCTCGGTTGGGAAGATCCTCTGGAGAAGACAATGGCAACCCACTCCAGTATTCTTGCCTGGAAAATCCCATGGACAGAGGAGCCTGGTGGGCTACAGTCCATGCGATCACAATATTTTATATACATATACATATATTATCCAGCCATTAAAAAAAGGAAAATCCTGCCATTTGTGACAACATGGATGAAACTTGAGGGTATCATGCTAAGTGAAATAATTCAGACAGAGAAAGACAAACACTAAATGATCTCAGGTGTATGTGTCCTCCACCATCTCCCAGAGTTTTCTCAAGCTCACATCCATTGAGTCAGTGATGCTATCTAACCATCTCATCTTCTGCTGTCCCCTTTTCCTTTTGCCTTCAGTCTTCCCCAGCATCAGGTCTTTTCCAAAGAGTCGGTTCTTTGCATCAGGTGGCCAAAGTCTTAACAATACTGTATTGTGTCTTTGAAAGTTGCAGACGGGAAGTTGAGTGAAATTAGAAGATGAAGAGGTACAAACTTTCAGTTATGAAATAACTATAGGGCTGTAATGTACAGAGTAGGGAATGTTTCAGTAATATTGTGATAACTTTGTGTGTGACAGATGGTTACTAGACTTCTTGGGATGACCAGTTCATAATGTGCCTAAATGTACAAACACGATGTTACACGGTTGAAACTAATAATGCATGTCTGCTATATTCAGTTAAAAAGAGAAGGTTGCTAAGGGCATCAAAATTACAAGTTCTCATTATGAGAAAAAAATGTGTAACTATGGGAGGTGATTTATGTTAGCTAAATTATAGTGGCAATCATTTCTCAATATAAACATATATCAAATCCTTTTTTTTTTTTTAATGAGAAGACTGGGAAACAGCAGCAATCTGACAGAGCAGTGACTACCAAGAGCCAGAGCTAAACTAACTAGAGTTAAACCAAAACTAACTAGATCCAAACTAAACTAACTAAAACTAAACTAAAACTGACTAGTCTTCACATTTTTTAAGCAAAGTCATTCCACCTGAAATTATCCCACCTGATTAGTGTGTTGAGGTGAAATCTATTCATATTTCACTTAATTCCCCAGAAATGAATCCTCCATGATTTGCTTTTAGATGGGGTGTTGAAAGGTTGTTGCTGAATATCACAAAGACGCCCGGATTCTTGGCCTCCAGAGGAGAAGAATTCAATCCAGGGCCAGAGGCGAGGCTTGATCGCTCAGAGCTTTTGTGTAATAAAGTTTTATTAAAGCATAAAGGAGATAGAGAAAGCTTCTGACATAGGCATCAGAAAAGGGCAGAAAGAGTACCCCTTGCTAGTGTTAGCCATGGAGTTATATACTCTCTAATTAGTTATTGCTGCTGCTGCTACTGCTAAGTCACTTCAGTCATGTCAGACTCTGCGACCCCATAGACGGCAGCCCACCAGTCTCGTCTGTCCCTGGGACTCTCCAGGCAAGAATACTGGAGTGGGTTGCCATTTCCTTCTCCAATGCATGAAAGTGAAAAGTGAAAGTGAAGTCGCTCAGTCTTGTTTGACTCTTAGCGACCCCGTGGACTGAAGCCTACCAGGCTCCTCTGTCCATGGGATTTTCCAGGTAAGACTACTGGAGTGGGGTGCCATTAATCAAAAGAATGTCTGGAGGTTGTAAAGACCTCACTAGAACTACTCCCATAATTTACACCTTAAGATAACAGGATTAGCCAGAAGGTTTTTTCCAGAGACATCCTCAAGCAGGATACATGATTGTTATATAATCTTAAGGAATATAGAGAGACAAAAAAGTTTGTCCTTCCCTCCTCCTTGAGAACTCCAGACCCCTCTCTCCTTGGGGACCCCTGGACTTCTTATCAATCTGCCTAGGAATTGACTCTCTCATTCCCCCTTTTCTAGGAGAATTATGTTGCCAAGGGAAAGGGGGGTCATTTTCGTTCCATAACTACTTCCTGCTGTTTAGGGGCATGGTCCCTAAATTGTTAAGGCAATATATTCTCCTAACCCTCATATTGAGGGTCTCTGATCCAGGGGCCCCAAGTAATAGTTGGAGGAGGCTGTTGCACTCATAGGAGCTTGGACAACCATTTGTAACTTAAACGCTTTTAGACGGTTAGAAAACCCCATTATACAGTTACAGATGTAAGGCAAAATAGTCATTAAACCAAGTTAAAATCAAAACAAAAAGTCACATTATGTCCATAGTTACATCAGTCCATCTTAAGGTTGTTAGATGTCATCAGTCTAAGAAGAGGTATCACATGCGATTGTTGTTGAAGATAATTGTAGACTTGGAGAAAGTATTTTTCTTGAAGTGGAGATGTCCACCATGGGAAGCTTTCCACTGATGAAGAGGGGAGCACTCCACAGACCCAGCAGTTAGACTGATTGTGAGATGGTGCGTAGGAGTGAGCCCCAGACAGGAAGGCGTTGTCTTGAGGATCAAATGGCAGACTCAGGATTTTTGGAGTCTCATAAGGAGCCTCAGAAGTAGGCTCATATAGATTATCAGGCCCATCTGAAAGGTACAAAGTCAGAGCATAGAAAGTAAAGACATAAAATGAAGTCACTTAGCTCTGGTCAGGGTGCCACCTCTTAATTCGAGTGTGATGTACCCATGAATCAATTCCTGGCACTTTGACAGCCGTGGGAGAAGAAAGAATAACCTGGTAAGGGCCTTCCCAGAGGGGCTCAAGGGATGGGCCCCCAGACCCCAGTGTTTTTATGAGGACCTTGGTTCCTAGCTCAAATAGGGGCTTGCTTGACTCAGAGGCTGGGTCAGGAGTCATCTCCTGGAGTTCTGTTAATGTCTGTTAAAAAGCTGAGAGCTGAGTTACATAATCAGTTAATTCCAAGGCTTCAGGGTCTATAACAATGTCCATGCGTAAGAAAGGCCTTCCATAAATACATTCAAAGGGGGACAGTCCATCCTTTTTGGGGGCAGTTCGAGCCCTCATTAAAGCTATGGGTAGGACTTAAATCCAGTTGTCCTGCGTTTCTTGAGTTAATTTGTGCAGATGTCTTTTGATAATGTCATTAGCTTTTTCAACCTTTCCTGAGGATTGGGGTCTCCAGGAACAGTGTAAGCGATATTCTATTCCTAGAGCTTTAGACACCCCCTGAGTTACAGCAGCTTTAAAGGCGGAGCCATTGTCACTCTGAAGGCTCCGTGGCAGCCCAAACCCGGGGATAATTTCATGTATTAAAATCTTTATAACCTCCTTAGCCTTCTCACTACGACAGGGAAAAGACTCAATCCATTGAGTAAAAGTATCCACCAAACTTGTAAGCAAGTATATCCATTAGCTTTTGGCATATGAGTAAAATCAACTTCCCAGTCCTCTCCAGGATACTTCCCACTTCGTTGTAATCCAGATTTTGCTAGCTTTTCAGTCTTTGGGTTATTTTTCTGACAAACCTCACACCTTCTGATAATGTTCTTTAAAGTTTTCATTACATTTTTACCTTCAAACAAACGAGAAGCCATCTGGTAAGTACTCTCTGCACCCAAATGAAAACTCTGGTGTAAACCCTTAAGAATTTTCCATTGAGCACTTTCAGGAATTATTCATTGTCCATCCTCAGACTGTAACCATCCTTTATCAGTAATCTTTGCTCCTCTTTTCTCATATCTTTCTTCTAATTCCTCCTCAGTGTATTGTGATTGTTCCTGTTCCACAGAACCTGTCCAGATCAAAGGCGTCTGCAGTGAAGGGGTTTTGTAAAGCGCCGCTTTTCTGGCCTGACAGTCAGCCAGCTGATTATCCTCAGCTACTTTACTCCCATCCCTGTTGTGTCCTTTGCAATGCATAACAGCTACTTCTTTAGGACAATATATAGCTGTTAAAAGTCTCTTGATCTCTCTGAAATGCGTATTAGGTTCTCCTGTTGCTGTTTTAAACTGTCTTTCTTTCCATATTGCAGCATGAGCATGTAAAGTCAAATAAGCATCCTTAGAATCAGTGTAGATATTTACCCGCTGCCTTTGCTTAACTCTAGAGCTCGGATCAGAGCCACACGCTCTGCCAACTGAGCACTGGTTCCCTGGGGGAGAGATTTTGCTTCCAAAACCTGTTCAGCAGTCACCACGGTGTAACCTGCTTTACGTTTTCCATCCCAAACAAAGGAACTGCCATCAGTAAATATCTCTATGTCAGGATTGTCTAATGGGGTATCCATTAGATCTTTCCGAGCTGCATAGTTTAAAGTTAGGAACTGGGAACAATCATGATTAGGTGTTTCATTTTGCTTATCAGGAAGGAAAGTGGCAGGATTTAAATTTCCACAAACTTTAAGCTTAGTTACTGATCCTTCTAACAACAATGACTGATATTTAAGAAGCCTACTGTCTGTCATCCAAATATTAACCTTAGAATTTAAGACTCTACTCACATCATGAGAAGTCAGTACAGTAAGGGTTTGTCCATTAATTATTTTTAAAGCTTCAGGGGCTAATAAAGCCGCTGCCCCAATTACTCTTAGGCAGTGGGGCCACCCACGTGAAATTACATCTAATTCTCTGCTTAGATAAGCAATAGGTTGCTGGTGAGGCCCTCGGGGTTGTGTCAAAACTCCCAAGGCCACACCTTTCCTTTCAGTGACAAACAAATTAAATTCTGACCCTGTGGGCAAGCTCAGAGTGGGAGCTTGCGGGAGAGCAGTCTGAAGAACCTTAAAAGCCTTCTGAGTATCTGGGGACCAAGCCAGTTTGTCAGTTTGGGCCTGCTGAGTTTCAGCTATAAGTTTATGTAAAGGCCGGGCAAGTTCCGGAATCCAAATGCAAGAGTGACGTGATTCCCCAAAATCCTCTCAACTGTCTTAAAGTCACAGGTAATTCTCTCAGGGCCTATGGCCCTAGTCCCTTCTGATATGATTAGGCCCAGATATCTAACAGATTGTTGACAAAGCTGAGCCTTTTCTCTTGATGCCTTGTAACCAACCTGCCAGGAAGTTTAGGAAATCTGAGGCTCGCAAACAAGCTTCCTCTGTCTCAGCACAGAGCGAAATATCATCTACATATTGTAACACCACTGCTTTGGAGCTATTAAAGTTTTGTAGATCCCGTGACAAACTTTGTCCAAATAAGAGAGGACTGTCACGAAATCCCTGGGGCAAAACTGTCCAGGTTAACTGAGAAGCTGGCTGCATAGAGTCCTCAAAGGCAAATAGAAATTGACTTTCCTCTGCCAAAGGCACTGAATAGAAGGCATCTTTCAAATCAATTACTGAGAAATATTTGGCTCATTCAGGAATTTCAGACAATAGACTATAAGGATTAGGCACCACGGGGTGTAAAGGAACTACAGCCTCATTTATTACACGTAAATCTTGAACTAGTCTCCATTTACCATTTGATTTCTTTATACCCAGAATAGTACTGTTGCATGGACTGTTATAGGGAATTAATAGTCCCTGTTCCTTTAAATTTTCGATGATGGGTTTTAACCCTTCCTTAACCTCAGGTTTCAGTGGACACTGCTTCTTATGTGGAAATAAGTGCGGGTCTTTGAGCTTGACAACTACAGGAATAGCATTTTGTGCTCGACCCACAGATTTTCCATCAGCCCATACTCTAGGATTTACATTTTGTTCACCTAAAGGGAGAGAAAGGGAAGGCTCCATATTCATGAAAACAGAGGCATGGACCTTGCTCAGTGTATCCCTCCCCAAAAGAAGTGAGGGAGACTCTGGCACAGTCAGAAACTCATGGGAAAATAGCACCGAATCCCAGTCACAACTGACAGAAACACTGAAGTAATAAGTTTTGGCTTGTCTCGACAGTCCCATTACGGAAGCGGATCAAGAAGAAAGTGGGCCAGGGGCTTCAGTAAGCACGGAGTTAGTTGCCCCAGTATCTAAAAGGAAATCAACGGATTGGCCCCCCACAGTTATTAATACCCAAAGTTCCTCAGGTGTAATTAGGACAGGAGCTTGTGTGGGAACCTCCAGGCACCTTCAGTCCTGATTTTCTGGAGATTCCGACCCCTGAAACCTACGCCTCTGGGGTCAGTCTCTCTTCCAGTGTGGTCCTTTGCAGACAGGACATGGAGCTGGAGGTGGCTTAGATGCCTGAGGGCAATCCCCCTTGAACTAATAGTAATTCCACAGTAATAGCAAGCCCATCCCTTTTCACCTGGGTCCCTCTGGGCATTTTTCTCAGGCTGTTTAAGAACATTTTTTATAGTCATTTCGAAGGCTTCCGCCTTTTCCTTTGTCTCTTTCTGCCTTTCTTTCTATTCCTCATATTCCCTACCATAATAGACTGCCTGAGCCGGTTGTAACAGAGTATCTAAAGATTGATTTGGTCCATACACCCGTGTTAATAGCTTACGGAGGATATCTGGAGCCGACTGAGTGAGAAATCTATCCTTTAAGATCACTTTTCCCTCTTCACTTTCGAGATCAATCTCAGTGAATCCGCGAAGGGCTTCTCTCAGTCTATCTAGGAATTTACCAGGAGCGTCCTTCTCCTCCTGTTCTATGTCTGCCAATTTGCCATAGTTTAAAGGCTTAGCACGCGCCTGCCTGAGTCCTTCAGGAACACATCTGACAAAATGACTCTGCGCCCATCTTCCTTTAGCTGAGTTGTAGTCCCAGCCTAGTTCTGTAGTCGGGACCACCTGATTCCCAGTGGGGAGGGCGGTTATCTCGTCCTCCCTCTTCCCTACTGATTCATTACCAAGCCATTCATCTCCATAAGCCACCGCTTTTCCCAAAACTCGACTTTTTGAGTCAGGAGTTAGCGTTTGTCCCAAGATATACATCACATCCTTCCAAGTAAGGTCATAAAGCAAAGTAATATCTTTAAAAGCTCTAATATATTTTTCTGGGTCCTCTAAATAGTCTCCCAGGTCTTCCTTGATTTTTTTGTATTTCTTGATAAGAAGAAGGCTTATTAACTCTCATAGACTGATTATTTCTCCCAGCGAGTGCTTCATGAAGAGGCAACAGCTTGTGTGGCTGTTCCTCAGTTTCTCTGGCTGCTCTGCGCTTATGATCCCAGGGATAGAGTGGAGAAACCTGCTTTTCTCTATCTCTTTGTCTCCTGTCCTCCATCTCATCTAGCAAAGTCGGAGGACAGGAGGGAGCTGAAGGAGTCACACCCAAATCTATACCCTTAGGATACAAGTCTGGCATATTTCGCAGAGAGAAAAAAAGCAACACATATGCTACTTCTACCCATTTTCCTTGTTTTCCACAGAACTGGTCTAATTGTAAAACAGTATTATACTTTAGAGACCCTCCAACTGGCCACTGTTCACCGTGCTCCAATGGATACCATGGCCATGCAGTATCACATAGGAAGACCAGGTATGTCTTCTTAAAGCCCTGGGGATCAAATCTATCCCAGTTTTTCAGGATACAGTCCAAAGGGGTGAGGCTGGAATTGTTAGCTCCCATCTGTAAGAGAGAAAAAAAGTGACCAGCGCCCTCTTTCTACCAGAGGCATCCCTCCCTGCTCTAGATGGGGGTGTAGACAGATTTTACACCAAAGCTTTTCTTTCCCGGTGGGACTTAATCTGTCCCTTAACGATGCAGGCACCGTACTCATCCCTCCCGGTTCTACCACCGAGATGGGGTGGGGATGCCCCAGGGGCAGACCTGATGGCATCCCTAACTGACGTCCAGCTCTTCACCATTACCTCTGATGCCACCCGGGATGCAATCAGAGTAACCTTCCAGAATGCCTCCCAGGCTAAACCGCTGGGGGAAACATTCATCACCTGAGTGCCTGTGCACGACCCAGAGTATATTCCTCACCACAATAAGACCAATATGAACATAAAACTGAGATGTTCCTACCAAGCATCACCCCACCAGTATAAGAGTCTACTCTGGTCCACTAAGAGCCAGCACTACCAAAGGAAAAAACCCCATTGCAGTTCCAACCGAGTAATCTTTAACCTTAGAGATGCTCTTGTAGCTAGAGCTCTATCTAACTTCTGAACTTTCTATTCCTAGCGAGGCTAGGCACTTCCTGACTACCAATCCAAGTTTTGGACTTAAATCATAGTACACAATAACAGCATAGATCACAAGTCCCTTAAAAGTCTATGATGCAACACATTGGGTTCAGTTCAGTCACTCAGTCGTGTCCGACTCTTTGCGACCCCATGAATAGCAGCACCTGTCCATCATCAACTCCCTGAGTTCACTCAGACTCACGTCCATCGAGTCAGTGATGCCATCCAGCCATCTCATCCTCTGTCGTCCCCTTCTCCTCCTGCCCCCAATCCCTCCCAGCAGCAGAGTCTTTGCCAATGAGTCAACTCTTCTCATAAGGTGGCCAAAGTACTGGAGTTTCAGCTTTAGCATCATTCCTTCCAAAGAAATCCCAGGGCTGATCTCCTTCAGAACGGACTGGTTGGATCTCCTTGCAGTCCAAGGGACTCTCAAGAGTCTTCTCCAACACCACAGTTCAAAAGCATCAGTTTTTCGGCACTCAGCCTTCTTCACAGTCCAACTCTCACATCCATACATGACCACAGGAAAAACCATAGCCTTGACTAGACGGACCTTAGTCGGCAAAGTCACATCTCTGCTTTTGAATATGCTATCTAGGTTGATCATAGCTTTCCTTTCAAGGAGTAAGCATCTTTTAATTTCATAGCTGCAATCACCATCGGCAGTGATTTTGGAGCCCCCCAAAATAAAGTCTGACACTGTCTCCCCATCTATTTCCCATGAAGTGATGGGACCAGATTGCCATGATCTTCGTTTTCTGAATGTTGAGCTTTAAGCCAACTTTTTCACTCTCCTCTTTCACTTTCATCAAGAGGCTTTTTAGTTCCTCTTCACTTTCTGCCATAAGGGTGGTGTCATGTGCGTATCTGAGGTGATTGATATTTCTCCCAGCAATTTTGATTCCAGCTTGTGCTTCTTCCAGTCCAGCGTTTCTCATGATGTACTCTGCATAGAAGTTAAATAAGCAGGGTGATAATATACAGCCTTGACGTACTCCTTTTCCTATTTGGAACCAGTCTGTTGTTCCATGTCCAGTTCTAATTGTTGCTTCCTGACCTGTATACAGATTTCTCAAGAGGCAGGTCAGGTGAGCTGGTATTCCCATCTCTTTCAGAATTTTCCACAGTTTCTTGTGATCCACACAGTCAAAGGCTTTGGCATAGTCAATAAAGCAGAAATAGATGTTTTTCTGGAACTCTCTTGCTTTTTCGATGATCCAGTGGATGTTGGCAATTTGATCTCTGGTTCCTCTGCCTTTTCTAAAACCAGCTTGAACATCAGGAAGTTCATGGTTCACGTATTGCTGAAGCCTGGCTTGGAGAATTTTGAGCATTACTTTACTAGCATGTGAGATGAGTGCAATTGTGCAGTAGTTTGAGCATTCTTTGGCATTGCCTTTCTTTGGGATTGGAATGAAAACTGACCTTTTCCAGTCCTGTGGCCACTGCTGAGCTTTCCAAATTTGCTGGCATATTGAGTGTAGCACTTTCACAGCATCATCTTTCAGGATTTGAAATAGCTCAACTGGAATGCCATCACCTCCACTAGCTTTGTTCGTAGTGATGCTTTCTAAGGCCCGCTTGACTTCACTTTCCAGGATGTTTGGCTCTAGATGAATGATCACACCATCGTGATTATCTGGGTCGTGAAGACCTTTTCTGTACAGTTCTTCTGTGTATTCTGGCCACCTCTTCTTAATATCTTCTGCTTCTGTTAGGTCCACACCATTTCTGTCCTTTATCGAGCCCATCTTTGCATGAAATGTTCCGTTGTATCTCTAATTTCTTGAAGAGATCTCTAGTCTTTCCCATTCTGTTGTTTTCCTCTATTTCTTTGCATTGATCACTGAACAAGGCTTTCTTATCTCTTCTTGCTATTCTCTGGAACTCTTCATTCAGATGCTTATATCTTTCCTTTTCTCCTTTGTTTTTCGCCTCTTTTCTTTTCACAGCTATTTGTAAGGCCTCCCCAGACAGCCATTTTCCTTGTTTGCATTTCTTTTCCTTGGGGATGGTCTTGATCCCTGTCTCCTGTACAATGTTACAAACCTCAGTCCATAGTTCATCAGGTACTCAATCTATCAGATCTAGGCCCTTAAATCTATTTCTCACTTCCACTGTATAATCATACTGCTGCTGCTGCTGCTAAGTCGCTTCAGTCATGTCCGACTCTGTGCGACCCCGTAGACGGCAGCCCAACAGGCTCCCCCGTCCCTGGGATTCTCCAGGCAAGAACACTGGAATGGGTTGCCATTTCCTTCTCCAATGCATGAAAGTGAAAAGTGAAAATTAAGTCCCTCAGTCGTGTCCGACTCCCAGCGACCCCAGGGACTGCAGCCCACCAGGCTCCTCCATCCATGGGATTTTCCCGGCAAGAGTACTGGAGTGGGGTGCCATTGCCTTCTCTGGTATAATCATAAGGGATTTGATTTAGGTCATGCCTGAATGCTCTAGCGGTTTTCCCTACTTTCTTCAATTTAAGTCTGAATTTGGTAATAAGGAGTTCATGATCTGAGCCACAGTCAGCTCTTGGTCTTGTTTTTGTTGACTGTATAGAGCTTCTCCATCTTTGGCTGCAAAGAATATAATCAGTCTGATTTCGGTGTTGACCATCTGGTGATGTCCATGTGTAGAGTCTTCTCTTGTGTTGTTAGAAGAGGGTGTTTGCTATGACCAGTGCATTTTCTTGGCAAAACTCTACTAGTCTTTGCCCTGCTTCATTCCTCATTCCAAGGCCAAATTTGCCTCTTACTCCAGGTGTTTCTTGATTTCCTACTTTTGCATTCCAGTCCCCTATAATGAAAAGGGCATCTTTTTTGGGTGTTAGTTCTAAAAGGTCTTGTAGGTCTTTATAGAACCGTTCAACTTCAGCTTCTTCAGTGTTACTGGTTGGGGCATAGACTTGGATAACTGTCATATTGAATGGTTTGCCTTGGAAACGAACAGAGGTCATTCTGTCATTTTTGAGATTGCATCCAAGTACTGCATTTTGGACTCTTTTGTTGACCATAATGGCTACTCCATTTCTTCTGAGGGATTCCTGCCCACAGTAGTAGATATAATGGTCATCTGAGTTAAATTCACCCATTCCAGTCCATTTTAGTTTGCTGATTCCTAGAATGTCGACGTTCACTCTTGCCATCTCTTGTTTGACCACTTCCAATTTGCCTTGATTCATGGACCTGACATTCCAGGTTCCTATGCAATATTGCTCTTTACAGCATCGGACCTTGCTTCTATCACCAGTCACATCCACAACTGGGTACTGTTTTTGCTTTGGCTCCATCCCTTCATTCTTTCTGGAGTGATTTCTCCACTGATCTCCAGTAGGGTGTTGGGCCCCTACTGACCTGGGAAGTTACTCTTTCATTAGTTCATCTGTCCTATCATTTTGCCTTTTCATACTGTTCATGGGGTTCTCAAGGCAAGAATACTGAAGTGGTTTGCCATTTCCTTCTCCAGTGGACCACACTCTGTCAGACCTCTCCACCATGACCTGCCCGTCTTGGGTTGCCCCGCAGGCATGGCTTGGTTTCATTGAGTTAGACAAGGCTGTAGTCCTAGTGTGATTAGAATGACTAGTTTTCTGTGAGTATGGTTTTGGTGTGTCTGCCCTCTGATGTCCCCTTGCAACACCTACCATCTTACTTGGGTTTCTCTTACCTTGCATGTGGGGTATCTCTTCACGGCTGCTCCAGCAAAGCGCAGCCGCTGCTCCTTACGTTGGACGAAGGGTATCTCCTCGCCGCCACCCTTCCTGACCTTCAACGTGGAATAGCTCCTCTAGGCCCTCCTGCGCCCACGCAGCCACCGCTCCTCGGACGCGGGGTAGCTCCTCTTGGCCGCCGCCCTTCAGGCATGGGGTCCTCCCGGCTTCTGCCCCTGACCTCGGACGTGGGGTAGCTCCTCTCCGCCGCACTTAATGCACCAGTTAGTACTTCTAATTTCTAAGGAGTTATGAAATGGTCAAAGAGATTGAAAAGTTTGACCGAGAAAGGAGAGTCTGGTCCACACACTTTGCCCACTGATGGTCGGTCACCGAAGGAGACATTGGGTGCCTCTTGGCATTGGCAGGTCAGTATAAACCCCAGACAGGTTTCTGCCATAAGCTGTATGAGGTCAGTGTGGAACCGCAGAGCAGGGCTCCTCGCTTGCTTCGCGCAGGGCATTTCATTCATTCATGCAAGCGCACCATAAACTTAGTAAAGTACAGCAGAAAACGTGTTCACTAGGAGAACAGAGAACTATAGCTCCAAGCATCCTTACCTTGCCCTGAAGTATCCCAGACGAGCTCCCAAGATGAAAGGTTGTTGCTGAACGACACAAAGATGCCAGGATTCTTGGCCTCCAAAGGAGAAGAACTCAATCTGGGGCCAGAGACGAGGCTTGATCACTCAGAGCTTTTGTGTAATAAAGTTTTATTAAAGTATAAAGGAGATAGAAAAAGCTTCTGACATAGGCATCAGAAGGCGGTAGAAAGAATACCCTCTTGCTAGTCTTAGCCATGGAGTTATATACTCTCTAATTAGTTATTACAGTGAATCAAAAGAATGTCTGGAGGTTGTAAAGACCTCACTAGAACTACTCCCATAATTTACACCATAAGATAACAGGATTAGCCAGAAGGTTTTTTCCAGAGACATCCTCAAGCAGGATACATGATCATTATATAATCCTAAGGAATGTAGAGAGACAAAAAAAGTTTGTCCTTCCCTCCTCCTTGAGAACTCCAGACCCCTCTCTCCTTGGGGACCCCTGGACTTCTTATCAATCTGCCTAGGAATTGACTCTCTCAGTGTTGGCAAGTTGCATTTTGAACACGCACACTGGGTAATATCATCATACCTTAGGATCCAAGGTTGAGTATGTTTTCTTTCTTCTAAAGCTTATTGATGAATTTTCTTTTTCATAAACACCAGTGACTCACAGCTTTATTGTAAGCTAGGTATGTTATTTAGTTGGTTATATGCTTACAGATACTTAGTATAAAAGATAGAACATAATTTTCTGTTCCTTATATTCCATATGTATCACCAAAACTGGTTTTTAAGTTCTTGATGACACATAGTTCATATTCTTTCAAGCTGAGAAATATTCTTTATAACTGTTTTAAAATTTTTGTTAATTGGAGGATAATTGCTTTACAATACTATTAGTTTTTGCCATACATCAACATGAATCAGCCATAGGCATACATATGTTCCCTCCCTCTTGAACACCCTCCCTCCCCTTCCTACCCCTCTAGGTTGTCACAGGGCACTGGGGTTTGAGCTCCTTGTGTGGTACAGCAAATTCCCACTGGCTATCTATTATAACCATTTTTTTAAGCTTTTTATTTGGTATTGGCTGTATAGCCAATTAACTATGTTTATTTTCTATTAGAGTATAACCATTAACAATGTTGTGAAGGTTTCAGATGGACGGCAAAGGGATTCAGCCATACATATACATGTATTCATTCTCCCCCAAGCTCCCCTCCCACCCAGGCTGCCGCATAATACTTAGCAGAGTTCCCTCTGCAATACAGTAGGTCCTTGTTGATAATCTTTTTTTCTTCCCATTTGCACAGTTAGTTCATTTATTTTAGAAGTATGAAATCAGTTCAGTTCCTAAAAGTTTCCTGAGTTTTTTCCTAAATTGATACTTTCTGCCAAACACAAGATGTTTCCTCATGAACAAACCATCCTGATAAGCTCTCTGGACAAATACAGGAAGTGTGACATTTAGTTCAGTCTCTCTATATGACGGATAATGCTCTAAGTTATGAAAAAGAAGGTGTACTCACTTAACCCAGAATAAATGTCTGCCTCACCCTTACTACCACTGTATTACTCACAATGATAAATCTCACTTTGAAACATTGTCTTCATTAAATTAATAAGTGAGAAAATGAATCACCAAAAAATTTTCATCTACTGCATAATTTACGGTATTACAAATAAATTGAATGTTCTCTGTGCCTCAGGTACATGAATCTCAAGCACAAAATAGCAAATCTTTCTTCTTTTGACTCAGGTTCATATTTGAAGTAATAACCATTGGGATTCTATGAATAACTTTTGCCCAAAAGTGTTCACCCAGAAGAATACAGAAATTACTTTTCCCATTAAAAGCTCTGTGAAGGATGATTTCATGTCCTTCCTCCAGTCATTATTAAAAATAACTAATTTAAATTTTTATAAAATGACTCCGAAATCTAATTTGCCAAAGACTCTAAAGAGAATGAAGACATATTCAACTGTGAATGAGGAAATCTAATGAGAAGTTATTCATCTGGGCAACCAACCATCAGACACAAGACCTGTCGTTGGCTTCAACTGTCAGTCCCACCCTGAGAAGAAGATGAAAGGACTTCCCTGGTGGTCCAGTGGCTAAGACTCCACACTCCCAATGCAGCAGGCCCTGGTTCGATCCCTGGTCGGGGAACTACATCCTACAAGCCACTTGGTGCAGCCAAAGAAAAGGGGTTGTGGGGGAGAAGTCTTAGAGAACTGAGAGCTTAACCTCTGGGTCCAGCTACCTAGATAGGTCTACCTCTATCCTCAGGTAGATAGCGTCAGGATTAAGCTATCAGACACCCAGTTAGTGCCACAGTCGCTTAGTGGGGAGGAATCCCCACACCTCTGTTGCTGAAACTGTCACGAGTTTGGGAGTAGTGAGGGAGTAAAAGAGACACAGGAGGAAGAACTGAGCTTCCTGACCCAATTCCTGACCAACAGAAGCTGTAAGATAATAAATTTGTGCTGTTTAAGCTGCTAAGTTTGTGATAGTTTGTTAACCATTGATGGAAAACTAATACACTCTAATCCTTACAGTAATGACCCAGATAATCATGATGATGTGATCACTAATCTAGAGCCAGACATCTTGGAATGTGAAGTCAAGTGGGCCTTAGAAAGCATCGCTACAAACAAAGCTAGTGGAGGTGATGGCATTCCAGTTGAGCTATTTCAAATCCTGAAAGATGATGCTGGGAAAGTGCTACACTCAATATGCCAGCAAATTTGGAAAGCTCAGCAGTGGCCACAGGACTGGAAAAGGTCAGTTTTCATTCCAATCCCAAAGAAAGGCAATGCCAAAGAATGCTCAAACTACCACACAATTGCACTCATCTCACACGCTAGTAAAGTAATGCTCAAAATTCTCCAAGCCAGGCTTCAATAATACGTGAACCGTGAACTCCCTGATGTTCAAGCTGGTTTTAGAAAAGGCAGAGGAACCAGAGATCAAATTGCCAACATCCACTGGATCATGGAAAAAGCAAGAGAGTTCCAGAAAAACATCTATTTCTGCTTTATTGACTATGCCAAAGCCTTTGACTGTATGGATCACAAGAAACTGTGGAAAATTCTGAAAGAGATGGGAATACCAGACCACCTGACCTGCCTCTTGAGAAACCTATATGCAGGTCAGAAAGCAACAGTTAGAACTGGACATGAAACAACAGACTGGTTCTAAATAGGAAAAGGAGTACGTTAAGGCTGTATATTGTCACCCTGCTTATTTAACTTATATGCAGAGTACATCATGAGAAACGCTGGACTGGAAGAAACACAAGCTGGAATCAAGATTGCTGGGAGAAATATCAATAATCTTAGATATGCAGATGACACCACCCTTATGGCAGAAAGTGAAGAGGAACTAAAAAGCCTCTTGATGAAAGTGAAAGAGGAGAGTGAAAAAGTTGGCTTAAAGCTCAACATTCAGAAAACGAAGATCATGACATCTAGTCCCATCACTTCATGGGAAATAGATGGGGAAACAGTGGAAACACTGTCAGACATTATTTTCTGGGGGCTCCAAAATCACTGCAGATGGTGACTGCAGCCATGAAATTAAAAGACGCTTACTCCTTGGAAGAAGAGTTATGACCAACCTAGATAGTATATTCAAAAGCAGAGACATTACTTTGCCAACAAAGGTCCACCTAGTCAAGGCTATGGTTTTTCCTGTGGTCATGTATGGATGTGAGAGTTGGACTGTGAAGAAGGCTGAGCACCGAAGAATTGATGCTTTTGAACTGTGGTGTTGGAGAAGACTCTTGAGAGTCCCTTGGACTGCAAGGAGATCCAACCAGTCCGTTCTGAAGGAGATCAGCCCTGGGATTTCTTTGGAAGGAATGATGCTAAAGCTGAAACTCCAGTACTTTGGCCACCTCATGCAAAGAGTTGACTCATTGGAAAAGACTCTGATGCTGGGAGGGATTGGGGCCAGGAGGAGAAGGGGACGACAGAGGATGAGATGGCTGGATGGCATCACTGACTCGATGGACGTGAGTCTAAGTGAACTCCGGGAGTTGGTGATGGACAGGGAGGCCTGGCTTGCTGTGATTCATGGGGCCACAAAGAATCGGACATGTTGAGTGACTGAACTGAACTGAACTGAATCTGCCTTCTGCACCTCCTCCTATCTCTATGAATGAATTAATTATTTTGACTGAGTTGCACAGCTTGTGGGATCAGCAGTGAAATTGTGGAGTCCTAACCACTGGTCTGCCAGGGAATTCCCTCTTCCATCTCTTTTAATCTAGAATTGACTCTGTCTTTCCAATATTTTCACGACATTTAGCTTTCTAAGATGCCCAATCAGTTGTATAATCTCCCTCATTCTAGATCTGTCTTTTTGTGATGCTGTTTAATTTATCCCTTCTACTTCTAGGAACTGGAAATAAGACCCAAAGACTTGATTCAAGTTCACATTATTTGGCAAGTGATAATACATACATCATATTGTATCTCATCAGGAGGCACATAATGTCTGATTGTCCTACTGTTAGTGGCTGTGAAATTGATCTTTGGGTTGGGATGGTGAAAGCCAGATCTCTCCATTTTAGGTACTTTAGTCCTTGGCAGTCAGCAAGTAATCTGTAGGATAATTCTATGCCTATTGCCAAAAAATTAAGAGGGAGAAGGTGTTTTAGAAAACTTACAAAATATTAAGACACAAGTTGACAATTAAAATTTTAAATATAATGTTTTGAAGATAATATGTATACTTATCATCTAGAATTAATTAAGCAGTACAGTCAAGTACTCATTTGGCCATGAATTTCCTGGGAACCAAAAACAATAAAGCAAAGATATTAACTAAGAACTCTCACTTCCAAATAGAATAAAGCACATATATTCCTCCATAAAGGCAAACTAGACTCCAGCAGGACCTTCTCAAAGGATGCTTATATAAATACGCTCAATAAGGTAGTGGATAATTATTCAAAGAGTGTGAAAATCTGGACGTTTGTATACCTTGACTGAAGAACCAGCCTTCTGTATTTGAAAAGAAAGTCTTCCCCCATCAGACATCCAGTTTTGTGAAACAGACCCTAAATGGTAAGATAAGAAAGAACATCCATTATTTCTGCTAGATCAATTATAGCAGCACTAGAAATTAGCCAAATGGCAGATTAGCCAAGGAGCATTGTTTGGAGCACAGCATCCTCCTATAAGGATATTTTTAAAGGAACTATGATTATACACAGCTTCCCTGGTGGTTCAGTGGGTAAAGAATCTGCCTGCAATGCAGAAGACCCAGGTTCAGTCCCTGGGTTGAGAAGATCCCCTGGAGAAGGAAATGGCAGCCCACTCCAGTATTCTTGCCTGGGAAATGCCATGGACAGAGGAGCCTGGCAGGCTACATCCATGTGGTCACAAGAGTCTGACACAGCTTAGTGACACCACCATGATTATCCACACACGCACATATGCAAACACACACCCTGAGTCAGAACATTATTCTCTAATCACTTAACACAACACAATCCAATAACTTAGAGACCCTAGAAAAAGAGATAAACATAATTATATCCACAAATCTTTTTTCCTTTCTCTTTCTCTCATCAGATGTCATGAGCAAACTTCTGGCAAGGGCTGAATTGCCATCAATTCGTAGTGACAAATGACTAAAATGCCAGTCTTCTGTGTTGTTGAATGGAGGAAAATACATATGCTTTAGATCCCAGACATCCAGATGGCACATTTGAAAGTGTTGGGAAAATTTAGGAACCTGGTTTATATCCTTGCCAGAGAATCAGAGCAGCCTACATTCCTAGGGAAGAAACAGTGTATTTTTTTTTCTCAAAATACAACTTTGGATCATAAAGAAAAAAATCTTGCCTACCATTCCAGTTCTACTAGGATGAAGCTATTAGTGACTGCACTCGCCCACTGACAGTACACCCTGAGGGGAACTAGTATGGAGGAAAATAGGAAGCATTCTGTGCTTTGAATATACTGATCTCTAGATAGTTAAAATACTTATCTAAGGAAAATTTTCAGTGACCCCAGATTCCTGATTCTTCCCATATGTAGAAAAGCACTAAAATCATTAACTTGAGTTGTTTGTTCTTTGGGATTAGCAATAATCTTTTTATGCTTAACTATATGTTTTTCCCAGAAAAAAAAAAAAAATCATCTATATCCTGACTCCCATCTCACCTCTTCAGAAAAATTTCTCAGAGCTATCTGAGAGCCTGTGTCCTGAGATACAGCCCTCAGTAAGGTGCGTGAGAGCATAAGTTGCTTCGGTTGCGTCTGGCTCTTTGCAACCCTGTGGACCACAGCCTGCCAGGCACCTCTGTGCACGAGATTCTCCAGCAGCAGAATACTGGAGTGGGTTGCCATGCCCTCCTCCAGGGGATCTTTCCAACCCAGGAATTGAACCCGCATCTCATCTGTCTCCTGCATCGGCAGGCAGTTTCTCTACCCCTGAGTAAAACTTAATTCACAACTTTTACATCATGTGTTTTTATTTCAGCCAACAGAATCTACCCATAAAGTTTTTTTTAAGTACTTTGTTGATAAATCTGTATCATAAAACATAGAAGCAGTTGCTTTGTCTTTTAAACTGTTTAATGTCTTCAGACCTTAGAAAACTACCTTAATTCCAACACTTTTTTTTTTCTTTTTGGCTGGTCTGCACAGCTTATAGGATCTTAGTTCCCAGACAAGGGATGGAACCCGTGCCCTCTGCAGTGGAAACTGCCAAGTCTTAACCACTGGACCACCGGGAAAGTCCCTTAGTTTCAATTCTTGAATCTAGCAATCAAGTAATCCTGGGCAAGTTACTCATGTATCAGAGTTTCTCCTTCCACATCAGGGACAATACCTATCAGAGTTGTTTTGAGAAAAGGAAATAATGTAAATAAAAGCGCTGAGGCACACTGTGGGTGCTTCATAGACATGGCAGCTACTCCTGCAACTGAACGGTAGTCCAAGTTCAGTGTCCCCCAGCCCCCTCCTCCAGCGCCTTTCTGCAGGCTGACTGAAGAGCAGGCGCGACGGGAAGGAACACCAAAGGAAACATAGAAGCTCTTTGTTAATAGCTAAGCAAAGCCCCTAACATAAATTCTGTTAATAGCACGTCTGGAGAAGGGCTTAGGCCTAAGGGTAGAGAGTGCACTTCCTGCTGCTTTCCCCAAAGGGTGAAGTACACACACACACACACACACACACACACACACACACACACACACACACGCTTCTGACCTTCCCTTTAGTCTGGGGCTTGGGCAGGAACTCCTACAGCTGGAAGTCATGG
Organism: Capricornis sumatraensis; assembly: GCF_032405125.1. NCBI lineage: Eukaryota > Metazoa > Chordata > Mammalia > Artiodactyla > Bovidae > Capricornis > Capricornis sumatraensis. Next base: position 38,460,854 of record NC_091089.1, on the reverse strand, counting down.
AGGAAGGGGAGCTCAAGCATGGAACCCCACCTGCTAGGAAAACCTGCTTCAGTGGGATGTGAGGCTCATGCTCAGATTGGTCTTCCTCTTCCCAGGGATGTCTGATGCTCCAACACCAGGCAGGGTGGGGACGGGAGGCTAGGTAAGGGGAGAAGATCTCTATCCTCGTGGTCACTGTGACCATTAGCACTTCTGATGGCTTCAAAGCCCCCAGGTTCTCAGTATAATCTGTGTCCTAGTGGGTTTATCAGAATGATTTGGCAGCAGGATGTGCTAAGTGTTTGCGAATGGAAATAATCAGTACACTTGTTTCCAAGGTTGAGCCTTGTTTTATAAACACAAAAACTGTGGCAGAGGTCTCCCTCCGTTCCTCAAGGAGTGTACCAAGAGTATTTGGGGATAGTTGAGGCTCGGTTGTGTGAGATCCCATACTCGGCAGCATTTGGCATCCCTCATCCTAAGACACTAAATGCCAGTTGCGCCTCCCATGCTCCATGACCACCATAAATGGCCCCCATGTGGCTCCAAATGTCCCTGGCAGGGAGCCCCACACCTGACTGAGCGTCTCTGGCAGGTCAGATGGCTTGCCGGTAAGAGTTAATCAATGGCTGTCATTCTTTCTTTCCACCCATAAATCTGAGATTTGCTGTTGTTGTTTAGTCCCTAAGTCCTGTCCAATTCTGGGACCCCATGGACTGTAGCCTGCTAGGCTTCTCTGTCCATGGGATTTCCCAGGCAAGAATTCTGGAATGGGTTGCCACTTCCTCCTCCAGGAGATCTTCCCAACCTAGGGATCAAACCAGTGTCTCCTGCATTGGCAGGCAGGTTCTTTACCACTGAACCACCAGGGAGGCCCCCATAAAGTTGTGATTAAACAAGCCAAATGGTTTTATGGTATTGGTCCATGTGTCAGAGAGAATAAATTCATTTACATAATAGTTTCACATATTTAGGTCAAATAAGGCACTTACTGTAGTGCTGAGCAAATTGTGAGCACTCAACAAATAGCTACAATTTTTAGCTTTTTTATTATGATATATTAGTTAAAAGGGAAATCAAAAGAAGCAATATTTTATACCATTTTGAACTTTAATTTCACCTGAGCATATTTATAGTACTTTTCCAATTCTTATATTAGCTCTCTGATCTCCTTAAGACTCAATTTCTTTGCCTATGAGTAGGAATGATGTTCTTGCCTGGAGAGTCCCAGGGACGGGGGAGCCTGGTGGGCTTCCGTCTATGGGGTCGCACAGAGTCGGACACAACTGAAGCGACTTAGCAGCAGCAGCAGCAGCAGCGGGAACAATAGTATTGATACTATGAGCTTGGTATGAGGCTTAAATGTGACAGTGTTTGTGAAGTATTGGTGAGTGATAGCAATTAAGCAGGGCACTTCCCAGCTGGCTCAGCGGTAAAGAACCTGCCTGCCTAATGCAGGAGATGTGGGTTCGATCCCCGGGTCAGGAAGATCCCCTGGAGAAGGAAATGGCAACCCACTCCAGTATTCTTGCCTATAAAATCCTATGGACAGAGGAGCCTGGCAAGCTACAGTCCATGGGGGTCGAAAAAGAGTCCAACACACCTTAGCAACTAAATAGCAGCAGCAGCAACTAAATAAAAAAAAATTTTTTTTGGTTATTTTAACAGATTGATGAAGAAAATTGGGGGTGGGGGACAGAGGAGGGAGGTCTCAGATATCTTCTCAAATTGCTGTGTAATCTAACTCCAAACATTAACGGGCATACTGGGCTTCCCTGATGCCTCAGTGGGTATAAGAATCTGCTTACAATGCAGGAGACGTGGGTTCAATCCCTGGGTGGGGAAGATCCCCTGGAGGAGGAAATGGCAACCCACTCTAGTATTCTTGCCGGAAGAATCCTTTAGATAGAGAAGCCTGGCAGGCTACAGTCCATACGGTCGCAAAGAGTCAGACACGACTGTAGAAACTAACACACACACACACAGCGTACACACTATTCACCTGGGAGTCTTATTAAAATGCAACAGGTGGGGGCTTGGAGGGGCCCTGAGATTCTGCATCTAAGACGCTCCCAGGAAGAGACTTTAGAATCTGGACCGATCTGGGTTTTCACCCATCATGCAGGAAGCAAAGAACTCTGCACCTTCAAACTTTAGTGTCTTTACCTGTAAGATAAAACTGCTAACTACTCTGTATTTACTGAAAGTGAAGTGAAGTCGCTCAGTCATGTCTGACTCTTTGTGACCCCATGGACTGTAGCCTACCAGGCTCCTCCCTCCATGGGATTCTCCAAGCAAGAGTACTAGAGTGGGTTGCCATTTCCTTCTCCAGGGGATCTTCCCGACCCAGGGATCGAACCCTGGTCTCCTTCATTCCAGGCAGACACTTTAACCTCTGAGCCACCAGTGAAGTCTGTGTACGGATTAAATGAGCTATAGCTCAGGTAAAACACTCAGCACATATATGTAGCAGAGCCTGTGTTCTGTGCTTAGTGTGCTTAGTGTGTGTGTGTGTGTGTGTGTGTGTGTGCTCCTTCCGTCGTGTCTGACTCTTTACGTCCCCATGACTGTATTCCACCAGGCTCCTCTGTCCGTGAGATTCTCCAGGCAAGAATACTGGAGTGGGTTGCCAGGCCCTTCTCCAGGTGATCTTCCCCACCCAGGGATCAAATGCGTGACTCTTGCACCTCTTGCACTGGCAGACAGATTCTTTACCACAAGCACCACCTGGGAAGTCTCTGTAGGCTTAGTAACTGATAGCTATTATTACATCAAGCAATCTAGGCTGTTTCCAGATTGTCTAAAATCTTTTTACTATACAAAATGGAATCCTCTGCCAGAAACACTGGCTGGAAAGTTTACTCATGGGATTGAAAAGATGTCTATTCTCCTTCGCATTTTTATCATCATTATCTTACTATTTGGGTTAAGAACAGTCAGACACACTTTTGAAAAGCAACAATATTGAGGGACCGAACATACTTATAAAGGAAAATGATCACTTTTAATTTGATCTAAAATACTTACCTCAGGAATTCCCTGGCAGTCCAGTGGTCAGGACTTGGCGCTTTCACTGCCGAGGGCAAGGGTTCAATCCCTAGACGGGGAACTAAGATCCCACAGGCTGTTGGCATAGCCAAAAATATAAAATAAAATATCTGTCTCAAACTGAAATTAATTTTTTAAAAATGGCTTAAGTGGTTTAAAGTGCCAAATTTCCCCCCCAAAAAAAACCTAGCCCTTTAAATCTACATGAAAATATACAGTGTGATTAGCTCGTGACAATAAATTCACTTGGCCAGATGGTTTCCATTTGGTGCAGGCAAGCATTCTCTGAGTAATGGGCCCCAGGAAAGCAATCTCCACCCCATGCTTCCTGTGGCTGAGACTTATAGAGGCCAGTGTGCATCCCAGTGCATGAATTTCCTAACATGATTAAGCAAGCTAATGAGGGCCCGGTTGGTCATCACATTTGTTCCAGATCCGAAGTTCTAAGCGCACAGCAGTAAGAGGTGTACATATTCAAGCAGGACTAGCCAGAAACATAGATCAGGAGAACTCTCATGTTCTTGATGTTAACGGAGGCCATGCTGGTCACACCAACCAGCACCACTTACTTTTTCAGACGAGTGAACAAGAAAAGGATTGAAAACTGTGGCCCTAGGATTTTGTTTGGCTTGGTTTGGTGTTCTAAAATCGTCCCTTTGTAAACACATCTTATGAAAGCCTCTGAGGGAGTTGAGAGGTTGGGATTTTTCCTTGCTTCCCTTCCTATCCCGTCACAAAAGAGGAAGTTAATCATCAGGCGATGAATTCCCAGGTGGCTCAGTGGTAAAAAAATCCGCCTGCCAGCGGGAGACGTGGGTTCAATCCCTCAGTCAGGAGGATCTCCTGATGGAGGAAATAGCAACCCACTCCAGTATTCCTGCCTGGGAAATCCCATGGACAAAGGAGCCTGGTGGGCTACAGTTCATGGGGTTGAATAAGAATTGGACACAACTTAGCAACTAAAAAACGACAGGAAAAGTTAGATCACTCCTCTGAGACATGTAATTAGTAGAGTGAATGATCTCAGGATGTTCAGGAAAGGAAATCACAGGGGAGGATCTGGTTGTTCTGGCATCATTACAGACGAGTATGTAAGAGAGGTCAGAAAATCAGCTGCTGAATCGGCCCATGGTCTTTGTAGCAGAATAGTCTCCCTAGCATGACTGAGTGGGAAGTTTTATGACTATCATATAGGGAATTATTCTCCTATGTGGAGGTGCAGAAAGATTAACACACCTGCCCTGTTAGGAGGGTCGACTCAGACCAGGAGTGGAGAATTCCTTGCCAACAGTGACTGAAGTGGAGAATAGGATCGAGTTTCCGTCTTTCTTTGAAGATGGGAATCACTTACGCATGACTGACTATATGTTCAGGAGGAGAAGCTGGAAATACACAAGAGGATGATAGTTGATATATAGGTAGGAGGTAGGGTTTCCCCAGTGGCTCAGCAGATTAAGAATCTGCCCATAATGCACGAGACACAGGAGACGTGGGTTCGATCCCTGGGTGGAGAAGATCTCCTACAGGAGGAAATGGCAACCCACTCCACTATTTTTGCCTGGAAATTTCCATGGACAGAAGAGTCTGGTGGGCTACAGTCCATGGGGTCACAAAGAGTCAGACACAATTGAGCACAAGGCACAAAGCAAGCAAGGAAGGAGATAAGAGGTCATGGGATCCAGAACATGAGTGGAGGGTGCACACCTTCTGTTGTGAAAGGAGAAGGAAATACGAATGAGTATAAATATCCCAACCTTTACACACAAGAGTAGAGTGTTTCTATTTCTTTGGGTGTCTATATTTGGCTGGAAAGTTAGATCTGAGACTGCAGGGCAAGGAGCTGAAGGGTAGGATGACAGGATTGCCTGGGGTTTTTTTTTTTTTTTGCTTTTTTTTTTGTGCTCTGTCGTGTCCAACTCTTTGCAACCCCATGGACTGTAACCCGCCAGGCTCCTCTGTCCAGGGCAAGAATACTGGAGTGGGTTGCCATTTCCTTCTCCAGGGAGGACTGACCTATAAGATTACAAAAGTGGTTGATTGGTTTAATATCAGCCTATAACAATGTTTGGATACTGTGCGGTGGGGGTTGTTGAGGGAGTTGGGAGTTCTGGTTTGTTTTTTTGTTTTTTGTTTTTTTGGCTACACAGCATTGCTTGCAGGATCTCAGTTCTCTGACCAGGGATTGTACCCGGGCCACTGAGGTGAAAACCCAAAATCCTAACCACTAAGCCACCACGGAATTCCCAGGATGATATAGTTTGTAATCCACAGATTTCTTCATAGGAGGAATGAAATGACCTTAAATATAAAGGTACAGGAGATTTTGTGAGCAATTTTTGAAGCTAGCTCTTCGGAAGGTAAAATTTCAGTCTGATGTTTTGCTGGGAGGGAAAAAAAAAGTAGGCTTAAACCTAGGGAGAGGCTATATGCAGTCCCAAAGCAGAGGCATGGATCTTGTTCCTCCAGAGTTCAAACATTGGTGAAATGACAGAACAACTCCCTGTGACTTCTGGTCTATTATCTTTTTATTATACTTGTTTCCTGACAGCCTCTGTTGCAAACACCCTCTCTGCCCATGGAAGGAAATTCAGAAGCCAAGGTCATTCCCTGAAGCGTTTGTCCCAATAACCTTTCTGAATCATACACACGGCTCTCCAATGTTACTAATCAGACATTTAAAAATCCTTTAGAGACAGAAGAGGTTGTTGGGTCTCATGGCAGAGTGACCTTGACTTTCAGTTCAACAAATACCAGGACATAAACAGTATACAGAGCAGATTTAACAAGTATACCCAGAAACTCATGAGCTAGGCCTGACTCTGAAGATAGAGTCATTTTCAAGGTCACAGTTTCAACACAGAAAAAAACCTATTGAATTAAACAGATTCCAAGTTTTAGTTAGTGTTATTGGTCCCTACTCTCTGGAATGGGCTGAGCACGCTGTAAATTATTCAGGTGCTTTGATGAGTTATACCCGTTGCCATAATGAGATTCTGCCTACCGTGCCATGTCCAGATCATGCTCCATTTATTCTAATAAGAGGGCACTCCCACCCCGGCTAAGGCCCCCTGTCCCTGGAGAAATTTTTCTGTATGTAGATAAAAATCCATCTAGAAAACTGGGTCCCTGCGTGTTCAGTCTCGCCGAGCCTGTGGATGGCTTTATCCATTTCTACCACAGGGTGGCGCCCGCGGACCTCGAAAGGCGCTGCGCAGGGGTACTGCTGAATCCCAGCCTCCGCGAACTCGAACGTGGGGGTGTCAGAGCGCCCCCCGCCCATTTCAGCAAGGTGAAAACTGCTATCCAGAGAAGGTTAGGGACATGACGCCAACCACACTGCTACTTTGGTGAAGGCAGGATCAAAGTCCATGTTTCCACGCTGTCAATCCCAAATTCATCCCAGTGGTTTTCAAACCAAAACAACCTCTCATCTCTGGATGTTTCTTCTAATCCCTCAGAGGAGACCCAGCCACCAACCCTTGGCTACCTAGCACAAAGCACACTTGAGCCCTCCAGGTGCGGTCCTAAGAGTATTACATGTACTAACTCATCCTAACCTTCACAGCAGTCCTACAGAGCAGAAAAGAGTGTTTAGGGACTTCCCTGGTGGGCCAGTGTAAGTTTAGATGGCTTTCCAGTACAAGGGGTGAGGGTTTGTTTGAACCCTGCTCGGATGAACTGAAGTCCCACATGCCGCAGGGTGTGGCCCAAACTTTTTTAAAATAAATAAAAGACAAAAATGGTTAAAATGGTAGATTTTAATGTTATATATATTTTACAATTAAAAAAATCAAAAGAGCCATCAAGCTCAATACTTAGTAAATAACTATAAGGTTTCCTTAAATATATTTCCCTAATAATAGATAAAATTTGCAGACTTCCTCAGATAAATGCAATATATGTCTCCAAGATGGGATATCAGTAAAAAGAACAGCTTGGGTAACAGCTTTCCAAATCAAAGTTGGAAAGAAGTCATTAAAAATAAAATCACAACTTAAACATCTAAGGAAGGGAGACAGTAGGAGTAGGGTAGTTGTCACAAAGAATAGGGAAGGAAGAGACGTTTTATTTCACACAAAAGTCAACCAGAACAGAGACTGTAACTTAAAAGTCTGTCCCTTGGATTTCCCTGATAGTCCAGTGGTTAAGACATCACCTTCCAATGCAGGGGGTCTGGGTTCAATTCCTGATCAGGCAGCTAGTATTCCACATGCCTCCTAGCCAAAAAAACCAAAACATTAAAAATAAGCAAAAAACAGAAGCAATAATGTAACAAATTCAATAAAGATTTTTTAAATGGTCCACAACAAAAAAAAAATCTTAAAAAAAAGTCTATCCCTACACTTCTGCTCTTGCACAGAAGAGATATTTAATTTTGAGTGTCATATTGAAAGAGAAAGAATTATGAACATTAAAACTGCTATTGTTATTCTCTCTTTGATTGAATAATCTCCTGCTGGAAAACTTCAAAAATATTTCCCAAAATAATACAGCTGGAATTTCTCATGCGTTCATTCCCAAGCGTTCGCATAGAAGATTTAGCAGGGGCCACTGGTGCCCGCCAGGTCTCCCCTGTGTCTCTCCCCGCCCTCTAGGCTGCCTGGTTATTGGGCTGGGGACACTTTCCTGCCAGTGGGAAGTAGCAGGGTGACACGTTTTCTTTCCAAGGTAGAGCAGGTGAGGGCCAACAGGCCTTCTCCGTGTGTTTCCCTGTCCTGCCGAGTCCGCACGTGACAGAGTTCACAATAGGCGGGAAACCCGGATCCCAAGACGCTGCATGTAGGTGTGAGCAGCCTGCCTGGTACCTTCTGCTAGAAAAAAAAGAAAAAGAAAAAACTTGGTTTTTTCAGCCACTGAGATTTGTTACCATAACATAGCCACACTTCTACTGACTGATAGAGATGATAAGGTGGAAATCCTTATTATCTTTCCTACTCTTCGACATAGCCGTCATGATATACTAAGAAACGCTAGAGGGCACAATGCCGTTGCGGAAAACTTGGACCCATACTGTAAATGTAGTAAGGTGCGCGATCTTGCAAAATTTAATGCAACAGAAAAATAGGTCGTGGAAAAAATCACTAGCTTTGGAAACAACTGTTTTCTTTGCCGGTCTCTTAGCCACATGTCACGATCTGCAACTCACTTTGTTAAAAGAAAACTTGGAACACTTCAACATAAAACTAGTAAATTCCAAAACCACGGGAAGCCTATATGCTTTTCCAAATAGGAAAAACTAATGGGAATGGCCTCAGTGTAAGAGACACATTTGTCTTCCATCTGTGTTTTGTTTCTGCCTTCGGATGTGCCCGTCTGCCAGCACTGTTAGGCCATGGAATCCGGTTGTATTGTAAACCGGCAGCTTGAGAAAGCTCAGGTTTCTAAAGACTCCTTGTTATGAGAGGTGACCAGATGCTGCAAACATCAAGCTGTGACAGGAAGCTCCCCTCCCACCCCAATGTCATCCTGCGTGCTGAGCAGACTTCCTTTTCCCGTTTCCTTTTTCCCCTCTCTCTCCTTTTTTTTTTTTTTTCTTCTTCAAAGTCTGCTGCCAAAACTGTCTTCCCTTACTGTTGTTCTGATGACATCACCCCTTCCCTAACTTGCCCTTAGTCTCCGGGTCCCAGTTTGCCTTCATTTCCTTGGGCGGCCTTTGGGCCGCCTCTACATACAGTAAGCCTCCTACACACGAGCCTTCCAAGTTTCGAACCTTCAAAGATGCAAGCGAGGGTTCCATCAGCGTCAGCCGGGAGTGACATTGCAGCTCGCCCTCTGTCTCCTATCGCTGACGATCCTTCAGCTCTACCATCTCCCTCCTCCTCTCCCTCCTCCAGGCATTGTGTCTTCTTGCCTGTTCACTCGATGCCAACCTCTGTATGCCAGCTGTAGTATAGTACAACAAGGTACTGTACTGTAAAATTCCAAGTATTCTCTTTATTTTGTGTGTTTGTTTTTTTTTAATATTATTTGTGTGACAAGTATTATAAACCTATTACAGGGTAGTACTACATAGTTGGCCGTGTTGGCTGAGTACCTGGGCTCATTCTGTTAGACTGAAATGAACAGGATCTCAGAACAGAACTGGTCTGTACGTAGGGGACTTTACTGCATTTTTGCCCTGCTGTCTGCTGCTTCTCAGCACTGCCACACGGGACTGTCGTTCTTGATGTCCCAGTGCTGAGGCATCCTTTTTCACTTCTAACAAAGAAAGTATTCCTAGGTCTCTTCCAAACCAGCTTCATGTATATATTCGTTGCTCAAGCACATATTTAGCACCGTCTGCATGCATGGCATGGTTCTGGATACTTTAAGAGGACATACAAAAGTGAAAGACACGGTCCTCGCTCTGGAAATGACCAGGTAGCCATTTGTGCTGGGGCTTTGGGAAACCAACTTGAGGGATGAAGTAGCAGGAGAAAAGTACGCAGTGATACCAGATAACTACACCACCAGAGCTGCAGATGTGGCGTCATTCTAATTATTTTATCATCTTGTCAAAATTATCATTTCAACAAAAAATGACTTGAGTCTTAAGTTGGTGTTAAGGATATGATCCTTATACCAAATTACAAAAACTGTTATCTCCATTGCATACCATGCTCCTTACAAAAAAAAAAAAAAAGAATTGAAAAAAATTTTCCCACCTATCTTGTGGTTAAGACTCCCTGCTTCCAATTCAGAGGGCATGGGTTCCAACCCTGGTCAGGGAACTAAGATCCCACATGCCTCATGGCCGAAAAACCAAAACATAAAACAGAAGCAACATTGTAACAAGTAACAAATTCAATAAAGACTTTAAAAATGAGCCACATTTTTTTAAAAAATCCTAAAAGAAAAAAAATCTATTTGCTATGTCTCCATTTGCATGGAAAAATTCCATGGACAGAGGAGCCCGGCAGGCTACAGTCCTTGGGATTGCAGAGTCGGACACAACTTGGTGACTAAGCAACAGCAACAAATAGGCTCATATATTTGTTTCATTTTTTAAAGGATGCTGCTTGCCATCCACTAAACTGATTTTCCCACTTACCAAGGAATTGCAAACCACAGTATGGAAAGCTTTGCTCTAATAAACTCTCTTCAATTTACAATGGAAAAACTGAAGTGTTAAGAACTTGGGAAACTTACTTAAGTAGCTACGAAACATGATACATCTCATTAATAGAATGAAGCATACAAATTATATGATCCTCTTCATAGATGCAGAAAAAGCATTTGACAAAACTCAACACCCATTCATGATCAAAGCTCTTAAGAAACCGAATGTAGAAGAGACATAGCTCACATAACATAGACTATATCTAAAAAACTCATTGCTAACATCACACTCACTGGTGAAAGTGGGAAAGCTTTTCCTATAAAATCAGGAATGAGACAAAAGTGCCCACTCTCACAACTCCTATTCAGCATAGTACAAAAGTTCTAATCAGAACAACCAGGCAAGAAAAAGAGAGAAATGGAATCCCAGTGGAAAGTAGAGAATAATGGCGCAACTCACTATCCACTGCGGGGAAAAAAGAAAAAGAAAATTGCTACTTCCTGTCCGACAACATCAAACATATTCAAATGGTCTAAATTTTTTGGACTTTTTGTTTTGTATTGAGGTTATCCCGTTAACAATGTTCTGATAATTTCAAGTGAACAGCGAAGGGGCTCAGCCATTCTCCCCCAAACTCCCCTCCATCCAGGCTGCCACATAACACCGAGCAGAGTTCCCTGTGCTGTACAGCGGGCAAATGGACGAACTTTTTTAATGCAAAAGAAAATTACAAAAATACTAGGAAGAAAGTATGTAAATAACTTTAGGGTCGGAAAGGAGATTTTTAAGACCAGTGATTTAAAAGAAGGGATTCCCCTGGTGGTAGAGTGGATAAGAACCTGCCGGCCAATACAGGGGATATGGATTGGATCCCAGGTCCGGGAAGATTGCACGTGCCTCAGAGCAGCTGAAGCCTGTGCTCCGCAACTGCTGAGCACATGTGCTGCAACCAGTGACGCCTGCGCTCTGGAGCCCATGCCCCAGGAGCGAAGCCACCGCAGTGAGAAGCCAGAGCATCACCAGCAAGAGCGACCCCCGCTCGCCGCAGCTAGAGCAAGGAAAGACCATGCAGCCACTAGGACCCAGTGCAGCCAAAGCAAAAACATAATTTTTTAATTAAAAAAACAAAATGAAGACACCAAGAAGGAAGAGATTGATAAACTGACTAAAATAGTTCTCAGTTTCTCTGTACTAAAAGAAAACCCACAAATAAAGTTAAGCCGCATGTGAAAACTTGGGGGAAATGTTCCCATCGTTTATGAAAAGTAAAGAATTCAAAATCTCAAAATAGAACACTTAAAAATTCATAAAGACAGTCACACCTAAACGCGAAGTTGCTAAAGGACAGATCACAAAATTAGAAATATGAATGGCCAATAAATTTGCAGAAAATCTTGAAGAAAATTTTCTTTCTCCAAATGGATAGTCCGTTGTCCCCGTATCCTACTCTTTTCATTGGAAATTACATACTAGCTTTTATTCCCTTGCTGCTACTGCTTCTGCTAAGTTGCTTCAGTTGTGTCCGACTGTGCGACCCCATAGATGGCAGCCCACCAGGCTCCCCCATCCCTGGGATTCTCTAGGCAAGAACACTGGAGTGGGTTGCCATTTCCTTCTCCAATGCATGAAAGTGAAAAGTGAAAGTGAAATCCTAGCATGCATTTTATACTTATTGCTTTGATCTAGTCTATGGAGCATACATGGTGCTGGATGTGCTAACTTTATTGAGATAATGTTTTACAATGTATACAGGCATCAAAATCATCACATTGTACATCTTGAACTTACACAACTTTTACTGTTGGATATTAGCTGCTCAGTTGTGTCTGATTCTTTGCCACCCCATGGATTGTAACCCGCCAGGCTCCTCTGTCCATGGAATTCTCCAGGCAAGAATACTGGAGTGGGTAGCCATTCCCTTCTCTAGGGGATCTTTCTGACCCAGGGATCGAACCCAGGTCTCCCCTATTGCACAATGTTATGTGTTATACCTCAGTAAACCTGGGGGGAAAGGATTAGAGTTCCAAAAGGGCATAAAATTCTGGAACCAGGATTTTCTTTTAATCAAGACATAATTTACATACCATAAAATTCACCCTTTAAAGTGTACAATTCAGTGGTTTTTAGTATATTCACAAGGTTGTGCAAACATTACTACTATCACATTCCAGAATATTTTCTTCACCCTTAAAGAAATTCCATACCCACTAGCAATTTGACAAGAACTGATATTTATTCCCAGTCCAAACATCTCTCCACTGTCATAGCTTTCTATGGATTTTCAAACTGATTACCTTAAGGTAAGTAAAGCTTATTAAGTGTTTATATGTACTTCTAAATGACCAAATTTATCAAATCCTTGTTAGGACTTTACATAATTTTGTGCTGTTTATCATCCCAGAGTTTTATATAAATTTCTGTATCCTCTGACTTTTTTGTTTTGTTTTTAAGTTTCTACCAGATTCTTTTTTTTTTTTTTTTAATTTCTACCAGATTCTTGAGAGTACGTCACAAACACTCAGGAACTAACCCTATGTACATGTACACTAAACGGACTCAGGAAATGCTTTGTTCTTTGGATGTATAGCTCATCATCTCAAAGGAAATGAGACTGGTGATTTTTAAAGAGAATATGTGAGACTTGGAGACTTTTACAAAAGGAGGAATTTTTTTTTTTTTTCTGTTTCAAGGTTTTCAAATAAAATCCACAACTAGACAATAGGTCCTTAAAAGGGCGAAGGAGAATCTAAATATTTTCCTGAACAGAAGTTCAAATAAATTTTTAAAGGGCTTCACTCTAATATAAACAAAATTTCCAGTCTGGTTTTCAAAACATTCCTTGCTTAGTCTCCAACTCTGCTTCTGCTTAAACTTGTTGGAATTCATTTTATATAAAATGAGCACGAATGCCAATTTTCTATTTTATGCCAAAATTACCAGGTGTCCGAAAAAAAAAAAAAAAAGATCTCTACTTTGAAGTTAGTCACATTTGGAGTTTTTAAATAGCATCCTCTAAAGTATGAATCATTGTACACTGATTCTTCAGTCCACGGTTGTTAATTATTTAGTAAACATGGTTTCAAGTATTCAGAAGCACAGGGGCCCACAGAAATTAATGAACAGAACTCAGTGCTCAAAAATTTGAAATACCTGTAGATTAGCCCACTGTGTGTGTGTGTGTGTTCAGCTGTGTCTGACTCTTTGAAGCCCAATGGACCCATAGCCACCAGGCTCCTCTGTCCGTGGAATTTTCCAGGCAAGAATACTGGAGTGGGGTGACATTTCCTGCCCCAAGGGATCTTCCTGATCCAGGGATCGAACCCACATCTCTTGCATCTCCTGTGTTGGCAGGTAGATTCTTTACCAGTAGTGCCCCCTGAGAAGCCCTAGTCCACTATAAAGAAACAAAAGTGATGATGACAGTAAAGCTAAAAGAAAATTTTAAAAATAGTGGCTAGCTCTTTTGAACAAAACAAAATCTCTTTAAAAAATTAAATTAGCTATAAACACTAATTTTATTAGTCTCTAGTGAAAATGTCCAAAACTATGTATTTTAACATTAAATTTGGTAGTATAGTAATTCCTTTTTCTCTGAAAAAAAAATCCACATAACATCTTTGAAAATCTTAATATTTAGGTTTGTTGGATTCCAATACAAAGACAGTATCCTGCTATTGATTTTTCCAGTTCTTTAAGTTAATAAGATCATAAGATCTCTTTTAATACAGCATAAACTGAAATATACAGAATTTGTTAGGAGATATTCTATAAATGTTTTATGAATGAATGAATAAGCTGATTTTTAAAAGATTCAACAACCTTACCTAGTTTGGGTTTTTAGCCACGATTTTTTTTTTATTTATTTATTTTTAATTGGAGGATAATTGCTTTACAATATTGTGTTGGTTTCTGCCATATATCAACATGAATCAGCCACAGGTACACATATGTCCCTTCCTTCTTGAACCTGTTTTTTTGTTTTTGTTCTGTTTTGCTTGTATCTTTTTTGTGTGGGACGGGCGGGTTATGACCTATTTACTGACTGTGAGCACTGAGTTAAGTTGACTTTAAAGGTTTAACTACAGTTACTTAACCTTAGCAGATTAAAATGTAAACCTTAATGTTGATTTAACATACATCCTTTGTATTTGGCAAGGTAAATTATATATGCTGTACATACAGTCATTTTTCAGATATTTGGTTCTTCAGTTGAAGACCACGGTTTGAGGGAGATGTCATTGGAAGACTGCCTTCATAGATGCCACATACTAATCTCCAGAAAGTTATGCTTAATTCATATGTTCTTTCTGAATTGAATTCATTCTTTTAAGGCTAATCTCATACATCTTTTTAAGTTTGCCCCCAACTCTTTCTTAGGGATGTAAGATTATCCAATAAAGAATTTCCTATGAATTTGTAGAATCCCACATTTTTTTAATAAGTGGCTTTCACATGACAGCAAAGGCAGGATTAGAAATAGAATATGAAGATATAAAATGAAGTGAAAAGGTTAGTTGCTCAGTTGTGTCTAACTCTTTGAGACTCCATGGACTGTAGCCCATCAGGCTCCTCTGTCCATGGGATTCTCCAGGTAAGAATACTGGAGTGAGTTGCCATTGCCTTCTCGAGGGCATCTTCCCAACCCAGGGATTGAACCTGGGTCTCCTGCATTGCAGGCAGGTTCTTTATTGTCTGAGCCACCAGGGAAGCACAGAATCCCACATTGTTTTTAAAAAAATTTTGTTCATTTATTTTTTTGGTCATGCTGAGCAGCCTGTGGGATTGTAGTTCCCTAACTAGGTATTGAACCCAGGCCCACGTCAGTGGAAGTGCTGGGTCCTAACCACTGCACCACCAGGGAAGTCCCAGAATCCCACATTTTTTATTTGCATTTCCTAATTATAAAGGCAGTTTACCAGTTTTAATTATTTTAGAATTTGGAGAAATAAATGCAGTTTTACATAGTCATTGAAATAACAGTAAAAAGGAATCACAGTGACTTTCTGTAGAACAAGTTTTGGAGCATTTCCTCTTATTAGCTGTGTGTTGTTTAACCTCTCCAAGCTGGAGGGATCCAATCTCCAAATGGGAATAATACTGCCAACCTCCAGGGTGTTTATGAGCATTCAGTGAAAGATGCAGGTAATCCTAGTATCTGTATTGTTGGTCACAGTAATTCATTCACAGGACATTTCATCAAAACATGCTGCTACTGCTGCTAAGTCACTTCAGTCATGTCCGACTCTGCGACCCCATAGACGGCAGCCCACCAGGCTCCCCTGTCCCTGGGATTCTCCGGGCAAGAACACTGGAGTGGGTTACGTTAAGTATTTGTTGTGTACCTTATTCCCTTAACGGGCTTCCCTGGTGGTTCAGATGGCAAAGAATCTGCCTGCAATGCAGGAGACCCTGGTTCAATCTCTGGGTGGGAAGATCCCCCGGAGAAGGGAATGGAAACACACTCCAGTATTCTTGCCTGGAGAATTCCATGCGCAGAGGAGCTGGTCAGGCTACAGTCCATGGGGTCACAAGGTGTCAGACACGACTGAGCAACTAACACTTATTCCCTTACAAGGAAGAGCTATTTCAAGTACTGAAAAGCCCTTTTCATATACAAGTAAAATAAGCATAAATGCACTTTGCTAAAGGATTAAAAATGCATTATGGTTTACATCACATAATAAGATCTTGTCTGATTTTTAAGTGCTCACAGATGTAAAAAATAATGATCTATACCACTGAAAATACGAAAAGAAGGCCTAAAGAGGTTTTCAAAAACACAGATTTATTCTAAACGTATTTTTAACCAGATCGCAAAGTTAGCTTGCAAAATATTTAAAAAGTTCCCTGATTCCAGTCCTTTATGTTTTATGATCTGATGTCAGTTAATTCAAGAGATAAGAGCCTGACTGACTTGCAGTTTCTTTTCTAAATCTTTGATGTAGGTAAACATTCTAACTTCTTGCCTTCAAGCAAAGTTATGTTCTACTTTCTATAACCCATTTGTAAAAGATTTCCAGGAAGTAGCAATCTGGTAGCAATTTTAGTCAGGGGTTTAAACTCACTGTCAGAGTCACTGACTTATTCTGACCACACATCGGCTTAATGTATCAGGCCAACCACTGGGTAATGGCTACAGGAATTGCAAATATAGATCCTGGGAGGAAATTACAAGCCTATACGGCAGAGCTAGCAAATGGGCTTCAACATCTAATGTCAATTTCAGGTGTCTGCTGCCTGAATTGCTGTGTTGAGAAGTCTTTTGAGGATGGAGGTGGTGTTCTAGAATAGGGGTCACCTACTCCCAGGATCTGATGCCTGATGATCTGAGATGGAGCCAGAGTAATTATAATAGAAATAAAGTGCACAATAAATGTAACGCACTTGAATCATCCCAAGACCATCCCCTTCCACCTGGGTCCGTGGAAAAATTGTCTTCCACAAAACTGGTCTGGTGCCCAAAGGGCTGGGAACCGCTGCTCTAGAAGAAAAGGTATGTATGTGCTTCTGTGCTGCGATCTAAGAGCAGTGACTCCCCCGGGCAGCCAGAGGTGGGGCTGATTGGCCAGCTGTGTTCCCCTCTTGGGGTCTTACATGTGGCTCAAGGCAAGTAGAGTTACCACTGGGGTCCTACAAGCTCTTACCTGCACACAGGCTTCTCACTGTAAGTCTGCTTTGTTCTCTCTCTGAAAACCACTGTCTGCTGCTCCTGGCTCCCCTGCCCCCACCCCTGGAGACTCACCTACTGCCACTGGACCCTTGACTCCACCTCCCCACCAGGAATAATCTGAGTCACCTTTGTGTCACTTCCTCCAAATTCCAAATTTCAAGCTAGAGCCTGACAGTTGGGATACTCAAACCAAAGGGCTACACACCGGCTATTGGCAGAGGCGGGGTTCTCAGAGGAGAGGACCTTGGGTTCCACAGACACCTTCAAAAGGTGCCCACTGCAGTCTGTGTGTCCGCTGTACTCTGTGAGGTGGAGGGCATGTGAGAAGATGCCAAGTGCCATCCAGCTTCGAAATTGCTGTCACAGGACAGAGTAAGGAGCCAGGTTGAGGACAGGAAAGTCTGAAGGCATGGCTAAGGCTAGATTACCTAGGAACCTCAGCCATAACTTCAGACTTCCCAGCTCCCAACCTGGTTCCTTACTCTGTCCTATGATAGCAGTTTTGAAGCTGGTTGCCTTGAAACTCAAACTTAACATTAGAAAAAGTAAGATCATGGCATCTGATACCATCACTTCCTGGGAAATAGAAGCGAAGAAGTGCAAACAGTGGCAGATTTTATTTTCCCAGGCTCCAAAATCACTGCAGACAGTGACTGCAGCCCTGAAACCAAAAGATGCTTGCTTCTTGGAAGAAAAGCTATGAAAATCCTAGACAGCATATTAAAAAGCAGAGACATCACTTTGCCAACAAAGGTCTGTATAGTCAAAGCTATGGTTTTTCCAGTAGTCATGTATGGATGTGAGAGTTGGACCAGAAAAAAGGCTGAGCCCCGAAGAATTGATGCTTTCGAATTGTAGTGATGGAGAAGACTCTTGAGAGTTCCTTGGACTGCAAGGAGATCAAAAGAGGCAATCCTAAAGAAAATAAACCCTGAATATTCATTGAAAGGACTGATGCTGAAGCTGAAGCTCCAATATTTTGGCCACCTGATGCGAAGAGCTGCCTCTTCGGCTCCTTGGAAAAGACCGTGAAGCTGGGAAGGATGGAAGGCAAAAGGAGAAGAGGGTGACTGAGGATCAGATGGTTAGATAGCATCACTGACTCAATGGATGTGAATTTGAACAAACTCTGGGAGATAATGGAGGACAGAGGGGCCCAACAATCTGTAGTTCATGGGGTTGCAAAGAGCCAGACACAACTTAGTGAAAGAAAAACAACAATATCTAGGAACAGGCAGGGACTTCCCTGGTGGTCCAGTGATTATGACTCCGCACTTCCCCTGCAGGGGGCACTGGTTCAATCCCTGGTTGGGGAAGTAAAATCTCACATGCCATTTCATGCAACCAAATAAAATACTTAGGAATAGGCAAAGTGGTGCAGGGTAGGGGGTGGGGGTAAGACTGCTGACGCTGGTAGGGGCTTGTCTATATGTAACAGGCCTGGGACCAAAATGCAGGAGACCTAGGAAGAACTGAAGTCACAGAAATAAACCAGGATGACCCTAGAATAGATTCCAACAGCAAAGACTAGATTTCCAAAAAATAGTCCTTGAGCTTGGAGGAAATCTAAGATCATAGACCAGGTGGTCAAGAAATTAGACACTGGAGAGAGCAACAAAATAGGGCAAAAAGATGGGTTGGATTTGCTGAAGCTCGTGTAAGACTGCCATTTCTTATGTCTATTCATTGTCGGAGATGTCCTTACACATCCAGTGAATTGCCCAGTTGAGCACCAGTCTGTGAAACAACAAAGGTATCAGAAATGGATGGGTTATGGCACCTCTCCACGGAGCTTGGCACAATGAGCCTAATATTCAAGGATGAATAATTTCCTTTTGCCTGATTTTCCAAATCTTTGCTTAGAGGGCTCCTCATGTTTGCCCTAATTGGCCAGGTGGAGGAGGCAAGCCTGGGGTGGTGAAGATAACCTGAGGCACGGAGTGGACCCAAGGAGTGCCAAGCTTTGGGCAGGTACTTCAAGCCTGGTGGAAGGCATTTTTTGGTAGGGGGTGGTAGTGAGGATAAAGAGCAGAGACCAGTGCATGCACCCCCTGTAGGAATACAAGGCTCTCTAGTTACCAGGAAGAGAAGATTATCATCACAGCCTGAGTGATGGGGGCAGCAGCAGCAGATGACTGACGGCAGGCAGGAGAGGTTTATACCAAACACAACCATTTCCTGGCAGAATCAGATGTTCCAGGGTGAGAGGGTGTGGCCCAGCTAAACTCCAAATGTACTGTAAACTGCACATCAGTCAAGTAATTGTAAGTATTAATAAACTTAAATTTTGCGTTTCACTTTTGCAAGGACTTAGCACATTTCACTCATTTATTTCAAGCTTTCCCCTTTGTCCGACAGACTCACCCAGGGACCCCATGATTTGGGCTCCTTATGACTCCTGAACCCTTAACCCATAAGGTTAATGCATAGCACATCTCCCTGCCCTGTGGGAGGCTGTGCTTCTTCATTTGTCCTTTTCACAAATGAACAGAAATCACTTGAAAGCAACTTCTATTAAACCAAACTTAGTGAGACTTGAGGTTCTTTGTCCTGTTTGTTTGTGTGTGTATTTATTTTTAGCTGCGCTGGGTCTTCATTGCTATGTGTAGGATTTCTCTAGTTGTAGGGAGCAGAAACTAGATTTCTCTAGTTGTAGGAGCTTCCCTTGTGGCTCAGCTGTTAAAGAATCCGCCTGCAATGCGGGAGACCTAAGTTCAATCCTTAGGTCTGATCTTCCTCAGTCAAGAAGAGCCCCTGGAGAAGAGGAGTATTCTGGCCTGGAGAATCCCATGGACTGTGTAGTCCATGGGGTTGCAAAGTCCACAGGATTGAGCAGCTTTCACTTTCAGGTAGGGGGTGCTAAACAGGTGCGGTCTTCTCTCTGCAGTGGCTTCTTTTAGTGCAGCCCATGGGCCCTAGGGCTCAGTAGTTGTGGTGCTCACGCTTAGTTGCTCCACAGCATGTGGGGGTCTTCCTGGAGCAGGGACTGAACCCGGGTCCCCTGCATTGGCAGTTGGATTCTTAACCCCTGGACCACCCAAAAAGTCCTGTCCCATTTGTTTTAAATATGCCTAGAAATAAATGAGCCACTGAGTTTAACGTTGAAAAGTCTGCAAGAATATTCAGACTGAAGCTTGATGTTAAGATGAAAATTCCAAAAGAAAAAACAGGGAATGAGGTTAAAAAAAAAAAAAAATGATGGTTACGAGAAGAAAACAAGGATAAGTGAATGTAACGAAACATGGAGAGATTTTGACACCCTCGCCCACCTTTAAAACTCCATACAGAAGATTTTCAAAGCCGCCTCACCCCTTATGGAGTTGACTTTAGTATTTTAGAAGTGATTTTAGCATATTTTAACTAGCATTTTAGAGTTGATTTTATGAAGCTGAGAGGTGTTGTTTTTGTTTTGAAGATGAGTTTAGGACAAAGATATAATCTCTATTTTATATAGAAGTTTAGAAAAGTTAACAGTTCAAGGAATTTATTTTCTAGTTAGAAAAAAGTTACGTTAAGTTTCATGACATGTTTATTTATTCATTTATTTATTTTGGCCAAACCAAGAGGCAGGGAGGCTCTTAGATCCTGGATTAGGGATGAAACCTCCTGCTTTCTGCAGTGGAAATGCAGTCTTAACCAGTGGACCACCATGGTTGGTGAACCAACATGAAAATTTTAATGCCCATGACACTCAAGAGCAAATGAGGTTTTGGTAGCTACATCTAATATTAAAGCACCTTTTAGTTAATGTAAATGTCTAAGCCTATCTTTGGTTCATCTAGTGAGCTGAAAAATTTTTTTTCATACCCTTATATAGTTTCCTAAATTTCTAGAATACCAGAATACTGACACATATGATTATATCATTTTGTGTTTATCAAGGATGATTCTGAATTTCGCTAAAAACCACAAAGGAAACCAACAGTCCCAACATTAGTAGTTTTGATAACCTCACCAGAGGAAATACGAAGAGGAAGTTAATCTGAGTTTGACAGGGCAGTGATTTCAGCAGAAGAGACTCCGTATTCAGCCCTTTCTGACACTGACTGGCCCACATTTTAGAATTCCAGGTCCTTCTGGACACTCTCCCCTATCAGTCTAGCGACCGGCTGCAAAATATAGGAGTCTTATTTGGTGGGTGCTCTGCCTTCGTCGGAGTGGCAACCTCAATTTCCACAGCTGTCAAATGGGACAGTAATACCTGCCGCCCGCTCCGGCGCCCCCCGGCCCCGCAGTTCCTCCGCTGGGACATCGCGAGCATCGCCTAAGACTACGCGGTCCCAAGCTTAAGCCCAAACCACCATTACCGGGAGAATCGCCAACAGAACTCGGCTTCGGTCCCCTCTCCCGGCAAGGCTGGTTCGACCTACAGTCAACAGGAAGCTCCCGGGGCTGGACAGGATCCCCGGGTCGGAAGGCGGCCAGACGCGAGCGTTTTTGGACGGCAATCAGGCGGGTGATGAGGGTGTTAGGAACGCCCCCCTGGCTCACGCGGCGCGACTGAGATTTTACTACCCACGACAAAGGGTGCGGAAGCCTAGTACCGAGGCGCCAAGAGCCAGCCCCCCAAACTCCCCGGTCCTCCCCCACGAAAACAAAGCCCTCGGCACTACACAGAGCGGGGCGAAGGGACGCGAGAAAGCGAGGGGGCGGGCAGCCCACTCCATCTCGCGCGGCAGCCGCGGGGTCCGCGAGCGGGGAGGGGGCGCTGTGGGCCTGCTCTCCGCGTGGAGAAAAGCCGCCTCCTCACGCCCCCTCAGTCTGAGCCGCCTCGGGAAGCCGCCCCGGGCCCCGCCGCCATGTTGGGTCGGGATTAGCGACTCTGTCTCGCCGCAGACGGCGACCGCGGGAGGGGCGACCCGCCCCCCGAAGGGGCGCGCGCGACGGCGGCGGCGGCGGCGCCGGCGCCGGAAGGCGGGGTCGCTGGAGCCGGGCCGGGCGCGGCGCGAGTTCCGGTGAGCGGGTGACCGCGCGCGCAGGTAGCCCCCGCCCCCCGGGCCGGCATGGGGGGCGGGGCCGGGAGTGAGGGCCGGCCCCGCGCGGGGAGAAGGTGGAGCGTGAGGCCGCGGGGTGGGGAGCCCGGGAATTCCCTCCTCCTCAAGTGGAGAGCCGGAGGCCGGCTGTGCAGTCGTCGCTGCCGCCCGGCGCCCGGGACGAGGAGGTGGAGGACGGGAGCGGGCGCCGCGGGCCTGGTCTCTGCCCGCCGCCCCCTCCCCGCCACCCATCCCCGCTGCTGCGGCGACTCATGCGAGCGCGGCCGGAGCGCAGGTAAGGAGCCGGCGGGGACCCCGCGGGCGGAGGCGGCCGACCCTGGCCCCGCAGCGCTAGGCCCAGCGCCCGCGCGCGCCCGGAGGCGCCGCCGCTCCCGCCCCCGCCGCTCCGAGTCGGGAAGTTCGGGGGAAACTTCTCCCCTCCCCCGGCCCGGCCAGCCCGGCGGGCGTGTCTCCTTCCCGGCGCTACCTGCTCGCCCCCTGCTCGGTCTCCGCCCCGTCCAGCCCTTCCCGGTCCCGCCCAGGTCCGACCTAAGGTCCCCGGAGCGGCGGGAGTCCCGCATCCGCGTCTGTAAGGTTGGCGGGCCGCCCGGCGAGGGGGCGGCGGGGGCCCCTTCGGGCCGAAATGGGAGGCGGGGGCAGCGGCCCTTCCCGGCCCGGGGTCGCGGGTCCGCGGGTCGGCTGTGCCCACGGCATCTGTGCCGGGAGTCCGGGCGGGGGTGGGGCGGGGGAGCGGGGGAGCCTCCGGCTGCACTTGGCTTGATTGAAAACCGCAACATGTTAAAGTTTTCCTTTGTTTTGGGTTGGGGGTTGGGAAATATGCCGTTTTCAACGTGCACTTTTACAGCCGTTCTGCCGCTCTGCCTCCCCCCTTGGTTCGGTTCTCTGTCCGCATGTGTTATAGAAAATCTTGTTTTAATGTGTGTTTTTCTTCTTGGTAATTGCTTCCAGCTTTCGCTCTATTGGGCATGGGGCAGCGTTGTTTTAAGAAGCTCTTCGAAAATCAAGTCCGACGTAGGGACTGATTTTGTTTTGTGGTGGGTGGGACCCGAGGCTTTTCGGATTGGGTAGAATTACTTTCTGCTTAATTAATTAAAACAGGCACAGCCTGACACATGGTCTAACGATTTGTAAGTTGTTAGAGAAATGAAAAGTTCAGTCTCCACTGGGATCACACTTTATGTATATGCCATTTATTATGTGTGTGTGTTCCCACAGGTACGTGCGTGCACATAGGTGATCTCACGTACACACATGTGATTGTGGTATGTTCGTACATTGCAGCTGCAGGAATGCAGTGACAAAGTTTTCTTGACAGTTCTAAGTGTGTTTAAGCCATCCTGTTAAATTATTTGTTGTTAAAACTACACGCTAAGGAAAATATTACTAATACATACATGTGACTATAGGCATTTAAGGCAAAGTGGTAAATTTAATTCTTAACTAGCACAATGGTTAGCACACAATGGACAGGAAACACTTTGAATGGACAGGTAATGAAGTGTCCTGTATTACAAGCCGAGGATCTTGTATGCATTAAGTATGGGTTTTCATCTATTCTGTGAGAAAGTTGTATTTCAATATTTATATTTTATTCTGTTTTACTAATATATTAGACCCCTGCCATAGTTGACCCTTTAAGAAAAAGACATTTAATTGTATTTTAATTTTTGGATATTAACTAAACTTCAGTGGAGATTTTGAATGTTAGATGACAATTCATTGGGTCCTAAATTTGAAAAAAAAAAAAAATGACTGCTCTGAATCTAAATACAAGACAGTTCATATCCACGTTTCCAGGATAAAATATAAAAGGGCTCTTAAAATACATACTCTGCTGCAACCACCATAATGTTATAATAGCTTTAATTTTGCAGTATGTTTTTGCTGACTTCATAAACCACAAAGTTGACTCCTTTCTGTTTAACCGAAAGTGAAATTACAGCTTTGACCTATCTTATGGGATAGGTGGAATTTGTCTTATGGCTGAAGTGTAATATTAATACATGGCTCAAGTTGTTGTTTTTATAAATCAGTAGGTTCTCAAGCTGAAAAATCAATGTGCAAATAAAACTTCATATGTTGTGTTAAAATAATAAATATTTTAAAAGAATAGCAGTGAACCGGTGTAAATGAAACATTACTGACACATACTCTAAGTCTTGTTTATATAATAGAGGTCAGTTTTGCATCTCTTTAGGCAGTAAATAATTAATGTCATTTTCTCTATATATGCATTTAGCTCTTCTAATTAATCTCTTTAACATAGACAGGGCTTATTAGTTCCTATTAGCATTATAGCTAAAAAAAAAAAAAAGCAGCCTAATATCAAAAATGTTTAAAGAGCAGTACAAGGTCTGGTTGACTTGGAATGCAAACTTAGGTGATAAAACGATGTATTTTTTAAAAAACCTGCAAGGAAGTGATTTCTAGAGAAGTACCAAGATTAGAGAGGGAGGGAACTGTGATTGGGACCTGGCTCCTGGAGTGATGTTCTTTCACCTGGTGGTGGCTACAAGGGCGACGCAAGTGTGTAGTTCATTAAGCCATGATTGCTTTTCTGAATCTGTGTTTTAGTCCATGTGAAACTTTTTTTTTTTTTCCTTTTTAAAGAAGCCTATGTGTAATGTGCTTTATAAAGGACTTCATGGAAGAACTTAATATTTGATGACTTTAGAACACTGCTTGGGTTGACCATTTGCAAACAGGTTAGACCTATTAAATGGTAACTGGCAGATAACCAGCAGGTGTATGTAACTACTTCTGCATGTAAATAACATATTAATTACATTAATATTTTGAGACAAGACACCAGATTTAGCTTTAAATCCTCTTCACTTTTGCATGTTGTACATGGCAAATAGTAGGTAATCAGAGTATGTTTTTAAACTAGTGGACACTGTTCTGTCATCGGATATAAAATTACCCTATTTTTCAGCAAGTTGTAATTAAGACTCAAAATTTTAACTGTGGCATAAAAGTAGTAGGTCTTTTCATCCATTTTCAGTTTTCTGTAACAGTAATCCTTTAGATCAGTCATTTCAGCCTGCGTTCTGATATTCTTAAGGATATCTTAAAATTATCAGCTTAAAATAAGTTTTAGTTTACTCAGACTTCATGAAGATGTGCCGAACAGCACCTGAAGAGATAGTGTTTTGTTTCAGGTGACACCATGATACTGGAGTTTCTGAAATGCTGTGAATTGTTGCCTTGTGCTTTACTTGCTGTATGGAATGGGTTGCTATAGTTGCCGTGATCTTTCTTTGCCTTGCAGTAAAAAGCAGAGTTGAAGAGATCATGTCTGTGCCACGTTCTTACATCACAGGAACTTTCAGTTATGTTATCATGGTGATGTTTGTGTCGCTGGCTTTGTTGTGTGAAATATTTACAGGAAGTTTTAGTTAAGATCTTCCATTGTTCAGAATGCTGCATGGCTTAGGTCACCTTGAGTTCACGTTTAAACAGGTCTATAACACAAATACAAGTTCCTCTAGCGAGGTACAGCTGCTTTTCTTTAAAGGAAGTCATCTGTTCCTCTTAAAGTATCTTGGTATCTGGTTGGTGGTGTGTGCGGCAGTCTTGTGTGTGGCTGCGGTGGGGTATGTCGTCTCTCTTTTCTTCCTCTCAGCTGCTCCAGCGCCACAATTAGGCTGCCTATTGCTCAGCTGCAGCTGCTGGGTGATTATGAACCATCCAGCTCCTGTCTAAACTCAGAGGCAGATTTACCAAAAGGAGCTATAGTAACAGCAGAGGGTGAAAGAGAAGAGCCAGTGCCGCTGCCAGTATCATTTTAACACGTCTGTGTGCCAAGGAATCGTTGGCTGCAGCAGCACCACTGTTGTCTTGGAACTAGCAGACTTGATAGCAACACCTCCTGCTCTGGCTTGGGTTTACCTGGTGTTATTCTTTAAGATCTTGAACTTCCCTCCAGGGCAGAGAGGGAATGCTATAAGTTGAGAGTACAGGGTAACGTACAATGAGGTTACTGATGGACTGAGCCGTGCTTCCCCCCACCCCCCCTCCCACCATATCAGTGCCCTGCAGTGCCCCTTATTTGAGTATAGATGGGATTTCAGATTCTCTGAAGCTTATATGAACCACATACTCTGCTGCTTTAAGCTGTAAGTCTCTTGGAAGTGCTGCTGCTGTTTCTGTTGTTTGGTGGGTGGCAGAGCTGATACACAGGTTCTTTGGACTCTCAGCTTTTCTTCCAGGAAGTGGAAGACCTTCAAGAGGGATTCTTTCTAGAGCTAGCTGTACAGGGCATCTCCCCTGTGACTGCTTGAGTTTTCAAGTGGGAACCCCAGATTATTTTTTCTGTTCTTCCTTTGTTCCTCGGGTATGAGAACATGGACATCAGCAAACACATACACAGCATCAGCTGTATATGACAAGCCCCAGCCTGGAAGATGCTGCGGGCAAATTGTTGCAGGTTCTGAAATATTTCTCAGCTTATGATTACGCCAAGCAGAGAGCAGCGACATCTTGTCCTCTCTTTTACCGTTGTTGTTGTTCAGTCATGTCCGACTCTTTGCGACCTCATGGACTGTAGCCCGCCAGGCTCTTCTGTCCATGGGATTTCCAAGGCAGAAATACTGGAGTGGGTTGCCATTTCCTTTTCCAGAGGATCTGCTCCACCCAAGGATCAAACCCTTGTCTCCGGCCACCAAGGAAGCCCCTCTTTTTACTATACCATTGGAAGATCTAGGTAGTTCCCCTTGCTAGTTCAGGTTTTCGAATTTTAGTGGTTCAAGATTTGGTCAGTTTGGGGTAGGGGATAGAGAGTGTTGGGAGAAGTAGCTCTCAAACTTACATAGCCAAAAGGAGGAAAGACATGCCGATGACATTGTTATTGTGGCACATACTCTACCAGACACTGGTGTGTTGACCCCCACTCTCTGTGCTCCCATAGAACCCTGGTATCAAAGCATAGGTCTTCCTTTCTGATTATTTCTTCTCATGACCGTGATATACTTGACCTGTGGTAAGCAGTTGTTTGACATGAATCTTTGAGATCAGTCCCTAGGAGAATAAATCCTTAATAAATCTTGAATTGTATACAGGGATGTGGTTCAGTGTATATTTATATGAGTTTATATACACAGACTGTCCACACATGTTTTTAAGGTATGCTGCTGCTAAGGCGCTTCAGTCGTGTCCGACTCTGTGCGATCCCATAGACGGCAGCCCACCATGCTCCCCCGTCCCTGGGATTCTCCAGGCAAGAACATACCGGTACTAAAATTTTGCAAAAGTAGCTTAATGCTTTTTCAGAAGCTAATGTTAAAACAATTTGGCCTAGAAAATCACTTTTATAAAACTGTTTAAAAAGTTTCAACTTTAAATGTGAACTTAAAGATCATTTTTATATTTCTGACATAAACTGGAAACTTTGTTGTTGAAGTTATACTAGTTTCTAGTAAAGTTTATGTTAATTTTTTTTTTTTTACTATTTTAATGAATGTTGAAAACCCAAGATCTTAGATTCTAAGAAAATACATTTGGTATCAGTGACAGTATTATAATTATGACTTAATAATATTCATATATTCAAGGACAAAACGATGAAGAAATCTTCATCTTCTTGATATAACATATGAAAGAATGCATAGGTCATAGCGTATGTCTGCTGAATTATTGGTGGGGTGGACACAGGAAGTACTTCGAGGAAAAGACTGACCACTGAAATTTAAAGATTGTCTGGTTTCAGCCTCTGTTCCTAACAATGCGTTGATCTAAATTGATTACAGGAGATAGTCACTTCTTGAATTTTTTTAATGTATCTTTCAGTTTCTTAGCATTAAGTAGAAATTTGGATGAAGTGGAGAAAATCAGTGGCTTTTGCTGCATGAGTCAATACTTAAAACTGTTCCATGGCAAGTTTATTGATTTCTTGTGTGTGTTAGTCGCTCAGTCGTGTCCTTCTCTTTGGGACCCCGCAGACTGTAGTCTGCCAGGTTTCTCTGTCCATGGAATTCTCCAGGCAAGAATACTGGAGTGGGTTGCCATTCCCTTCTCCAATGGATTTCTTAACATTTACTCTAATGCAATTAGTATTGATATTTTCCACCTTACGGATACTTTTAAAATAACAGCAGTCAAGCATTTGGAAAAAAGCAGAGAAGGTAACATAATGTGACAAGGACAGGACTAAAAGGTGGAAGGCCACCTGGATTTTAACTCCACTTGTGACAGGAAAGAGCTGTGTTGGTGTTTAGTCACTTGGTCATGTCTGACTCTCTTGCAACCCCATGGGCTGCAGCCTGCCAGGCTCCTCTGTTCATGGGATTCTCCAGGCAAGAACACTGGAGTGCGTTGTTATTTTCTGGTCCAGGGGATCTTTCCAACCTAGGGATCAAACCCGCGTCTCCTGCTTTGGCAAGTGGATTCTTAGCCGCTAAGCTATGTAGTCTTGGTCAATTCAGTGGACTCCATAGGCCTCAGTCTCACCATTTGAAATGGGGGTATAGTTTGGCCACATGTTTTCTAATGCCTTATGTGACTCTACTACAGTTGAAGGGTTTTATGTTGATAAAAATGTTAAGGAAATGCTTTGGAGTCTAAAATTTGAGATCCAATTAGATATCATATAAGTAAAAGTTAGGGTTAAAAATTGACCCATGGACTTAACACTGGACTTCCTCAAGCAAATGCAGTGTATTCCATTCAATAAGTGGGCCCTTATGAAACCTATGATGCAGCAAATCCAGTGCCAGTTTTGAAGTTATGAAGATGGTGGCAGCATGACTACTGCCTTCTAGGAATTCACAGCTGGGTGGAGCTGGCTATAATTAGGAGGCTGTTATGAATTTTTTAGATTGATCTTAGTGTGATAATCCGTTAGAGTACTTCTCTGATTTTTGATGGTATTAGGGTGTGATACATCTGAAACTTTTCTTTGCACTGCATAGATTTAGATTCTAGTAAACTGAATTCTCTAGGCAGGAAGGCTTGAGTTGATGTTTTTCTAGATGTTAGTTCTTTACAGGTATTAGTGACTCACATACACAGGCTCCCCAACACCTGTCTAGAAGTTTTACTAGTAAAAACCACATTTGAAAACAAGGCTTTTAAATTTTTTTTCAGATTTATTTTGCGGTAAAATTAGGAAAGTGAGGACTTACTGATTCATTGAAGCTCATAGTTGTGATGTCAGTTAACAGTCATGACTTGATGACAGCTTTGTCCCATTGTGTCAGGAAAAGAGCCATTAGTGTTAAAACAAATTTACCTTTTTAATTGACAAAAGGGCAGACTAATTGTTCTGAATATTTTTCTTTAATATGTGTAATTAATATTTAGAACAAGCCATGGGCATTTGAAAATGGTTAGCTTTTTAAGGTTTGCAGAGTATTGAATAGAAAGAGAAGGAAGGGAAAGAAAGAGAAGGAGGAAAAGAAAGGAAGCTACAGTTGTAAGGTTGAAAGTAAAAATACTTTTTCTGAAAAAAGTTCTTTTCTGTAGGGTTTGTCTTTTTGGTTAGATTTTTGGAAGCCCGTTAGAGTTTACCTGTAAAAGCCTAATATACAGATACAACAGTGTTTCAGTGGTAAATATGTTCTGATTGATTTCAGGTTTGGTTTGGTTTTTTTAATTCACCAGGCTCCGTGAACACAGGAAATACCTGGCCTACCAAATGCTCTGATTATACAGTAGGTGAACCTGTATTTCTGCCAGCCACCCTCTCTCCCCACCTTCCTTGCTTTTCACTATTTAAAAATCACTGCTATGAGCTCCATATTAGGATGTGAGGACTCTAAGCTTGATCTAAGGACAGGAGCTTCCCTAGTTCCTCCCGCCTGCTTGTACTGAAGCTTGCCTCCTGCTCTGATCCTGTAGGACAGTGTGAAAAATGGAAGCAGGTCAAAAGATTGGGAATGAGAAACGAAAATGAGGAAGGCAGAAGGGAAAACTGGGCAGTGGACGTAATGGCAGAGTCTGTGATTTTCTTTTTCACATCCTTTTATCTGTCTCATACCCATTCACTCCTCCTCTTAGGCATTGGGTAAGGAAGGAATAAAACCTGTTTTATGACATATGCTTTGCTATACATTATCATGTTTAACTTAAAATCTTTGAAATGCTTTTTCAAAAACACAGAAGAATCATGTGTAAGATAGGTTTTCATTACACACAAAGGAAAATTGAGTATCAACAAGGATATGAAATTTGCTGAGGTCACTTGACTAGTTGATGTGCCTGAATGACTGACAGCGAGCGTGTTTCTTATGAGACGCCTTCCTTAGGGTTAAGGAGCAGTGATGGAAAGGCAGATTTCTTATCTTTCTCCTTCTTTAAAGTGTGCGTTTGTATTGGGGCTGAGAATTTTCAACACCTAGACTTTTCTTTTTAATGGAAGTAGCTTTGTGGTGCATATTTCATAATAGGTGTCAAGGTCAGATATTATATGTGTTGAAAAAGATGGCTTATTACAGTAGACTGTAGCAAATGCTTTCCTTTTACAAGTTTGGGTTTGTAATGGAAAATTAATATACTAATTCCAAAGCATTCTTTATCTTTTTTATGAAACAAGATGTACAGCCCAATTGCAGAGACAGTGTTCACATGTTTTTCCAATCAAGTTTTTCTTCCCTATCTAAATTTAATTCATCAAGGATTCCCTGGCGGTCCAGTGGTTAGAACCGAGGGCCCGGAATCAATTCCTGGTTAGGGAACTAAGATCTCATAAGCTTCTCACAAGCCATACAGTGTGGCTAAAGAAAATAATTACATTAAAATTTTTTTCAATTAAATATTTTTTTTCAAAGTTATTAATCAAAAGAACAAAAAAGCATGCAGAAATGGGTTACTACTCTAACTCAACTGTAGGAAATGCTGTTCTTTTGTAAGTTTGGGTTTGTAAAGTGTATATATAGTCTGTATCTATAAAGTCAGCACCCCTCCCCCATATATATATCTGTAGTTTATGCTTGTATAGGTTTTCCAACTGCAAAGCTGGACCAAGCTGTACAGTAGTGCCTTCTTTTCTGCTGAGAACATGATTTATTCCTAGATGAGTTGGGAGAAATGGCTGAAAGCTCTGTCTTATCTACATTGTCCTCATCACGTTTCGGACTCATGCTGCAGAAGGAGATAAACTTTCTGGTTTGCTCCATGGGGAGGACAGTGATTTCCTGAACCTTGGTGCAGACCCACCAGCCTTCAAAGCTGTACTTCCTTCTAGAGGAAATCCAGTAGGATTCTTCCATACTGGCTTGTTCCTTTAAATCTTATTGTTTGTTCCATGAATTCCTTGCTCTCTGGATGAAGAATCTGATCTCAAGCTCTGAATGGAAATTTTGTTTGCTACTCTTTGGCCACTGTGTCCAGTTACACTGGCAGTGATTTCCTTCACCACCTTGGCTTCCTTTTATTTCTTTTATTTTCTCATCTAAGAATGTACCCTTTATCTTCATTAATAAGCTGGAGCACTGTTTTCTTTGGGAATACGGGTTGATGTTGTAGCATTATTATCCCACATAGAATACCTACAGTATATCACCACCAGCAGTTTTCCATTACTGCCTCTGCGTATTGAGTCTCCATGAGGGTTGGCAGATAGGTTTTACCATGTTGTGCCAGGGACATTCCTGATGATGCAGTGGTTACAGTCTGTGCTCCCACTGCAGGGGGCACAGGTTCTGTCCCTGGTTGGGAGCTGGCCTCCCTGCATGCCAGGCAGCGCAGCCAAACAGCAAAAAACTGTGCCAACTCTAAATGCTTGGAATGGCTGCCACTAGAATGTAAGCTCCACGAGGGCAGGGATCTTGCTTTTGTTTACTAAAGTTATCCCATGTATCTAGATCAATAACACATAGTAGACACATGTTTAAAATATATATATATATTTTAACGTGGGAGAGTGTAGCAGGTTGCTGACAGTGTTTGTCTAGCGTGAGCATGGGAGAAAGAAATGTTAGCAGCCAGCTCCTCGCTGAAAACTCATGTGGTAACCTCAGGACTCCTTACAGTGGCAGGCCCAGTGCTAAACAACGGCGTTGATGCTCAGGATGAATTCAAATAAACATTCTACTCGAGTCTGATGGAGAAACTGAGATTTGATTTAGCAGTGACGTGTAATTGTAAGCACAGGTGAGACATGTAAGGAGAGGTGAGAAAAGTACTTTCAGTAAGTGGGTTTTTCTTTATATCGTAGTCCCTAGCTTTTCTTTCTCTTTTTTTTTTTATTTTTCAGTTGTGTCTGACTCTTTGGGAGTCCATGGTCTGTAGCCCGCCAGGCTCCTCTGTCCGTGGGATTCTCCAGCCAAGAATACTGGAGTGGGTAGCCATTCCCTTCTCCCGGGGATCTTCCCAACCCAGGGATTGAACCTGGGTCTCCTGCATTGCAGGCAGATGCTTTACTGTCTGAGCCCCCAGGGAAGTCCCTAGCTGTGTCTCTGGCAGCCATGCTCTTAAGAAGTCTGGCACTTGTCAGTTTCCCTTACATTGATGGTATCATATGCGGGTGTTTGGTTGAAAGTAGAACTGAGACAAATAGTCCTTGGCAGGGCAGTTACCTTCCAGTGACAGTGTCGCACCATAGAAGGGGAGATGGGCTTTTTAGTGGAAAAGTTGCAGGCCCTGCCTTGGTAGGGGACAGGAAGTAACCTAGTAGTTGTCTGAAACTGTACAATTTAGTTGTGTAAACATGGTTAGAATATTTATTTGAAAGATATGGACATAGATGGTATCTTCTTAATTCAGGCAACAATATTTGAGTTCAGTTCAGTTGCTCAGTCGTGTCCGACTCTTTGCGACCCCATGAACCGCAGCACACCAGGCCTGCCTGTCCATCACCAACTCCCAGAGTCCACCCAAACTCATATCCATCAAGTCAATGATGCCATTCAACCATCTCATCCTCTGTTGTCCCCTTCTCCTCCCACCTTCAATCTTTTCCAGCATCAAGGTCTTTTCCAGTGAGTCAGCTCTTCGCATCAGGTGGCCAGAGTATTGGAGTTTGAGCTTCAGCATCAGTCCTTCCAGTGAACACCCAGGACTGATCTCCTTTAGGATGGACTGGTTGGATCTCCTTCCAGTCCAAGGGACTCTCAAGAGTCTTCTCCAACACCACAGTTCAAAAGCATCAATTCTTCAGCGCTCAGCTTTCTTCACAGTCCAACTCTCACATCCATAGATGACCACTGGAAAAACCATAGCCTTCACTAGACAGACCTTTGTTGGCAAACTGATGTCTCTGGTTTTCAATATGCTATCTAGGTTGGTCATAACTTTCCTTCCAAGGAGTAAACGTCTTTTAGTTTCATGGCTGCAATCACCATCTGCAGTGATTTTGGAGCCCAGAAAAATAAAGTCAGCCACTGTATCCACTGTTTCCCCATCTATTTCCCATGAAGTGATGGGACTGGACACCATGATCTTCGTTTTCTGAATGTTGAGCTTTAAGCCAACTTTTTCATTCTCCTCTTTCACTTTTGTCAATAGTTCCTCTTCACTTTCTGCCATAAGGGTGGTGTCATCTGCATATCTGAGGTTATTGAGATTTCTCCCAGCAATCTTGATTCCAGCTTGTGCTTCATCCAGCCCAGCGTTTCTCATGATGTACTCTGCATAGAAGTTAAATAAGCAGGGTGACAATATACAGCCTTGACGTACTCCTTTTGCTATTTGAAACCAGTCTGTTGTTCCATGTCCACTTCTAACTGTTGCTTCCTGACCTGCATACAGGTTTCTCAAGAGGCAGGTCAGGTGGTCTGGTATTCCCATCTCTTTCAGAATTTTCCACAGTGTATTGTGATCCACACAGTCAAAGGCTTTAGCATAGTCAATGAAGCAGAAATAGATATTTTTCTGGAACTCTCTTGCTTTTTCCATGATCCAGCGGATGTTGGCAATTTGATCTCTGGTTCCTCTGCCTTTTCTAAAACCAGCTTGAACATCTGGAAGTTCACGGTTCACGTATTGCTGAAGCCTGGCTTGGAGAATTTTGAGCACTGCTTTACTAGCGTGTGAGATGAGTACAATTGTGCAGTAGCTTGAGTATTCTTTGACATTGCTTTTCTTTGGGAATGAAATGAAAACTGACCTTTTCCAGTTCTGTGGCCACTGCTGAGTTTTCCATATTTGCTGGCATATTTAGTGCAGCACTTTATTTGAGTCCAGAAGCAAACTAATAATGATGGTTTAAGACTCTAATGGGCAATTTACCACCTAAAGTAATGAAAACTCTAAAAATGCCCTAGACTTTTTTATATGAAAAGTTTAGGAAACACTCTGGGAGGGGAGGGAGTCAGAATAGAATGGGACTTCTGTTTACATTTCTATAGCATTTTTAGTAATTGAGAAAAGTAATTAGCTGTATCAAAGAATTTGATTGGGGTAGTGGTAGGTGGAAATTACATTGGAGCTAAAACCTCCCTTTTCCCCAATCTCAAGGTGCACTTTCCCTCCCACCCCCCACCCCCACCCTCACCCTGCTCCCTTAAGCCACTTCTCCTGGGGCTTAATTTTTGATTTTGAATTTTTTTTTTTTTTAATGAATAGAACTTAAGTCAGAAGGAGGAGCTTGTAATAAAGGTCAAGTGGAAGAGAGGGTCAAGAACCTCTTAGGATATTATCAGAGGATGAGTAGGACTTTTAGGATGATTGATGCTTACAAGATGGAAAATCTGACAGCATAGACAAGTCTTAGAGATAAATCCACAGCCAGAAGAAAGAAACCACAGATCTACAGTTCAGAAAGTTGAAATAATAGGTAGTAAAAAAGAGCTGACATGTCTTGGTTTTAATCTCGTAAGTTCTGTAACAAGAGGATATTCTTTCGTGGAAAAGCTAGTAAAAAAAGTGTAAGAAACTAGTTAGGAAATAGTAAGAGGGCATCTAGCTTTAACTGATGTCAGGCTTTTAGGTCTCAAAGAATCCATTGGAAGGTTCTGAAAGACATTTCTGATACTCCCAGGACCCCACCAG
Organism: Capricornis sumatraensis; assembly: GCF_032405125.1. NCBI lineage: Eukaryota > Metazoa > Chordata > Mammalia > Artiodactyla > Bovidae > Capricornis > Capricornis sumatraensis. The sequence continues at coordinate 38,426,197 of NC_091089.1, read as the reverse complement.
TAATAGAAATCATGGAGACAGACATCTCAGAAAAAGAACGAATTAAATGACGTCTTAAAAGGTGAATTTTAATAAATGCAGACACTGAAAGTTGCCTTTGAATCTGGACAGAATTCTGTCAGTTTATTAAACAGTTTCCATCTATAAACAATTGGAATGTTATTAATACAAAGAAGTAACTTTTAACAGTTAGTTGTCCAGCAGCGCTTTATGGAATCCTTCACCCACCTTTTGGAGTTTGCAGGAATACTCACTCTGGGTCATCTGTCAATGGTACTTTTCCTGTGTTGGTGAGTGGTCCGGCCTGATAAAGCTTCATTTCCTTCTAAAGGCAAGGGCCAGTGATTCCTTTTCCACGTTTTTTTTCTTTCTCTGTCTGTTTTATTTTCCCCTTTCTGCAATTAAATCTTCTAATGTCCCTATAAACTTTGCTTTATCTTTTTGATGATATTCAGAGTCAGGGATATTAATACGCTTAGAGCTCTTTTTATGTATTTCTGGGTTTTGTTTTTTAAAGAAAAAATAAATTGGAGTATATGAGCATGGGTGTTTGTCCCATAATGTCTGTGAACATTGTTTTGTTTTTGTTAGTCATATTTGTGAACAATTTTTATTTGCTTTTTCAGTTGAAGGCTACTGTGCATTTTTCCAGGTGGTAAACTGCTTGCTCGTAACCTTTGCCAATTTTATTCTTGGGATGTCTTTTTCTGATAGAGTTTTACAGACTGTTCATATACAATGGATACTAATCTTTCATGTGGCAAGCATTTCCCTCATATCTCTGCTTGTCTTTATTTTGTCTAATATTTTTCTTTAATCTTAAAAAGTTATTGCAAATAATTTTCCTTTTGTAACTTCTGGATTTTGTATTCTAAGAATACTTGCCACAACTGACAGTCTTTTTAAAAATTCTATTTATGGGTTTTTGTTTTGGTTTATATTGCAAATAGTCTAGCTTTTTACTGTGAAATTTATCAAATTGTGATGGAGCACACCAGGTGTTTATTAAATCTCTTCCTTTTTCGCACTGATGTAGAATGCCACCTCTAGCATTTACAGATTCTTACTCTCAGGCTTGTTTGAGGGCACTCTTTATTTTCTGATATTTAGTGTTTAGTCCGTGGCCAGTACCACATAGCTAGATGAGGGTAATTGTGACCTTGATAACAGCAGCAGGAGCAGCAGCTAATTATTATTTACATGTGTGTCCATCACAACAGCAAATACTTTTAACTTATTTTACCTGATTGTTTCTTACAACACCCTGAGTTAGGCATTCTTTTTTCCTTTTGAAAATCTGGCTTAAATGTTCTGACATGTAGCCGTTTTGTTTAATGAAAGGATTTTCTTTATTTTTTCTTCCCTTTAAATCTCTGAAGGCCTAAGCCCCTCACAAACATGCTTGTCCTTGCATGGGGGCTACGTCTGTCTTCTCTGTCTGGTTCACATCTTAGCAGATGTGCTGCCAGAGCAAGCAACTGAGTTAAGTATTCTGAATGTCTTTATTTTTGCAGGTGAAGAAATAGGCTTTGAGAAGTTACGTTTATTCAAGTTACAATATAGGACTGCCACCAGCTTTCCAACTGCAGAGTTTATTCTCTGAACCACGAGGTTGTGGTTACTAGTGGGACACATTTCCTCATTTTTTTCTCTTTTCAGAAATTTCTCAGCTGTTCTGTGCATCTCCTTCTTCATGTGAACATCGTGATTTTGATGTAGATACTGTTAATTATTTAGATTTATTTAGGGAAGAATGGACATCATAATAATGGATCTTACTACCTAAAAATAAGTGGCATGGTTCCATTTATTAAGGTTCTTTATATCCCACAGAGTTTTATTTTTTTAATATAGACTCTGAACATTTTTTTGTTAAGCTTATTCATAGGTATTATTTCTTGTGTGGTTTTAGAAAAACTTGTTATTTGGAAATAATTTCAAAGTTACGGAAGAGTTGCAAAAATAGTGCAAAGAATTCCTCGAGCTCCCTCACCCAGATATGTTGCTAACATTTTGCCTCAGTCAGTAAAGAATCTGCCTGCAATGCAGGAGACTGGGGTTCAATCCCTGGGTCAGGAATATTCCCCTGGAGGTGGGTATCCTCCCCAGTTACTTGCAAATGTCATTCTCGTTACCCTTAAGTACTATAGTGTGTATTCCTTAAAGCAGAGACATTTTCTTATACACCCACAGTACCGTCAAATCGAATTCGGGGCTTTTAACATCCCCATAATGCAGTCATCTAATAGACCATTATCATAGGTTGCATTGCGTTCTGCTGGAAGTTCTAGGCCCCAGCACCTGTGAATGCAGCCTGATTGGGAAGCAGGGTGTCTGCAGATGTGATCTAGTTGAGATGTAGTCATACTGAATTAGAGTGGCCCCAGTGCATTATGACTGGTGTCCTGTTAAGAGGAAAGTGTCATGTGACCAGAGGGACAGAGGTGGAGTGATGTGGCTGCAAACCAAGGAGCCTCACGGGCTACCCCCCACAACCAGAAGTTAGGAGAGGCAGGAGAGGTTCTCTTCAGAGTTTTGGAGGGAGCATGGTCCTGCCAACACCTTGATTTTGAACTGCTAGTCTCCCTTTCTGTGAGAGAATACTTTCTGTTGTTTTAAGCCTTTTTCTTTTCTTTTCTTCCTTCCTTCCTTTTCTAGCAGCCCTAAAACGCTAATGCAGCAGTCCATAATCCACATTTTTCTTATTATCCCAATAATGTCCTTTATAGCAAAAATCCAGAATCCAGCGCATTGCATTTAGGTATGTCTCTTTATAGTCTCCTTCAATCTGGATAGCTCTCCAGCCTTTATCTTTCGTGATGTTGATATTTTTGAAAAGTCAGAATGCTTGCTTTGCACAGTGTACCTCATTGAGATTTCTCTGTGCTTCCTCGTGATCAGATGCAGATTACGGGCAGGAATGCTGCATCGGGGTGCTGTGCCCTGCCGTGTAGAGCCCATCAGGAACAAGGCACCCCTTGTTAGTCTGTCCTGTTATTGGCAGTATTAAGTCTGCTTTGGTAATGTGATATCTGTCGGGCTTCTCCACTGTAAAGTTAGCATTTTTTTCTTCTCCGTCAATAGTTGATACATGGAATAATAGTTTTAGTTTCCATGAATGTGAGTCTTTCCTGAATTGGTTATTGAAATGATGACTGCAGAATAATGCTTTTCTTAACCCTGTAATTCCTTCTACATTTATTAGTTGGGGTTCTCTAAGAAAATCTTCCCTTCACTCTCCTGTGTTATCGGAGTGATTTTTGGATTTTCTTTTTAGCCATCAGGTTATAATCCATTAGTGTCGCTATTCCTTTTGTAGCTCAATTTCATCCTACATTTGGCAAGCAAGAGCCTCTTCAGGATGCTTCCTGTATACTACGATATATCCACATCTTGTTTTGATTACTACTTATTTTTTCGTATAAGATGTCCCAGGCTCTGAAACCAAGCAGAGAGCTGGTGTGTCTGCAGTGCAGAAAGGCAAACTCTGACAGCGGGAGTTGTTAGCAAAAACAGGATTTGATGAGGGGCACTGCGCAAGGCAGTGGGAGACAGGCCTCAGGGCCACTGCAACTTGGTCTTGAGTTTGCTGTTCAGTTGCTGGGTCGTGTCCCACTCTTTGTGACACCAGTGGTCTGTAGCCCGCCAGGCTTCTCTGTCCATGGGATTCCCAGGCAAGAACACCGGAGTGGGTCTCGGAGTTGGGGATATTCTTGAAGGGGAAGAACAGAGAGGCTGGGATTAACCATGGTCTTGTGACATTTCTGGATCATAGTTTTGGGAGTCAGGATGTTTCTGGTTTATGATTCTCTGCCCAGGTGGTCCATGGCTCAGGAGTCAGTTAGCTGTCTTGCCCTAAAGAAATGACCCAATCTTGTATTGTACTGATAATATCTACAATAGCAATTGTAGGTATCTGATTCCAGTTGATTAGTGTTCAGTTAGCACAGGATTGCGGTCAGAGGGGACAAAAAAAGGATAAAGTTTTGGATAAAGAGATTAATCCTAAACGTGGTAATGGAACTTGGTTTTGGGAGGACTTAGTTTCAATCCCCACTACTGTTTTAACTTTCCCCAAATCTTTGAGGGGTTGGAGTGACAGCTGCTCTGGCTACTTCTTGCTGAAACAGGGTGTAGTTCTACCCCAGTTTGGGGGATGGAAATGTTGCATGCCAAGCTTCAAATAGGATCACAGGTCGCTGAGAAATAATACTTGCACTTTTCATTTAATAAAATGACAATAAAAGATTTCAACAGGAAATAAAGAAGATTCTAACAAATTACTTAAAAGGTAAGGAAACTTAGCAGCTCAGTATTTCCTCCCCAAAAAATGTTGTTCTCTTAACAAAGAAAACATTCAAGTTTTGTACCATATTGCCTTTAATATTAAAATTCATTAACTGAGTGACATTCATTCTAGTCTTAGTCCTGACCACACATAGAATTCCTTTCTAAAGATTCTTTAGTTTTCTCTTGCAAATCTCCTACAACTTTCTGTATCCATATTAATTTGTCCCCTACTTTCTTTCCCTTAACAAAATGCATTTCCATTCCTTATACTTTTTTACTTGCATACAAAGATGTTTTCCTTATTAATTTTTTGTTTTAATTTCATATATTAATTAAAATTCTCAACTCTTAAAAACCTGAATTTCTGATGAAAACTAAGAAGTAATCAATTATGGACTCTATGGTACCACCATTTTCTCATTGGCAAACTGACGAATGTATTCTATAACCTCCAGAAACATTCATTTCCTTATAACATAATTTGCTTTTCTTTTTGGCCACGTGATGCACTGCCTGGCATGCGGAATCTTAGTTCCCTAGACAGGGATTGAACCTGGCCCTGCTGCATTGAGAGCACACTCTTAACTACTGGACCATTAGGGAAGTCCTTTTTTTTTTAATTGAAGTGTTGATTTACAATATGTTAGTTGGATATTTCTAATGAACTTGAGTATCTGTAGTTTTTCTCTCATAAGAAGGCAGAAGTAGGGAAACTTACACTAATTTTGCAGGTAATGTTTCAATATTTTATCTTATTTGAAAGGATCTGGGTATTCAGTGAATTCCTATCATTTAACCTAATTTGTGTGTGTGTGCACATGCATGTGCGTGCGCTCACTCAGTGGTATCCAACCCTTTGCGACCCCATGGACTGTAGCCTGCCAGGTTCCTCCGTCCATAGGTTTCTCCAGGCAAGAATACTGGAGTGGGTTGCCATTTCCTTCTTCAGTGGATCTTCCGGACCCAGGGATCAAACCCACATCTCCTGCATTGGCAGGTGGATTCTTTACCACTGAGCTTCTTGGGAAGCCCCTAACCTAATTTAGCGGAACTCTATAAACTTTCAAGTACCAAAAATCTGGAGAAACTGTTTTTAAATAGACATGCACTGTGCTTAGTCAGTCAGTCGTGTCCGACTCTGAGACCCCCCCGGGCTCTCTGTTCATGGGGATTCTCCAGGCAAGAATACTGGAGTGGGCTGCCAAGCCCTTCTCCAGGGGAACTTCCTGACCCAGGGATTGAACCGGGGTCTCCTGCATTGCAGGCAGATTCTTTCCTATCTACCTGGGAACTACATGGTAGCAAAGCATAATTATACCTGAAGAGTTCACCTGAAAATTCTCACCTCATTTATCTCTATTTCATTACCTTCCATTCATATTATCAAGTCCACCTCTTTGGGTTTGGTTATTTGCTGGGATGGCTAATAACCCAGGAAAAGTTCATTTACTTGGCTCCTGGTTTATTATAAAAGGATATAGCTTGGAAACGGGTGATGGAAGAGGGGCAAGGGGCGTGGGGAAGGGTTTGGGGCTTCCAGGTGAGCCACCTTCCCAGAACCCCCAGGTCGCTTCAGTGCCTGGAAGATCTCTGAACCCCTTCAGTTAGGATTTTTCTGGAGGCTTCTTTACAGAGCCTCACTTCTTGCAATGCAGGAGCCCCATGTTCGATCCCTGAATTGAGAAGATCCCCTGGAGAAGGGAATGGCAACCCACTCCTGTATTCTTGCCTGGAGAATCCCATGGACAGAGGAGCCTGGCCGACTACAGTCCATGGGGTTGCAAAGAGTTGGACATGACTGAAGGACTCACTCACTGATGAAATCATTGACCTTTGGTGGCTAGTTCAACCTCCAGCTTCTGTTCCCTCCCGCAAGGTGGGAGTGTTTGGTGGGTCTGAGAGTTCCACCACTTCACTGACCTGGTTGATTCCTCTGGCATCCAGCCTCCCCCCACCATTAAGGGCTTTCTAGGGGTTACCGTCTAGTTAAGGCTATGGTTTTTCTGGTGGTCTTGTATGGATGTGAGAGTTGGACTGTGAAGAAAGCTGAGTGCCGAAGAATTGATGCTTTTGAACTGTGGTGTTGGAGAAGACTCTTGAGGAGTCCCTTGGACTGCGAGGAGATCCAACCAGTCCATTCTGAAGGATATCAGCCCTGGGATTTCTTTGGAGGGAATGATGCTGAAGCTGAAACTCCAGTACTTTGGCCACCTCATGAGAAGAGTTGACTAATTGGAAAAGACTCTGCTGCTGGGAGGGATTGGGGGCAGGAGAAGAAGGGGATGACAGAGGATGAGATGGCTGGATGGCATCACCGACTAGATGGACGTGAGTCTGAGTGAACTCCGGGAGTTGGTGATGGACAGGGAGGCCTGGCGTGCTGCAATTCATGGGGTCGCAAAGAGCCGGACATGACTGAGCGACTGAACTGAACTGAACTGAGGGGTTACCACTGAGAGAAACTCAGGGAATTGTTGTAAGTAACAGAAGGTGTTCCTTCACTTTTTATTGCTCTTATCAGGAGATTCCTCGGGTTTTAGGAGCTCTGGGCTAGGAATAGGGAAGTGAAGTGAAAGTCGCTCTGTTTTGTCCGACTCTTTGTGACCCCATGGGCTATATTACTATCCATGGAATTCTCCAGGCCAGAATACTGGAGTGGGTAGCCTTTCCCTTTTCCAGGGAATCTTCCCAACCCAGGAATCGAACCCAGGTCTCCTGCATTGCAGGCAGATTCTTTACCAGCTGAGCTACAAGGGAAGCGCCCAGGAATAGGGAGGAAAAGCAAATACATGTTCCTTAGTGTTAATTACCATGTGTCAGGTAGCTCCTGGCCACATGGGAAGTTGAACGGCTGAAATGTGGCTGGTCCACATTGAGATGTGAAATACACCCAGATTGTAAAGACTTGATATGATAGAAAGAATGTAAATAATTTAGCTGTTTTTGTTGATACATGTTGAAATGGTAATATTTTGGGTATGTTAAGCAACATCCACTGGATCATCGAAAAAGCAAAAAAGAGTTCCAGAAAAACATCTATTTCTGCTTTATTGACTATGCCAAAGCCTTTGACTGTGTGGATCACAATAAACTGTAGAAAATTCTGAAAGAGATGGGAATATCAGACCACCTGACCTGCCTCTTGAGAAACCTATATGCAGGTCAGGAAGCAACAGTTAGACCTGGACATGAAACAACAGACTGGTTCCCAATAGGGAAAGGAGTACGTCAAGGCTGTATATTGTCACCCTGCTTATTTAACTTCTGTGCATAGTACATCATGAGAAACACTGGGCTGGAAGAAGCACAAGCTGTAATCAAGATTGCCCGGAGAAATCTCAATAACCTCAGATATGCAGATGACACCACCCTTATGGCAGAAAGTGAAGAGGAACTAAAAAGCCTCTTGATGAAAGTGAAAGAGGAGAGTGAAAAAGTTGGCTTAAAGCTCAACATTCCAAAAACTAAGGTTGTGGACGTGAGTTTGAGTAAACTCCGGGAGTTGGTGATAGACAGGGAGGCCTGGCGTGCTGCAATTCATGGGGTCGCAGAGTGGGGCAAGACTGAGCGACTGAACTGAAAGTAAAGTCGCTCAGTTGTGTCCGACTCTGCGATCCCACGGACTGTAGTCTACCAGGCTTCTCTGTCCGTGGGATTTTCCAGGCAAGAGTACTGAAGTGGGTTGCCATTTCCTTCTCCAGGGGATCTTCCTGACCCAGAGATCGAACCCAGGTTTCCTGCATTGCAGGCAGACGCTTTACCCTCTGAGTCACCAGCGAACTGAACGGAAGTTATTACAGTTAATCTCATCTGCTTGTTTTTCGCTGCCCTTTCCCTAATCAGGGATAGAACCCCAGGCCTTCAGCCATGAAAGCTCAGAGTCCTGACCACTAGACCACCAGGGAATTCCCCTATTTTTTAGCCTTTTTAAATGTGGCTGCTAGAAGATTTAAAGTTACGTATGTGACTCACATCATTGCTCTGGAGCCAGGCTGCCTGGGGCTATCTTTGATTTGGGGCAAGTTACATAATCTCTATGCCTCAGTTTTCTCATCCTTAAAGGAAAAGAAAAAGTAGGGTTTACCTCACGGGGTTGTTTTAAAGATGAAGTGGGTTATCGTGTGCCAGAGTACTTAGTGCTGCAGTTAGTGCCCAGCGCTGTCTGCCACTGTTCCCAGTAAGAGTGCAAGCTGCCTGAGCACTGGGGCTTGGTTTTGTTCACTGCTGTGACTCCACTTTTAGGCTCTCAGTAGTGTTTTTTGAATTCAAGAATGAATATGGAGAATTTCTGAGTAACCTAGGTGATGATCTGGAAGGAGGTCTCTTTTGATTACCCAGTGTTTGTTGAAAAGACATTTAGAACTAAGAAAATTGCATCCCTAAAAAGACAAATGGCCTCACTCTCTTAGAAAATCTCTATACCAGAAATATCAGAAAAATCAAAAGATAAATTAGATATATTTTGAGATTAAAAAGTAGAAAATATACGTTTTTATTATTTGCACTGCATTTGCTGGGCTGGTCTAGACTCTCAATAAAAATTCTAAGTCTAAAAAAACCAAACTGCACTCAGTGGTCACATCTGGTGATGGGCAAGGAGACAGTGCTGCTACTGGTTGTTGATGGCTGTTATTTTAAGGGCTTTTCAGTGCAGGTGTCCTGAGAAAAACCCTTAATTTGCTAGCGACTGATATTTGTTCCCTGGTGGCTCAGACGGTAAAGCATCTGTCTACAACGCGGGACACCTGGGTTCAATCCCTGGGTTGGGAAGATCCCCTGGAGAAGGAAATGGCAATCCACTCCAGTACTATTGCCTGGAAAATCCCATGGACAGAGGAACCTGGTAGGCTACAGTCCAGGGGGTCGCAAAGAGTTGGACACGACTGAGCGACTTCACTCACTTCACTCCCAAGAGAAGATTCTTGAGAGTGGGAAGATTGGCCTAAGTCAGAAACTCTTCACTAGATATTTCCCTGTTTCCCCAGCTTGTTCCATAGCAATCCCAAACCAGTGTCAGGTACTGAATGTCAGTAAAAAGTAAGAAGGGAATTTCTCAAAGCATCCAGAGATTAAAGAGCATAGTCAGTCGTGTCTGACTCTTTGTGACCCCATGGACTGTAGCCTGCCAGGCTCCTCTGTCCATGGGATTCTCCAGGCAAGAATACTGGAGTGGGTTGCCACTTCTTCCTGCAGGGGATCTTCCCAAACCCAGGGGTTGAAGCCAGGTCTCCCGCATTGCAGGTGGATTCTTTACCATCTAAGCCACCAGGGAAGCCCAAAAGAGCATAGAACTAATTTCTTCTTGACAAGTGTCAAGTGATTTGCCCATGACATATTTAACAATTTTTTTCATAGAGTTTTTGAGAGAGTTTTCATGTTTATTGATTTATTTAGGTCTCCTGTCTTTTAACCGAGTTACTTTTTTTTTTTGTCTTTTTAGCTGAATTAATTTTATTGATTTCCATTTGGCTAGTCACCTCTTTCATCTAGTTGTTCAAGCTTTATTAGAAGAGAGTTGTACAAAGTTCCTGCTTATAGTTTTTCAGATCCTCTCTTGCTCTAGTATTCTCACACCTAAACGTGTACTCTCCCTTTTCATGTCTGGATTAAGATGAAATTTAGTGGTTTATCTATTTCATTGATTTTTATTTGTAACTCGCATTGTAAGTTTTTCCATTATAATAATGAAGTAAAGTTGAAAGAAAAACTAATTAGAAATATCAGGAAAAGAAATCTCAGTATAATTTATAAATAAAAATCCTCTTTGGGGGTTTCTAGTGGCTACTTGGGCTTCCCTGGTGGTTCAAATGGTAAAGAATCTACCTGCAATGTGGGAGACCTGGCTTTGATCCCTAGGTCAGAAAGTTCCCCTGGAGAAGGGAATGGCAACCCACTCCAGTATTCTTGCCTGGAGAATTCCATGTACAGAGGAGCCTGGAAGGCTAGAGTCCATGGGGTCACAGAGAATCGGACAGGACTAAGTGGCCTTCACTTTCACTTGGTTTTGTTTTTCCCTAAGTTTTAAGTAGTTTATTTGTAGTAATTCCTTTTTAGTAATAGGTGTGTAAGGCTGTGAATTTTGCTCTGAATACAGCCTTGGCTGTAGCTCACTAATTTGGTAGGAAATTGTTATTCTTTTTATTTTATAATTTCAGTTTTTGTTTCTACCTTGAAGCAATATTGGATCATGAAAACCTTTATGTATTCATCTTATTTAGGAAAAGTTGAAAAAATACTTTCGTGTACCCATTTCTTTATGTTTTATAGCATATAGTATTCTGTTGTCAATGCTTGAAAATGACAACAGGAGAAAATTGTGTCCAGTCAGAAATTCATTAATGCAATGTGTAGTTAACTTGTTTCATGGAATGTTAAATATCCATGCATAGGAATAAGGGGTTAGTCATATACTTAACAATGGTGGCTTTCATCATTACTTAAAAATAAGTGCCTGCTCATCACCTGGGGCTGTCTGATAAAATGTAGGCTCCTAAGTTCTGTTTCCAGAAATTCTAATTCAGTAAACCTGGATTCAGAGCAAGGAATTTCATTTGTCATAAATACCTCAGACCATATCTTGCAGGTAGTATGGAAAAATAGAAAATAGAGACACATTTATACAACTTGAAACTTTAAAGATGTTCGTGGTAAACCATGGAGCTCTAGAGTCTTACTGCCTTACTTTCTGTGTGATCTTGGACAAGTCACTTAACCCTCTGTGTATCAGGTTTTGCATCTGTAAAGGAAAGTAACAGTAATTGTTTTTTTAAGAGTGTTTTGAAAATTAGATGAGATAATCCATTTTAAGTATAAGCACAGTAGCTATAACATACTGTTCAGTGAATGTTAGCTCTTTTTGAAATTATCATTGTCATCTAATCAGGAGAAACATATTTTTACTTGATTATGATTAAATTCATTATTTTACCTATATGCTTAATCAGGCAGCTGTTTCAGTGTATTACCTTATGTATATTACTTATTTTACTCATTTATTAAAAAATATGAAATGTAGTAAATGTGTGTAGTATTAGATACGCAAAAGATTTGAATGTCTCAACTACCTATTCTTGATTTGCTACGTTACTGATTTTTGTTTTAGTAATTGATAATTAAACACATAGCTAGCAAATTCAGTACTTTTCTATTTGGGGCAAAACAATACAATGTAACATCTCAAATGAGTTTTAGTTCACTCAAAAATGCAAAAGTGGTATAGAAATTATTGGAGGGTTTTAATACATTTAAAGATATAATTTTAAAATAGAAAAATAAGCTATACATTTTTAATGTATTTAATACAATCTAAAATGCTTTAATACTTTAAAACATTTTAGATTACATTATTTAAAAGTATATTCTTAGAGGGAAATTTAGCAGTATGTAATCAGTTTTCAAAAAGTTTAACTTTTGACTCACTTATGAAAATCTTTTCTATCAAAATAATTATGTACAGTCATTTCTCATTATTTGCAGTAGTTATATTCTAGAAAGTCACCTTGAACACTTGTTTAGTGAATACTGAGCCATTGCTCCTAGAGGAAATAAATAGAAGGTTAGGTTCCTGTAAGCCCCTGGTTATGACGATTTGTCAGCTGCTCGACGTATAATCTGTTTTATGTGTGCTTCTGTTTAAAGACACACCTTATTTAATGTATATTATTGATTCAGTAACCTTGAACTTACAAATAGCACTATAACTTGGTTCTAAATGAAGCTTATCCAGCACATTTTCTCCAAAGGCACACCCTGCTTGTGCTTAGAAACAGTAGACAGCACTCCAGCAGTAGCACCTGGGATCCTGTTCTAAACAGTGATGGGACTTGCCCGGTGGTCCAGTGGTTGAGACTCCAGGCTCCCAGTGCAGGGGGGCAGGTTCAGTCCCTGGCTAGGGAACTACGATACCCCATGCTGGACAGGATGGCCTCAGAAATAGAGAGTGACATCACCAACAAAAAACACAAAAATGCAAAGAAAAGAAAAGTGGCACTAGATAAGCTGTGGAAAGCATACTTGTTTACAGTATGAGAGCCTTGTTTGCCCTGAGTTGGGGAGGTATGGATCTGGCAACTCATTTTTCACAGCTCTGCTCATATCTGCAAAAATCTACCAAAGCACCATAAGTTATCCTTGGTTTGGGAGTTGGCAATAAATCTTAACAGGCAGGTTATTTTGCACATGTGGAATCCATGATAATGAGGATTTATTAATGATGACATTTTTATAGTAAATGTTTTATTGCCAGTGTGGCAATAAGAAATAAAAAATAAACCTTTGTAGTCTGTTTTGCATCATTAGTTATTGAGATCAGAAGTTCAGGAAGTTAGAAATAAAGAGTTAATTCTTTTTATATATGTTGATATCACAATTTTTATTCATATAAAATTTAAAATCAAGTGTAACTTAAAATTTGACTAATTACTAATATACTCTTATTGGAGATAATTCATTTGAGTAAAATAATGCTCTCTAAATGTTAATAGCTTTCACATGATGGAATAAGCCCCAAGCATTTTGATTGCCAAGACTCTCATTTTCTAGGACCTTCTGCACCATTTCATGGTTAAGAGGGAACTGCTAGTTCAGGTGGTGATCCCACCTCTTGGCTATAGAGACCAACCTAGAGGCAGGTAGCTGACCCAGTAGGGGCCGGAGCCCTTTAAAAATTTGAAATTGATACTGAGAACCCTCTGGCTCTAAAATGAAGAATGTAACAGTGGAACTGTTGACATCCATGTTCCAGCATGTGAAGAGCCCAAAAGCCATTGTGCCACAGGAGAAAAGGATGAGACAGATAGGTGAAAGAGAGAAATTAGGACAAATACAGGAAGGGGATGGAACAGAGAGGGAATAAATAGGCAGGGAGGAGAGGAGGAGGTGAGGAAAGAAGAGGGATATTGGGAGGAAGTGAGCGGAGAGAGGAGGACCCAAGAGGAAGAGAGAAAAGGAACAAAGTAATTGTTTATGACTTGGGCTCCTGATTCTAGCTTTTTTTCTTATGACCTTGGGTTGGATTTCATGAGACACTGCTGTAACCTTTATTTAAAACCCCCAATTGCTTAATCTCTAGTTAGTTCTGTCCTTGTAGCCAGAATTTCTGTCCTCGTAGCCAGAATAGTCTTAACTAAAGTGAATGTTTGCTTTTGTTAGGGTACTGGTAGCTGCTCTACATATAGTATCAGCTAATTCTTACAGCCTTGCAAGATCGGTATCATTCCTCTAGAAAAATGAGCAAACTGGGCTTTAGGAGAGATGAAATAATTTGGTCAAGGATCCCAGTAGCTACAAAGAAATAGAACCAGATTTGAAATGTATGTCTAATCCCAAAGTCAATTCTTACTCACTCACTGAAGATATTTATTGGCCATCATTTGCGGGCTAGACACTAGGCCAAGCTACAGCAGAGACCTGCAGGCAGTGGCAATTTAGTACATGCTTTGGGGAAGGAATGAAATGTATTATAAGGGCACATGAGAGGTCAGGGAAGATGCCTTAAACCTTTAAGAGCCAAAGGCTGAGTAGTCACTGAGCTGACCATAAGGAGAGAGGTAGGTTGTAGCAAGCATTTATGAAAAGAAAATGGTACATTTCAAGATCTTAAGAAAAAATTCATATGCGGAGAGCAAGGACATGGTTGGAAAGAGGTGAGCCAGGAGAGGTGAATAAAGCAAATCCTGCAAGGGCTTCTCTTTCACATTAAGGAATTTAGACTTTATATTGGAAAGAATATTGGAGAGGGACATTGAAGGCTCCTAATAGATTTTCTCTTCAGAAAACACAAACATCCTTCACATTACACCCAGAAAAGACTGGAGAAACTCTTTACACTGGAGGCAGTGAAGGTCAGCGAAGGAAGCTTTTGCAATAATCCAGACAGTAAATGATTAATAGCCAAGGGAAGTAGTAATTAGTTGAGGGGAAGGTGGAAGAATGTTGGCGATTACAGGGTATATGGTCAGTTAGTAGTGACTGAATGGATATGTGGGGCCTGGGAGGGGTGTGAGTTAAGAATGACTCTCCGATGTCTGACTGAGGCAGCGGGGTACTAGAACAGCGTACTCACCATTCACTGACCTGGTGACAGAAGGGAAGATTTTGGTGGGAAAGATGGCAAGTTCCATTTTGAACGTGATGAATTTGAGATCCCTGGAAGACAGCTGTCCCAGTTAACAAAGCCTCCCGCAGACAGTGGATATTTTGACTAGTGGATATAAAGACTATAAAACTAGTCTTTCATCTTCACCCTTCATGTTTCTGGAGGGGAATGCCTGTAGGAATCTAGTGAACTTTGATACTTTAGAAAATCTGAAAGACTTTTCCATTAATATTAAAAAATAATAATAATGTCATGTTCACTTTCAGCAAATCACTAGAAAGTCATTGCTTGTCTTTGCCATTCTACTGTGTAATTACCACTATTCTGTAGACTTCTATTTTTAGAAGAAAAAACAGACCTATTTAAAGGCACAATTGGTACGTAACATATCCTTTTACCTAGTAGATATCTAGAGATTTGTATTAGCTTTTGTTTGCTTCAAAATCAATGCCAAGAAAGAGAAAAATAAACATTTGTTAAGTACATATTATACGACAAAACCGTAGTTAAAAAAATTATTGCTGACAAGACAGAATTTTCTTCGTGGAAGTTAAAAATTTTTTTAATATCTTTTTAACATATTTGGCAATTCAAAATTTGAAACGAGCATTTTAAAGCAAAGTAAACTGTTTGCTTCATGGAGTAATATAACATCTTGTTTGAGAAGGGATGTTAGGTAGCAAAATAAGCTAAAAAGGACAGGGTTTTAAAAGAAGGTTATAATTATTCCATACCTCTAATATTGTTTCAGAATAAGCAGTTGTTTTAAATAAACAGTGGTTTTAAACCTGCGTAATATGCACAGTTCAGTTCAGTTGCTCAGTCATGTCCGACTCTTTGCGACTCCATGAATTGCAGCACACCAGGCCTCTCTGTTCATCACCATCTCCCAGAGTTCACTCAGACTCACGTCATCGAGTTCATGATGCCCTCCAGCCATCTCATCTTCGGTCGTCCCCTTCTCCTCCTGCCCCCAATCCCTCCCATGCTACAGTTAAATTCTTGGATACCAATAGAATGTATTTTTTAAAACTTCTCTCTTTCTACTAGAAATGCTAGCCTGAGTTTGAGAGGCAAGGACACAGCTTCTGCTTATTGCTGATAAAAGACTATGATTTTATAGGGCACAAGACGTGCACCAAAGGGTGTCAAAGATCAGAAAGGTTCCAGGTCTCTTGAGGGTGGAAACAGGTTAAACTGACTCACTTCTCGCCTTGCTTCCTTGAACTCTTCCCACGTTTCTCCCCTTGTGACTTATATTAATTTTTGAAAACACACCTGACTATTCCTTGCTGTTACTTCTGTTGCTAAAAGCTCCCTCTCTTCAGATCTGTGTTCATTTCATCTTTACAGTTGTGTATTTTATTTACCAATTAAACTTTGCAGTTTTAAATCTATTGACTAAAACAGGCATTGAAATTCAAAATATTGTCACAGCAGAAGCATAGTGGAAAAAAATGATTACAGGAATTTGGAGAAAGCAGAGTTCTAGGTCCATTTTATAAGATGATGTTTCTAAAAATGTGAGTGTATATAATTTCTTTTCTTGAGTCTTAAAAAGATAAACAGAAGGGGTATATACATTATTGTAGAAACAGTCGCAAGATATATTTTTAAGGTTTAAAACTACAATGCAAAGAGAATTTATACAATGTCTGAGGAGTATTTAAATTCCATAAGGACTTGAAAGTGGTATTTTATTGTTTGCTGTAGTTTCTAGGTCAAAAATCTTGACAAAGAACAGTAGGTAAAGCATGAAAACCTGAGAAGATTAAAAAAAAATTTTTTTTTTTAGTTGACTGAATTTGTTTAGAGAAGGATGCTTCTAAATACAAGTAATAAATTAATTTGTAATTTGTTACTATATTTCCTAACACAATACATTTTAAGTGTTCTTCACATCAGGTCCTTATGGTTGATCCTATGCCAGACTTCATTAAAGAAACCATGGGGAGTAACCCAGAATTTAGAATGAGTTGGCTTTTTCTTTAAGGTCACTTGTTTGGGTATCTAAAGTACAAAAAAAGGGAAAAAAAAAAGATGGTAGAAGATTGCTGTCAGTGTGACTGCAAGCTCGGTTTTCCATTGCTCACACTTTCTATTCTTTGACTCTTGGAAAATTAAGTTCTTTGTTTGCTTTACTAGACAGAGTACACGCCCTTCAGCGGGGTGATGTTTCCTCTTCTCCGTCTGTTTTCTATTCTTTTGTGTCCTGCTTATCTTCTGTACTTCTGCTAAAGGGAGGGGATTTAAAAATGAAACTTAGAGAAAAGATCACTGAATGTGTTTTTAATCTGTAGAGCACAGGGACAAATGAGACCTTTTTACCCCCTTGCTAAATATAGCATATAATATCACAGTTGGTTAACTTGCTAGAGTTAGTTTATGGGAATAATATACATTAAAAAATTTTTTTTAGTTCAAAAATAGAAGTCATTGAGAATGTTGAGTCACTATCACTAGTAATAAAACAACATTGTTACGGTGGAGGGGGTGGGTTGCAGTTTTCAGAGTTAGTAGATTTGTGTTGTGGGTGGAGCAGTGAAGCTGACTGCCAATAATGTTATCATGTTTGTAGCATTTTCTGACAGCTAGATATTTAATAACTTGTCAAAGAAGAGAAAATGTTATGCTCAAGCACCCCTAGAGGCTGTATGAGTGGGGGAAAGAGGACAGCCTAACATTTAGACCCAGTTCCCTAGCTGTGCTCACTTCTAGCTTCATCTCCTTGGGCAGGTGACTTCACTCACCCAGACTTAAGGTTCTTCAAATAAAAGATGTGGAGATTATACCTACTTTTCCCCCTCGTAACATTAGGATTATTATGGGATCAAATTGAATAATAAAAAATATTCTTGAAACACGAAACACTGTCAAAGTGTAAAATATCATCTAAACAAAATACCCTAGCATAGAGTACAAAGTGAAGCACTGCTTGCTAATGACTGAGCTGGATGTGTTTCACAGACCGTCTCAAATTTGCTCCAGCTTTACGAAACATGCTGTTACAAAGCATGTTCTGATACCCTGTAGGTAACTCTGATATATAAGTGCCTGATACAAATTTGAAAAACTTGTGACTTAATGGAATTGATAAGGAAATGGAAAAACCTACAAGTATTTCTAGAATGCTTGCTATGCTTGGCCCTTTGGAGAGAAACAAATGTTAGGCAAGTTGTTGAAAAGAGTATGTCAGAATCAAGTTACGATTCAGTGATTTATTCTTCAAACAAAAGTTAAATGAATACTCATGCGTCTAAAGCAGCTTGTGTTAAGTAGAAGGAAGAAGAAGATCCTTGTAGTATAGCCTCTCCTCCCTGTTGCTGACTCTTCTGGCCTGTCTTTCCCTTCGTACTTTTCCAGGTTGTTCTTCAGCACCAAACTAGGATTTCAAAAGCCCACTTTGTTCTCCCTGATCTGTGAGCTTTTGCATATCCTGTTACTCTGCCTAAAGGACAGTCTCTGCTCTCTGATTTGAATAGTAAAGTCTGATTGGCTTTTTTGTGTCCCCCAACCCCAGATCTATATTTTGGAGGATTAGCAGGTGGTTGGGAAAGTAAATTGGGGAAGTTAAGGAGTTGGTTCTTATTCTCTAGGTAGTAGGAGGCCATTGAAAGACTTGTCCTCGACAAGGTTCTAGACAGAAGTTTCCTTTATAAAAATTATTCACGTTAGAACCTCCTTGGGTTGGATATTGGACCCTTTGTGGCCCCATGGGCTGTAGTATGCCAGGCTCCTCTGTCCATGGGGTTTGCCAGGCAAGAATACTGCAGTAGGTAGCCATTCACTTCTCCAGGGGATCTTCCCGACCCAGGGGTTGAACCCCAGTCTCTTGCATTGCAGCTATTAATGGGCTTCCTTGATGGCTCAGACGGTAGTCTGCCTGCAATGCAGGAGACTCGGGTTCAATCCCTGGGTGAAGAAGATCCCTGGAGAAGAGAATGGCAACATATTCCAGTATTCTTGCCTTTGAAATTCCATGGACAGAAGAGCTTGGTGGGCTACAGCCCATGGGGTCACAAAGAATCCGACAGCACTGAGTGACTAACACTTTCACTATTTTCTAGGTTTTGGGAATACTACAGAAAATGCCTTATAGATCAATAAGAAAAAGAGACACTCCTGTACAGAAGTGAATAAGTGTTTTGAATAGACATTTCACAAAAGAGAAGTAGCCAATAAATATACGAAAAGGTGCTCACTTCATTAATAATTATGAACATGAAATTTTAAAACACAGTGAGAGACCACTTGTTACACACTCACCAGAACAGATACATCTTAAAAGATTGAAAATACCCAAGTTTTGGTGAAAACAGGAAGCGCTGACAACTCTGCCAATCTGCTGATGGGATTATAAATTGCTACAGCACTCTGGGAACACTGTGACCCAGCAGTCTTCTCTCAGGTATATTTCCAGTAGGATGGTTGGTGGTCTGGGTGATAAGTATATTGGTATTTGGTTTGTGCTCATTCATTGAGCTGTACGTTGGTTATATTTACTTTTCTGCATATGTGTTATACCTCAGTTAAAAAAAAAAAAAAAAGCCCAATCTTATATACTGGAGGGGAAAGCCAGCGTTATCCTTAGTCATTACCATCATAGCAAACATTAGTGGTTATTATATGCCAGCACTGTTGTAGGCACATTACATATATTAACTCATTTAATCCTCACAGTAACCCTTGAGCCTTGCCTTTATTATTCACATTTTACAGATGAGGAAACTGAGGCATAGAAATGTTGAGTATCTTGCCAAAACTCCCACAACTGCTGAGCAGTGTACTCAGACTTTGAACTCAAACATTCTGTTTCTAAAGTCTGTTCCTAAGCACTGTGTGCTGTACATCCAGTAAACAAATAATGGAACAGTCTGTGCTCTCAGCCCTTATGTTTTGTATAGTGTCAGTGCTATCAAAAAATAAAGCAGGTTAAAAGGGGCGTAGGCAGTGCTCTGGGGAGTGTTGCATTGCTGCTTTATGTAGGGTGGTCAGAGACGTTCTTGAGAAAGGTGATCGCAGTGCAGAGACCTGATGAGGCTGAGGGGCAAGCCAGGCAGTTGTGCAGCTGAAGAGCTTTCCAGGCAGAGAGAAGGTGCAGTGGCTCAAGGTGGTGGTTGCTTGGCCCATCTGAAGACAGCAAGGCCGTGGGGCAAGTAAGGGCAGAGTTGTGGGAGATGAGGTAGAAGTGTTGGGAGCTCCACAGTGGGAGCTTGAAAGCCATCGTGAGAACTTTGGCTTTTATTCTGAGTGCAATGCAAGGTCTTGGACGGATTGTGGTATAGAGTGATGTGAAATGACTTATAATCGAAAAGGCTAGCTTGGGCTTCCTTGGTAGTCCAGTGAGTGAGAGTCTGCCTGCCAATTCAGGGGACCCAGGTTTGATCGGTGGTCCAGGAAGATTCCACATGCCTCAGGGCAACTAAGCCTGCGTACCACAACTACTGAGCCCATTAGTCGCAACTCGAGAAAACCCATGCGCAGCAACAAAGACCCAGTGCAGCCAAAAATAGGTTAATAAAATACTTAGAAAGAAAAGGCTAGGTCTGATAATTTGAGAAGAGCCTGTGAGGGGATGCGACGGCAGGAACAGGGCAACCATCTCGGCAGTTGCAGGAATTCCATGTTGTAGATAATTCACCTTCATTGCTGATGGGGATGCAAAATGGTACAGTCACCATGGAAACCGGTTTAGTAGCTTCTTATCGTCATACTTAACTTCATATGATCAGACAATTCCATTCCTAGGAATTGATGGAGACGAGGAGGGAGGAGATGGGGGAGAGGACACATATCCACCCTCCCAAAGACTTGTGCGGGACTGTTTACAGCCACTTCATTTATAACAGCCCCAAACTGGAACAACCCAAATAGCCATCAGCAAGTGAGTGGATAAATAGTTACGGTATATGGTGGGATTCTAGTTAGCAGTAAAAATTAATGAACTACCTATATAGGCAACAATATGGAAGTATCTCAGCTACACAGTGCCTAGTAAAGCATTGGTGATACAGTGGTGAGCATAGCTGCCTCCACAATGGCTAGTTAACATGCCAGACACAAAGACGACTATATATAGAATTATTCTATTTATATGGAACTCTAGAGAAGATAATCTATAGTTAGAGAAAACAAATCAGTGGTTGCTTAGGGCTGGGGTTCCCAATTAGGTTAATTGGGAAAAGGGTACAACAGAATCTTTTGGGGGTGATTGGAATATTCTATATTGTAATTATAGTATTGACCACATAGTTATAATAGACATTTGCCAAAACTCAACTAAACTATACACTTTCAATGGGTACATTTTATTGTATGTAAATTATACCTCAAAGTTGATTTTAAAAAAATTTTTTTAAGAAAGACTATCTGATAGGATCTAAGGGAAGAAATTTCCATAATCTAAATTTTAAATTCATATTTATCAGAAAATCTTAAAGTAACATTCAAATTGAGGTAAAGCCGCCTTTTTCAGCAAATATTTGTGCACCTTATGCTCAAGCAAATATCTGTATGAAATTGTTTGCTTAAAAGAGTTTTTTTAATTGTATTTAATTTATTTGGCTGCTGCACCAGGTCTTAGTTGCACTTGCTGGATTTTTAGTTGTAGCATTCCAACTCTTAGTTGCAACATGTGGGATCCAGTTCTCTGACCAGGGATCAAACCCGAGCCCCTTGCATTGGGAACATGAGATCTTAGCTACTGGCCACCAGAGAAGTCCCCCCAAAATATAAGTTTACCTTTATAGACTATAAATTTTACAGATTTATGTAAATACTTTGAGGATAGCTCAGACTTTATGCAAATACTTTGAGAGGAGATCAGTTTTTTCGAAGCTGTTGTACCTGGATATGTTGAAAAGGGATTTAATGCGTTAACCATTGTCATGTGATTTGAGTAGTTTATTATTTAAGATCCTTTCCACTGCAACTGAAAACCAAACAAGAAAACTGACTTTTACAATAGATGCTTTATCTCACATAAAAAGATTTTTGGAGCATTTCTTTGGGTTATTTCATTGAATTATAGGGTTACACAGTTCAATACCTGAGCAGCAGCGTCAAGGACCCACGTTCCTTTTCTCATCCTGACCTCCCTTTCTCAGTATGTTTATGTCCTCCTCTCACACGGGTGTGTTGTAGTCTCAGATTTAGGCAAGAACAGTAAAAACATCTAGGGAATGGAAATGGAATATTTCTGTCTTGTATTCCTTTTTACAGGTGAGAAAAACTTCCTGGAAGCCCATGTTCGTGGCTTACACGGTTAATTGGCAAAGGGATACGACTATATGAGTGGCTTAAATCGGTCATTATTTACTTCCTGAGGCTGGACAAATGAAGGACTTGTCTAGTGGGAGGAAAGTGAACAAAATCAGGGTTCTTTCATCAAAGCAGGAGGAGAATGGCTGTTGGGTAACTCAGTGTCTGTTGAAGTAGATTACACTGAGACTGTGAAGGAAAGGATCTGTGAACTAGACAAAGGAATCATAGGAAACATTTTGATAAAAAGTGTATGTTCTCTCATTTGAGTCAGTTCTAATGAAGTGGATGAACCTAGAGCCTCTTACACAGAGTGAAGTCAGAAAGAAAAATATCAGATATTAACGCACATCTATGGAATCTAGAAAGATGGTACTGATGAAGCTATTCACAGAGCAGCAGTCGAGATGCAGACAGAACAGACTGGACACGGGTGGGGAGAGGCAGGAGAGGGTGAGATGGATGGAGAGAGCAGCATGGAAGCATATACATAACATATGTAAATAGACAGCCAGTGGAAATTTGCTGTATGACTCAAGGAACTCAGACTGGGGCTCTGTAGTAATCTGGAGCGGGGTGGGAGTTAGGAGAGAAATTCAAGAGGGAGGAGACATATGCATACCTTTAGTTAATTTATGTTGATGTATGACATAAATAAATATTGTAAAGCAATCATCAGTCAATTAAAATTTTTAAAAAGTGTACATTCTCAACTTACTAAGATGTTGCATTCCAGAATTTACCATATTTCCATGGGCTAGTTATTATTCACTTTACTGCAGTCTGTTCTCTTCATGATGCTAAGAAATGCTCTTGTGAAAGTCATCAGTAAGCGCCTGATTATTAATCAGCTGGCCTTTTAAAATCAGTTTAAATGCCACTTGATTTCATGTTGGTCTTTACCTTTATTAGCCATTTTCTTCTTGAAAGTCTTATCTTGCTGTTCTCACTTTACTATTCTACTTGTTAAAAATGTATTAAATACTTCAAACTAATAAAAAGAATTACATGTTACCCACACTTAGCTCATTACCATATTTCTTTTAAGGAAAAAAGAAAAGTGCTACAGAGACAGTTGAAACTGCTGCTGCTGCTAAGTTGCTTCAGTCGTGTCTGACTCTGTGCGACCCCAGAGATGGCAGCCCACCAGGCTCCCCTGGTGATTCACCAGAATCCCTGGGATTCTTTAGGCAAGAACACTGGAGTAGGTTGCCATTTCCCTCTGCCCCATCTTGAAATCAATGATAATCCTTTCCGGTTGTGTTTTGATACATATGAAAGCACTCCTGACTCTTAATTGCTGCTTCCTAATTTCCTTGCCTGCCTATCCCTTATCTGTAGGTGTCCTGGAGCACTGTATTAATTTTTCACACCCCTCCAAATCTGTACCTTGGGTGAGTTTTATTATCTCCAAAAGGTATAATAACACTGTGAAAATATTTTCATTTACTTTTTCTCTGGTTTCTGCCTCATTGTGAGTTTTAGATTTTATTATCAGTTCCCCACTCGATTTTGCAACATCATTCCGGCAGGCCCCTAAAACTAACTTCTGAAACTGAACATGTTGGTCCAGAAAAACCTGTTTCTCTTTTCTCAACCTCCGTTATGGTGTTGCTTTCCGTTCAGTTCAAACTAGAAACTTTGGAGTCATCCAGCCCTTTAGCACACAATTAGTCAATACTTTTAAAGTGTCCAATAAATTGTAGGGAGTGCATGCTGCTGCTGCTGCTAAGTCGCTTCAGTCGTGTCTGACTCTGTGCGACCCCATAGATGGCAGCCCACTAGGCTCCCCTGTCCCTGGGATTCTCCAGGCAAGAACACTGGAGTGGGTTGCCATGGCCTTCTCCAATGCATGAAAGTGAAAAGTGAAAGTGAAGTCGCTCAGTCGTGTCCGACTCTTCACGACCCCATGGACTGCAGCCCACCAGGCTCCTCCACCCATGGGATTTTTCCAGGCAAGAGTACTGGAGTGGGTTGCCATTAAATGACTCCTTTTTCTTCACATCCACCCATAACGAGCCACTCATCTAAACTTGATTATTGTGTTTAGTGTTTACCTCTCATCTCCCCCTCACCTTTGGCCCCACAGTATTCCTGCTTTTGTACTTCCTCACATGGATCTTTGCAATAGTTTTATGACTTGACTAACTGCCATCATTATTTCTTTCCAGTCTATAACTCGTGCTTCCACCATAGTTATTCTCAAACACATATTTTCTGCTCTTCAGCTTTTTAAGGATCTCAACTTTCCAGTGCTCCGTGGATAAATCTAAAAGTTACTTCTTAGCAAATAACCCTCTGTGTGTGTAAATTCTCCTCTAACTAGCTGCCTGTCCCACCATTCTCAAAAACACGCCCTTATATTTCTGCCACAGAGTTTTCTGTTCCCTGATACACCTTGCTTTTCCAAACGTTGGAGCCATTCTTCACACTTCTTTCCTTCTAGAATATTATTTCCTAAATCTCCAGCCCTTCAAAACCCAGCTCAGTGCCACTGTCTGCAGAATTTTCTTTCCCAAGCTCCCAGCAGAGCTGATAACTTCGGTGGTATTCCCAGCATGTTCGTATATACCTCTGCTCTGGCATTTTCTGTTTTCACTCTGGCAGTTTTCCCATTGTGCGTGCATACATGCATGCTAATTCACTTCAGGCGTGTCCAGCTCTTTGGAACCCTGTGGACTAGAGCCTGCCAGGCTCCTCTGTCCATGGGCTTCTCCAGGCAAGAATCCTGGAATGGATTACCATGCCCTCCTCCAGGGTTTTCACATTGTACAATACTGTGATTTTTCTTATACTTACTTGTGACCTTTTTAAAGAAAAAGAATCATTTCTTGGCATCTTTGGCTCCCTTTAGAGTGTCTAATAAATATATGTTATTAATAAATAATATGTCTGTAAGCTAGTAGCTTGGAAACCTGAAAGAGACTTTCACTTATAAGTATTTTAAATCATGTTATGTTTCTAAGAGAATCCATTAAAATCTTTTAAATACATTTTACACCTGAAGATTACTTAAAAATAGAAGTCACATTCCACATTTATAATTATTTTTCTACAGGAGCCAGCAGTGATGGCTCCTGTATATTTGTGACTAGTTGGACCAAAGATTCTGGATTAAGAAAAAGAAACTGGAGGACAGGTTAAGCGAAGTAATGGAAAACTGGAAGGGTGGGGGCGGAGGGGGAGATAGAATTTACAGAGGAAGAGTTAAGTTAGGAGTGATGTCTTACGGGGAGAAAAGGCCGTAACAGGAATCCTGAGTGAAGAAGGTGAAAATGAGAAACTAAGAAAGCTGGAAATGGAAATGAGGGTGGGTCAGGGGTACAGTACCTTTGGTTATGAAGTGATATATTTCAATTGGTTTGTTATCCAATTTAAAGTAAGTTAGCACCCATTGTGGCTTTCATAATTTTTTCTCCATCATACAACTGCTGTTTTTTCAAAGTCTATGTCATTGTTAAAATATTTTCTTACTATTTAGACTTCAGATATTGGTAATAGTGAAAATCCTCTGTACAGATGTTAAAATATTTTTTGTAACTTAATGTATTTTGTGGGTATATATTGATGATTAAAATTCATGCCTCAGCCTTGAGTATTGAGTCAAAATTTGCCAGTCTGATAAGCAAAAAGGATACCTTTAGAGATTTGCATTTATTTGAAGATTGGGGTGATTGGACATGTCTTCATATGCTAATTGGCCTTTCATGTTTCATTTGTGAATTGCCTCTTGATAGGCATTCAGATTTTTCTAAGGGGCTATGTGTATTTTCTCATGTGTAAGAGTTGTCTGTATTGTGTGAATGTGTGAAAGTTGCTCAGTCATGTCCGATTCTTTGCAACCCCTGGACTGACTATATATATAGTCCATGGAATTCTCCAGGCCAGAATATTGGAGTGGGTAGCCGTTCCCTTCTCCAGGAGATTTTCCCAACCCAGGGATCAAACCCAGGTCTCCCGCATTGCAGGCGGATTCTTTTCCAGTTGAGCCACAAGGGAAGCCCTTGTCTATATTAAGAACCTCAACTAATTCTTATATGGTACATTCATGTGTTGAGAGAGCAAGTAAGAGCATGAGCAAGTACAGAGACATTTTCCCTACTTCTCATGTCTTTAGTTTCGCTTAAAAGTTTCTATGCCCATACCTGCCCCTCACCCCCAAGTTAATCATATATCTCTTTGTCTTTTCCTTCAGGGTTTCTAGAAACTTTCACATTATGCTTTAAAGGCTTTTCTTTTCCAACTACCGCATTATGAACCAACCTACCTTACATCCCTTCTGACGCTTTCAGACGCAACTGCCTTTCATATATTTAGCTTGTCATTGTCTCATAGTGTTTTCAGTAGATACTTAAGCTTCCAGTCCCAGTCATGTTCCTATAGTGCGCTTTATTGTCACGTCTTCTGAATATACCGGTTTTAAGATAGTGATCTAAAGACATTCCAGCTCTGAGATCTGAGACTGTTTCTGTTTTATGCATAAGATAAGTGAGGAAATGATAGGAGGTAAAGTGGGAAAGATAGACTGGAATCAGATTTGGCAAGCATTGAGGGCGTGTCCATCACTAGGGAAAAGATACAGCACTGCATTGTCCAGTGGAGTAGCCACTAGCCACATAGAGCTGTTGAACACTTGAGATGTGCTTGGTCCAAATTGAGGTGTACTGTGAGTTTAAAATACGCATCAGATTTCTACAATTTAGTACAAAAGAAGAGTATAAAAATCTCATTAACATTGTTCATACTGATGACATGTTGAAATATATATTACTAGAATTAATTTGACCTGTTTTTATTTTTTAAATGTGTTTACTGGAAAATCTAAAATTATAGATATGAAAAAATAAATAAAATTATAGATACGGCTCAGATTCTGTTTCTGTTACACAGAGCTGGTATAGATAGAAGGAAAAATGCCAGAATTTGCTAGTGCCTGCTGTGTACCAGAGATAGTCTAGAAGTTGTGATAAATAAACTTACTTCTCATGGAAAACCTTATGAAGTAGGTGATATTGTTTTCTTTTT
The DNA here is from genome assembly GCF_032405125.1 of Capricornis sumatraensis. Classification (NCBI taxonomy): domain Eukaryota; kingdom Metazoa; phylum Chordata; class Mammalia; order Artiodactyla; family Bovidae; genus Capricornis; species Capricornis sumatraensis. The sequence continues at coordinate 38,399,526 of NC_091089.1, read as the reverse complement.
TCAAGGAACTGAGGTTGCAGCGAAATTAAACAACATACCTAAAATCACTCCACTAGAAAGTAGGAAGCCAGGATTCAGACTTTGGCTTCTGACTTCAGAGCCCACGGTTTTCCCAGTACCCTGTGGCATGTTGTCATTGAGCCATTAAAGGTGATTGAGCTGGAGAATGACATGATTAGAATGATACGTTAGCAGAACTGTAATAAAAATAAATGAGGAGAGACTTTATTTTTAGCTGCCTAGGGTTTTTTGGTTTATTTGTTGTTGTTTCTTTTTTGCAGGAGAGAAATGCCTGGTTTAAAGGCAGCTGCTAAAGTGTACCTCTTCTGAAGCATCCTTTATGATACCTGCTTCTCACACTTTGCCTTATCACCTTGGTAGGCTTGATAATGGGCTGCATTAAAAGTAAAGAGAACAAAAGTCCATCCATTAAATATAGACCAGAAAGCACACCAGAGCCCGTCGGTACAGGAGTCGGCCACCACGGAGCAGAGCACGCTGTGGTGGCACCAACATCCTCCGCAAAGAGCACATCTGCCAGCTTCAGCAGCCTCTCCTTGACACCATTCGGAGGGCCCTCGGCAGTGACACCATTTGGGGGAGCATCTTCCTCATTTTCAGTGGCACCAGGTTCATATCCTGCTGGTTTAACAGGTGAGCTTTAGATGGACAGTCTATTTGTTTGAGAATGTGGCCTTGGGCAATAGAAACATCAAGTTGGTGTTCTATAAGAGAAGTAAGTTACGAGGGGGTGGTGGGGTAGGGGTGGGGTGTTTAAAATAAGTTCATGTGAAAATTAAAAATCTCCAACATACAAAGTAAACTCTACATGGATATTATTCTCAGAAATTTGGCAGTAATCTGATGGTGATTATGTACTGGTTTATACCATTAATTGGGCTTCCCTGGTGGCTCAGATGGTAATGAATCTACCTGCAATGTGGGAGACCCAGGTTCGATCCCTTGGTTAGGAAGATCCCTTGGAGAAGGTCATGGCAACCCACTCCAGTATTCTTGCCTGGAGAATTCCATGGACAGAGGAGCCTGGCAGGCTACAGTCCATGAGATCGCAGATTCGGATATGACTGAGTGACTGGCACACACACTGTTACCATTAATCACTTCACTAATTCATTTTTCAAATAATTACTGGGTGCTGACTGTGTGGCAGGCATTGGGAATATAAAGATTAAAAATGTATCCCCCTCCCTCTAGAATGCTACCAACTTCTGAGGATTATAAAGTGCTGGCCATTATTAAAGTATTATAGTAGTTATTTAACGTGTTAGGTGAAGGCAGTTTTGTGATCATAGTACAGTTCTGTTAGGTACTGCTGATTGAAAAAAGAAAAATCCTGAGGCTCACAGCTTAAGTGATTTTTTTTTTCCAGTCACAGATGATAAGCAGGAGGACACATATTTAATGCCCTATTCTAAAACTTTGTTTATTACACTGCAATGTCTTCAGAGAACAGTCAGAAGTGATGGCTGATAGCCTTTCATGGAGCCAGAAATGCTGTAAAAAAAGGTAGTCAGAAACTTTAAAAAGAGAAGTAGTCCTTCTGTGAAGGGTCCCCTATCAGGTTGCTTTTCCCTTGAGTAACAAATAAAAGTGCAACTGACTTGTAAAGGTAGGCGAGGTTCTAGGATTCCTTGAACCCCGTAGTTTTTTCATGTCATCAAGGACTCAAGTTTCTTTGGTCTCTCCCTCTGTGGCCCTTGGAGTATGCTCTTTATCCTTAGACTTGGGGAAACAGCTGCCAGCATCAAACTGAGCAACTTTTGGGGAGAAAAGAAGAATCTCTTCTACAAGCTTGGTCTATAAATGTGTCCCTTACCTCTGCTCACCTCCAAGACAAAAATAGTGACCAGAGAATATCAGACACTCATCTACAGACTGTTCACTTGAGGAGTTGTGGACATCAGAGAGCCAGTTAGAGTCCCAACTTCGGCCCCTTGACTCTAAATACTTAACAGTATAATAACATAGTAATAGATGGTCATGGTGGTTATTTCTCCATAACCAGAATAAGTTTATTTTCAGTATTACATGTTCTGGAGCGATAGTAATCCAAAATGATTAAATGTTACCTAAAGCAGTGTGTTTATGTGAAATAGTCCATTCATGGATATTCATTTACTAATGAGTATCTGTGTGTTGAGTCCAGTATAGAGAGTTGTAAGCAAGAGAAGCAAGGTTTCTGCTCTGATGGAGTTTACATTATAAGGAGGGTTGGATAATAATTATAAATACAACTAAACAGGATGATGTAACAGTTCATAAATACTATGAAGGAGCTAACCAGAAAGATTGGTGAAGGCTCTTCAAATGATCAAGGAAAAACCATCTTGAGATGAAATTGTTTGAGATGAGGTCTGGCTGATGAAAATGACCTAAATGTGTGCAGAACTAGGAAACAAGCTTTCTGGGGAGAGAGAGCAGCAAATGCAGTTCAGGAGGTGGCCTTGGCAGTCATGAGGACTAGTACAGGCAGAGGGTGGAATGACGTGATGAGGGATTGGAGAGTCAGGATTTCTCAGGACCTCATAGATCTGCCTGCAAGGCAGGAAACTCGGGTTCGATCCCTGGGTCAGGAAGATCCCCTGGAGAAGAGAATGGCTCCCCACTCCAGTATTCTTGCCTGGAGATTCCATGGACAGAGAAGCTAGATGGCCTACAGTCCATGGGAGCCCAAGGAGTTGGACAAGACTGAGTGACACACACACACACACAGAGACCATAGTATGAAGTTTGGGTTCTATTCAAAGTCAGAAGGAAGCTATTGAAGAGATCAGTACAGGATTTGCACAATTGAATTCCCCGTAACTCTGAATTCCCCACACTCCCTCTGGCTAGCTGTGTGGAGAAAGGATATAGGGAAGCAGAGAGTGAGTTGGGCTACTACCCTCCCAGTGAGAAATAACAGAAATAACATCCTTGGATTAGGATGGAAGCACTGAAATGGACAAGGAAGTGGATGAGGTACTTAAGGGGTAGAACTGGCAATACTGTTAATGGGATTGGCTTTGAGTACCTGATTGGCTGGTAGTCTTTGCTGAAATAGTGAAGACTTCAGCAATACAGGTTAGAGGAGAAAAATCAGCACCTTTATTTTGTACCTCTTAAGTTGTAAATTCCTGATAGACATTGAGATGTCAGATAGGTAGTTAATACATGGCTGGGCCTCAGGAGCAAAGCCAGATAAATGAGATTCTGTTCTTCCCCTTGCAGATAATAATTTTATTATTTAAATTGCTAATCTCTTAAGCATCCACATATAGTGATTTATATGACATGATTATTTTTTGAATTTATAATCCTTACCAGGCATACCATTTACTTTCTAAGAAAAACATACTGTTTCTTATCTCTGCATTAAATATAATAAATAATATTAATTAAAAACCTAGTTATTACTGTTAATAGTCTTTTTAAATTAATTTTTATTGGAGTATAGTTGATTTACAAGGTTGTGTTAGTTTCTGCTGTACAGAAAAGTGACTCAGTTATATATGCTCTTTTTACTTTCTATTCCCACATAGTTAGTAGAGTTCCTTGTGCTATACAGTAAATTATGTGCTACACAGTAAGTATTAAGGATGGAAATGTTCACCTGTTGTTTTTAAGAATTTGAGATGATCCATGCCAGTAGTTTATAATACTTGTTAATGCTTTTTCTGCCCCCCAAAATTGATTAGAATTTGGGCTTCCCTGGTGGCTCAGCAGTAAATTTCTGCCTGCAATGCAGGAACCTCGAGTTCAGTCCCTGGGTAGGGAAGATCCCCTTGAGAAGGAAATGGCAACCCACTCCAGTATTCTTCCCTGGGAAACCCCTGGACAGAGGAGCCTGGTGGGCAGCTACAGTCTATGGGGTTGCAAGAGTCGACTTAGTGACTAAATCATCGATCACCACATCACTTCTCAAGCAAGAGATGTTGCAAGTATGAATCAAGATTGAAAAGGTTTCTCTGGCTCTATAGAATTTTAGAATTTGTACAGTATAGTAGTCTCATGGAAGGCCTTAAGACATCATCTTATTAACTTGAAAACTTCAGTGGCCCAAATCTCCCAACTTTTAAAAATTGATTCTGGAGACTAGGCAGAGAACTATGCTTAAGCTTTCTTTATCGTCATTGGCAGTGTTTTTACTAACAAATTTCTGTGTTGTTAATTTGTCTGTATAATTTACCTTGGTCTTTCTTTCCCCCAATAGGTGGTGTCACTATATTTGTGGCCTTATATGATTATGAAGCTAGAACTACAGAAGACCTTTCATTTAAGAAAGGTGAACGATTTCAAATAATTAACAACACGTAAGTGTTACAAGTTTTTTTTACAAGGGAGAAATACCAGTGGCAGCCTACTTTACACTGAAACCACTGACTTAGTTGATGATTCAGAGACAAGAGTGGTGGGGCGTGGGTCTCTGCCCACTGGGTTGGATGATACGTTGGTTCTTTTAGACACATGGCAGAAGACTACTGTTCAAGCCAAAAGTTACAACTTCTACAAACTGTGTTGCTGTGGTTCTGCAATAAACAGTTTTAAGAATGAGGATTGAGGGAATATATGAAAGTAGGTACATTACTTGAAAAAAAAAAAAAGAAAACCTTTATAAAGAGATTTCTATGATCCCTTTTCTCTAAGTACCAAGTGGTTTAAAGATGTTATCTCTTTCTCAAAAAACAAGAAAAAGGCTGAGGAGCCCCTGCAGTCCCAAACTGTCTCTTGCCTATGTGACTCTCAGACTTTCTGTCATTTAGTGATCCACCTTAGAAAGTTCAATGCTTGTTATGAAAAACAGATCCCATAATTTCATTAGCAGGCACAGCAGCCACTTTGTAACTTCTCAAAATAGATATTTATGGTCTCTTTGCATCCAGGCATGTTTCCTTCCATCCTTATTCCCACTTGCTACCAGTTATTGTTCAAGAACATGAAATACAATCCTGTCTTTCTTCTTTAAAGTCCTTCAGTAACTGCTCACTGCTGTGAAGATGAAACAGCAATAAGAGCAGGCATTGTTCATCAAGCTTCTTCCCCTTCCCCACTCCACTGCCCTCCCAGACTCAGTTACTCGTGGCTCTGGATATACCAGGGTTCTCCCCTTCTCTGTGCCTTTACACATGTGATTTCTTCTTTCTGAAATGTGACTTCTTGTCTCTCCATTTTTCTTCCTTTATCTAGCCAACCCTATCTATAGTTCAAAGTGTATTTTCCTGTGTCCTTTCTCAAGGAAACCTTCCTTGATTTTCTTTCTACCTTCCCTGCTTGGCCCAGTCCCCACCTCCTGCTGGATTGGGTGTCTCTCTTAAATGTTCACATAGTAGCCTGTGCTAAGCTCAGTTACAGCTGCCACCACAGTTTGAATTGTAGTTTATCACTTGCCTATCATTCTTTTGGCTCTTCCCTGGTGGCTCAGACAGTAAAAGCTTCTGCCTACAATGCGGGAGACCTGGGTTTAATCCCTGGGTCAGGAAGATCCCCTGGAGAAGGAAATGGCAACCCACTCCAGCACTCTTGCCTGGCAAATCCCATGGACAGAGGAGCCTGATGGGCTACAGTCCATGGAGCTGCAAAGAGTCGGACACAACTGAGTGACTTCACTTCACTGTCATTCTTTTACACCAGTGGTTCTCAGCCAGAGGCTGAATCACCCAGGGGCCAATTGGTAATGTCTGGAGGCATTTTTGGTTGTTACAGCCAGGGTGCTGCAACTGTCGTCTGGTAGATAGAGGCTGGGGCTGTTACTCAACATCTGACAGTGCACAGGACAGTCCCACACAACAAAGAGTTAGCCAGCCAAAGCATCAGTAATGCTGAGGTTGACAGATGGCTGCCCTCCACAGAGTTACCTGAAGTTAAGGACTTTTCCCCGGTTCCTGGTACACCCTATTGTAAGGTCTGTCACTTAAAAAGATAGTCAGTGAAAGTCTGAATGAATCATTGAACGGTTATCAGGGTCAAAGTTTTCAGTTTGTGTGTCTGAATGTACTTAATATATACCAGGAAGCTACAAGGCAAGTGCTTGAGTTTGTAAACATTTGAAAATCCAAAGGATTTTCCATTTCATTTTTTGGAGAGCAAATTCACCTCAGGCATTTATAAAATTTCAGTGTAGACAGTGTTTTCAGTACTTTTCCTCTGGTGAAGCCAAACATGCATTTAATCTTTAGCAGCAGAATCCATGTATCTTCCTCATTGATAATATTGATAATATATACTCCTTTTCATTAATTCAGGGAAAGTTCAAGGCTTACATGTTAAAAATTACATGTACATCTCATGTTCTGAATTAATTTTAGTCTTATTTGGATATTCATGGATAACATTCTTATAAATGTGTACTGTTCCAGGAATTAAATTTTTTATTATCGCTCATTGCTAAATATTTTGGCTACAAGAGTTCTAGGGCATCTGAACTTCCCCCCCCCCAATATGACTAAAAAGGAACACTACTGTTTTGCACTGTTAAAAAGAAGATCATTCAGCAATTTAAAAAAAACCCTCATAAATGCTGAAAAAATTATGCTTAGTAAACGAAGCCAGTCAAAAAGACCACATATTGTATGGTCCCATTTACATGAAATGCCCCCACAATGGGCATGTCCATAGAAACAGAAAGCTCATTAGTGGTTAGAAATGATGGGAAAGGGTCCGGATGGGGTGTTTCTCTTAATGCGTACACAGTTTCTTTTGGTGGGCAATGAAAATGGTCTGAAATTGATACTGGTGATGGTTGCAAAACTCAAAAAATCTTAGGGGAATCTTATGATATACAAATTGTATCTCAGTAAAGCTTTTAAAGGAGAAAACATTTACTCAAAACTGAGTAATCTGAAAGATATACTTCCCAAATTGTTTTATTCAGAATAGTTTATTGTCTTAGGTTGAAAGAGTTATGTAAAAAAGAGATCTTGTAAGTAAAATTAAAGTGGGTTTTGGTTTTTTAGGGCAAGGGGTTTTGTTTTTCAGGGTTTTTGTTTTGTTTTTTGATTCAGAGCAGAAATACGCATTTGTGATTTTGCTAGCCTTATTTCCTTAATTCATGTAACCTATTTTTTAAATACTATTTTCTTTGAGTTTAATTCTTGATCAAACGAATGCATAAATTAAAACTGGAAGTAACCTCTCTTGTCCATTTCAGATACAAGATGGCACTGCGGCAGACTGTGTCCTGGGCTGCGGTCTGCCTTGTGGTGACTGTTGTTCTGTGTGTTGCAGGGAAGGAGACTGGTGGGAGGCGAGATCAATCGCTACAGGAAAGAATGGCTACATCCCAAGCAATTACGTAGCCCCGGCGGATTCCATTCAGGCTGAAGAGTACGGCTCCACTTCATATTTTATTAATTATGTTGATTTTTAAAATGTCTTAATGCACATTTTGCTTAGCCACAATTTTACACACACACAATTACATGCCAGTCTTAATACAGCTAATGTATCGTATTAATAGGAGATGATGCTTGAGAATTAATAATTAATGTCATAGTGTTTGCTTACAGCAGGAACATAAGTTGCATTTATAATACTGCATTATGCCTAGTCCCTATTCTTTTTTTTTTTCCACTTTAAAAACATCGCGTTAGCCCCTTTTAATATTCCACAGACTCTTTCACTTCAGAAACTTACCCTCAGCTGGTGTTACTGTGTTCACTCCTGGACTTAGGTGCTACCTCCACGGCGGTGTGGGAGAGTCTTTGTCTCTTAGGAGGTGCACGCTGGGGTGTTCAGGGGCAGTGGTTCAGCATGTTTGCGACTGTCATTCAGTTCAGAAGAAAACACACGCAGCCACACACACACACGTACACAGGGAAAGAGAGAATATGACAAAGCAGTGTTAACAGGAAACCTGGGTGGAGGGTAAATGGGAGTTCTACGTACCATTCTTACAACTTTTAAAACGTTGAAGTTCACCTTCAGTGACATTACAAGCATATTTGGAAATATTGTGGATTTGGTTCTAGACAACCACAATAAAGTAAATATTACAGTAAAGTGAGTTGGTTTCCCACTGCATATAAAAGTTATAGTTACACTGTACTGTGGTCTATTAAGTGTGCAATAGCTTGTGTCTAAAGAAAACAGTACATACCTTCTTTAAAAATACTTTATTGCTGAAATACGCTCACCATCATCTAAGCTTTCAGCAAACCATAGTAGCTTTGCTTATGGAGGGTCCTGCCTCCATGTTGATGGCTGCTGACGGGTCTGGGTGATAGTTGCTGAAGGTTGGGGTGGCTGTGGCAGTTTCTTAAAAGAACAATGAAATTTGCTGCATTGATCAACTGTTCTTTCACTCAGAGAAAGGAACACTTCGAGACCGTTGTAAGCCTGATTTCAGTATTGTGTGTCTCAGAGAGTCGGGGGCATGCAGAGAGGAGATAGAGAGTTAATAGAGCAGTCAGATCACCCACAACATTTGTCAATTAAATTCACTGTCTTAAGTGGAAAAAAATGTTTGGAATATTGCAAGTCAGCAAAATGTGTGACACAGTGACACAAAGTTAGCAGATGCTTTTGGAAAAATGACTTTGATAGAGTTGCTCAAAGCAGGGTTGCTACAGACTTTCAGTTTTTAAAAAGACAGCGTCTGCAAAACGCAGTTAAGATGAGACATGCTTGTACCTTTATGTCAAAGCAGGTTTGTCTGGGATCCATAAGTAATACTTGGTATCACAGTAGTTAACACAGCCCCCTGCACATAGTAGGTGCTCAGTCAGTGTCTGCTTATATTTGTGATGTGTAGTGTGTCCATAACTCTCTGTTATGCTTTGGCACTTGTTACTTTCGATTTTTTCCTTTTGTCTTCTCCACTATTCTATGGCTCCTCCACAGCAAAAATTGCATTTTTATTCACAAAATCAAACCCACACTAGGATCTCTAATAATTTGGGTATGATTCACTTGCATCTTACTGAGTACAAGCTGGAATCAAGATTACCAGGAGAAATATCAATAACCTCAGATATGCAGATGACACCACCCTTATGGCAGAAAGTGAAGAAGAACTAAAGAGCCTCTTGATGAAAGTGAAAGAAGAGAGTGAAAAGGTTGGCTTAAAACTGAACATTCAAAAAACTAAGATCATGGCGTCCGCTCCCATCACTTCATGGCAAATAGATGGGGAAACAGTGGAAACCTTGACAGACTTTATTTTCTTGGGAGCGAAATCACTGCAGATGGTGACTACAGCCATGAAATTAAAAGACACTTTCTCCTTTTAAGAAAAGCTATGACCAACCTAGACAGAATATTAAAAAGCAGAGACATTACTTTGCCAACAAAGGTTCATTTAGTCAAAGCTACAGTTTTTTCAGTGGTCGTGTACGGATGTGAGAGTAGGAGCATAAAGAAGGCTGAGTGCCGAAGGATTGATGCTTTTGAACTGTGGTGTTGGAAAAGACTCTTGAGAGTCCCTTGGACAGCAAGATCAAACCAGTCAATCCTAGAGTATATCAATCCTGGATATTCATTGGAAGGACTGATGCTGAAGCTCCAATACTTTGGCCACCTGATGTGACGAGCCGACTCATTAGAAAATGCCCTGATACTGGGAAGGATTGAATTCAGGAGGAGAAGGAGACGACAGAGGATGAGGTGGCTGGATGGCATCACAGACTGAATGGACATGAATTTGAGCAAGCTCTGGGAGGTAGTGAAGGACAGGGAAGCCTGGTGTGCTGCAGTCCATGGGGTTGCAAAGAGTTGGACACGACTGAGCGATTGAACAACAAAACTGAATACAAATGATCGCTGCTGCCAGAGAACCACTTTTACTCTTTCTATATGTGTGTTAATTGCTCAATCGTGTCTGACTTTTTGCTACACCTAGCCCGCCAGTCTTTTCTGTTCATGGGATTCTGTAGGAAAGAATACTGGAGTGGGTTGCCATTCCCTTTACGGGGTTTTCCCAACCCAGGAATCGAATCTGGGGGATCGTATCAAATCTCCAGGGATCATATCTGGGTCTCCTGCATTGGCAGTCAGAGTCTCTACCATCTGAGACACCAGGGAAGCCCTTTCCCTCCCTATTGTAGTGTTAATATTTCCATCTGTCATTGTCTGAAAGGCAGCCTGTCACTCTTGCCTTTCCTTCTGTATTTACTGTTCTTCTGACTACCACATGGAGTTCAAGAAACCTGTTGAGTAGTTAGTACATGGAAAAGCTATGACAGTATATTCTGACAGTAATACTTGTAATATTCTTATTAAAGAAAGGTGTTCCATTTTGTTCTGCTATATTTTAAAGCTGGGTTTTATTCTTTGTCGCCCTCCCTACCCCATTCCATTCTTACTAATATCTGTTTCATTTTTCTGATGCTTACACTCTTCTAGCTCAGAACATTACTCTTTCTTTCCCCCAGATGGTATTTTGGCAAAATGGGGAGAAAAGATGCTGAAAGATTACTTCTGAATCCTGGGAATCAGCGAGGTATTTTCTTAGTAAGAGAGAGTGAAACTACTAAAGGTACGAATATTGTTAATACAAGTATCAAATTTTCCTCAGGCAGTATTTTAAGGAAGATACAGTAACTGTCCATTTCCCCTCTAGGTGCTTATTCCCTCTCTATTCGGGACTGGGATGAGGTGAGGGGTGACAATGTGAAGCACTACAAAATTAGGAAACTTGACAACGGTGGATACTACATCACAACCAGAGCACAGTTTGATACTCTGCAGAAACTGGTAAAACACTACACAGGTACGTGCATCCTTCACAGGTGAAAGTTGCTTCCTTGTGTTTAACTTTATGAGGTCAGATCCATGTCTTCATGCCTCTTACGGTTTAGTATGCTACTTCTCACGCAGAATGTGCCCAGTGTATTTTAGTTTTAAAATGAAGAGCAGAAATACTTACCACCTGAGTTGGGCTCCTGTATAACGTGCCAAATAGATGTGACAATAAACGAAAAAGCAGAATTTTATTTTGGGATGTTTACTAAGTAGGCAAAACTAAACACGTTAGTAAAAAGCTGTTATCATGTGTCCTGTTGGGTTGCCTTCCTCAGCATAGGCGGGACCACATAAGACTTGGTGAAGTGTGATTCTAATGAAATGTGATCTGAAGGTGCATTTTGTTTTCATAGAAAATTAAGCTGTAGCAAATATAGATATTTATCATTCCTTCACCGATCTTTGAATAGTAGTCAGTATTAGAGTCTTCTGTCTCAAAATGTTTAATCTCCAAATTGATACATAAATGCATTACAAGTCTTTAAATGATTAATACTAGGGGAGGGGAAGTTTCCATGACAGTTTCTTCTTCAGTGACAGCTAGCTGCAGATTGAGTCTATCAAGTCAATCATCGGTCTTGACATTGACTCAGCACATTACCAGCAGTAGCATCAGTTGTAATTGCACTTGTTAGAATGTGGATGTGTGCGGTTACTTGTTGAGAGTGGAACGGAATGTGTGTAAACAGGATTCACAAGTCAAACCATTGTCAATTTGGAGTTTCCTGTTTTTATGTCTCCCTTTATTTGAAAATCAGTCCTTTAAAGAAGTTTTTCCTTGATTTTATTGTGCTTCTTAACACTTGTGGATTCTAGAAATAGCTGTTAATGGTAGCATTCTCTTTGGGGAAGAAATTAAGTACAGTAATCAAAAACAGAACTTTGGAGGCAGTCTGGTCTAGGGTTTAAAACCCATCTCCATCACATGTTTACTGGGTGGCCTTGAGAAAGTTCCTTAAGTTTTCTAAGATTCCTTTATTTATATGAATTTGTGAAGTGCTGAATTGGCACGATAGCTGGGACATAAGTATTCAATAATGATAACTTTAAAATGTATTTAATAAAATGTTTCCCTTCTTGTATGTTTTCTTTTATGCAGTTTCATTTTTGTGTTTGTGCTTTTGTAATAAAACTGATAGAACATCATGTTTTTATTTCCTATGATATAAATTTTTAAAACACTGGTACAAGTATATATACACCTCAGTTTTTGTAAATGATTCATTTACAGTATAGTTTATTCATTTATCTAGAACATGCCGATGGTTTATGCCATAAGTTAACAACTGTGTGTCCAACTGTGAAACCCCAGACTCAAGGTCTAGCAAAAGATGCTTGGGAAATCCCACGAGAATCTTTGCGACTAGAGGTTAAACTGGGACAAGGATGTTTTGGTGAAGTATGGATGGGTAAGGAGCCTGAACTTTTGTTTTCTTTCATTGTCTGGCCATAGATTAAAAGGCCATCATTTATGATATGTTGAAATATGTAAGCTTACTGCTGCTCATTGAAGTTTGTTGTAAATCTCTTAAAATATATATAGGTTAAAATAGTGAAATGTGGGTTGTTTCTGTAGGAACGTGGAATGGAACCACAAAAGTAGCAATCAAAACACTGAAGCCAGGTACAATGATGCCAGAAGCTTTTCTTCAAGAGGCTCAAATAATGAAAAAACTAAGACATGATAAACTTGTTCCACTATATGCTGTTGTTTCTGAAGAGCCGATTTACATTGTTACTGAATTTATGTCAAAAGGTATGTGTACATCAGTATCTCTGGGATATTCGTGTTAATAAATTTTGTCATTTCTCTCTTTATGCATACAGATTTTTATTGTGTTTTCTAATTGGAGATTTTTATGTAGACATATGAAAAGAGAAAATCTGATATGTTAACAGAATACTTAGTAATTAGTCCCAGTTATTCTGAAGGATAGTACAGAGTTGAAAAGGAAAATAAGGCACTGAATTTATTTTGAAAGTAAAGTCCTTGATTCCATTTGACCAGAGGCAGTAGAATAGGAAAAAAAGTATTTGCACTAGTTGATTTAAAACAATGCAATCAGAACAATATTTGTGTCTTCAGTGCTAAATGAAAAAATCAGGTAAAGTTAAGGAAATTAGTTTTTTCGAGTTTTAGTATGCTCTGAGGACTCCTAGAAACTTCTTTTTTACACTACTGCCAACTGAAGGGTGTCTTTCTCCAAACTCCAGACCCCATGGTGTGGGATCTTCGGTAACAGGATTAGGGCAGGGAGAGGAGAAAGAAAGGTTGTCACTCTTCCCTCTTTCTCCTTTGCTGATGATGCATTGGAAGAGGGACCAGTAAGTCACCAAGTATGCTTGCTGACAGGCGTGCTTTTTACCCTCTTGAATTTTATCTCCTCTTTTCAGTATTAATGACTCACTAATCCAGTGAAAGCCTCTGATGGCGTCATTGCGCTCCAGATGTCCATCTTGGTCAGTGAGGCACCTCCACCTAGTGGTGACAGCACCAACTACAAGCGGCACATTGACGGGGAAATATTTCCCACAAAAGAAACAGACGCTAGAGGTTAAGAACTGACATTCTTAGGAGAGTTCCAAAGAACAGCAGGAGAGAGAAGAAAGCCTTCCTCAGTGATCACTGCAGAGAAATAGAGGAAAACAATAGAATGGGAAAGACTATAGAGATCTCTTCGAGAAAATTAGAGATACCAAGGGAATATTTCATGCAAAGATGGGCACAATAAAGGACAGAAATGGTACGGACGTAACAGAAGCAGAAGATATTAAGAAGAGGTGGCAAGAATACACAGAACAACTATACAAAAAAGATCTTCATGACCCAGATAACCACAGTGGTGTAATCACTCACCTAGAGCCAGACATCCTGGAATGCAAAGTCAAGTGGACTTTAGGAAGCATCACTACGAACAAAGCTAGTGGAGGTGATGGAATTCCAGTTGAGCTATTTCAAATCCTAAAAGATGATGCTATAAAAGTGCTGCACTCAATATGCCAGCAAATTTGGAAAATTCAACAATGGCCTCAGGACTGGAAAAGGTCAGTTTTCATTCCAGTCCCAAAGAAAGGCAATGCCAAAGAATGTTCAGACTGCCATACAATTGTACTCATCTCACATGCTAGCAAAGTAATACTCAAAATTCTCCAAGCGAGGCTTCAGCAGTATGTGAACTGTGAACTTCCAGATGTTCAAGCTAGTTTTAGAAAAGGCACAGGAACCAGAGATCAAATTGCTAACATCTGTTGGATCATCAAAAAAAATGAGAGTTCCAGAAAAACATCTACGTCTGCTTTATTGACTATGCCAAAGCCTTTGACCATGTGGATAGTAACAAACTGGGAAATTCTTCAAGAAATGGGGATACCAGACCATCTGACCTGCCTTCTGAGAAATCTGTATGCAGGTCAAGAAGCAGCAGTTAGAACTGGACATGGAACAACAGACTGGTTCCAAATAGGGAAAGGAGTACGTCAAGGTTGTATATTGTCACCCTGCTTATTTAACTTATATGCAGAGTACATCATGTGAAATGCCAGGTTGGATGAAGTACAAGCTGGAATCAAGATTGCTGGAAGAAATATCAATAACCTCAGATATGCAGATGAAATCACCCTATGGCAGAAAGTGAAGAACTAAAGAGCCTCTTGATGAAAGTGAAAGAGGAGAATGAAAAAGTTGGCTTAAAGCTCAGCATTCAGAAAACTAAGATCATGGCATCCAGTCCCATCACTTCATGGCAAATAGATGGGGAAACAATGGAAACAGTGAGAAGACTTTATTTTCTTGGGCTCCAAAATCACTGCAGATGGTGACTGAAGCCATGAAATTAAAAGATGCTTGCTCCTTGGAAAAAAAATTATGACCAACCTAGATAGCATATTAAAAAGCAGAGACATTACTTTGCCAACAAAGGTCCATCTAGTCAAAGCTTTGGTTTTTCCAGTAGTCATGTACAGATGTGAGAGTTGGACTATAAAGAAAGCTGAACGCTGAAGAACTGATGCTTTTGAACTGTGGTATTGGAGAAGACTATTGAGAGTCCCTTGGACAGCAAGGAGATCCAATCAGTCCATCCTAAAGGAAATCAGTCCTGAATATTCATTGGAATGACTGATGCTGAAGCTGAAACTCCAATACTTTGGCCCCCTGATGTGAAGAACTGGCTCATTTCAAAAGACCCTGATGCTGGGAAAGATTGAAAAGGCAAAAGGAGAAGGGGGCGACAGAGAATGAGATGGTTGGAAGGCATCACCGACTCGATGGACATAAGTTTGAATAAACGCTGGGGGTTGGTGATGGACAGGGAAGCCTGGCATGCTGCAGTCCATGGGGTTGCAAAGAGTCAGACATGACTGAGCAACAGAACTAATTGGTGGCCAAAACATTACCTAAAGCTCCCAAAGCACATGACTTTTTTTTTTTTTTTTTTTGCATTTTTAAGTGTTTTGTTTATTTTTTAATTGAAGGATAATTGCTTTACAGAATTTTGTTTTTTCTGTTAAACCTCAACATGAATCAGAGCACATGGCATTTTTAACAAGGAATCTCTGCCCAGAAAAACTGCCAGGTATCCTACATCAGAGTATATTAGGGTGAACTAAAAGTGAGGAAAGGGACCAGGAGGAAGTTTAAATCAGGATATCGAGAGTATGAGAGTGTTGTGGAGATAAAGCTTGTGTATTGATTTCAAGAAGTATTCAGTTGGGGAATGTGGTAGAGGTCTGTGTTGTCAGATTGCCAGATTAGGATTATGTCTAGATAGGATATTTAGAATGCAGGATCACAAATGCCCCCTCCATTTTTAAACTTGGTGGTTCCCCATTTTGTCCTTCACGCACTTAGAATTGGGCCCTCTGTAACCCAACTGAACTCATTACTTCTTGTGTTCTCTTGATCATCAGGATACTCGGAAACTGGAACTGAAGTCGCTCAGTCGTATCTGACTCTTTGCGACCCCATGGACTGTAGCCTACCAGGCTCCTCCAACCATGGGATTTCCCAGACAAGAGTACTGGAGTGGGTTGCCATTTCCTTCCCCAGGGGATCTTCCGAATCCAGGGATTGAACCCGGGTCTCCTGCATTGCAGGCAGATGCTTTACCATCTGAGCCACCAGGGAAGCAGGATACTCTAGAAATTATTAATAACTGAAATGTATTGAATGCTTCTAGTATGTAGACAGCCTGCTGGTATTATAAGGCATCAAAGAAATAAAGCCATCTGATTAACTTACATTGAATTTGGAAAGAAGACCTAACCTAATGAGTTAATTTTCATTATAAAACTAAATAACAGCTTGCTATGAACAAATAAGTTCAAGTGAAAGCATAATGAATTTCTAGGTGTTTGACACATTCATAGAAATTAAGGAAGAGATTACCTAGGTTGGAATAAAAATGAGAAAAATCAGTAGAAAAGACAAGTCTTGTACCATCCTTTAAGATGATGAGGGATGTGGATGGGTAACAGAAGGGTTACTTGTATTTCTGCAGAGCTATAAAGAAATGGGGAGTGAAATCATGGTTAGTGGAAAGTGCAGAAGGTAGCTGGTTGGAAATAAGGCTAGAGACGTGTATGGGGCAGACTGAAGGACTGCTCTGAATTGGTCTTACAGTTAACTTATCAAGTACCTGCTCTCTGCCATGAATGAGCTTCAGAGGGTCCAGAAAACTTCTCTGAAATTTTCCATCAGTTTTTTCATACTCAAGTGTATTTTTCTAGACAAAGAGTCAGTAGTTTTCATCAGATTCTCAAAATAACACATGACCAAAAAAAAGTTAAAGGCCCACTGGTACATCTAGAATGCTCCAATGAATGGATATAAGGAACACTTAAGGGAGGGAGGATTTGTTGTAATTGGTTAAAGAGCAAAGAAAAACAGTTGTCTAAATGACACATCCCAATCCCCGATTCTTGCTGTTTCTGGGCTCTGCTTTCTGGGCAGCTTTTGTACTGTTTTAGCAATTATCATTACACCGAATGATGTTCTGCTTAGTGGATTGATTGTGGCACTTTATCTAGATTCTGAGCCCAGAAACAAAGAACTGTAGCTTTTGCTTCTTTCTGTATTTCCACATTGTCGTGCAGAGTATTTATGTAACATCAGTCTGTCCTGCAGGCTAAAAAAAAGTGTCACTTCCTCTATTTAAGGACAGTTCTTAAACTATGTTCTTCATCCTTTCATTTAAACAGAAAACCCTCCTGTGGTCCCAGCATCCACTTTTCGCCAACTTCTTTCTGGCTCTTGCTTTCCTTCACAGTCAAGATTTTTTTTTTTTAAGAACAGACAGTATTACATCTTTAAATCCTAATTAGTTCATTTTACTCTTGTTAAATGTGTTTATTGTTCATGAATGTCCTGCTGTCTGTTACAGGGAGCTTATTAGATTTCCTGAAGGAGGGAGATGGAAAATATCTGAAGCTCCCACAGCTGGTTGACATGGCTGCTCAGGTACTTGTGTGTTCATCTGTGTGTCCATTTGAACTGCGAGTGCACATTAAAAATGTAAACTAATCTTTGTGTGTGTGTGTGCGCGCATGTGCTAAGTCTCTTCAGTCTTATCCAACTCTTTGTGACCCTATGGACCACAGCCCATCAGGCTCCTCAGAATACTATTGTTTATATGGTGAAATCATGGAGTTTTAGAGCTGGGAGGAACATTACGGATAATCCAGTCTAATCTCTGTATATTACAGATAATATAGTATCTGAGGAGCCAGGTGTCTTAAGATTTGTACAACTTATAAGTATTAGAGTCAGTGATCCCAGTACTATGCTGCCCTGTATCATGTGGCCTTTCAGAAACATATGCATCCACAAATACAAAATCTGTATGTATTTATACTTCAGCAGATACATGTTAAGACAGTGAATGATTGCTGTTCCAAAGAAAATATTAGAAATCTGAAGTATATGCTGCAGAAGACCTGAACAAAGCTGGGAGTGGGGTGTGGTAGATCAGCAGATACTAAGCAACACAGAGTCACACTGATCCTACCAGGATAGAAGGTGGAAAGGTAATATACCTGAGTGAAAGGGTTAGTCTCTCAGTCATGTCCAGCTCTTTGGGACCCCATGGAATGTAGCCCTCCAGGCTCCTCTGTCTGTGGAATTTTCCAGGCAAGACACTAGAGTGGGTAGCCATTCCCTTCTCCAAGGGATCTTTCCAACCCAGGGATCAAACTCAGGTCTTCTACATTGCAGGCAGATTCATTACCTTCTGAGCCACCAGGGAAGGCCCAGTATACCTTAAGTAATTAATCATATTGGTCTTTAAATAAAGAAAAATAAAGTATATGCTGAATTTCTTTTTTAATATAGCCCCAAACAAGAATTTAGATGGCGGGTGTACAGTTTAAGATGCGGTAGTTTTACTCTTCTGAGTTTTTGTTTTTAAATATAATTGAGAACTATTAAGAGTATTATTCAGGTGTGTGGTAGGTATTCAAGGGGCCTATTATTGCTTTGGTTGACACACTGAATCTAAGGCTCCTCTCACAATGAGTGTCCAGATGTCCACAGCATCTGGCAATTCAGAGAAACTTTACACCAAGAAAACCGTGCCTGTGCGACCTTAGCATATGTCAAGCCTCGTCCATACGCCTGAGCTCCAGGCTCTGAGCCCCTTTATGGGCAGACTGTTCATCTGTGAAGGGCCAGCTGAATGCTTCAGGCTTTGTGGGCCACATGCCATCTCTTTTCTCCCCTTCCCCCACTTCTCCCCTCTCCTTCTCTCAACCCCTCACTTCCTCCTTATCCTTCTCTCCCTGCTCTGTTAAAAGGTTTTCTGTTTTTCCTATCATCTACTAGACTGCCGCATTACCATCATCTCTTTTCCAGAGGCGTGTCTTCAGTGATCTGGTTTAACATTAACCAGAATTGCCCTCTCCATCCTTTCCTTCATACCATATATGTTTGTTTTTCTTCCCAAGATTGCTGATGGTATGGCCTATATTGAAAGAATGAACTATATTCATCGAGATCTTCGGGCTGCTAATATTCTTGTAGGAGAAAACCTTGTGTGCAAAATAGCAGATTTTGGCTTAGCAAGGTTAATTGAAGACAATGAATATACGGCAAGACAAGGTAAAATGACTGTTTAATAAATGCTGGTAACCTCATTTTCAATGAATGGGTTTTCTTACCGTTCTTTTGAACACACAGGGTTGTATAGAATTAAGCAAACAGCTCTAGGCCTGCTCAAAAGAGTCATAGAAACATTGATTTTTGATCATAAAATTATACATAGTGCATAATACTATGGCTTTCTGATGGCTCTTTCCCCCCGAGAAGAACCTGACTGTGGGTGGTGTTTGCATTATGAATATTCTCCTCTTCACACTTCCCTTGCCATGCCAACAAATAAGAAACATTTTAAAATAACGTTTCTAACAAACCTCAGAACCATCCAGGTTTTACTACATTAAGCACTAGCAGCTCAGTGCTTTCTTTTCCATCTCCATACCTGTGTGCTGTCCCCTCCAGCTAGAATATCTTCCTGTTCTTCAGTCTTCACTTATGAAAATCCTAACCACTCTTTAAGGCTAAACTTCGCTACCACTGTTTAAATGAAACCTTTTATGATTATGCTAATGAAAATTGATCTTCTGTTTGTCAGAACATCTAAAGAACTATATTTTACAACATTATATATCTACATAAGTAACTTTAAGTATTTAAGACACCTATAATCTTGTTTTCACTATAAGTATATAAACATCACAAAGGCTGTGTTTTTGTGTCTCTGCTAACAATTAGCATAATATGCATAAAAAGTGCTAAGACAGGCTTTTCAAAATGATAGTATAGTAAAATTTTCTAGAGAGAGATCATAATATAGAAAGGAGATTATGGTCGAAAACCAGTAGACATTAGAACCAACAGAATATGCTCTTGGCAGCCAGCAGTTGTAACTACTAGGAGCTCAGTTCAGTTCAGTTGCTCAGTCGTGTCTGACTCTTTGCGACCCCATGGACTGCAGCACGCAGGCAGCTGGACTGACTTAAAAAGTTATAGATCCTGTAATCCATGTTTTTGGTTGCTTCTTACTAGCGTTTTTACCTCTGTTCCTTCTTGAATGGTTGGTTGTCTGTCCCCACCAGCCATGCTCTTTCTTATGTCATTGAATATCTTATCGGGAAGAAATGTGTTTTCTACTAATGGGAATTTTAAATAGTATTAAAGAAGATCTTGTACTTTTGAAGAATTTGACACTGATGACAGGTGCAGTAGGGATACTGACAAAAAAAGAGCCCTGCTTTTGCCATATGTGCACAGAAAGAAACCAGTTACTGAAGCAAGCTTGTCAATACTGTTTTAGGTGCAAAATTTCCAATCAAGTGGACAGCTCCTGAGGCTGCATTGTATGGTCGATTTACAATCAAGTCTGATGTGTGGTCATTTGGAATTCTACAGACAGAATTGGTAACAAAGGGCAGAGTGCCATATCCAGGTGAGCTTGCATTTCATGTAACTGGAGTTTATGGGGGAGAGGCCTTTTTTTCCTCTTTGTTTATCTGTCTGTCTTGTTTCTTCCCTCCCTCCCTCCCTCTCTCTTTTTGGCATTTGGTGAGTAGTCTGTGAGAGCCGCAGTCCTTGAGATGGGGCTCTGTGTGCATAGCTTTCTCCCTTTTCTAAAAGGGTCTTTTTGCTCTACTGTTTTCTCAGATGATGAGCATAAATATATCTCAGTCATCTTCTTCCCTTCCTTCCACAAGTAACTGAGGGTATGCTTAGCCTGTGATAACACAGGGTGAGCTGCTGATGAAATAGTTGGGGATTACGTAGGAATACAAGAAAGGACCTGTGTAATAAATTTGAGCAAAGTCAAACAGGTGACATTAGATAAGGAAATTGTTTCAAGGAAGTGACTTGATATAAAGTAACATAATCCGTATATTTGGCAAAACCAGAACTAGAACTCATTCTTCTGAACTCCTTTCAGACACTGTCTTGCCTCTGTTCCTCATTAGCCCAAGTTTGGGGTTGGCTTTGAAAAGCATGAGTACTAAAAACCAGATTTTTGGTGGAATGAAGAAAGTTAGATATGTTGAAACAGATTAGCATTTTTCTAAGCTTTTGTTGATGTCCTTTGACATTTAACATTTATTTTTCTGTCAGAAAGGATCGTTTCAGTAATGAAACTCACTTGAATATATCTCGAATTAGTGGTTGGGGGGTTGGTTCTGTTTGGCTCGTCGTGTGTAGGGGCACCATTTCTCACTGTTTCTCGCTGTTTGACGCTCATGTGTCAGGTATGGTGAACCGAGAGGTGCTGGAGCAGGTGGAGCGAGGGTACAGGATGCCATGCCCGCAGGGCTGTCCAGAGTCCCTCCATGAATTGATGAATCTGTGTTGGAAGAAGGACCCTGATGAGAGACCAACATTTGAGTATATCCAGTCCTTCCTGGAAGACTATTTCACTGCTACAGAGCCACAGTACCAGCCAGGAGAAAATTTATAATCCAAGAAGCCTATTTTATACGCACCGATCTGCCAAAATTGTAAAGAACTTGTGTAGACTTCCTCACTTACGTACAGGAATCAAAAGAAGAAAATCTTCTTCACCCTGCATGTTTTTGATGGTAAACTGGAATTCCAGACATGGTTGCACAAAACCACTTTTTTTTTTTTGCAAGTGTTAAACTCTAAAGTACCAATGATGAATTTTTCCAGCTGATTTCAGGGTCCAAAGAAAGTATAGTTAAGATTTGGATGACCATGTGAATGATGGCATGACAATGAAGAGCAGCAAGGCTACTGCTTATGAATCACTCCATTTTATTCCCCAAACTCACAATTAAGAGAAATTTATCAATCAGTATAGGCAAAACTTGGGAGATTAAAATCAGTTATACCATAATAAAATCTAGAATTATGGAATTTTCACGGGACCAAACAATTCCATTCCAGTTTTTAAAAATATCTTGCATTTATTCTTAGAAGTTTTTTCTAAGTTGAACAGTTAATATGCAACCTTTATATATGCCTCTGTTTGTATGGAAGTGGGCCAGGTTTTTAGAAGCAGAAAGGAAATGGCATCTAAAACTTGATTAACTGTTAGATGACAGCAGTGGAATTTGAAAGTATAATGCACTGTGTTAATTCTCAATATACTCATGAAACTGGAAAGTAGAAGACATTTTTCATTTTAATCATTTCTTAATAGCTCAGTTTAAAATAATGAAGGTAATTAGAAAGTGAGCTAATCTTTTGTAAAGTTGCATTGATTTTTTTTTAAAGGCAATATATAATTGAAATCGTACAATCCAAGGGGAAATCTTTTAATCTTTAGATAGCATGAAAAAAATAAACTCAGCGTTTTTTAACAGTCATTTTTGAAAAGTAGACTGGTACTGTGAGATTGCTAATATGTACTTAACGGTGGGTGCCACAAATGGAAAATATCACTAGATCAGGGACTTGAATGCACTTTTGCTCATACTGACTATAGACTAACAGAGAGGAAAATGTATTTAAAAGAAATATGAGAAAAGAAAATGTGAAAGTTTTACAGATAGAGAGATGGGATGTTGTGTTTAACGTTGATGTTATGGAGTGACAAAATGGCTTTGCTGGCACTCAAAGCTCCTCACTTAATCTATTTTCTGAGATTTTAAGAGTTATAGGTAGGACTATAAAACTAATCTTTCTTAACACAAACACTAAATGAGTGCTGTAGCCTCAAATAGCTAAGTTAAGGCTTCCCACTAATTCCAGTGATACAGCGTCTATGCAGAATGTTTTTAGAACTCCAGTTTTCAAGTCCGTGTTGAAATCTGCATTCCCTTTTTAAGTATACTTAATGATGATCATTTTTCCCCTTTTAGAATTTAGTTGATTTGAGGAGAACGTACTCAGTATAATTGGTGAAAAGAGGGGGACAGTTGTTGCATATTTAAAGTACGCCAGTGAAACATACAGAATAATACTGATTTTGATGACTAACTCAAAAAGAAAATTTAAATCCCAAAATATGAATTTGAATGGCAGCGTCACGGGTGTAAGTGTCTAGCAAAGGAACTGAGTCTGACAAAAGTCTGGTAGTTAGGTTTTAAAACACTCTCTTTTGTAGTTATATTTTAAATATAGCAACACATCCGGTCCCAGCATTTTAGGAATAGCATTACTGACTATCATCACTTACCTGATTTGGTCATTAAATAAACAGTTCTGTGCTGTGGTTTCTTGTGTTGAGATTCAAATCATTTTAAAATGTGACAGATGAACTTCATGCAGGTTGGCAGTAGTTCTGGTACTAAAACTTGCAGTGGTTTCTTATGTTTACGTAACTTGCATAGTATTGAATCCTTCCATGAGTATTTTCCCAAGAAGACTGCTGTCATCATTTACCTTTTACATCTTCAACCTGTGACTTCAGATTTTTAAAGGGCTTTGTGTGAACTATGATATTTCAATTTTTCTAAGCATTTTAAAAAGGATAAAATTATGTTTATGTACTAATAATTCCCTTCTGAAAAATAAGCCAGAAAAAGTTGATGGCATTCATTAGGTTTTAATTGAATGGAGCAGTTCCTTATAATATCAATTGTATAGTTAGGAAATAAAACACTAACTTAACGTGTATTCAGTTTAAATGGTTTATGTATTTTTAAATTGCTGAGAAAAATAAATAAGTTTGTACATTTGAAGATTTTTTCCAACAGCTTTTCTTCAGCCTCTTAATTTGTTTTCCTTACCAAAAAAGGAAGTTGGTAAAAACAGCCTTCTAGCACAAACACTTTTTTTAATGAATAATGGTGGCCTAAAACTTAATATTTTTATAAAGTATTATTATATTGTTTTGTGGATAATTGAAATAAAAATTCTCATTGAATGTACCCATCTATCTTTTTAGCCACTATTCATATGTTTTATCAGTTTTTTAAGAAATGGCATTTAAAGCAAAGTATATTCTGAGTTTCTTCTTCCATTGGAGCGGGGGGAAAGGTATTGAGTTATGACTCTTGAGCAGAGTTAAATCAATTCTTTTTAAATTCAGAACATTATTAAACTTATTCTGTGATTAATTTTCCATGTCAGGTGAGTGACATTGTTTCTACAAGGTTTTTGGTTGTATTTTTTTTTTTTTTAGTATCAGCAAGTACAGTTTTAATGTACTGACAAACCTAAGAGATTTAAGTGAAGTTATTCATAGAAGAAGATTCTATGTGAAGGATATAAAATAGAATAACCACTTTTGATCATAAGAGATTTAATTTCCTAAAAATGAGAAATATGCAAGCCTTATTTCTATGTGTGTTTTACACTTCTATTATAGGTATAATGAAAATAAGATGCTAAATTATGAATGGGCAATCAAAATCATTTATTTCCAATAAGGTAATAGTATGAATTGCTTTCTACTGTTATTTTATCTAAAATTACTAGCTTTGTTTTTCCCTAATGACTCCAGAAAAGTAACATTTAATGAACAAACACATCATTTAATAAACATTTATTAAATATTTTTATACAATAGAGAAATAAGTTCTCAACTTAAGAATGTTTTCCTAGTTTGCTGTTTGCCTTTTAATTTTACATGTATTTTTTTTGACATTTAAGTTGTACATTTGTATGTTGTCAAATCTTTTTTATTCCTAAAACGTCTTTTGCATCCCAAGATTAAATATTCATCTCATCTGTTCTATTTGATGCTTTTTGTGTTTTACATCACTCTTTAATTCACCTGGAAGTTTTGAGGGTGTAAAATGTGACTTAAGAGTCTAGCTTGATTTTTTTTTCCCCCCATATCATTAATTTTCCCAGCAGCAATTACTGGTTAATGCATCTCCCACCCCATTGGTTTTGTCCAATCCACTTGACATTCTGACATGAGTATAATACTTTCAATGACTAATCACTTGATAATACAGTTTAATAATTAAGCAAGTAGCCTTTTTTTTTCCCCAATGTTGATGTTCTGGCAAATTCTTGATAAACTTTTTAGACTTTATTTTTTATACTCCAGAAAAATTCAGGGGAGATTTTGGTTAGGATTATATTATGTTTATATAAATTAGTTTGGTAAGAAATCATATCTTACCATCTTTTCTAGTCAGTCTTCTGATCCCATTTATGCAAAATCTTGATTTACATCTTTTAGTAAAGTCTCTAAGACTTTTCTCCATGGAACTGGAAGATGAGTCTCATCTCTGGTCTGATTATACTGTTCTAAAGATGCTACCCGGATGCTGCTGGAGTCCAGGTCCCCACTTAGATCCCAAACAAACCGCCATGCAGAGGGGAGGGAGAGAGCATGGGCCCCAGCAGCATTTATTTCTGTAAAATCAGATCCTCCTCTGCCTTCCATTTCCTTCCTTCCTTCCTTTTCATTTTTTGACATCAAGTTGAGTTTCCTTCACACCAATCAGAGTCCTGATTAATTCACATACAAGCTGTTGAGACACAGAAAGGAATAGTTCTGAGTAAAACAAGCCGTGTGTGCCCGGTATCATCCATTTGTCCTTTCACAGCCACACTCCGCCGGAAGGCTCGCCTGTCCTCATCAGTGGGTTCCCTCTCTCTGGATTCCTCTTGAGCTAAGCCAGCGAGGAGCTCAGGCAGAAGACCGGAGGAAACCTGAGAGGTCAAGGTATTTATTCCCCTGCTTCCCTCCTTGGGAGTTGGGCTGGCTGTGTCCTCTGCACTTGCAGGTTCCTTTCAGTGTGACCTCTCTCTTTTGGGGGACTGTTAGCACCTGCTGTCCCCTGTCTTTTCTGCCTTAGGGCTGCTTCTACTGACTGGTTGCTGTGTTGATTCTTGTGGTCCCCTTTTCCTGCCCCCCCTCTTTGTAAATATCCTAGAATTATCTGGAGTATGACATCTATTCCCATTTGGGACCCTGACTGATACTCAGCATTCTACCACTAGCTGTATCTTACTTTATTACATCAAAGTGAGAGTTCATACAAAAGTAACATTTTTGGTACAGTAGCAATATATGTCATTCTGTTAAATGTAACCGTGAAAGTGAAAAAGTATAAAAGTGAAAGTGCTAGTTGCTTAGTTGTGTCTGACTCTGTGACCCCATGGACTGTAGACTGCCAGGCTCCTCTGTCCGTGGAATTCTTCAGGCAGGAATACTGGAGTGGGTTGCCTTTCCCTTCTCCAGGAGATCTTCTGACCCAGGGGTCAAACCCAGATCTCCTGCATTGCAGGCAGATTCTTTACCATCTGAGCCACTAGGGAAGCCCTAGTTACCATAAATGGAGAGAACATACGAAATGTTGAGCATATTCAGAACTCTGATTTCTAAACTGAACCTTAAGGACTTTTCAATTAACTATTTTTCAAAAAATTGGCAAACTAAACATGGTAAAACGCCACTGAACCAACCAGTTAGGTATAACACTCCAAGGAGTGTTTGTCATTTATTCATGAGTAGAATGAATGATGAATAGGAATGAGGGAGTAGGAGGGCTGAACTAAGAAAAAGAGGAAATGGAAGAAAGAGGAAGCACCCAGAAAATTAGTGAAACAATGAAACCCAAGTTAAATAGTGTGAGAACCCCAGGAAAGGCCCGCAGACCTTAAAGAAACAAGATGTCTAAGATGCTTGATAAGTTCTCCTGTTACCAGACTCCAACTCTGCTTTACGACCTGGGTGGGTGGCATTGAGAGTAGTAAAGGGATTAGGAGAATGTCCAAAAAGGTTGACAACAGAGGGGAGGGGTGGGTTTCACACAAAGGAGTTTAGATGTAGTGAGGAAAAAGTCCCCGAAGTGCTTCAGAGACTGGGAGGCACAGACACTAGGTTTCCCACATACACAGGGAAGCAGTTCAGTCCAGCTGCACTCACATCTTAAGGTCAAATTAGCATGAGTAAGCTGGAAGACTCAGAGTCTGAAGTAAAAAACTGCCTGCAGTCTAAGTGGTAATAGAGATGAGAGAAATAAAAACTTTTAACAATTGGCCGAAAGGAGTGACAGTGATCCTAACAGAAAAACTGAATTATGTAAAGTGGTGTGTTCCTTAAAGGCTGTATCAGAGTCCTTTTACTCACTTACATAATTGCTATTTTCTGGGAATGCCTTGGTCTCCTAAAACACAGAGAATATACCATGGAATTAGCAAACTCTGCCTGGTTTACATCTCCTGATCCCAAACCCTCCGAAAGGATCAGAGATCTGGCTTTCTAGCTTGTGTTTCTGTAATCCATATCACTCCTAGAAAATTAGAAAGATGATATTAATACAGAAAAGTGTTCATTTATGGATGTGCTGGGTCTTCACTGCTGCCTGAGGGCTCTCTCTAGTACAGGTGAGGGGCTTCCTCTTCGCTGCAGCCCTTGGGCTTCTCCTTGTGGTGGCTGCTCTTGTTGCAGAGCTCAGGCTCCAGAGCTCAGGTGTGGTAGTTGTGGTGCCAGGTTTAGTTGCTCCTCGATCTGTGGGGTCTTCCTGGACCGGGCATCGAGCCCATGTCCCCTGCATTGACAGACAGACTCTCAACTACTTGGCCACCAGGGAAGTCCATAAAAGTATTTTTAAACATTCTGAAAAGAAGTCTTTTATACCTGGTTTTCAGCAATTTATTTATGATGTGCCTTCTTCACATGACTTTCTTAAAGATTATTCTGTTGAGAGTTTGAGAGGCTTGATTCAGTGGAGTATGTGAAGTGAAGTCGCTCAGTCGTGTCCGACTCTTTGCGACCCTATAGACTGGGGCCTACCAGGCTCCTCTATCCATGGGATTTTCTAGGCAATAGTACTGGAGTGGATTGCCATTTCCTTCTCCAAGGGATCTTCCCAACCCAGGGCTCGAACCCAGGTCTCCCGCATTGTAGACAGACGCTTTACTGTCTGAGCCACCTAGTTCTCATCAAAGTTGGAAAATCTGGGAGATTATTTTTCAGTTTTTCCCTGTTCACTCTGGGACTCTTAACTATATATATATTTTGGGGCATTTAATATTGCCTCACAGGTCAGTAATGTTCTGTTCTTTTTTCTGTTTAATCCTTTTTGCTTCATTTTGGATACTTTTACTCTGTCTTCATATTCACTAATTTCTTACTTTGCAGTGTGTTTTCTGCTTTTCATCCCACACAGTATGTATATAATTTTATTTCTTTATGGCTGTGCTGGGTCTTCATTGCTGCGATAAGAATATAAATCCTGTCCATTTTACTTTATTTTTCCTAAAATATAATGGGACTGTTAGTTACAGGGGTGTGGGGAGGGGGGTGTCAGCATTTGCAATAGCTGTCTAGGCAGAACTGAACCTGTATAATAATCTGACCCAGTCAGTGAGCTGGAATAGTTAATCAAAGGATATGCCCAGAACTCAATCAAAAAGGAATTTTTTTTTTAATTAAAGCATGGGTGATAGATTCAGAGTAAGTTTAATATCAAACCAACATAAATTCCAGATGAAAAAATAATGATTAAGAGGAAGAACCAAGTAGAGAAAATTTCCAGAGCAGTATGCTGCTTCTGGTTTGAAAGAGTCCATGAACTATGGAGTAAAATTAGTATCTAATTGAATCTTAAATATATGTTAGTAATTATTTTAAAACCATAAAGAGAAAATCCAAACATTTTCCAGAGGATGGGGAAGAAAAAATTCTTAAAGAATGAGATTTAACATTACTTTAAAAAGTGTTAATTTGAACTAATAATTCTATACAGTAAAATCCTTCAAATCTTGAAAGAAAAAGACATGTTCAGAACACAAAGTACTCAGATTATATCACTCAGCCCAAAGAACCATTCTGAAGGAAAACGAGCATATATTCCAGCCAGACAACCCCACCCTAAAAATCAAGACAGCAAAAAATAGGGATGAACAAATAGTACAATTAAATGTTGATAAACATTGATCCATATGTAAAGTTAACTGTCTAAACTGCAGAGTGGGTAGGACAGGCCAGGGGGAAAGAAGGGCTATTTCCTATTAACATTCAAATTTCAGACTTCTCTTGGAAACCAGGAAGATGCGGCAGTCTGTGCTCTTAATTCCTACAGGGCCGCAATCGACTGGTGCTGCCTGGCTGTCCCTTTAGCTGCAGTCACTGCTGCTCACCTCACCCCTCTGCTTCCTGGTGCCCACCCAGCCTCTGTAGCATTTGAGTTAACCATCTTAGTCTTTAGCCAGAGGAATTCATCCGACAGGGTTCTATGTGTATGCATCCTTGAGCAGCAGAGGTGACCTGGAGGTCCCTGAAAACATCCCTGCCATACCCACAGGAACATTTATTAATGGAAATATATATCTGTATAGCACTGCTTCCCAAACAGTCATCAAAACAGTCCCTAGAAGTAGGAACTGAAAGGTGGCGTGCTGTAGGCAAAACAAGGGGTTAAGTGGACCATCCCTAAAATGGTATAAAAACGTGTGCGTGCACTGCGGTGTGTATGTTGGGGCGGGGGGGGGGGGGGCTGCCCATAGCCCTCACCATGTTGTCAGAGGGATCCCTATAGCTCTGAACCCCACAATTCGTGCCACCCAGAGGACAGCCTGGGGTTTGCAGCTAGTTGCTATGGCTAAGTTGCTTCAGTCGTGTCCGACTCTGTGCGACCCCACAGACAGCCCGCCAGGCTCCTCCGTCCCTGGGATTCTCCAGGCAAGAACACGAGTGGGTTGCCATTTCCTTGCAGCTAGTACTCAGCCATTTATCTAGCTGTGTGGCCTCGGGCAAGTCTCTTAAATTACTTAGTCTCTCTGAATCCCATTTCTTCAGTAAAATGGACAATACCTGCCTACCTTGCAGGGCTGGGTAGATAAGCGGTCCTCTATTTAAAGTTTTCTGCATCAGCAAGGATGTAATAAATGGTGACCCGCCTCTTAGTTTATCAGATGGCAAACAGACTGAGGTCATTTCAAGATTTTCTGGCCCAAGGCTATCCTTGCTGCGCCAGCCTTGACTGACTTCAGATTTGGAGCTGGTCCAAATCTACTGCGAGGCGATCGCACTCTGAACCTACCGGGTTTCTTCGTCTCGGGGCGCCGCTCCGGGTAAGGTCACATGACAGTTTCTAGTCTGGGCGGAGCAGGGTCCTGAGGGGAGGAGGGACGGGAGAGGGGAGGGGGCGGGGGTGGGTGGAGACCCCGAGAGAGTCCGCCTTGTGGAACAGTGCCCCCGTTGCGGGGCGGAAACTTGGAGCGGAAAACGTGAGTCAGGGGACCCTTAGCCGGGCCGGCCCCTCCAGTCCCAGCAAGTTTGACAATTTCCCCGAGTTCTCGAGCGCGGCCACGCCCCCTGGCTGCGCGGCCAATCCGCGCCGGCTCCGCGCCCCTCCCTCTCCGTGTGCCCCGCGTCCGGTCCAGCAAACTTGGTGGCACCCCAGCGCGTGGGCATGGTGCACGGCAGGGTCTCCCGGCTCTCGGTCCACGACGTGCGCTTCCCCACGTCACTCGGGGGCCACGGCTCAGACGCCATGGTAAGCACTGTCCTTCCCGGTGCCCTCCTGCCCCGCCGACGCTAGGGCCCCTTAGGCGCGGGGCACCCAGAGGGGGCCCTTTGGAAGGTTTCCCACCTTTGGAACCGTTGCTTTTGTAAGTGGAGTGAAGGTATCTAGAGACTCCCCATCCTCCTAGGTTTTTTTCTTTTTCTTATTGTTCCTTTGCTGGCATTTAGTATTTCCTGTTTTTAAGTTTATGATTCACATTCTGTTGGAAATGCGAATCGTATTTGCAAAACGATGTTGTTGGGGCGCCCCCAGAGAAGCACTAAAACACAGCAGGAGTTCCTCCACCGTGATGGAGCCCAGGAAACCCCCACACAGGGTGTTTCAGGTGGTGATCCCTGCCTCCCCCTACAACTTGCTGTGTGGCCAGGAGAAAGCCCTGACTCTCTGGACCTCTTGGGCCCATCTGTGAAAGGAAGGAGTCAGTCTGGCTGGAAAACCAGATGAACAAACTCACAGCAGCTGGGTCATGTGAAAGGGGCTCTCATGTTGTTGTTCATTGTTCAGTCGTGTCCAACTCTTTGCGACTCTATGGACTGCAGCATTCCAGACATCCCTCTCCTTCAAGATCTCCTGAAGTTTGCTCAAAGTCATGTCCATTGAGTCCATGATGCCATGAAGTTCCCGGAAAACATGAGTACAGAGGCTGTGTCACCGTGAAGAGTTAGGTAGATGTCAGCCTTTGGAGATGCAGTCAAGTGAGCCCTGAAAGGTGTTTTGTTCCCTGAGAGTGTTGGCAGGGCGCTGCACACCCACATCTGCGGTGGCTCCCAAACGTGAGTCCTGCCGCCTTGGATCCTCATTGCTCCTCCCCCCAACCCCACGCCCACTCACCACTGGCCACACTGGAAAAACAGAGTTGCCCCGTATGTAATGAATGTGGGAAGCCTCCCTGTTAGGGTAGTGGTTACCTGTTACTGGTGGGGAGTTGAGGCGGATTGGTACCCGAGGACTTCGATTCACACTGTAACGTTTGCCTCTTGAACGTGGAGGGCGCATTCCACGTCCTCTTTGTGCACCTGAAATGGCCTCTTGTTTAAAAGTGCTCAAGTGATTTAAAAGAATGTCCTTTGTTCTGAGATTAGGTTATTCCTGATTTTCAAAACCCTTGTGTCCTTTCTCATAAAATGTTATGAAGTGAAAGTCGCTCAGTCGTGTCTGACTCTGCAACCCCATGGGCTGTACTACTATCCATGAAATTCTCCAGGCCAGAATACTGGAGTGGGTAGCCTATCCCTTTCCCTCCTCCAGGGCATCTTCCCAACCCAGGGACTGAACCTAGGTCTCCTGCATTGCAGGCAGATTCTTTACCAGCCAAGCCACCAGGGAAGGCCAAGAATGCTGGAGTGGGTAGCCTATCACTTCTCCAGCAGATCTTTGAACCCAGAAATTGAACCAGGGTCTCCTGCATTGCAGGCGGATTCTCTACCAGTTGAGCTACCAGGGAAGCCCATATGATGTTATGGTAAATGACCAAAACCACCCATTGGGCTGTCCTTTGTGAATCTCCAAACATTCATTTGAAGTTATGCTGACATGTAAAATTTAAATACCTGATTTAGGGCAACTGCCTCTGCCCCTCTGTGGGATAACGGCTGTGGGGAAACCACACAATCTCTCCAGGCCTAGTTTTTCTAATCTGTAAAATGAGTATAGCAGGATCTGCTTTATCCATGTAAATGAGATGTGTGTAGACAGTCTGACACAGAGAAGGCTGTCAGTAGGTGTGGCTGTAATTACTGCTTTCCAATGAACTGAAACCTTGACTTTCCTCTTTGACTTTGTAAAGTGTTAAGGTTGCTGGCTTACTGTAGAATAAGAAATGGAATTTGTCTCTGGCCTGAATGGTTTAGGACATCTGGGTCAGGAGAGATTATATCTGACACCTGCATTGCAAGCTCATAAATACTTATGTATATTAGCTCCTAGAGATGCGGTGTGTCTTGTGTGCTCATTCCCAAGTGCCTCCATTTTCATTTTATTTATTTTGGGGGCCGCCCCATGGCATAGGGATCTTAGTTCCCTAACCAGGGTTCAAACTCATGCCCCCTGCAGTGGAAGTGCAGAGTCTTAACCACTGGACCACCAGGGAAGTCCCCCCAAGTGCCTTACTAGGAAGTCTGCATGGCAGTTCTCAGCAGTACGGCCATGACTTTCAGGATTGCCCCCATCCCACCCAGCCCCGCCACCCAGCCCTCATCACATGCTGGATTCAGCAATTCAGCTCCCTCAGCACTTGCCAGCACAGCAAGCCTTCCTGGTCACAAGTAGGATATTTTCACGAAGGAGCCCTGAAACTGTTCCCCATACTTGTTCTAGCAAAGGGTTCCAATGATTTCATGTGTGTGTTTGTGTGTGTTTGTGTGTATTAGGCACTCACTTGTGTCCAACTCTTTGCGACCCCATGGACTTAGCCCACCAGGCTCCTCTGTCCTTGGAATTGTTTCTTACCAGCCTTTTAAGAAATGTGGACCACTCAGGCCTTCGATGTTCCAGGCGCTCACCAAGGTTTCAGAGAGCCCAGATCCAGCCGAGCCTACCACCTCCCAGTGATAACTTTTTTCTTTTCCATTGTAGTTTATTACATAATACTAAACATAATTCCCTCTGCTATACAGAGATCATTATATAAGAGATATAAGACATTCCTGAGTCTTCCCTCTCACCCCAGGTCCCTCTGCCATCCTCCAGGAAGACATTCCTTCTGTCCATTCAGAGCTCCTGTGTTTGCTTTGGGGAGCTCTTACTGCATCTGCTCTTATGTGACATCATTACTGGGTTTATTTGGGGATTTCTCACGTTTGCGGGTTTGGGGGGTCATTTCCTCTGCAGCACACAGACCCTGACTACTCAGCAGCCTATGTTGTCTTGGAGACAGATGCGAAAGACGGACTCAAGGGCTATGGAATTACCTTCACTCTGGGAAGAGGCACTGAAGTTGGTGAGTTGGGCCTCTCTTGAGGCCCTAGGATGCCTTCATTTCACTAACATTCCAGTTCTGACCTCATTTGCCTCCATATGTTTGCCGTGAGTAAAAACAATGTTTGATGGTTTGCTTATTTCATTAGGATAAATTTTTTAAATAGCAGAATTTGGCTTCTCTCCTTGCGGTTATCCATAGAACTGCAGGCACATCTTTGAAGCTCAGCCCATCTCTCTGCCGAGCTAGGAGAACCTGAACTGGGTGAGCAGCTAAGGGGCTTGAGAGGGGAGACATGTGTTCATGGAACAAGGCTTATTGTTGTGCACACAGAGAGTCTACTTGCTTTTGTGAATCTTCCACACGGAGTTGGTTTCAAGTTTACTGCCCTTCTTTGCAGCAAAGGCCGTAGCTCCTGCCCGGTTTCAGAGCTCTCATTCGGGAAAAGCAGACAATGAAGGCTGCTTGTTGAGCCACAAGTCGGTCTGTCTTTTCTCAGAGCTGGATGAGGGCTCAGCCATTGTCTTGAGCCTCCACATTTTTGGAGACAAGGAAACAGACCCAGACAGCTGTTCAGCTAGTCCTGCAGAACATTTAAGTACAAATTATTTGCTTTTTTTTTTTAAAAGCATAATTTGGTTTATGCACGCACAAAGAACAAAATTCAATACGTACCAAAAGAAGACCTCTCTGCCAGATCAATTTCACTGAGTCCTTAGGGGCTGAAACAAGGAAATAGATTCTCTGACTTTGGTGACTTGACCCTCTCTCATGGATATTTGCACTGTCAGCACTCTCCTAGTTGTAGAACAGTCTTGACCCATTAATTGATTTTAATATCATCAAGCAGATAAAAGAGGTGTGTGTGTGTGGGACAAGGGAACCTTTCTTGAACGTTCTGTGGATGTCATTAGGCTGTCCCCACCCCTCCCAGGGTTGCTGTCCAGTCATCCATCAACCAGGCCTTGCATGGATTCCTCCTGTGTGCCCCCGTGTGTTACATGTTCTGCCAGGCACCGCAGGAATGACTTTACAAGGAGAGAGAGAAAGGGGACAGAGTCCCATGTACAAGGAACAGGAATGCATGAACTTGTCAGGGAGACAGGCGTACAAGAAACGATAGTGCAGTATGAGAAGGACCATTTGTTTTAAAGTGAGTATGAACTACACGGAAACTGTCCAGGAGGGTCAG
The DNA here is from genome assembly GCF_032405125.1 of Capricornis sumatraensis. Classification (NCBI taxonomy): domain Eukaryota; kingdom Metazoa; phylum Chordata; class Mammalia; order Artiodactyla; family Bovidae; genus Capricornis; species Capricornis sumatraensis. The sequence goes on along the minus strand of NC_091089.1, from coordinate 38,365,267 downwards.
GACAGCTTCAGAGCAACGGTGAGGTGTTGTGATGAGCCTTGCAGGGTAACCAGGAATTGGCCGGGCAGATGGAGGCACCTGGGCACTGATTCCCAGACTCCCACCCTCTAAGTCAGCCATTTACTGTCGATGTTTCTCCGGGCAGTGACCACTGACCCCCGCAGGCTGGAGAGCTACGTTTCAGCTTCTCCTGCAATTTGAATTCTCTGGTATAGGTTGAGACCTTTATGAAGCTCTAACCATGCAGGGCGGCCCCCAAAGTTTGTGCCAAACAGCAAGCTTACGAGACGCGTTCTGGAACAAGCCTTCGGAACCACTGTTAACAGCCAGGACTTGGAACTGTGCTCACTCGGGCCCGCCGTGAAGGGCCTGTGTTTGCTGGTACAGGTGTGCTGCTGAGTTCATGGGGTGGGGGCCTCCTGTACTCCTCCCCACCCCCACTGTCCCTATGGACACCTCCGGCAGGAGAAATCAATTCCCATCTCTCTGCCTGGAACAAATGGCTCTTTTGTGGTGACAGAGTTGGCTTCTGCCTGTTTCAGTCCACAGCATGACAGAACCATTTTAACTGTGACCTTGCTGCCTTTTTCAGGTGATTCACTGCCATCTCACTGAGCCATTACATGGTGTTTGAATTAAAGTTGAAAAAAATTCCATTAGCTCATCATGGTTCTTCTGCAGCCTTTATCAGCTTACTTAACTAATCATTCTTTTATAATCTAAGAAAACAGTGCTTGCATTACCATGAGGAGAGGGCCTTAATGTGTGAGGGGGGGAGAGGTTATGCTTGATTTTTTTTTTTTAAGTATAGATGAGACCAATATAGTTTTTGTATAGGAAAAGAAAAAGAGATGAAAAAAGCGGAATTTTTAAAGAGACTAAATAGCCATAAGGGTTCCTGGCAGCATGAGAGCTCAGACCCACGTTCTCTGTAGCCTTTCTGACTTGTCCCTCCTGGGCAGGAGGATCCCAGAGAGTTTTAGGCAGATGTAGTCACAGGAGAGAGCCCTGCCTTCAAGGCCCAAGTTTCTCCAGGCGGATTTCCCACTCATCTTTTCAGACTCCGGAATCAGGCTGACTCTGCGACCCCATGGACTGTAGCCCGCCAGGCTCCTCTGTCTGTGGGGTTTTCCAAGCAAGAATACTGGATTGGGTTGCCATTTCCTCCTCCAGGGGATCTTCTGGACCCAGCGATTGAACCTGTGTGTTCTGCATTGCAGGTGGTTTCTTTACCATCTGAGCCACCAGGGAAGCCTGGAGTTAGATCACCACAACCCAGTTTCTATGGAAGCCACCAAATTTTAGTAAACTTCTTTCAGTGGACTCAGTCTGAGGGAGGAGAATCCACATCCTCTCGATGAATGTATTAGTGTTGTTTGTGCTTCTGTTGGAGCCAAAAAAGATGGGCTCATCCTCAAGGTTCATTAAATGCATTTGCTCTGTGACACAAACCAGTCTGTTGTGTAACCCTCTCCTTAGTGAGACGGAGGTTTGATGTAGGTATTGATACAGGTCTCTCTGAGCCGCCAGCTTACTCTTCACATCTCTAATCCAAGAGCACCAATCACCAAGGGGTGAGGGGCGCTCTGTCTTCCCAGAGCTCCAGGGGGTAAATGTCTGAACTGGAATCATTCCGCATCCTAGTAACAAGAGGCCTAGAGAACACGGAAGGTGTGGGGATCAGCCCTAAATACTCAGTATGAGCACCACCTGAGGGCTGTGTCACGCAGGAGCCAAACGTATCCCGTGAACATGTTTAGATACTTTCAAAATTGCTGGGGTCCAGCACCGGTGGATCCAGGGTGATTCGAAGGTGGGGACAGAGTCGGCGTCTTTGGAAAAATACATATTTAATCACAGATATAGAGAGATTAGAAATGGATAGTGTAGTAGGAAGATTAGTGGAGAAAAAGAGGCTGAATAACTTGGATTACGTGGAATAGCATCCATGCTCCAGATGGGAATTCAGCCAGAAAAACGGGAGCAAGAAAGAAGCGACATGGGGGAATCAGTCTTTCCAGAAACTGATCCGATTTCTTTATTTTTGGGTTTGCTTATATACCTTTAGTTACACATAGGGATGAATATAGAGTCACGCGGGAGTCAGCAGTCCTGACCTTTATCAACATCAGGTGCTTCACATAAATGTATAAAAAAGGTACATCATCTTCTGGCCATGAGTGAGACCTGCTGACATTTTATGATCCTTTCTTTCTGATAACCAAAAAACTTATTTCTTCCAAGGGTGTTTTTTCTTAAACCAGGCACCACCCTCCAAATAAAGTTACATTCCTATAGGGTGAGGGTGTAGTGAGTTACAATCAAGAAAGGAATTTATTTAACCCAAGGTTAACATGATTAGTCTTAAAGGTTAATACTTATCTCTCCTATATGTTAGTTATATTCATTATAAGGGTAGGGAACATGGAGATTTAGCAGCAAACATCAGCCCAACAAATGAAAATCCTTTCATCATTGCTCCCCTTAAGATCTATTTAGTCTTAAGATATGATAAAGTTACATTTTTACATAGCAAGGACACAGTGATTTATAACAAAGTACAGTGATCTATTACAAAAGAGAAAATCCATTAACTCAAAAAGTCTAGTATTGCTAACATCAAAAACTACTATATTTCCTTTGCTATATTCCAAATACATTGATTAATACATTCCCAGGTGCCTAAGGATATGGAGGCCTGACGGCAATCATTGACTCAACAAGAAGAAAAAGCCCTATGCTAATTAAGACTCCCAAAATACTCCAAAACTCTCTGTGCTGTTTATGGTTAAGAGGTAGTAAACAATCATGTGCATAGTGGCAGGAGTATGGATAATCCTGTCACACAAGCTAGTCTGTCAGCAGAGAGGTTTGACCTGAGACATCCTTGTCCCACCCAGAGCAGGGAATTAGTAGCAATTATTGACACAACAAATGAAAAACCCTTCACCAATATAATTCCTAACCAACACACTATACTAATAATTTCTAACGCCCCAAAGGAATTTGCCTTTAGTAAGTCTAAAACATCTCGTGCCTCTCAGATTGGGAGGCTGTAAACAATCACATGTGGCCAGACGAACCTATACAGGCAGGCTAGATAACCTTCAGAGGAGTCCGTAAGCTGTCACGCCCAAGAATTTTTATTGCCTTGGAGCTGCACGTTTACTCCTCCTCCGAGAGAAATGGTTATGGGGGAGAGCCCCCCGTAAAGTCAGAGGTGTAGGTGAGAGCATAAAACAGACTCTGGTTTGGGGGTTAGATGCTCGGGAACGGGGGGTTTCCTGAGGCTTGATCATGCCTTTGCGTATGCCAAGCCTCCTTCCTCATGACCTTTGCCATGGGCGGAGTTCCTCATGCTGGCTCCTGGCACAAAATGTCTTTCTCCTAAGGTCTGTCTAAAGTAAAACTGTGTCTCTGAGACTACCCTGTGAAGTGATGTGAGAATTTTAATATTGAAGCAACGGCTATGCTAAACAACAAGTCAGTCAACATTTTTTATAATAAATTCATTGCTTTGAGGCTAAGTTGGCCATTTAAACATAGACTGAGAGTGTTTTATAGATTGAGCAAATGATAGAAGGGTCTTTGCAGAGGTTTTGTTTTGTTTTTTTTTTCTTACTGATTCTTCATCTGAAATAACACTACAAATTCTTATTTAAGTAGAATACCAAAAATAAGTAATTGATGGTAATGCTGACCCAAATGAAGGTTAACCTTCAAATTAGTTTAATGTTCATGAAGTTTTTTCATGTACTTTAACATTTTACATGTAAACATTAAACTAATTGCAAATTCACTTCATCTTTAATATAGTTATATTGTGAATTCAAGATATCTTCCATACTTTACAATGATGAAAAGACATTTCTAAAAATTCTATAAGTCAGTCTTCTTATTCCTTGGGAACAATTTAATAGCAAGATTTTGTTTTGCTGCTAACATATAGACAAAGTGAACAGGAAAATGATTTGGGAACATGCTTTAAACTTCCAGGTCTATGGTTCTTTTCATGTGGCAACCAATCAAAATGGATTTGCTCTATTCAGAAATTAAGCTCTGAATATAGGTGAACAACTATTCTGTTTATTAGTTATAACAACCACAGATGACATATTTGAGGCAATTTTTAAAGGCATGTACCTTTTATATTTAAAATTATCTTCATAAAATGCCCACTTTAGTTTGCAGTACTTGCGTGTCTTAATTTATTCACACCAACACTAAAGAAGAATTGTATCCTCTTTCACAGTTGTCTGTGCTGTGAATGCTCTGGCCCCCCACGTGCTGAACAAGGACCTTGGCGACATTGTTGGGGATTTCAGAGGTTTCTACAGGCAGCTCACGAGTGATGGGCAGCTCAGATGGGTAAGGTGTCTTGCTTTGCGAAACTATTCTGTAAATAACATTCCTGAAGTCTCAAGTCCTTGGATTGTAACAACTGTGAAAATAGAGACAGGTTTAAGATATTAAGGTAAACATCTTAGTCAGACGAATTAGGGCTTGAACCAGGTGGACGGTCAGTATTTTAAGGTAATCTAGTCCTTTCTGTGAGACTTGACTCTGGATATACTTGGATCCCAAGAGCTATCACTGCCCTTCCAGACCTCATCTCTGCTCTCTGAATGGAAAGAAATGGTCTAGACTCCCTAGAAGAGAAAGTGCCAAATGGGAACCTTTTAGAGAGAAATAATAGGAGAAGTGAAGTTGTGGGAGGCAGTTATTAAGGACAGAAATGTTAAGAGAAGAGCAAAAGTTAAGGAGAGAGACACCAGAGCGCCTTTATGTGTGTAGGACTGTATTTGAACCTTAAGTTCAAAGCATGAAAAAAGTGAGATTCTAGAGATAGAATTTTATCACAGTTAGATCAGGGCTTTCCTGCTGGCTCAGTAGTAAAGAATCTGCCTGCAATGCAAGAGACGTGGGTTCAATCCCAGCTCAGGAATATCCCTTGGAGAAAGGAATGACAACCCACTCCTATATTCTTGCCTGGAGAATCCCATGGACAGAGGAGTCTGGCAGGCTACAGTCCATGGGGTCACTAAGAATCAGATATGACTGAGCGACTAACACTTTCACTTTTTCAAGGTCAGTCCAGTAGCTGACACCTTGCCTGTGTCTCCTGACATCAGCTCTGTCTTCTTCTAACTGTTCAGTCTCCTGAGCACAGAGAAAGGCACCTTGTCCACATTGCCTCAGATTTCATTCTTAACTTCTGCAAACTGAGTGAAACTTGCTTTGAAAGCATCCCCTGGAAGGAGTTCCCATTGGTTGAATCTGAAGCGATTCAATAAAGGTGGTATTTAACTGTGTCATAAATATTTAACTGTTGGCATTTTACTTGTTTTCCATATTTCTGAATTTTGGTGCTTGGAATAGAGACTCTTACTATATCCTTTGCTTTAAGAAAAAAACAATGCGGTAGTCATGGCTGATAAGTCACTGAATAACCTAAGAGTCCCTGAGTCCATTCAGATAGCAAACACAACAAAGGAAAGCTTGTCATTACCACACAATACAAACTAATATAACGGGAATGGCAACGTTAGAAAACCACCATGTTGCAAGCACCATGGCGGTAACTGCTTGAGGCAGGAACAACCAGTGGATGCTAAAACTTAGGGGCAGTGTTAATCTCCTTACTTCGAAAGGGAAATGGTGACCACACAGTGGAGAAGCCTAAAGGATACTAAGTTGCCCTAGCACTAAAAGATAATATGTGCGTGCTCAGTCCTAGCCGACTGAGTCCCCGTGGACTGTAGCCCGCCAGGCTCCCCTGTCCACGGGATTTCCCAGTCAAGGATACTGGAGTGGGTTGCCATTTCCTTCTCCAGGGGATCTTCCTGACCCAGGGGTGAAACCTGCATCTCCTGCATTGACGGGTGGTTTCTGTATCATCTGGGCCACTAGTGAAGCCCTAAACAATAACAGCCCTGATAACAGCAACCAGAATGCAGTGGCAGCACCGCAGTCCAATCACAATGGGGCTGCAGACAGCCCAGCTGGAGGAACACTGTCCTTGAAAATCCTGATAATTATTTTTTTAGAAAAGAAAATTTGCTCCAGATAAAAAGAGACTAAAGTGACATGTCAGCTAAATGCCATTTGTGAATAACAGAAAGCACACTATTGAGACCGTTGGTGCAATTTGATTATGGACTGTCTTCATAGATGATAGTGTTCTATCAATATTATATTCCCTGAATTTGATCATTGCACTGTGGCTGTGTGAGAGAATGTCCTTGCTTTTAGGAACTATACTCTGAAGTATTTAGGATTAAGGGGGCATGGGATCTACAACTTACTCTCAAGTGACTCAGTAAAATAAATTTTCCTTATGTATTATATTTTATTTACCTGTGTATATATATGTGTGTTTGTGCATGTATATATATGTAAATACAAAGAGAGAGGAAATATACAGGAGTTTTTTGTACTATTCTTGCAGATCTTCTATAGGTAAGAAACTACTGGAGAAGAACTTAACCTCCAAGTGAGTTTCCATTCAGTTCAGTCGCTCAGTCGTGTCCAACTCTTTGCGACCCCATGAGCGCAGCACGCCAGGCCTCCCTGTCCGTCACCAACTCCCAGAGTTCACTCAAACTCATGTCCATTGAGTTGGTGATGCCATCCAGCCATCTCATCCTCTGTCGTCCCCTTCTTCTCCCTCCTTCAATCTTTCCCAGCATTAGGGCAGAGCTTCCATTGCTGCCTTTTAATTCATGAAGTGTGTCCCTGGCTAGGAGACCTAAAGATCCTTTTCTTTCCTCAGAAGTGCTGGTGTGTTTTGTTTCCTAACCAGATCGGTCCTGAGAAGGGTGTGGTGCATCTGGCCACGGCGGCCGTGCTCAACGCTGTGTGGGACCTGTGGGCCAAGCAGGAGGGGAAGGTAATCCTCCAGCAGCATCTCTGACCCCATGGAACATAGAGCACACAACAGAGGAACACAACTCCCTCTGCGAGCAAAGGCATGTACAGCAGGCTCCCAGGGGATGTAAGGAGAGCTGTTCAATTGTTTGTCTGCCCAGAGGGATACTGGCAGCAGTTGCGACATCATCGGAGTAGGTTAGAAAGGGCTGAGAAAAGCAGGCCGCAGAGGTGAGGGCCAGCTGGAGCCAGCGGGTTGGGGCGCCGGCAGGCATTGGTCTGATGGGGGAATTTGCCTCTAGCGCGTTTATTGTCAGAAAGCACATGCGTGCCTCACACGTTTTACAAATCTTTTCTTTTCTTCAAGCCTCTGTGGAAGTTACTTGTTGACATGGTAAGTAAATTCTTTAATACTCTGTTTTCCGTAAATGAAATGGATCTCATGGATTCCACGCCTTTCGATTATCAATGGATACATTCAGCATTGTCTCTGGATTAGTCACTGTGCTGCTGATCAGGCAGTACGCAGTCGGGTCCAGTATTGCTTCTCTGGTGTTTGAGGTGGCAGAGAGCTGTGCTCACATGGGCAGGGGTGTCTGCTGGGTCCCACCTCCCCCACTCTGGTGCTTCCTTCCACATGTGATACAAATTCTCAGGCTTGTTTCATGACTATGCAAAGGGGATAATCCTAACTTCTCTAGAAACTCCACAGAATTGGTTCAAAGACTAGTTGAGAAAAGTGCTTCAAACTCTGAAGACCAAAGTGTTACTACTAAGATATTACCTAGTCGCTTTGACATCAAAAGCAAATGGCAGATCAGACCCTTGAGGAAGGAGCCCAGGGTGAATTCTAAGGATAGGCCTCTGCCCTTTCCTTTCTCCCTGACATGTTGATACCAGGGACAAGCATCTCACTGCCCAGGAGGAGGAAACTGGGCAGGTTAAAGGGAGTGAACATCAGACCCAGGCAGACCTGGCTTTCAATCCAGGCTCCACCACTTGCTGGCTGTGTGACCTTCAGCATGCCACTTAACCTCTCTGAGCTTCAGCCACCTGGGGGCAATGTCTTGGATGGTCACTGAAAATCTGGTGGTTAACAAAGGCCCTGGTTATTATTTGGCCTGATAATTAAGGAGAGGCAAAGAACCGTGGCCTTGAAGATTGTTGAGGAAAGTGGAAACGAAAGGCTGTCACATCATTTCTGACATGGTTGCAGGTGGCATGGGGGCATCACCGGAAGGAAAGGGCATGGACCTCGTGGGCCACCTGCAGGCTCTAGGCTGGCCTCTCCAGGGAGGTGCCAGAGGTGGCCCCCAGAATTGAATGATCTGACGACCCCTAGGAGGTAACTGAGATTGCCCTGCTGTGGAGTTTTCATTCTTTTGGATCCTGTTCCCTATTTCAAAGCCAGTGGTCTTAAAAGAAGCAGAATCTCCACGTTCAAAGGGCTTTGATGACACTGAAGGGTCACAGTGGCATAGGTACTGTTGGTCATGGTACAAGCTGCTTCCCAACAGACTGACTTAGATTGGTCGGGGGAGGTCTCAGCCAGAGGCCCAGCTGAGAGTGTGGACCTCTCCAGAGAGGGCAGAGCCCCGAGGGCAGGGTAGGAGGAGGGGGCCCAAAGGTCCTTTCCTGGACAGAATGAGCCCAGGCCCAGGGTAAGCAGATTCTTAGAACCGAGATCCACTTGTGGACTGACGTGGGCCTTTCCATCCTGCCATCTCGCCGCCAGGACCCCCAGACGCTGGTGTCCTGCATCGATTTCAGGTACATCACTGACGTCCTGACAGAGGAGGAGGCCTGCGGTGAGTCGTCCCCACACACCGGGAGCTTCCTGGTCCATTCTGACCTGGCAGCCGCCAGGCCCAGAGCCTTGTTGTCTAAAAGAGAATGACACTTTTTATTTTTTCCAGAAATTCTGCGGCAAAGTCAGGTCGGGAAAAAAGAGCGAGGTGGGTTGTGAGGAAATTCCCTTGTTATGTTTCTCTGGTTGTGCGCCTCTGCAGGTCCCTGTCCTTGGGGGCTCACATCACGTGCCCCCCTCCATCCCCCACACACAGGTGGTTGGGTACGGATGCAGCAGCCTCCAGGGGTGACCTCTTAGGCCAGGGTTCACCTCGGCCACTGCCAGGAGCAGGGCTGGCTTTAGAGTCACATTGCACGGCAGGGGAAGGCTTGGCCAGCGGGGCCTCCCAGAGGGTAACCGGGCCCCAATGTGTCATCCTCGGGGCTGGGGGATGAGGATGAGCAGGGCAGGCAGAATAGCTGGATTCTCCACAGGAGCACTTCAGCCACAGATGATTCTAAAGCTGGAGGTCCCACGGGTGCAAACTGTTGAAGATGGTTTTGTTTCTGCAGAGGAGCAAATGCTGGCACACGGCTACCCCGCCTACACCACGTCGTGCGCCTGGCTGGGCTACCCTGATGCCACGCTGAAGCAGGTGGGCTGCGGAACCAGCTTCTGTAGACAGCAGATGTGACATTTTCCTCTTGGCCTTCCTGAAGCATTGTGGGTTCCAGGCTTCATCCTGGATACGTGGACACATTCCACATAAAAGGGGAGCTGTTTCCCTTGTGGACGCAGGGCTCTGTAGCCCGGCGAGCCCGCCTCGGCTCTGGAGGCAGCGGTGTGACCTTGTATAACATGACCCCTGACCATGCTCTGCCTTGGTTTCCTCACTACAAGGTGGGAAATGATAGCTGTCCCAGGGGTAGTTTTGAGGATTCTGATGAACGCTGCCCTGTGTGATGCTCACAGACCAGAGGTGGCCCGTGGCTGCATCACTCCCCTTTCTCATCGCCCTGTGCTCACCGGCAGCTGACAGAGAAGGGGGACTAGCTTCTGGCTGTTACTCTTTCACCAGCTCGGGCTGTGGATGCTGCTGCAGACTATCGCAGCTTTAAAAAGAGGGACAGAGATGCTCCACTCCCCCCACCAGGGATGTTGTGACAATGAGTGAAGTGGTTCCCATAGAGATGAAGCAGGAAAGTCACCAAACAGCCTTGCTCTGTTGGCTAAGCTGTTTGTGCTCTGAATTTCAACAACACATGGTTGTTCTTCTGGTTCACGGTGCGGCCGTAGCGTTTGTGAAGCCGAGTCAGAGATGACTGAGGTGCTGCTGAGACCAGGGAGGGTGTGTGGTGATGGCTCTGCTCCTTTTCCCACAGCTCTGCAGCGAGGCACTCAAGGACGGCTGGACCAGGTAACTCATTTGAGTGATTGTGAACTTGACTCTGCAGTTGGCAAGTGAGGCCAGGAGAGGAGCCAGGAGCCAAGGGAACCAGGGAGGTCAGGATTCGCCAGGAGCAGCCTGGCATGTTGGGACCCAGAAGTTTCATCTGAGGCCCTGTGTCCAAAGATATGAGCCTAGTTAGAATCCTGGAACATCAGTCAAAAAAGATCATTGATTTCCAGCTTTATCCAGACAAGTCTAGTTAGAATCCTGGCATATCAGAGTGAAATGAGATCATTGATTTCAAGCATCCATCCAGAATAGAAAGCCACTCTTTACTGCAGTACCAAGCGTTGATTCAGCTTCTATGTGAAAACATCCAGACGCATGGAGCTTGGTAGGGAGTCTGTGTGTAATTTAAGGGCTCTGAGTGTTAGAAGAGCTTTGATGTAATGAACCCTGGACTCCCCTATACCTTCCAACCACTCGTCCCAATGATTCTCCTGGGAATTCTCCCAAGAGCCAAGCTCCTCCTCTTCCCCAGGCCACCTCCTCTCCAGCCTACCCCTCTGCACTTCTCGTCTGTCCTGCTGTGTGGTTACGGACCCCTGGGCATCCTGGGGTTTCCTCTGGGTTAGCTGTGGCTGTCCATGGCTACTGCGAGTCCATACATCCGGCTCATGGTGGACGGTGTGCCTGTCACTTGGATTTCTGCATGAGCCTGGCCACCTGCCTCCTGCTGCTCCGAGAGTGGTCTGTGGAGCAGGAGTGCCAGCCAGCCCTGCTGCAGCTGTGGTAGATTAAGAGAATTATTTGTGTAGGTTGCTTGATGAATGATAAGGACTAAAAAGTCTCCAATTAACTTAAAATGCAGAATCTTGAGCCTTACCCAGACCTGCTACATCAAAATCTGTATTTTTTGTGACTTTAAAAAAAAAAGTTTTCATTGGAGTATAGCTGGTTTACAAAATTGTTAGTTTCAGGTGTACAGCAAAATGAATCAGTTACACATGCATCCACTTTTGGGGGGGTTCTTTTCCTATATAGACCATTACAGAATATTGAGTAGAGTTCCCTGTGCTATACAGGAGGCCCTTATTAGTTATCTGTTTTATAAATAGTAGTGTGTATCTGTCAGTCCCTATCTCCCAGTTTATCCCTCCCCCACCCCCTGGTAACCGTGTTTTTCCTACATCCATGACTCGACTTCTGTTGTATAAATAAGTTCATTTGTAACTCTTTTAGATTCCACTTAGCACTCTTGCCTGGAAAATCCCATGGACAGAGGAGCCTGATAGGTGACAGTCCATGGGGTCGCAAAGAGTCGGACACGACTGAGCGACTTCACTTTCACTTTATAAGTGATATATTTTTTGTCTGACTTCACTCAGTGTAACAATCTCTAGGTGCATCCCTGAGGCTTCAAATGGTAATTTTTCATTCTTTTTAGTGGCTGGGTAATACTCCATTGTATGCATGTACCAAAAATCTGCATTTTGACAAGATCACTGGGTGATTTGCATGCTCAGGAAACATTGAGAGGCACTGAATTCCTGTTGGCTCCTCAGCTAAGTAAAGGGCTAGGGAAGTGAAAACTTGATGGAGGCAACATGGAGCACTGGAAAGACACTTGGGATGTGGTGGATTTGGAATCAACATTGTGCTTTTTCCCCATTCCTTGTGAGTACCTGCTGTGTGATCATGGGGAAATTGCTCATCCTCTCTGAACCTTGTTTTCGCTCTAAACCAGGATAGTAGATGTCATGGTTCTCCTCAAAGTTGCTGTTTCTGAAAAGGACCAGCACGGCTGGGGTTGGCAGCAGGTGCTCGTAAGTGCTGGCACCTTTCCTCCCTCTGAGTAGCTGGGAGAGGCTGGAGAGGGGTCAGAGAAGGCCCAGGAGAGATCTCCTAGGCCTCTGAGCTCAGAGTCCTCCTGAGGCTTCCACCCAGGATGGAAACGTCGTCTTCAGTGGTGCTGAGCGCAGAGGATGTAAGGGGCTTTTTGTCAGCACACAGGGTGGGTGTAATGGAATGTAGGGAACCTCAGGCCATCCAGGCTCCAGAGCAGCAGGCTAATGCCTGCCTGCAGGACAGAAACTAGTGAGCGGGGGGCGAGGAATATGGCTCACCTGCCAGGTCTGACCACACCTCTTTTGTTCTTAATTCCCTTCTGTGGCACAGCAAAACCCAGCATGTTATTCAAGTTCTAGGGCCTCTGTCCACTCCTGGACTTGAGGTCAGCAGGTCATTTAGAGTTACTGTCCTGATACTGAGTAAAGAGAGATGCTTACAGGGTTATTTTTGAGTGGCTTGTCTGAACACTGACTGGGAAAGGGCAAGAGTTTACTGGAAGACAGGACCTGTAAATTACTGAAACAGTCACTTCTGCAGAAAATCCAAATGTCTTCACTGAGTCAGTGAACAGATCTAAATTATGAGATGAAATTTATGTTACAGGTTTAAGGTAAAAGTTGGTGCCGATCTCCAGGATGACATCCGTAGATGCCGACTCATCAGGAACATGATTGGGCCTGAGAAGACACTGGTAAGTACCCTCCCCGGCCGCTGAGAAGCAAGCAGCCTCTTACGAGGCCTCTGCTGTGTCGCTGCTGTCATGTCCAGCTCTTTGCAACCCCATGGATTGTAGCCCACCAGGCTCCTCCGTCCATGGGATTCTCTAGGCAAGATTACTGGAGTGGGTTGCCATTTCCTTCTCCAGGGGATCTTCCCAACCCAGGGGTCTAACCCATCTCTCTTACGTTTCCTGCATTGGCAGGCGGTTTCTTTACCACTAGCGCCACCTGGGAAGCCTCTGGCTAGGGCCAAAACACAAGCTGCTTCAAGCAAGGATTAAAGAACATTGGGAATTTTTAACACTGTATGTCAGAGGTACAGCTTTGCGGTCTCAGAGTAGGCAAATCTTAAAAAAAGCTGAAAACGAACAAACACAAGTGAGAGGGTGGATAGTTTTTAACTGTTTTATTCTGCAGAACCATTCAATAAGATAAATTTAGAGATTGTTCCTTTGTGCTAGTGTGGCTGTGCCTGAACAAACAGCTCTCCCATTGGTGCCCCAGTGTGTCAATCATTTAATCCCCCTTCTTAACAAATCCGCCCAGCTGCCTTTGGGTAGGTGGGTTTCTAGGAGCCACTGCTCAAGAATCTGGAACTTTGGGTGTGATAAATGTAAGGATCAGCCACTCCTGTGTATTTTTATGTTTCTTATTACATCTAAAATATTTTCCTAAAAGAATGTCACAATACAATAGTTTTAAATTGTTTTGGAAGCATGTTTCATATATTGAAATAAAAGTTTGAGTCCTTGACCTAGGATCAAAAGCCCCATTATTTGTATATGAATTAACACCACTTTTGTCTTCTGAGGTCATCCTCATCTAAATAATTTATGACACAGATCGATTCTGGGTGTACCACTCAGCATGTTCTACCAGAGAAATCCGTCTCTGGGTCTGACTTGGCCAAGCGTGATGATGTCGGGGACGGAGAGGCCCTTTCTTACCTCTGCACACTCAGCACCTGCCTTCCAGAGGCCCAGACTTGAAATCATCATTTACTTGACTTATTGCAAGTTACTCCTTTGCATGTCAGCTTTCCTGTCTGTAGGATGGGTTAATATGAACTGCCCCGTAAGAGTTATTATGACATTAAATGGGACAGGATCCGTAAAATGCCTGGTACAGTAGGTGCTTAATTAATGATACAGTTGGGGTTATTTATTATCGTGCCAACCAGAGTAGACAATAGCCAATAAGAGACCATTGAGAACAAACAGCATTAACTGTGAGTGATTCAGAATGTGATGAAACAGTTCCTACAAACTATGGACCTTGCAAGACAAATGTATTTTGGTGGTTTCTAAATGCAGGCTGGGCTTCCCAGGTGGCAAAGTGGTAAAGAAAATGCTTGCCAATGCAGGAGACACGGGTTCAGTCCTTGGCTCAGGAAGATCCCCTGGAGGAAATGGCAACGCACTCCTGTATTCTTGCCCAGGAAATCCCATGGACAGAGGAGCCTGGTCGGCTACATGGGGTCACAGAGTCAGACACGACTGAGCATACAGGCACAAATACAGATCAGGCTGGAGCTTCAGAGCCAGCCAGCACTTCTGGGCCCAGCCCAGGGCACTTCTGGATCCCACAGCAGCTCCCTGTCAGGCTCATCTCAGCTGCCCCCTTTGATCAGTTACATGCTGAGCCCCACAGTCGTGGCGCTGAGTGACCGTGAGCAACAGACAGCACTTCCTCACTGGAGGCACAGCCCTGCAGCAGGGTCAGCAGTGGGCAGGCCTCCCCTCGAAGGGTCTCTCTCCCCTTTCAGATGATGGACGCCAACCAGCGCTGGGACGTGCCTGAGGCCGTGGAGTGGATGACAAAGCTGGCCGAGTTCAAGCCACTGTGGATCGAGGAGCCCACCTCCCCTGACGACATTCTGGGACACGCTGCCATTTCCAAGGTAGAGAAACTGCTGCTGCCAGAGCGGTGGTCTCAGACCCTAGGATTCCTGGGCTTGTTCCCTCTCGCACTGCTCTTTATCCTAGAGAGAGCAATCACTAAAAGCTGAAAGGCTACCAGCAACCCAGAGGTCACCAGACCTGATTCCTGTACTTTGTAAACACAGAAATGACTGATGTTCAGATCTTTGACTCACCCAGACTGAAACAAAGTGGAGGTTTGCTAAGGTCAAGGTCAGGTGGACCCATAGAAGGCTGCCTCTCAGTTTCCCCTAGAGTCCTTGAACCAGGGCAGATCCACCCAAACTGGGGGCCCTCTTGGCTTCTCTCCCCTTCAGGTGTCAGAACTCAGTACATGAGAATGTGAGAAACATCCTGTGTCTCAGAGAGTCTCCCATTAGCTAGGTTCACAGCACTGACTATGAAGCCAGAGGGGGTCACTTATAAAGGAGTCGGGGGGAGGAACAAGCTGTGGGATGTGAACCTGTGATGCCATCAGACCCAGGAGGTCCAGTGCCCCCCTTTTGCGGCACCTGAAACTTCACATAGCTCCAAAGCAGGGCTCTTTCCTTTTTACAGCTCTAAATAGCTGAACTGCCAAAAAATATTTTCAAACATTAGGAGTCAGTTCAAAAGCAGTAAAGTGACATCAGATTGCCTTGTATTCACAGGCACTGGCCCCCTTGGGCATCGGTGTGGCCACAGGAGAACAGGTAGGAGACATCTCCTTGGGGTGGCACACACTGGCACTGCTTGTGGACACTGCCCACGAGGCTACACCACCTGTGTTCTGTGATGGGAGGTTTTTTTCATCTAAGAAATGGGGTTACTTTACAGCAAGACATGGTCAAGAGTTTGTAGATTCTTCTACAGTTCCTGTGACTCAAGTCACTGATCTTTTTCAAAGCATCTCATTGGAATTTACAAGGCAGCAATTTAAAGCTGCAAGGGGTATAATAGGCACCGTCTAAGAAAATCAGCCTCGAAACTACTTAAACACACCGCGTTACCTCTGTGCTAGTCAACAAACACAAGCGCCTGCCAAAACCCGCGGCAGACTGCCCACGAGCAGCGCTGTGTGAGGAGCGGGTTCTCGGCGCTCCTCGCCAAGGGAGCAGCGCCCTTCCGCCCTGTGTCTGTTCGTCGCCCGGGTAACCTGCTCACCGCGGTCCCCGTATCTCATCCCGATGCTGCTTCTCCCACTCACCACTGCCTGCGGTGGTCACGCCCTGATAGATGGTCTTTTATGCAACACACAAGAGACAGACACACACACATACTTACTTCTGCCAGCAGACTTGTAATGAAGTGAGCAGGAGGTCCCCTCCTGCCTGTCAGGGCTCGCCTCACACCCACTGAGGATGAAGAATGCATACAGTCCAGGCTCCCAGGAGGCCACTGTTGAGTGACTTGGAGTGTGTGTGGTGCCAGGATCATAGACCCTGAAGGCGAGGGCTGACTCTCCTGTTGGTGTGTTTTAATTCTCTTTCCAGTGCCACAATAGAGTGATATTTAAGCAACTCCTACAGGCGAAAGCCCTGAAGTTTCTGCAGATCGACAGCTGCAGGCTGGGAAGTGTCAACGAGAACCTCTCGGTGTTGCTGATGGCCAAGAAGTTTGAAAGTAAGGGTGCCATGGGGCTGCGGACCAGGCATCATCTCCCCACACATCACATACCCTGCTTCCCTCTGGAGTTGCCATGCTGACTTTTTTCTAACTCAAGCTTAATCAGAGAATCTTTGATGATTTTCGGTCCTAAATATTAATGATATAATCACCTGCAGACACTAAGAAAAGCCACAGATCCCCCCTTCACACCTCCCCCTCTACCCTCCTTGGCACTCAGCGGCAACCTGTCTACACTTCTAGTTCCTGTGTGCCCGCATGCCGGGGGAGTTGGCCTCTGTGAACTGGTGCAGCATCTGATCATATTTGACTTCATATCTGTCTCTGCAAGCCTCCAAGACAGGTCAGTGATGTGGCGTTACCATCAGTATTGCCTCTTAGTCCAGAGAGAACCCTGGCCACTTGGCACATCCTAGAACTCAGTTTAGAGACCCACCACTAAATAGTCTTGTTTCTTTTAGAGGGTGGTTTCCTGGTAGCTGTTTTCTAGGTATATAAGTTGGGGGGAGAGGAGGGGAGTTGCAACCAAATGCAAACCCGAAACCCAGCTCCTGTTTCTGACTTTCTAAAGCCTCGCTTTGTCTAGTCTCATCATCATCTGGCTGCATCTTTTAGTTCCATCTCATTTCTCAACATGTTCCAGATGAGCTTTAAATTAGGACAGTCTCCTTCCAGTCACCTGCACACATACGGTTTTACTATGCTTTTGTTTCTTCCTGGAATTAAATATCGTACTTCAGACAGATCACTAGGAGTATGTAGTGAGAGCATGAAGACATGCCTGGGAAAGGTGAACATCAAGTTCAAGACTGAGAAATGGGACCTGGGAGGGTCTACAGGAACTTCTTCTATAAAGCAATGTTTGGTTCTTCAGCTGAATTCTAATACACGTGAGAGATTTTAAACTCTTAAAAACCACCACTCCTAGGGTTTTCTGCCTCCCCCATTTCAGTTCCGCAAACCAGGAACAAGGAGAGGGGTGGGTTTCTACCAACCTTGAAAGGTCCTGCAGGCTTTGAGGGATGAGAAAATGGGCGAAGGATTTGCCTAGAACCATGGGGTATCAGCCACCCCTCGACTGAGTCCATCTCAGCGGTGTTCAGCCCTCTGCCCAGCAGCCCATCTAACTGAAGGCATTGTTACTCCAACCTGATTCCTTCCTCCCAGGATGTGTGAATACGTCGACCACCTGCATGAGCATTTCAAGTATCCTGTGCTGATCAGGGAGGCTTCCTACATGCCTCCAAAGGTGAGCCTGATGTGCCCCCCCACCCCCAGGCACAAAGCTTGGTCTCCTCGAATCTGTTTTCATTATCTAGAAACAAATGGTTCTTTAGTCTTAAGTCCCCAGGCGCAAAGGTCAGGGTTTGGGGTGAAATGGCCCCTGACAAGGCTTCTCTCCTGGCAGCCTTTCCCCTCTAGCTGGACCTGAAAACATGCACTCCTTGCCCCCCACCCCGTGCAACAGAACTAAAAACCAGGAACCATCTAGCAAGTTAGCAAAAGGTTTTGACTGTACCTTTAAAAAAAAAAATCTGCTTCATTGACCCTCCTGTTTAAAAGATCGGGGCTAATTTTCACCAGCAGAGGTGGAACTAACAAAGAAGTATGATTAGTTAACTAACCCTGAGAAGTAGCAGGGTACCTCTCCCCCATTTCAAACAACCTGCAAACTTAACTTTTAAAAATGTTAATTCAGTTGCCTCTGGCTGAGACTTAAAAGCATTTCTTGGAGCAGCATAAATAAGTAAAATAAATGACTTTTGTTCTGGGAGGTTATTAACAACTCCATTTTTTGTCTTTGATAGGATGCTGGTTATTCAACAGAAATGAAGGAGGACTCGGTAAAGAGACACCGCTATCCAGATGGTGAAGTCTGGAAGAAGCTCCTAACTGCTCAAGGGAATTAAGTGCTCAGCTCTGACACCTTTTGCTTTAAGTGAAAAGGTTTAAGATTTCTTGGGTCTGGTTTTACAAAAATAGAAGGAAAAAAAAAATCATCCTACCAATCAAGACAAGTTCAGCTAAAAGTCATACTAACCTCAGGGATCAGCTTAGTCATCATTATTACTTGATTCTTTTAGCAGAAAAAATTCTCCTGTGTAGTATTTAAACAAAAATAGTTCCAATTAATTCAAAGTACAGGAAGATGTTCTTAAATTTTCCATCACACACTGATACCTAGACATTGAACTGTACTTTGAAAACAAGCAGCATGCTGAAATACTTCCTTAATCTTCTTAAAAACACACTTGTCATAAATTAGTGTAATACAAACAGTGCTGCAGCACTGTGCAGTATCTGCTCTGCAACAAAAGTTAAAAAAAATCAGATAGCCCTGAGGTGGTTTAGCATCTTTCTCTTGCTCAGTGTGAGCCTATTAGAGAATTCACACTGTGCTGAAGCTAATGACGGTAAAATGGTATCAGACTATTTTTATAACCCTGAAAGCCTTTATTCTAGATAATCATTGTTTTTAATGATAAAGCCAGAATTAAATGAAACACAGAAAAAATAGGGCAAACTAGCTTACTCAGCATTTCTAAAATATACCCTGTCTAAGCCACATCCAAACCAGAACACAGCACATGTGTGTTTATTTAGGAGGGTTCAGTTAATCTACTTTAGGCAGGAACTACACAGTTTTAAAAAACATGAATGCAGAACATTTATTGTGGCAAGATATAAAACTTTAAACATTCATAACCACACTAGGCATTAACATGACTGATGGGTGTTACCCAGCTTGCTCAGATATGGGGAAATAGTTCTATATAATTCTTGAAATGCACTGACCATTTTCCTAAAAACACTACGAAATTTGAATTAATATAAATTCTCTTTCCTGTCTTTATTCAAAATCACTACATGTACAGACACCCTCAGTGAGTCACCCAAACCCAAGGCCTTTTACTACTAAGAGAACAACACAGCTCTTATTTGCCAGTGGCAACATTCTTAAAAGTTAATGGATAATAACCAACAGATCACTAACAGGTTTTGACCTAGATCCTTCGCCTTTACAGCCAAGTGAACTTTTACCTGGGTGTAAATATCCTTCAAACAACGCCTTTAAAAGCACTCTAGACAGCCATTTCCATTTTAATAGTAGGGTGAGGATTGTAGCCTTCAATCTGAAAGTCTTCAGCCTTGAAGTCATCGATTGTCTCAACTTTTCGAAGGATTTTGAGCTTGGGGAAAGGCCTTGGTTCTCGCTGAAGCTAAAAACAACATAAGACCATTATTTTCCCAGATCCGTACGCCCTGCTTTAATTTTTGCTCCCCATGTCCCTCATGAAACAAATCACAGTATTTTACCAGGAAAGTATTATTTTGCAGGGGTGGAATACCGAAAATACCTCGTCCCTCGTTACTCAATGCTGCTGACCCATTCTCTCACCCCGTGGAGAGTGAAGGGTGATCAGTGGATCACATGGTGTCAGTAGCCTTGGTGGTTCGCTGGCTTTAAGTTCTTAAATTTGTTAAAAACAGGGCACGGTTTTTTACTTAAAGAAGTAGTTACAGGATGTCTACTTGAGTCCCATGATGCCTAGCCCAACTGTCCCTGGCAGAAAGGACAGGGAAAGAGGACACATGTTGACAACTAACAGGGATAAAGCCAGGACTCCTGGGCTGGACAGACAGCAGCAAGGAGGACGAGGACACAGGGCATGCCCTCCTCCTCTGTCAGCACGACTGGAGTATCTGGATGAACCCTGGGGTCACCCTCTCCCAGATCTAACCAGAAGGGGCTAAACGTTTCTGGTTCAAGCTTTTTTCCTTCGGAGTTCATTAAGCACAAACACTCCTTTTTTAAAATTGCCGCTTCAATCATCCTTTGTTGAAAATAAACTGGCTTAAAGGCTTAATAAGACAACACTATAAAACTCCTAGAAGAGAACACAGGTAAAATATTTTGATATAAATCATACCAACGTTTTCTTAGGTCAGTCTCCCAAAGCAATAGAAATAAAATCTAACTTACAAGCTTTTGCACAGCTTGTAAGATGTGCAAAAGGAAACCATAGAACTAAAAGAATCTACAGAAAATATTTGTAAACAATGGAACTGACAACAGCTTAATTTCCAAAATATACAAACAGCTCTGTAATACACTCAACAACAAGAAAAACCCAGTTTCAAAATGGGCAGGTGACCTAAAGAGACAGTTCTCCAAAGAAGATACACAAATGGCCCAAAGGCACATGAAACAATATTCAACATCACTAATTAGAGAAATGCAAATCAAAGCCACAATTAGGTACCACCTCACACCAGTCAAAATGGCCATCATTGAAAAGTATAACAAATGCTGGAGAGGGTGTGGAGAAAAGGGAATCTTTCTATACTAGCGGTGGGAATGTAAACAGATGCAGCCATTGGTGAAAAGAGTATGAAAAGTTCCTCAGGAAACCAAAAACAGAATTACCATATGACCCAGCAATTCCACTCCTGGGCATGTATCTAGACAAAACTATAATTCAAGGATACATGCACCCCTGTGTTCACAGCAGCATTATTCACAACAGCCAAGACAAGAACACAACCTAAATATCCATCGACAAGTGGATAAAGATTAGGTGTGTGTATGTGTATATATCTGCACACACACATATACACACACACACACACACACACACACGTACACACGGAATACTACTCAGCCATAAAAAAGAGTGAAATGCCATTAGCATCTACATGGATGGACCCAGAAATCATACTAAGCAAAGTCAGAAGGACAAATACCACGTGACGTCACTTCAGTGTGGGATCTAACACGATACAAATGAACCTATCCCTGAAACAGAAACAGTATCATGGACAGAGAAGAGGCTGGTGGTTTCCAAGGGGGAAGGGAGTGGAGGGCTGGGACTGGCAGGTACAAACTGGTACACACAAAATGGGTAAACAAGAACCTACTGTACAACACAGGAGCTACATTCAATATCCTAGGGCAAACCATAATGGGAAAGAATACATACACGTGCAGCACCTCACAGCACCCGTCACGTTCGGTGTCTGTGGCCACTGAGGCCCATCTGCCTGGTCCCTGCCTGTCCACCACCATCCACAAACCTGGAAGCCTGTCCTCTTAGCTCCATCAGAGCCTGGAGGAGAACATCTATTACAGGAGGGACCCCGCCCATGTGGACAAGGTCTCAAGAGAAGGTACCAGACCCCAAAGAGTGACGGGTACATTTCTTACCTGAGTCTTCAGCGGCTCAATGTGATTCAGGTAAACGTGTGCATCTCCCAGAGTGTGTACGAAGTCACCTGGCTAAACCCCACAGAAGAAAGCGAAACTGTCAAGGCGTTAGTTCGAGTTCCTTTATAACACCTCATGTAAAAAAACGTGAGCATGCAGACGTCCCAAAGCTCTTCACAAAGAAATTTAACCAGTATCGCTTTTGAGAAAAGTTGATCCAAAGTCCTATTAAATGCTCCAGGCAAGTCAGTGAGCAGTTCCTTCATTTACACAGATTGCATCTAAAGACTACTAAGAGCTGGAATTCTCGGCCATCAGTTCTCCCACGTGACAGGACCTCACAGCCCAGTGTTCTAGGCTGGTCCCCACCTCCACCCCACCCAGAGCAGCCCACCTTCAGGTCCGTGATGTGTGCGATCATGTAGGTGAGCAGGGCGTAGCTGGCAATATTGAAGGGCACACCCAGGCCCATGTCTCCCGACCGTTGGTACAACTGGCAGGACAGCTCCCCATTCACCACGTAGAACTGGCAGAGGGCGTGGCATGGGGGGAGGGCCATGAGAGGGAGATCTGAGGGGCCAACAAGGAGAGTCAGGAGAGGAGGTGGTTTTTAAGGAACACAACTGTAAGCAAAGCAAAAAGCAGCAGAAGCCAGCTCTTACAGCAGAGATGGTGGGAAGAGCCACTAGGCCAGTGACCCCCACGAACCATTCCCACCCCAGGGATGGCATAAGGCCGACGGAGACCTGCCCATCACCATGAGACCTCTGTGGGAGTACAAGGACTGCTGAGGCCACCCGCTCTCATCCGAGCTGAAATGAATCACCTGGGCCACCTCCGTGGCACCAAGCCACAAGTACAGGGGGAATGAATTCATTTGCAGGGACCGTGAGACTGGTGACTCAGGCACACCCTCCTGTACTCAAATTGCTATCATTAATGCAAAAATTCCACTCAGGCTATTTACTACACCTCGGGAGAGCTTAACTTTACAATTGTTTAAAAGGTTCATAATAGTGAGGTGGAGGCAATCTGAAATTCCAACTGTCCCAATTTAAAATGTTAAGTTTTCATGGGTCTTTTTATAATTAAAGCCCATAAACACAAATTAATTTCATCTGGGCCCAAGCTCGCTCTCTGAAGGTAAAAACACGGCCACTTGGGACATGGCCAGGGTCACACGAGCAGCTGGGCAGCCAGGGACAGTTCCCAGGACCACTTCCGACCCGGTGCCTCTGCTCAAGGCTCAGTTAGGACATGGGAGGATGACTGGGGCGCCATCAACCTTTTGGATTCCAAGCACACAGGATGATTCTTCTGTCGTTAGGGTTGGTTTTGATTGTGTCGATCACTTTTTGCAGTTGATCTACTCCTTGACCTGAATAATCTGCAGAATTGGCAAAAACAAGAGACCACCACACATGTGAACCTTGGTACCCCGGGAGAGGGCCCCAGGTCACTGAGCACACGGTCCTCCCTGCAAGGCCCCGCCGGCCCAGTCACACAATATCCAGTGAACAGTACTGATGTCTCCTTTGCTGGGTTGAGTCTGGGCTCCTAGGTCTGTCCTCTGGAGCCATAAGTCTATTTTCCCACTACTTAGGAGACTTTTAAAATACTTGGCCAGGGTGTCCCTCCTCCCCCTTCTCCTATCGCTAAACCTCCTTCATCCTCAACAATCAATTTCTTCCAGCGGTCCCCATGGGACACTGTGTCTGTACCATCAACGATTCTTGTCCCACTTCACTGCCAGGCAGGGCTGGATCTGCAGTAGATAGGATGTTTCCTACCCTACATGGTTCAACAACCGGTGATGAGGATTTTTTTTTGTCATCTAGATACTAGCCTTCCAACACTCCCACCAAAAATTAAACAGCTAAACAGCTGCTGATCTGTAAACATCAGGAAACCTCTCTATTATATACCACCCTGTACTTTTCTCCCATGTCTGGTCTCTGAACTTGCCGCCTCCTGGAGTGAACTGGAAGCTGAGATATGCGAAGCCTCCCATCTCTATGGGTAAATGTCTGTTTGCTGGAGGCCGACTATGCTCGAGTCCAGGAGTTCTTAATTTGGGGAAAGAAAGCCCTGTCACTATCACAGTTCCAGAGAAGATTTTAAAAAGATGACCTGTAATGGAACAGTTTTGTATCTTGATTGTGCTGATGGCTACATAAATCTCCATGGGCTGAAACTGCACACAAATTTGCAAAGCTGAAGAAATCTGTTAAGTGCTGTGGGTTTTACCAACGCTAATTTGTGTGAGAGGTGGTGCCAAGTGACAGGGGGGTAGGCGTCCAGCAGGGAGATGTTTCATCTCCACCCCAGCAGGGTGGGGAGGAGAGAGCAATCAAGACGGGTGCTGTCACATCCGCGCCACCGGCAGCGTGCTGGGTGGTTCAGTCTTGAAAAGGAAGATCAAGGTGACCACAGGACAGTCAGTCCCTGGGACTCATCCCCAGATTAAAACTTCCAACCTGCCTCCAACACAGCAACCGACCACCCACCAGGTCACTGTCTGCTGATGAACAAGGTACAGAAGATGCCCAGACACACAGGTGCTGACCACCTGGTGTGTGACCCGACCCGACCCTCCCCCTGGATCCGAAGCAGCCCCTCACAAGGTCCAAGTTATATATCCATTTCCCCATCATCAGCTTCCTATCCCCCAGGCTTCACTTGCAGCCACAGAACAAACCCAGGCTGTGACAGACACTCAGGAAATCCAAGGGCCCCCTCCAGCTCCTCACCTGAATCCATATCTTTGTATTCAGCCCCAAAATGCCTCCACTGGAAGCCATAAACCGGGCCCAAATCCCCTTCAGCTCTGTTGGAGAAGCCCAAGCCATCCAAGAAGTCTCGGGACCCGTTGGCATCCCAAATTTTCACTCCCTTGGAAGACAGTTCCTTAGCGTTGGTGGATCCCTGTAAGAGACACGGCATCCCGTGAATTCCAAGCCACAAGTGGGCCTGTGCTGACAGATGGGGGCAACACCTGACACGCTCCATCACTAGGCAGGCTGGTCCCAGCCCAGACTTCCCAAAGACCCCCGGGACAGTCTGATCCTTCTTTGCAATTACTCCCTCAAATCTTTTTTCCTATTCTACTCAACCAAGACTTCTAAACATCTCCAAGTCCTTTCATTGCTCCCATCTAACAGTTCTGTTTCTTAACTAAATGTGTCTTGTGACTAAGTGTAACTCCCCAGAATGAATTTACTCCACACTCGCAACGTGTCTGGTGTATCTTAGACCTGTTATATAGGATGTTTCCACTGAGAGGCCTGATCAGTATTAGCTTTTCTGTCAAGTATGTCAGTCACGTATCTTTAAAAGTACCACTGTCAAGTTATGTTTATCAACAACATGTACTTGCAAAGTTAAGGTGTGGGTTCTTGGTGGGTTTTGGGGTTTTTTTTTTGGTGGCAAGTATAAGCTTTATGTTCCTCTTATGTATTTCATCTCATTAGCGTTGGCCCATGTATCCTGATGGTGCATCCAGGTCAAGACCCCACTTGGCCTCTGGGTAGGATGTGCTGTAATGGTTACAAGCAGGCAGTGAGGCCACACACACGCGCGCTAGGCCTGCCGTCTCCTCACTTCTCCTCTGACCAGCTCCCTGATCCCTCCAGCCTCAGTATCTGCACCCAAGAAAGAGCACAGCAGTAGCAATCACCACCCACATTACTGGGAGGAGCAGATAATACAAGCAAAGGTTTGGCACTCAACAGATATGAACCAAGGCACAGACTGCATCTCCCCATCTCGCCCAAAGACCCCAGCTGAAGTGTAGGTACGCCAACTCCTCTATCTTGAGTCACCCATGGAGTGACTATGAGGCGGGTCTGCTGTCTTCCTGGTGAGGACTCACTAGAATCCTGCACTCCAGCTTTATGATCAAACAAGCGCATGACCTCTATTCCTGAGCATCTCAGTTCCTCCCTTTCTGTCGTTGAGTTTGTACTAATTATTTTCACTTCCAGTGACTCATTCCTTGTTCACTCATGTTGCTTCAAGTCTCCCTCCCCATCCATTCAGCCTAGGCTCTAGCTTGTCTGCAAACATCCTCTTCTGAGATCTGTATCCAAACCTAAACCTTTTCTAAAATGCGTTGCGGTCTCAGGCCTGCTTTGGCCCAAGACAATACAAGCCACAGAAGGAAGCCCAACCTCACCCTGTGAGCAGTTTTGGCCAGAGTCTCAGAACAGTGAGATGAAGAGGAGATGAAGATGAGATGAAAGGGAGACACAGGTGTGGCACCATCACCATGCTCAGCTTATTACTCAAGAGCCTTCTAACTTACCCCCCAGGAGAGCACAGCTGGGATCTATATTCAGTCAGCAATCCCTGTGAGTGCCTACTGTGTGGCAGGCCATGTTCCAGGGGACACAACAGCAGACAAGAGAAATTCTCTGCCCTCATGGAGCTTACAGTGCTTTTCTAAATGTCAAAAAATTTTATTTTAAATAAAAATCTTTTAAATGATAGTATTTTATTCATTTGTCTGCCTTCTCCCTTGAAGGGGGTAAATGGGGAAGATCTTATATATAAGATGGGGCTTCTCTAGAGAAAAACAAAGGAGGGGTGGGGGTAATCACGGTTTTAGATCGGAGGCAGGGAAAACTCACTGAGTAGAGAGTTGAAGGTGAGGGTGCTACATGGGGGTGGGGATTCCACGGAGCAGGAGTGGCGAGTACCAGCCCCAAATGGGGACGTCCTGGTGTCCTCAAAGATCAGCAAGGAGGCCAGGGTGAGAGGAGCAGAGCGAGCGTGACTCTGGCTAAGGCCAGAGCAGACAGGACTGTAAGGACCTTGAATAAAACAGGAGCCACTAAGGACTTTAGGCCAAGGAGTGACATGATGCACGCTTAAAAGGATTTCGCTGGTGCCGTGCTGACAACAGATTATTGACTTCCAGTAGCAGCAACTTCTTTACCTTGATAAACCACAGCAACTCCTCCAAAACACCTTTCCAGAAAACACGTTTGGTTGTCAGCAGAGGAAATTCATCTGGAAAACAGTTTGCCATGTAATTTCAAGATGAGAAGACAAAACATGCCATCCAACTTTTTCTGTAAAAAGAGAGGACATGCCCCAGGACAGAAGGCCTGGGAACTGACTGCAGAGGAGTTGGAAACCTGTGACTTCTGCCACGCAGGCACCCCTGGATCAGAGTGGGGTTCCCAAGGCTGCAGCCCCAAGTCAGTGACACACTTCAGGTGAGATCACCCACCTGCACCCCTTGACCGCCAGACACAGGAATTTCACACAGAGAGATGGGGTGGGGAGGCCCATGTGGACAGGGAAGGAGCCAGCAGCCACTACCCAGTCAGTGCGAACCCTTCCCAGAGGTTTGAAGACAACACACAGAATGTGCCCTAGGACACAGCCTGAAGGCCCCTACTGCATGATTATCCTGCCAGGGAGAACGGGCTCACAACCAGGAACAGCAGATACCGCCCTGGCTAAAAGTGAATCCGTTCAGTCGCTCAGTTGTGACCGACTCTTTGCAACCCCACGAACCGCAGCATGCCAAGCCTCCTGGTCCATTACCAACTCCCGGAGTCCACCCAAACCCATGTCCATCGAGTCAGTGATGCCATCCAACCATCTCATCCTGTCATCCCCTTCTCCTGCCCTCAATCTTTCCCAGCATCTGGGTCTTTTCCAATGAGTCAGCTCTTCACATGAGGTGGCCAAAGTATTGGGAGTTTCAGCTTCAACATCAGTCCTTCCAATAAACACCCAGGACTGATCTCCTTGCAGTCCAAGGGACTCTTAGTTCTTAAATATTTGCAAAGAAACTTCACCTTTATTTGTATATTTTTAAAACTTTTGTTTCCTTTTTTCTTTTTGAACTTATTTTGTATTGGGGTATAGCTGATGAACAATGTTATGATAGTTTCAGATGAACAGCAAAGAGATTCAGGCATAAATGTATCCATTCTCTTCAACCTCCGCTCCCATCCAGGCTGCTCCCTAACACTGAGCATAGTTCCATGTGTTACTTAACAGATCCTTGTTGGTTATCCATTTTGTATGTGGGAATCCTAGTTCCCCCTATAACAGCATGAACACCATGCCCCCTGTAGTGTATGGTGTCTTAAACAGGGAGGCCCAGGGAAGCCCCCAACCTTTATCTTTTAACTGAACTAAAAATAGTTATCTGTTTAAATACCTGATATGCACAATCCTATCTGATCCTCAATACAATCCTGCTTGAGGCTCCATTAGTCAGTCAGTCAGTCCAGTCACTCAGACATGTCCGAGTCTTAGCGACCAAATGAATCGCAGCACGCCAGGCCTCCCTGTCCATCACCAACTCTTGGAGTTCACTCAGACTCACATCCATTGAGTCAGTGATGCCATCCAGCCATCTTATCCTCTGTCATCCCCTTCTCCTCCTGCCCCTAATCCCTCCCAGCGTCAGAGTCTTTTCTAATAAGTTAACTCTTCGCATGAGGTGGCCAAAGTACTGGAGTTTCAGCTTTAGCATCATTCCTTCCAAAGAAATCCCAGGGCTGATCTCCTTCAGAATGGACTGGTTGGATCTCCCTGGAGTCCAAGGGACTCTCAAGAGTCTTTTCCAACACCACCGTTCAAAAGCATCAATTCTTCAGCGCTCAGCTGTTTTCACAGTTCAACTCTCACATCCATACATGACCACTGGAAAAACCATAGCCTTGCCTAGACGGACCTTTGTTGGCAAAGTAATGTCTCTGCTTTTCAATATGCTATCTAGGTTGGTCATAACTTCTCTTCCAAGGAGTAAGCATCTTTTAATTTCATGGCTGCAGTCACCACCTGCAGTGATTTTGGAGCCCCAAAAAATAAAGTCTGACAGTGTTTCCACTGTTTCCCCACCTATTTCCCATGAAGTGATGGGAACAGATGCCATGGTCTTCGTTTTCTGAATGTTGAGCTTTAAGCCAACTTTTTCACTCTCCACTTTTACTTTCATCAAGAGGCTTTTTAGTTCCTCTTCACTTTCTGCCACAAGGGTGGTGTCATCTGCATATCTGAGGTTATTGCTATTTCTCCCGGCAATCTTGATTCCAGCTTGTGCTTCTTCCAGCCCAGCGTTTCTCATGATGTACTATGCATAGAAGTTAAATAAGCAGGGTGACAATATACAGCCTTGATGTACTCCTTTTCCTATTTGGAACCAGTGTGTTGTTCCATGTCCAGTTCTAACTGTTGCTTCCTGACCTGCACAGGTTTCTCAAGAGGCAGGTGAGGTGGTCTGGTATTCCCATCTCTTTAAGAATTTTCCACAGTGTATTGTGATCCACACAGTCAAAGGCTTTGGCATAGTCAATAAAGCAGAAACAGATGTTTTTCTGGAACTCTCTTGCTTTTTCAATGATCCAGCAGATGTTGGCAATTTGATCTCTGGTTCCTCTGCCTTTTCTAAAACCAGCTTGAACATCTGGAAGTTCACGGTTCATGTATTACTGAAGCCTGGCTTGCAGAATTTTGAGCATTACTTTACTAGCATGTGAGATGAGTGCAATTGTGTGGTAGTTTGAGCATTCTTTGGCATTGCCTTTCTTTGGGATTGGAATGAAAACTGACCTTTTCCAGTCCTGTGGCCACTGCTGAGTTTTCCAAATTTGCTGGCATATTGAGTGCAGCACTTTCACAGCATCATCTTTCAGGATTTGAAACAGCTCAACTGGGATTCCATCACCTCCACTAGCTTTGTTCATAGTGATGCTTTCTAAGGCCCACTTGACTTCACATTCCAGGATGTCTGGCTCTAGGTGAGTGATCACACCATCGTGATTATCTGGGTCATGAAGATCTGTTTTGTACAGCTCTTCCGTGTATTCTTGCCACCTCTTCTTAATATCTTCTGCTTCTGTTAGGTCCATACCATTTCTGTCCTTTATCGAGCCCATCTTTGCATGAAATGTTCCCTTGGTATCTCTAATTTTCTTGAAGAGATCTCTAGTCTTTCCCATTCTGTTGTTTTCCTCTGTTTCTCTGCACTGATCACTGAAGAAGGCTTTCTTATCTCTTCTTGCTATTCTTTGGAACTCTGCATTCAGATGCTTATAGCTTTCCTTTTCTCCTTTGCTTTTCACTTCTCTTCTTTTCACAGCTATTTGTAAGACCTCCCCAGACAGCCATTTTGCTTGTTTGCATTTCTTTTCCATGGGGATGGTCTTGATCCCTGTCTCCTGTACAATGTCACAAACCTCATTCCATAGTTCCTCAGGCACTCTATCAGATCTAGTCCCTTAAATCTATTTCTCACTTCCACTGTATAATCATAAGGGATTTGATTTAGGTCATACCTGAATGGTCTAGTGGTTTTCCTTACTTTCTTCAATTTATGTCTGAATTTGGCAATAAGGAGGTCATGATCTGAGCCACAGTCAGCTCCTGGTCTTGTTTTTGTTGACTGTGTAGAGCTTCTCCATCTTTGACTGCAAAGAATATAATCAATCTGATTTCGGTGTTGACCATCTGGTGATGTCCATGTGTAGAGTCTTCTCTTGTGTTGTTGGAAGAGGGTGTTTGCTATGACCGGTGCATTTTCTTCACAAAACTGTATTAGTCTTTGCCCTGCTTCATTCCGTATTCCAAGGCCAAATTTGCCTGTTACTCCAGGTGTTTCTTGACGTCCTACTTTTGCATTCCAGTCCCCTAGAATGAAAAGGACATCTTTTTTGGGTGTTAGTTCTCAAAGGTCTTGTAGGTCTTCATAGAACCATTCAACTTCAGCTTCTTCAGTGTTACTGGTTGGGGCATAGACTTGGATAACTGTCATATTGAATGGTTTGCCTTGGAAATGAACAGAGATCATTCTGTCGTTTTTGAGACTGCATCTAAGTACTGCATTTTGGACTCTTTTGTTGACCATGATGGCTACTTCATTTCTTCTGAGGGATTCCTGCCTGCAGTAGTAGATATAATTTAATGGTCATCTGAGTTAAATTCACCCATTCCAGTCCATTTTAGTTCACTGATTCCTAGAATGTCAACGTTCACCCTTGCCATCTCCTGTTTGACCACTTCCAATTTGCCTTGATTCACGGACCTGACATTCCAGGTTCCTATGTAATATTGCTCTTTACAGCACCACACCTTGCTTCTATCACCAGTCACATCCACAACTGGGTATTGTTTTTGCTTTGGCTCCATCCCTTCATTCTTTCTGGAGTTATTTCTCCATTATGATCTCCATTTTACAGGCACCAGGAGGTGGTAAGTCTGCATCAAACAGCTGAGAAAAAGTAAAAGCTTATCTCTAAATTCAGTAACTATTCAGCCAACTGTACAGGTGATACTCATGTAACAAGGGCAGTCTTCAAGCACCTACATTCCCTCCATTTGGGGGATCATTTCCTCCATTTTGAGCACATGAGGAAGCTGAAGATAGGTGAAGATAAACAATAGCACCCAAGTCTAGGCATAATCGCTGGAGTGAAAATGACATCTGCGGCTCATGGGAGGCTACCATGCAGGAGCTACAGGAAGGCGAATCCCTCGACTCGAGACAAAACTCCCCAAGCTGTCCAAGCCAATCTGGTCACAGCAGCTCTGGATTTTCCAGTCTCTGCAATGGGTGTGTGGCAGAGGGTTTCTGCCCTGACCTGGGTGCACCTCCTTTAACAGCTGGTCTCCCCACTCACAACCACCCTCCACACCTATTTCACGGACGTTTGTCTGAGGCCGACCCCCATCCCACCTCTTTGTCCCCTGAGAGTCTGGCACTAACAACTTCCAAGACACATTTCTCCCCAGGAAAGTGAAAGTCGTTCAGTCGTGTCCGACTCTTTGCGACCCCATGGACTAATATATATGGTCCATGGAATTCTGCAGGTCAGAATACCGGACTGGGTAACCGTTCCTTTCTCCAGGGGATCTTTCCAACCCAGGGCTCCCGCATTGCAGGCGGATTCTTCACCGGCTGAGCCACCAGCGAAGCAAATAAGGGAATTCCCTGGAGATCCAGTGGTTAGGACTCCCCACTTTGGCTGCTGTGGCCCAGGTTCTAAGAACTCGCAAGCCTTGTGGCACGGTCGCCCCAACCCAAAAAAAAAAAAAAAATTAATAAGAACTTCTCGGATTCTCACGTTTCTGTTCCAAGATTAGGGAGGAAAGCTGGCTCGCTGGACCAGATGGGAGAACTGTCAGGAGCCCCAAGTTTCCGCCCCTGCTTCCCAGCGGTCTCCTCCCACCGAGGCCCCGCCCACGTCATCTGGGCTCCAATTTTTAAAAACAAAGCGGGAACAGTCAACGCGGAGGGAAGAGGAGTGGCAAAAAGGGGGCCCTGCAGTCAAGGCCTCGGTCAAGCCCGGGCAGATCCTCTCGCGCACTCTAGTCTGGGGATAGCGCTGCAGAGCCAAGCCCGCTTAGGGGAGACAGCATACCGGGTGGACCGGGGTGATTAAGAGCCAGAGGGCCTGCTTTTACCTCCCAGCTCTGTCCGTCCAGTCCGTGTGACCTTATCCAAGTTCACGTCTAGAGTCCGAGCCAGTTTCGGCGTCTGTAAAGTGGGGCCAAAGCCATTCCCCTTACTCACGCTGCAGAGGTTAGGGCTAAACGCCCGTCGCTGGGCCCGGCCTGTCCGCAGCGCTCTCCCCACCGCAGCCCCGCGCGCACCGGGCCCGCCCGCCCCCGTG
Source organism: Capricornis sumatraensis (assembly GCF_032405125.1). Taxonomy (NCBI): domain Eukaryota; kingdom Metazoa; phylum Chordata; class Mammalia; order Artiodactyla; family Bovidae; genus Capricornis; species Capricornis sumatraensis. The sequence goes on along the minus strand of NC_091089.1, from coordinate 38,333,287 downwards.
ACGCGGCTGCCTCACCTCTCAGGTTGTACCGCGCCTGCATCCCGAACACCGACAGGGTGCCAGTGCCGGTGCGGTCATCCTTCCGGAAGCCGCAGCGGAGGATGTGTTCTATCTGCCCCAGGTACTGCAGCTCCCCGTGCGGCGGCGGCGGCCGCGGCTCGGCGCTCTGCTCCTGCACGGCAGGCGGCGACAGTGGGCGTGACGGCTCGGAGCCGGCGGCTGGCATAGTGCTGGTTGCGGGAGCGGCGGCGAGGGCCGGACGGCGGCAGGAACGGCCTCCCAGCGCTTCCCAGAAGTCACTTTTCCCGCCACAGCGCGAGACTCCGCCCCTTCCGGTGACGCTTCAGTGACGCAGGCCCCAACCGATCCCGCGAGAAACAGCCCGTTGCGTCCGGAGAGCTCGCGGGGCCTTGGGCTAAGAACGCTCTCGCCTTCCCCAATGGCTTATATTCCATTTTAAAACTGAAGAACCCTTGGCCTAGAGAGAAATTCTAAAGCTGTATCTTGGTGTGTTGCCTGAGAAAAGCCACTCTCGTTGGAAAGACTCGGGGTCGACCGCGCCTTTCCGTGATCAAAGGAAGCCTGAAACAATTTCCACGTGTTCATGAAATCAAAAAACAAAACCCTTTCTTTGAGATGTTTCCTGCAACTGAGGGGGACTCCTGCAAGTGATTTGCATTTCTATTTTCCCGCATCCTCACTCAAGGCTAGCAGCTGGAGCAAATGGATTAAGGCAGCTTTTTAAGTTAATGACAGCCAGCCGTTTTCAGTTTTGCATACCAAATTTTTCAATATTAGTGAAATGTTTATGATATAAACACTGATGGGTGTAAAATATTTGATAATGCGTTTAAAAGGTACTAATACATGTACATGCAACAGCAGTCTTGAGTCAACTATGTCTTGAGGGTATAGTAAATGCTCAATAAATTTCTCGTTGCTGCATCTGGGGTTAGGAAGCATGAGATGTGGGCTCTGTATGAAACATACGATTTATTTCCGTTCAGTAAAGTCGATGGTTTTTCTTTCTTCTTCCTCCTCTCATCTCAATTTTATTGATAGACATTAAAGATAGACAAGCAAGATTCTTGAATCTTTCTGCTATAGGGCACTTCTCAAACTCAAGGTTAAATTTTTTTAACAGGAAAACATTCTGGGAAGACTAATACCCTCAGGTCTGCTTAATCTGCTCAGCGAAAACAATGTTGCACTTTTTTTTTCCTTTGATCTGTGCCTCTGGCTTGAGATCTCAGTTCCTCAACCAGGGTAGGAAGCTGCCACAGCAATAAAAGCCTGGAATCCTAACCCACTAAGCCCCTAGGGGACTCCCAGCATTTGTGTCTTTACAGGGCACAAAACCTATATAAAATAAATCCAATCCTGAAGACAGTTTACAAAACAGCTGGCCATTTGGGTTAATCAGAAGGAAAAACAAGCACTTAGACTAGACTAAGGGAGTGTTTCAGGGAGCATTTTGGGAGCCTCAGAGTTGGAATGTTCTTGCTTGTTTGGTTGTATGTTTGCTCACAAATGGAGAGGGAAATGGCAACCCACTCCAGTGCTCTTGCCTGGAAAAACCCATGGACGGAGAAGCCTGGTATGCTACAGTCCATGGGGTCGCAAAGAGTCGGACACGACTAAGAGACTGCACTTTCACTTTGCTCACAAAGGGTAAACTGTAATGCACAGGGAGCAGCTGTTTTAAATAATTTAATCTATTAAATCTATTTAATCCATCACCTGCTAGGTTGACTTTCCCTCCATCAACCAGATTCATTCTTCCCCTCTCCCCAGCACCTTCCCCATCCCACCCTGCCATGCCCATACCAGTGTAACCATAGTGTTAAAGTCACCTGTAAGTGCTTTGGGGCTGATGGTCTGGGTTGTGCTGTTTGGATGGGGTGGATGTGATTGTGCTGTCTCCAGATGCAGTGGGCCTTCTTTCTGATGGTCATTTGGGAAGATAAGGCTCTGTTGAAAACTTGATCTCAGAAAACAGGCTTCAGACAGGGATGGGGACTCATGTTGTCTGCCTTAGCTTGAAAGCGCCCCTGGGTGTTAGAAGCTAAGATGAGGTGCAAAGGCATAGTTTTCCAGCAAGGGATGGTGCTTCATGTCAATTACTGCAGGACTGTTGATACCGGCGGGGGGCCAACTAAATGTAGGCATTCTTTCCACCCCATACTGACCCAAAATGTCTCCACACATTTCCAACCATGTGTAGGATCCCAGACAGGAAATCTCCCAGATTGTCTGGTCGCAGTTACTCTTATGTGTTTACTTCCCTTTTGTTATTTTGAGCTATTTAGTTGCTCCCTGGAGAAGGGAATGACAACCCACTCCAGTATTCTTGCCTGAAGAATCCCATGGACAGAGGAGCCTGGTATGGGGTCGCAAAGAGTTAGACACGACTGAGGAACTAACACTTAGGTTGCTAGACTAGAATATCACTTATACCGCAGGGTGAATTTCAGGATACAAGCTTAGACTCCCCGGCCCGCAAGGAGGTTCCTCTTCCATTGTGTTTGCTTGGAGGATCTTGGTTTGATGATAACTGAGAGAGCCTGGTTTCTTTACTGGTGACTGCTCTGTAAATGAGTGATCCTTTCATATAAGCACATCATTCATTCATCCAACAGCACACAGTGCCTCCCAGGCATCACCAAGACAGACAAGGTTCCTGGCACAAGAACTGACACTCTAGCCCAGAGGAGCAATGGGAAATCCCTGAACAAGACACCTGCAGAGAATGACGGGTGCAATGATGATTGTATAACCAGGTTCAGAAGGACTACTTTTGATCCCACCATTAGGAGAAGTCTCCTTGAGGAGGGTCACATTTGAGCTGAGACCTGAAAAGTGAAACAAAACCAGCAAGGGAAGATCTGGGGAGAGAACCGTCCAACTTTGAATGCATTATACCCTCAGCTTTACTCAGCACTTGCATCTATAAAAGCACAAAACAAGGATGATAGGGATGCTGAATCCTCTCTCATTCTTGGAAGAATCAGTATCGGTTCAGTCGCTTAGTCGTGTCCGACTCTTTGCAACCCCATGAATTGGAAGAAATAATCATTGTTAATAGATCCATTAACTTACTGGGAGAAAAAAGCTCTTTCTTCTCATTAAGAGATCTATTTCTGTTAAAAATTTCACTGTGTTTAATAGTCATAGAAATATGTAATGTTTATTTTGATCAATTATGTACATTATAAATTATATGTACAATAACTCAATCCAGAATGAATATTTGATACCTAGATTTTTGTGTCTCAGGAAATTTTTAAATATTTTCAAATTTTAAAAATATTTATATTGATCAATAAAGTTGTTTAAGCATAAACATATTACTTTAGAATAATATTCTCTGAAGAAAACAGAGTGAAAATGAGAGTTTAAGGAGAAAATGGAATGAGATAAAATGTACTGTTAAAGAAAAATGTGTATATTTGTTTAAATGGATGATTCTGAGTATTAAATTGTCATGATTCATAGATTCCATTGGGCATATTTAAAAGAAGGATGAGTTTTATTTTTAAGATGCTACTATTTATAATACATGGGAAAAATAAAATTTCCTATTCTTTCAACTTTTACTGAAAAATTATGTGACACACCATATATATATTTTTCAGGTTCCTTTTAGGGTATATGAGAGCAAGAACATTTGAATATTATTGACCTGGATACTGGTTCTTCTTTGTAGCGTAAACTCTTAAAAATGTTGGCACAACTAGACAAAGGAAAGTATGAAACTAAAATTTTTAAGAGCCAAGTATGAGTCAAGTATTAAGTAATAATAGTATTACTGGTGGCTCAGATGGTAAAGAATCTGCCTGCAATGCGGGAGACCCAGGTTTGATCCCTAGGTCGGGAAGGCCTCCTGAAGAAGGGCACAGCAACTCACTCCAGTATTCTTCCCTGGAGAATTCCATGGAGAGAGGAGCCTGACAGTCCACAGTCTATGGGGTTGCAAAGAGTCAAATAAAGTTTAGTGACTTACCACCGCTGCCACCGATTGATGCTTATCATCATGACTCACTATAGTTCTCCGGACTACCCAATAAAGCAAAAGCTTTACGGTTATTTTATTTTATTTTATAGACAAAACCACTGAGGTTTAGAGAGATTAAGGGTCTTGCCTAGTCAAACCCCTAGAAAATCTGGCAGTCAGGATTAAAATCCAGGTCAGCCTGCATGCAAAGGCTTTCTCTGACTACTGCAGTGAATCAGTATTTCCCTTTCCTTTATTCACTCTACAAATTGTTGATAAACATTGGCTATCAAATAGATTCCTTTTGTAACTTGCTTTTTTGGCACCTTTTTTGACAAATATGTCAAATATATGGCAGAATAGACTATTTAATTGAGATTTACTATAAAGTCAGTTATCCAGAATTCTATCAATAGTATACTTTTTTCTATAGCCTTCAGATATAAGAGCTTTACCTTCATTTGAAATTGACTACGTTCAATGGGCTGCCTTTGAACTTTAAGTCTACCTGACTAGCCTTCCTACCAAATAGCTCAAGACTGGGTGGAAAAAAAAATGTTTTAAAGGTTCTGAGTCCTCTCTTTACACTGCTCTCTACAATTTGAAAGACTGGCTATACATAGTCTATGTATAGAGTGACTGACTTTATATATCCCCAGTGTAATCCTTGGTGACACGTACTGACAAATGAATCTCTTCTCATATTGCACCAAGGTCCAGATTCTGAGGTTAGGTAAGTGTCAGCCAAAAACATCTTGTGTTTTACATACAGTATGTATGGCCTTGTTAAAAGTCAGCACTGTTCTGTTAATTTTTAAAAGAATCTAAACAGTACACCCATATGCATGGCAGCACTCTTCACAATGGCTAAGAGATGGAAGCCACCCAAGAGTCCATCTCCGGATAAATGGATAAACAAAATGTGATACACATGTACAACAGAGTAGTATTCAGCCTTAAAGAGGAAAGAAATTCCAGCACATGCTACCACATAGGTTGAACCTTGGAGACATTAACGCTAAGTGAAATCAGCTAGTTGCAAAGGGACAAATATTCTACTTCATGGAATCATACTTAAAGTAGTCAGATTCATAGAGACAGAATGGTGGTTGTTAGGGTCTGGGGAATGGGAGTTAGTGTTTAATGGGGACAGAGTTTCAGTTTGAGAAGATGAAAAAAGTCCAGGAAATGGATGATGATGATGGCTGTACAACAATATGAATTTCCTTAATGCCACTGAACTGTGCACTTAAAAATTATTCAAATAGTAAATTTTGTTATGCATATTTTACCATAAAAAACTATAGAGAAGCTATAGATCTTTACTAAACAAAGGAATAAATTACAGATTTTTTTTCAATAAGTCAAATATTATATAGTATAAACCCAAAAGCAAATTGAAAGGAAAATTCTCTGTTAATTAGAAAGTGACACATTTGTAGTAGAAGTGATAGAACACAGACACCCTGGTGATTTAATATTTAATATACAAACTGTGAATATATCATAAAATACAGTGATATTTACATTTGATTTTCTAAAAAAGGAATGTTCACTTTTAATTCAGTTTGAATAGCTGTTAAGCTGCCATTCAACATAAGAAAATTAACAGTACTGTACAATATGTACGGGTTTTCCTGGTGGCTCAGATGGTAAAGAATCTGCATAAGTGACATATTTTCCTGCAACTACATTTACTTCATTATCTTACGTATTTTGAGATTTTCAGGTCTCAGCTGAAGAGGTAATTCTGTTTGCTGTGTATAAGAGGTATCAGTTTTTACCTTTACAAAAAGCATCAGTGATCAAAATATTAATAAATTACTTACAGACAGAGGGCATTTTTTCCTTTGAAATAAAGTCTAGGATGAGTAACAGAATAAATACTCTTGGCTTTTGAAAAAAATAACACATAGCAGAATAACAGAAAACTCATCTGTATGGATGTTTTTAATAATATACTCAAAGGGATCTTCTCAGTTGCCCGGACTCATGAAACCTCTACAAAGGCCCTTGTCTCTGATGTGAAGATAAAGCACTCCTTCTGGAGTGCATTCTGCATGCACACAGTATTTGTTCAGTAAACTTCTACTGCTTATGGCACACTACTTTATTCAATGCGTTTCCTATGAGTGCCTTTCATTCTGATAATTACGGTAAGAACCAAGTCCCAACCGCTTATTAGGTTTTTGGGGCACGCAAGACATTGTGTTACAGCCTGTAACTATGGATCCTGGCCACAGCAGCCGGGAAAGTTTGGAATAGGGAGATAAACACATCGCAGACCAATCAATAAACTTAGGCACTAAGGATACTAGATAAGTAGATGAGAATTCCAGTAGAGGGTTCTTAATATATGTTCTAACCTATAGAATTGGTATTCATGTTTTAATGAGCTACATTCTTAGACTAAGGACCTCACAAGTATTCATAGATTTGAAAGGAAATGACAAGGGTGTTTCTTTTCCTCCATCTTTACTGTTACTTTCCTTAGTATGTTGCTCTTTCAACTGATGGCAGGTTTGAGACCTTGATGTGTTGATTTAATCAGAACACTGACAAAAACCTACCCACTGCCCTGACTAGGATGCACAAAAGAAATTCAACTAGTAAGCAAATTTTAAGATGTCTGTTCTCACAAATAATCAAAAATATAAATTTGTAATAGTAAAAAATTTCATTTATTAGTAAAGTTTTTAAATCAAAACACTAGTTAAGATATGAGAAAGTATTAATAGGACTTTAGACATTGCTGCTATCAAATTTGGCAATATGTCTCAATCAAATGTGAACCTTTAAGCAAATAATTCTGTTTCCTAGAATCTATCTAAGATAAGTAGAAAATGAGAATAAAAAATAGGCAAGGAGTTTTGTGAAGACTGGGGATTGTGGATATATTTTGTCTTCTAAATGTTTGGAATTTGTAATTGTTACTTTTAGAATGAAAAAACTATTTAAAAAATAATACTGCCTTTGCAAAAGATCACTCTGTGAGCCTTATTAATAAATAATTTGTCCACTATCTTGATTTTTCAACATATTTCCAATTATGATTGTAGCCTCTTCATTCCAAAATCAGGGAAAGAATTTTATTGGAAATATTTTTATTATTCAGTCAGAAATAAGTTGTCAGTCCCATTTGAGCACAAACACATTGTTTCATTCCTCAAAATCTTGCAGAGTCTCACTGTGGCCTACAGAGTTGAAGCCCCAGGCACGGCTGCCCAGCTTCTCCACTCATTTCATGAGACACACGGTATCCTTGCTGTCTTGTAACTGAGCTGGTCTTGGTTGCTTACAACTGAAAAAAGAACTCAAACTCATAAGGGGGAGGTTTCTGGACAGAGGGAGGTGGCAAAGAGCCCTCGTGGGAGGAGACCAGTTTAATAGGACTTCTCAGGGTCCCCGTCCCCAGTATCTAGGCACTCTAGTCTTTCTGGCTCCATTTGCTCACATTTCCCCCTAGTTGAGGAATCTTTAGGGGAATATTTTCACCTTTGTGTATATTTTTTATTTATTTCATTTTTTGGCTGCACCACACCACAGCCAACCAGGGATCAAACTTGCACCTCTTGCATTGGGAGAGTGGTGTCTCAACCATTGGACCACCAGAATATCTTTCATCTTTATATTCTGATCACATGATCATATATATATGATCAAACATATATATGATATATATCATATATTTGGGGGAGGGGAGGGAGAGAGAGAAAGAGGAAAGAAGAAAAAAGGATGAGGGAGATAGAAGACAGACAGGAAAAGAAGAGAAAACAAGGAAATACGTCAGCTGAGACGTTTCTCCCCCATGGAAAGTAAAGACACTTTCCACTCCCAGAGGGCCCCTTTGGGCACTCACTAAATGCCACCTCGAATTACTGTTCTGTGCATCTTTTCTCTCCCAAACTCATTGTTTTCTTCTCCATAGTACCTGGGTCTTGTGCCTTCACTTAAAGTGAAAGTGAAAGTGTTAGTTGCTCAGTTGTGTCCAATTCTTTGTGACCCTACGGACCCACTAGGCTCCTCTGTCCATGGAAATCTCCAGGCAAGAATACTGGAGTGGGTAGCCATTCCCTTCTCCAGGGGATCTTCCCGACCCAGGGATCGAAACCGGGTCTCTTGCATTGATGGCAGATTCTTTACTGTCAGAGCCACTAGGGAAGTCCTGTGCCTTCGCTTAGTAGATGCTAAAAAGATATTGGTTGATTGATGTAACAACAACTTCTCCAAAATTCAGAAATAAAGGAAGAGGCAGCGAATCTAGTAATACCCAGCTTAATTATACATTGATAGGGACCTACTAACAAGATCCCTTATGAGTAATAACTTAGAATTAACATTTAATGCTTCTTTAAGATTGATCGTTTTACCAAAGGAGAATACTATGTACAGTTCTAATTGTGCCATTAATTCAGAAGATTATCCTAACAGAGACAGTGACGAATGTACGCCTGAAATGTCATTCAGTTGTTTTTCCTGTAGACCGAACAGATTTACATTTTGTCTCACTGTAGGATTACCATGGAATAGAAGCAGTTATACTAAAGTTTAAAGATGCAGAACACATTGATACAGTGTTCAATCTACATTTACCTAGCTATTTTAGCAACATATCTTCTAATTTGAAATCTCAAAATTATTTATTCATTATAGAAAATTGTAAAAATATCAAAAGATGAAAAGGTTAAAAAAAATCATCCGTTTCCAATCATAATTGCTGCCAACCCTTTTTATTTTTAATGCAGGTTGTAGATTTTTTTTGTTTTGATCATTACATTTATAGAGTTTTGTACTCATTTTTCACTTTATTTTTTTCAACCAAATGTCCCAACAGGAGCCAGTTTAATGTGGCAATTATGATTCAGAGAAAATTAAGTTAAAATTTGCCTCTATCCCCTACTGACTTGAGTAATTAATCTGGTTGCTCATCTACCTGCAATGCAGGAGACCTGGGTTCCATCCCTGGGTCGGGAAGATTTCCTGGAGAAGGAAATAGCAACCTGCTCCAGTGTTCTTGTCTGAAGAATCCCATGGACAGAGGAGCCTGGTGGGCTACAGTCCAAGGGGTCTCAAAGAGTCAGACATGACTGAGCAACTAACACTTGGACCCTGAGTCTCAAGTTTCTTTTCTGGAAGATGGTAATAATAATATTTGCCTTATAGATAGGCTTAGAATAAACTCTTGCTCCAGTAGATGTCATATCATGATTTAAATTTTATAAATATTTTTTAATGGTTTTATAAGATATTTGGAGCATATTTAGCCACAACTTTTAACCATTTTCTGGTTTTTAGACATTAAGATGATATTCAGTTTTTAATATTTTAGTATTTTAAATAATTTTGAAAATATTGATCTTGGGGTGGGAACTTCAAATCAATTTTAGATTTACTCCTTTGGATTGATTCCAGAAGTGGAATTATTATATCAAAAAGAAATTTGATGACTCTTGATATGTATAATTGAATAACTTTTCAAAAAGACAAAACCAGTTTATGTTTCTTGCAATCACATATGAGAATTCTCATTTCATTTCATTCTATCAGGATTTTTTTTAATTTGAAAATTCAATAGGTAAAAACTGCTAATTTGCCTTAGTTTCCATGCCTTTGATTATTAATGAGATTGAATATGTTTTCAAGGTATTTGAAAGCTAGTTTTGTCATTTTTCCCTTTTAAGAACCATCTGTTCCTATCAGCAAATGTCCCTAATCAAACATTCTGCTTACCAAGATTTAAAATGTTCCTTAAAATGCTGTACAGCTTTGGCCAGCATGTAGCTAATGAAGTCAGAATTCTCAGCACTTTCTTCAAGAGGAATGGTGAGTGTGAAATTAGAGGAAGGCAGAATGCTTATGTCTATCATCTTTTCATCTTGTTTGGAGAAATTTCCTTCGTGATCACCTGGAACTACCTAAGAAGCAGGATCATACAATAAAAGATTACTAACTTTTAGCACACATTCAGGATTAATTTAATACCATGTTAGTCAGGATAGGCTAGGTTGTGCCTGAGCTAGCAAATTAGCCCAGCATTCCAGTGGCTTCATACAGCATAATTTATCTCTCGCTTATGTCCCAGCACAAGGACTCTGAACCACCAAGATGCTCAAAGACCCTGGTTAAGAGAGGAAGATCATGTCAGTGTGCAGTAGCATGTGTAACAACATATGGCTTTCTTGGTACCCTCCATACGGAAAGAGAATGCATAACCACATGCAGGCTCCTCTCTATCTCAGTCTACAAACAACTGTTCATTTTTGTTCACATCTCATTGGCCAGATCTTAACACATGGTATCACTTAACTGCAAGAAAAGCTAGACAGTCTGAGTGAGTGCATGGAATATTTGGTGAGTGTTCCTTCCCAGGAGGTGCTAGTGGTAAGGAATCTGCCTGCCAATGCAAGAGATGCAAGAGACGGGTCTGATCCTTGGGTCAGGAAGATCCCTTGGAGGAAGGCATGGCAACCCACTCCAATATTCTTGCCTGGAGAATCCCATGGACAGAGGAGGCTGGTGGGCTACAGCACATAGGATCACAAAGAGTTGGACACAACAGAAGTGACTTAGCACACACACACTGTATGTGTCACAAATGGTAATGTGATACACCAAGTCTTATACTGAGTTTCTGTAGCAAATTTACACTTTATGGTTTTATGTGTAACTTTTGTAAGAACCAGTCATCCGAAATGCATGTCATTTACTCTCTTAATGAGTTCTCAAGTGTATATACTTTGACTTAATTAAATGAAACTGTAATAACATGCAACTTGTAATCTAAAGAGAATTATATTGAAAATATTTTCAAATATACCTCCTTATAAAAAAGATAAAGTAAAATATTAAGAAGTCAAATAAAAATTGGTGATTTCTTGACTCTAGTTTACAAAGCTACCATAGCTTTCCTTTTTTTTTTTTTCTTTTGGTAATTAAATAAAACACATTGAACTAGACATAAAGCATCTGTGTCTATCTCAATAAATAATTATAATGCTAACACCCATGTAACTGCAACCTAAAGCACATAGCTTTTTTCACCTGCTGGAATTTGTGTATTTTTTTACAGAAGATTCCTCTTCAGGATGTGCTGTTTTATAGATTTGTACTTTCTATTACATGATGAACTAAGAGTTGTCTTAAGAAAAATAACTTTTACAGGCAGTTCAGCCCAAGGATCCTGAAGAAAAACTGTTTGGCCTTGAACCCCAGTTCTACAATTTACTAGCTGTGTGATCTCAGACAAGTTGTGTAGCTTCTCTGTATCTTATCTGAAAATTTTGTAAAACAGTTATACTCACCTTATAGGAACACTGAGGGTATTCAATTATATAATACATGGGGAAAGTTCTTAGAACATTGCCTGACAAATGGTAAGTGTTTTTTACTGGTGATTATTATTAGAAAAATGTGTCACCAAAAATGATGTGATTTTACTTTATATGGAGTTTTTTGTAAGGAAATGCATTTGTTATGAATATCAACAAAATTCTGTAAAGCAATTATCCTTCAATTAAAAAATAAATACATTTAAAAATATCAAAAATTTTAGTTAAATCAGTTAACATTACTCAGAGACACTAGAATGGAAGCAAATTGAAGCATAGAATGGAAATCTTGATGATGATAAAAAGAATTAAATATTGCCTCTACTCTTCTAAAGATTGAATACACTACTAAAATTTTTCTTAAAATTTTATTTTTCCTCATTCCTTACAAGAATTTTTATCCTTAAACTAAAAGTTTATATTTGTGAGAATGAACACATATGTCAAAATATGTTGAACTATTTTATGATCCTAAGGAATGATCTAACGAAGTAACAGGATTAGAGAGTCAGCAGGAATTGATAGTGGCTTTCAAAACCTTTTGACTATGGTCTGTGGTTATAAACAAGTTTGTTACCACGACTCAAAAACACATGTCTTAGAAAACAAACTTATGATAACCAAAGGGGAAAAGGGGAAGGGATAAATTAGGAATTTGGAATTAAGAGATGCAAACTACTATATATAAAATAGATACTATAGAGCACAGGGAACTACGTTCAATACCTTGTAATAACCTATAATGAAAAACAATCTGAAAAGAATATATTTATAAGACAATAACTTTGCGGTACATCTGAAACTAATGTAATATTGTAAATCAACTACACTTCAATAAAAAGAAAAAAGAAAAATGTCTTATGTATAATGTGTGTGTACGTGTGTGTGTATTGTCGCTTCAGTCCTATCCGACTCTTTGTAACCCCATGGACTGTAGTCCGCCAGGCTCCTCTGTCCTTGGGATTCTCCAGGCAAGAATACTGAAGTGGGTTGCCATGCCCTCTTTCAGGAGATCTTCCTGACCCAGCGATCGAACCCACGTCTCTTATGTCTCCTGCATTGGCAGGCAGGTTCTTTACCTCTAGCGCCACCTGGGAAGCCCCATATGATATATCCACACATATAAACAGAGATATGGAAATGAAAGTTTCATGACATACACGTCTAACTTATTATATACAATGCATGCTAATGTTTTTTTCTTCTTCTGCTGCTGCTGCTAAGTCGCTTTAGTCGTGTCCGACTCTGTGTGACCCCATAGACGGCAGCCCACAGGTTCCCCCGTCCCTGGGATTCTCCAGGCAAGAACACTGGAGTGGGTTGCCACTTCCTTCTCCAATGCATGAAAGTGAAAAGTGAAAGTGAAATCACTCAGTCGTGTCTGACTCTTAGCGACCCCATGGACTGCAGCCTTCCAGGCTCCTCCATTTTTTCTTCTAGTCTGTCCTATTCTGTTTTCTGTTTGTTTGTTTTGTTTTAATGTGCTGGTTGTGACTCTAAACTTATTTCTCAACCACTGACCTCATAGTTTGAAAGACAGTGATTCACTAGGATACAAGATGTCTTAGGTCAGGTTGCCAAGAAGCAGAGCCTCAGCGTCTGACACAGTGATTTATGAAGAGTGCTTTCAGGTAGAGATTTTAAGGAGATGAGGCAAGCAAGACAGAGAAGAGGGAGAAGCTAATCCAGGAAGCGGCTTCAGGTGAGCTCCAGCCTCAGCCTGATCCTGAGGGATAAGTGGCTCCAAGGACAACCCTTTGGAGAAGGTTGCAGGGGTGAGCAGTTAGCATCGGTCTGGGTAGGGCACTAACATTACATGCTGCCCAAAATACTGCACCTCCGCTAGCTCGGCCCAGTGATTCCTGTAGCCAGGCCTTTTTAGGAGCCCTCCAACACCAGCCTCACCAGGAACCACTAGCCTGGTGCACCGTGTATTAATGTCATATGTGTGTGTGTGGAGTGGGGGAGCATTAGGAAAGAAATTCAATCACTGTTTTATGTTATGCAACAGGAGTTATTGATGAGAAGTAGGAGATATCTTAAGTGCACCTTAAGATGGCAATCTGATTATTTGTGAATATTAATATAAAAGTGTGTTTAATTTTCAAAGTAAGTCAGCAGTTTATTGTGTCAAAAGCTAGTGAGAGCTATAACTTACAGAGCTCTTGTTTCAGATAAGGAATCTATACTCATCACTTTACAGGCACCCATTTCTAAGTAGTTATTTTTGTTCCCATTTTCCACGTGGAATTTCCCCAAACTCACTCAGCTGGTAAGTTCCAGAGCCAGCTTTTGAACTCAAGTTTCTTTCCCTGAAAATCTTCTCTCTTACAAACACTATTGGCCAGGTTTCTTTAAGGTTACCTGTTTCAGTTATCATACGATAGCTCTCGTTAGAATTAGCCATCACTGGGGGCTTCCCTGGTGGCTCCGTGGTAAAGAATCAGCCTGCCAATGCAGGAGACACAGTTTTGATCCCTGATTTGGGAAGATCCCACGTGCCGCAGGGCAACTCAGCATGTGCGCAAGGACAACTGAGGCCACATGCCCTAGAGCCTGTGCTCCTGAGGAACAGAAGCCACCGCCATGAAAAGCCTGTACACTGCAGCTAGAGAAAAGGCCGCACAGTAAAAGCCCCAGCATAGCCCCAAACAAGGAAATAATACAGTAAAAAAAAAAAATAAACTGCAGTATGATTAAAACAAAGAATTAGCCATCTCTGGATTAGAAAGTATTTTGTGTTTTAAGTTGGTTTTCTCTATAGAGTGTCTTGTTTTCTAAAGGCCATGCACAAGTCAGCCTGAGTACAATCACAATGTTTGAATATCCTCCTGAAGTTTGTTTTCAAATTCAAATGGAATTAATAAGAAACAGAAAAATCAATGTATGCACATGTAATCTGCATATCTGTTCTCGGCTCTTCATTACCTTTGTGAAACTGAAGATGTTCTCGCTTCCTGGGGTCTGGCTGGCCAGCTCTGTTACCCAACCAAACTGCTCTCTCATTTTTTCCATCAGATACGTGGTGTCCTCCAAGTGATGCTGGGTCATCTGGAGTACCTGGGCATACTGCTGATTGGATATGTTGACCAACTCAAGGGCCTCATCCGCCTTTGTGTGTAGTTCGGGAACAGCAGGACAGTCTAGCAAAGAAGGAAGTAACAGGGTAAAGGAAAAGGTCCATGGGCTTTGGAGTTGGGTAGCGTAAATTTAGGGGCTTCCCGGGAGTTGGGGATGGACAGGGAGATCTGGCGTGCTGCGATTCGTGGGATCGCAAAGAGTTGGACACAACTGAGCTACTGAACTGAACTAAACTGGTGGCTCAGTGGTAAAGAACCCGCCTGCAATGCAGGAGACACAGGGTTGATCCCTGTCTTGGGAAGATCTCCTGGAGGAGGGCATGGTAACCCACTCCAGTATTCTTGCCTGGAAAGTCCCATGGACAGAGGAGCCTAGTGGGCTACAGTCCATGGGATCCCAAAGAGACCTACATGACTGACCTACATGCATGCATGCTCAGCAGCAAAAAGGAAAAAAAAATTGTGGCTTTAAGTCCCAGCCCTTAAGCTTTCTGTTTTCAGCCTTTTGGACCATGAGTGAGTTTTCACTCGTTTCGTACCTGGTGAGTTTTCAACCAGGTTTAAAGGGCATGAATGAAATAACACTGCAAAGTGCCTGATCACAGGGCCAACACACACTGAAGATTTAGCAAATGTGCCTTTTCCTTGTCTTCCTTTCCTTAGCGTCTCTGAAGGTCATTAGGGCTGCTCCCTGACACTCAGGTCAGGACACTTGGAAGTGACTGCACTTCCCTGCCACCTGGACGTTGAGCGTGCCATCTTCAAAGTAATGTGTCTCACTGTTCGAGAAAGCCTTTAAGAACGGTTTAGGGTTCATCATGCTCTCTCCCCTGACAGTGGAACTAGTTTTGCTCCGTTTGGTGGAGGCTCCATCCTGACACAGAGCTCTCACACAAGCTGTAGATACAATCATAAACGGTATCACCAATTCAATAGGCATGAATTTGAATCTGAGCAAACCCCAGGAGATAGTGGAGGATAAGGAGCCTGGCATGCTGCAGGCCATGGGGTCGCAAAGTATCAGACTCGACTGAAACTACTTAGCATGCACGCATACACATACATTTGAAAAGTAATTCAAGAAAATATTTTGAAAACAAAGGGAGTCAACGTTAACAGGATATAGTATACATTTGAAAGGAGATCCAGATATTCTTTTAAAATGTCTTCTTTTGCAAGTTTAGAGTTGTTAACTTTTAAAATAGTGATGTAAATTTTCTTTAAATTATGCAGGAAGAAGGTGGTGACTTCCCTCATGATTTTAGGCAAGGAGAATTCTACAAGGGATTCTCATTTACTCTTTCAGGGTGGGAAAAGATTTCCCTAAAATAAAGCTGAAACTTGGTGTAAAACACAATCATGTGAGAAAGAAAAAAGTAGAACTATCTCTATTCACAGATGACATAGTCTTGTCTACAGAAAAATCTTAAGGAATGTTTTTTGTTGTTGTTCAGTTGCTAAGTCGTGCCCAACTCTTTGTGACTCCAAGAACTGCAGCACACCAGGCTTCCCTGTCTACTCTCTCCTGGAGTTTGCTCTAATTCCTATTCATTGAGTCAGTGATGCTATCTAAACATCTCATCCTCTGCTGCCCTCTTCTCCTTTTGCCCTCAATCTTTCCCAGCATCAGGGTCTTTTCCAATGAGTCAGCTTTTCACATCAGGTGGCCAAAGTATTGGAGCTTCAGCTTCAGCCCTTCCAATGAATATTCAGGAACTAGTAAAAGTAATAAATCAGGAAGGTTGTACTTACACATACTGTCAACTGATGACTGCTGTAGGTTTAGTTCAAATCCATCATCTCATATGTTAATAGATAAAATAAAAAGAAAATAAAATTCTCCTGTGATGCGAATTCTTAGGATTTACTCTTTTAATTTTCCTGTATATTACACAGCAGTGTTAGCTAC
Organism: Capricornis sumatraensis; assembly: GCF_032405125.1. Lineage (NCBI taxonomy): Eukaryota > Metazoa > Chordata > Mammalia > Artiodactyla > Bovidae > Capricornis > Capricornis sumatraensis. The sequence goes on along the minus strand of NC_091089.1, from coordinate 38,316,976 downwards.
AGTCATCATGTTGCACATTACATCCCAGTACTTACTTATCTTGTAATTGGAACTGTGTACCTTTTAACCACCTTGCTCTAATCACCTCCCCAACATCCCATCCCCCCCAACACACATCTTCTCTATTATCTTGTGACAATCAGGGAGAGATTATTCTTCAAGTGTTTCACTGGATATAAGGAAGTTAGTGATACATCGGTGGGATGTTTGAATTGGACTATTCTTATAAGAGGTCAGTAGAAAGGAATGGCACCCTGCTCCAGCATTCTTGCCTGAAGAATTCCATGGACAGAGGAGCCTGGTGGGCTACAGTCCCTGGGGTTGGAAAGAATCGGACACGACTGACCAACTAACATTTTCACATTAGTGTATACTTTTCTGTTATAAAAATTTCTGTGTCTGTAGGCAACCTTGTAACTCTGACTTGAAGCACAAACACTTGAATAATGAGAATCATGAATACTTGAGACATCTTACTTAATTCTTGAAACACCTGTGTGTAGTAGCTATATTAATTTCATTTTCCCAATGATGAAACAGAGGTGTGGAGAGTCACCCAGTGAGCAGTTTTGAAGAAATAAGACCCCCATCTGCTCTAATAAAAAGCTCGAGTTATATTTGATCTCTTGCTCCAATTCTTAGCCACACTTTTTTAGAATTTCCTTCCCTTGCGGGTTTTGCTGAGGTAAAGAAGCAGAAGTAGAGGAATCAAAAGTTCCTCTTGGCTTTAGTAAGAAAATTTATGTTGAGGCACTAGTAGATGGGAAGTGACTTCAGCTGGGGAGGGGACTTGAGGGTCAGAGGAAAGTGAGAAGGGCCAGTGGAGATAATTGTTCTCCTGGGGAAAGAATGAAAGGTGGCTATTGGTCAGATCTAGGATGTGACAGGCTGCTTGGGGCTTATGAGAAGCCAGTCAGTTCAGTTCAGTCACTCAGTTGTGTTGGACTCTGCGGTGATCCCATGGACTGTAGCACACCAGGCTTCCCTGTCCATCACCAACTCCTGGAGCTTGCTCAAATTCATGACCATCAAGTCAGTGATGCCATCCAACCATCTCATCCTCTGTCATCCCCTCTCCCACCTTCAATCTTTTCCAGCATCAGGATCTTTTCTAATGAATCAGTTCTTTGCATCAGGGGGCCAAGTATTGGAGCTTCAGCTTCAGCATCAGTCCTTCCAATGAATATTCGGGACTGATTTCCTTTAGGATTGATCTCCTTGCAGTCCAAGGGACTCTCAAGAGTCTTCTCCAACACCACAGTTCAAAGGCATCAATTCTTTGGTGCTCAGCTTTCTTTATGGTCCAACTCTCACATCCAAACATGACTACTGGAAAAACCGTAGCTTTGACTAGATGGACCTTTGTTGGCAAAGTAATGTCTCTGCTTTTTAACACGTTGTCTAGGTTTGCCTTAGCTTCTCTTCCGAGTAACAAGCATCTTTTAATTTCATGGCTACAGTCACCATCTGCAGTGGTTTTGCAGCCCAAGAAAATAAAGTCTGTCACTGTTTCCATTGTTTCCCCATCTATTTGCCATGAAGCAATGGGACCAGATGCCATGATCTTAGTTTTTTGGATGTTGAGTTTTAAGCCAGCTACCTATATTTAAAAATTAAGTTGGCCAAAAATTTAATTTGGGTCTTTCCATAAGATACTACTTATGTATGAAATTTTTGGCCAATCCAATACTAAATCACTAAATACAGTTAGTAATTAACCCACCAAGTGGAAGAAGGTAATGCCACTTAAACAAACAAAAAACTCACTTGGCCAAAAATTTGCTTACAAAATGTGAAGACTTCTTCCTGGGTTTTTTTTTTTTTTCTTTTTGCATTAAAAAGAAAATAATTGCCTTAATTTACCCAGAGATCTCTTTTGCTCACTTGAATGTTTGTTTGGTCCTTAACCATACATGTTTTTCACAGAACAACAAGGAAGTTTGAAAAAGAGAAAAAGTGAGTTGACCTACTTTTGAATAATAAGAGTCTATAAACCTGCCCTGAGCACCCCCAGATGTCACTGAGCTTGCAAAAAAGTGCTCGAAGGGAAGTAAATGAATCCACGATGCTTGTAAAAGTGAGATTTTGACCTGTGATCAGAAGGCAATCAAAATCTTGAGAAAAGAACAATCACTTACCTGCCCATAGGTAATCCTGACATTTCTGGCATCTTGCATGAAATTGGAAACATTCCGATGAGTTCTGGCCAGGTTCTCCACACAGCCCTCTGCCCCGCACAGGCCACGTCGTGGAACTTGGTCCACCATGGGCAGAATCTGCAAGGAACACAGCAGTTTCACATCACTGTCATTAGAGTCTGAACATTAAAGGCGTGGGTGCAATGGCATTTCTCTGTCTAACCAGCACTTTCAAAATCTTTGTTCTGTATTCAATTGCAGGAGGGCATACTGGTGCAACCAGTTGCTAAGACAATTTGACATCTATTAAAAGTGCACATATCCTTTAATCCAGTAATCTCATTACTATTAAAATATAATGTTAATATTATTACTCATCATTACTATTATTACTACTTGCCCCAATTCCAACCTCCCACACAGAGGTTCATACAAATCATTTTATTTTCAGGAAGGAATCTTGAGGAATTATTAATAGTCACTATCTTTTGGAAGAGAGACTTAAAGGGGTGGGAGAAGGGAGCTTTCATTTATTTTGTTCCTTTGAATATTTGAATTCTTTTACATTCAGTGTGTCTTAGTTTTATTGTTATTATTTCTGATGTCACTGGTGTTAACTAATTAGGGAATTATAAGCCACTTTTCTTTTGGGGCTTCTGTTAAAATTTTTTCTAGTGATTATCCTTGGCAGAGGATAAGATGGTTGTATGGCATCACTGACTCAATGGATATGAACTTGAGCAAACTCTGGAAGATAGTGGAGGACAGGGAAGCCTGTTGTGCTGCAGTCCATGGGGTGCAGAGTCAGACATGACTTAGCAACTGAACAACAACAAGTTTTAATTTTTTCGAGCCATAATTCAAATGTGTATTGGAGTTCCAGAGATATTAGAAATATCTGTTTCTTAAACTAGATGTAGGTATTTACTTTATGACTGTTCTTTTTTTGCATTTCACATATATAATGTTATGAACAGTAGTTCAAAGATTTAGGAAAACATCTAAAGCAGATCTAACATCTAAAGAGAACCTTTTTTTGTTCTAGAAGAATTAATCGTCCATATAAAAATGATGATAAAAAAGGAGTGCATGTAACAGAAAATTGATAGTTCCCAACTGTTTCACACTAGGACAAATTTATTATTAATTGGTAACCTGATGATATTCTGTTACATTAAATCCTTGATGTTAAACAATGAAACATTCCATTTTGAGATAAGTTGTGAAGTTTGAAAACCTACCAGGCATTTGCTAGATCTTCTGGTGGGTAAAGCAGCACTCCCTTTGAAGAATACTAGTCATTTTTCCCCACTCCCTGTAGATTTAGTGGCATCTCCTCTGGCCCCACAGAACCCCCATGAGTTCTGTGGAAGAACATCTCTGCACGATGTGCATGTTCATTTTCGTCTTCTCTGTTAGTCTCTGAGTCCCTCGAGAGGAGGGATTCGATCTTATCGTCCTAATCTTGTCATTCTTCTATACCTTCTTCTGTCATTTCAGTTACAACACGGTTGTGTAATTGTCCACTGATCTGTTTTCTTTTCTCTGATGCTTAGTGCTCAGTCGTGTCCGATTCTTTTGTGACCCCATGGACTGTAAGCCCACTAGGCTCCTGTGTACATGGGGATTCTCCAGGTAAGAATACTGGAGTGGGTTGCCAGGGCCTCCTCCAGGGGATCTTCCCAACCCAGGGATTGAACCCAGGTCTCCCACATTGTAGGTGGAGTCTTTACCATCTGAGTCACCAGGGAAGCCCTCCTTTCTCTAAACTGAACTCCTAAAAGTTGGGAGCTGTGTCATCTGCATCATAAGCTACCCTTGTCTTTTTTGCAGCGTCCAGATTAATACCTGCTATATTCAGGGGTGGCGAGTTCTAGGTCTGTATGACAGCTATTCCCCATTCTATCCCCATGGCAGTGACCCATCACCGCCCTTCAGCTATGCCAACACAGAGCCTCTGGACCCCTTCTAGGCAACCCCTTCATCATATTTATATGGGCGATTAATTCTTCTAGAACAGAAAAAGATTCTCTTTAGATATTTAGATCTGCTTTAGATGTTTTCCTAAATCTAAAACAGTAGTTGAACTACTGTTAATGACATTATAGTTCATCAGTGATGAACATTATAGTTCAACAGAACTACTGTTCATAACATTATATATGTGAAATGCAGAAAAAGAACAGTCATAAAGTAAATACCTACATCTAGTTTAAGAAACAGCCATTTCTAATATCTCTGGAACTCTCTGGCTGTGTGGAGAACCTGGCCAGAACTCGTCAGAATGTTTCCAATTTCATGCAAAATGCCAAAAATGTCAGGATTACCTATGGGCAGGTAAGTGATTATTATTTTCTCAGGATTTCGATTGCCTTCTGATCAGGGTCAAAATCTCACTTTTACAAGCATCGTGGATTCATTTACTTCCCTTCGAGCACTTCTAGTAAATCATCCGTTCTCCCAGCTTGCCTGTTTCCTCCAGGGGAAAATTAAAGACAGCAACATTCTCCAGGGCAGGATTATAACCCAGATTACCTGGCACCCAGCACTGTGTGAACCTACTATACTACACTATTTTATCGAATCTTGTTGTGTAGTCTCTTAGTCGTGTCTGACTCTTCTGTGACCCCATGAACTGCAGCCTGCAAGGCTCCTCTGTCCACGGGATTCTCCAGGCAAGGATACTGGAGTGGGTTGCTATTTCCTCCTCCAGGGGATCTTCTGGACTCAGGGATCAAACCCTCATCTCCTGCTTGTCCGGCAGATTCTTTACCACTGAGCCACTAAGGAAGCTCACTCAGAGAGTATATTATTGATGAGAGACATGTAATAGTTTGCTATTGCTGTTGTAACCAATTCCACACATTTAGTGGCTTGAAACAACATAGATTATTTTACAGTTCTGTAGGTCAGAAGTCTGAAATGCGACTCAGTGGGCTAAATGAGAGTGTTGGCAGGGCTGATTTTTCTGGAGGCTCTGGGGGAGAATCCGTCTCCATGTCTGTCTAGTTTCTGGAAGTCACCACCTTCCTTGGCTCCTAGTTCCCTTCCTCCAGTTTCATATCCAGCAAAGAGTACTGGAGTACTGGAGTGGGATGCCATTGCCTTCTCCTGGACAACCCCAAATACTCTCTCTGTTTTTTTTTTTTTTTTAAGTTTAATTTTTATTTATTTATTTAGCTTCAATGGGTCTTAGCTGCAGTACACAGGATCTTTGTTGCTGAGTGCAGGATCTTCGTGCTGGCATGAAGGATCCAGTTCCCTGATCAAGGACCAGACTCAGGCCCTCTACACTGGGAGTGACGAGTTTTAGCCACTGGAGCACCAGGGAAGTTGCACTATCCCTATTTTAAGGTCGGCTGATTGGCAGCCACAATTCCATCAGCAGCCTTACTTTCCCTCGGCCATGTAACTTAATATTTTCACAGGTTCTGGGGATTAGCAGAGAAGGCAATGGCAACCCACTCCAGTACTCTTGCCTGGAAAATCCCATGGACAGAGGAGCCTGGTAGGCTGCAGTCCATGGGGTCTCAAAGAGTTGGACACGACTGAGCGACGTCACTTTCACTTTTCACTTTCATGCATTGGAGAAGGAAATGGCAACCCACTCCAGTGTTCTTGCCTGGAGAATCCCAGGCACGGGGGAGCCTGGTGGGCTGCTGTCTATGGGGCTGCACAGAGTCAGACACAACTGAAGCGACTTAGCAGCAGCAGCAGCTGGGGATTAGGATGTGAAAGGGACTTCCTTGGTGGCTCAGATGGTAAAGAACCTGCCTGCAATGCAGGAGACTGAAGTTCCATCCCTGGGTTGGAAAGATCCCCTGGAGAAGGAAATGGCAACCCATTCCAGTATTCTTGCCTGGGAAATCCTATGGACAAACAGCAGGACTTCTGGAAGGAGCTTGTTTTATTTTTCATCAAAGAATATACCTGTCCTTGGCCTAATGGTCCACAGAGATAAGTTCAAGGAAACACAGATTCTACTTGTGGCCCACACGACATCTCTCATTTCTGAGATGCTGGGTCCCACCTGCTCCACAGAAACCCAGAGAAGGAATCTCCTTCTGTTACAATATAAAGCAAGGACTTCCTTGGTGGTCCAGAGGTGAAGACTCTGCACTCCTAATGCAGGGGGCCTGGGTTCAATCCCTGGTCAAAGTTAGATCCCACATGCTGCAACTAAGACCCAGTGCTGCCAAATTAAAAAACATAAAGCAGGATTGTTTCTCCAACGTAGAGTATCAGGGGGCATGAGTGGTACTGGTAGAAGATGATTCTTATAAGTTACAGAAGTTTCTATTTCTGTAGTTTGGGGTTTGTCTGTGAGCACTGAATCTGGTTTTGTGCACAAATGTGATTTAAGGAATTGGAGTAGCAATGAGGAGGAGGCCGTGGAGGGTCCTAACTGTGATCTGGTTTTACATGGCACTAAAGCGTCTTCCTTAACTGGGAGCTGAGGAGCCTGGACTGATTTTAAAGAAACCTCATGATGTTCAAGCAGAATACAGCTGAGTGCCTGCCCAAGTTTTACCAGCATTTTCTTTGTCAGCTTTGAACATTTGTTTTAGAAAGAGAATACAGCCCTACAAAGCTCTTGACAAAGATGGGAGAGGGCTGGTGTTTGGGAGACCTCAGAGTCTCTTCTAAGAGGCTATGAGACTTTGATTATCCATTAACCACCACTCTTGGAAACATTGTATGATGACTTAGAAACAGTTACCATTTCCAAAGCCAAATAAAACTTAACTTTAGTGTAGATATCTAAGTAAAAATAATCTTTTAATACTTGCCTTTGTCTTGTTTGGGTAAGTCCTCAATGGCCTTCAGCATCTCTGTAACTGTTGCGCTGACACTTTGATAAACAGAGAGGCTGAAATTACAAAACAGCTGGAAGAAGCTGGGAATGTCCCAGCTCTGCATAGGATGTGCTTTTTTTGCTGGCTCTTTGGAAAAAGCTGGAAAAAAGTAAGGCTCCACGGAGTCTGTGTCTGACATAAAGTATGACTGAAAAGCCAGATCAAATTCTTGTTGCATCTGTTTGAAGACATGAAAGCTCATATTATAGAGAAATCCCACATCCACGGTCAGCTGGCTGAACACATTCTCTATCTGCATCAGCTGTACATCTTCCTCGGTGAACTTCTCACCAACAGGGAGCTCTTTTTCTTCATCTTCATGGAAAGGAAACAGAAACTGATATATCTTCCGGAAAACCCGTTCAATCTATGGGGTGAGGTGGGGGACAGAAATGAAATAAATGTATTTTCTTCCAGGACTATTTTTTATCATAAACTTTTAAGTCAACTTACAGAAGTCATTCCAAATCAAGAACAATCCTGGGCAAACTAGGAAGAGGTGATCCACTTTATGATCACTGCTCGTGTACCTGGCTTTGGGGCTGCCCCAGCGGCTCAGTGGTAAAGAATCCGTCTCAATCCAGGAGCCGCAGGAGATGCGGGTTGATCCCTGGGTCAGGAAGATCTCCTGGAGGAGGGCATGACAACCCACTCCAGTACTCTTGCCTGAAGAATCCCATGGACAGGGGAGCCTGCGGGGCTACAGTCCATGGGGGCACAAAATTAGCATGCATGCATGCATGCATGCATGCACCTGGCTTTGACTTTGATTATGGAAATAGGGTCTGAAATTCCTCCTGGTTTCTCTTTGCCTACCGAAAGACCTAAGAAGGCCAAGTTTTCAATACTGTTGGCAAGCCACAGCCCTTATATACTGGTGGTGGTTGGCATGCATGGTTTTAGACCATGATGATTGCCTGAAAACTGTGAAGACTCCCATCTTTCATTTCTGCCTTATGTCTTAGGTTTCTTCCCCACTTAAGCGGGATATTATTAGTGTCCTCCTACTCTCCTTGGGCTCATGTTTTTAACTTAGTCCATGGAAAAGAGATCAATACATTTGCACTGAACTATGGATGCTTTTTGTTGTGGAGGTTGTTCAGTTGCTAAGCTGTGTCTGACTCTGCGATAGACGCTTAATACATCTAAATAGGTTACTTAGGGATGTTACATATTACCAGTGATCAAAGCCCTCCTTGGCTGCAGTCAAAGGAATGAAGCTCTAATTACAGAATTTCTAACTCAGAGGGAGATCTTCCAGGAATCACACCATGTTCTCCTTCAACTTTGTGACACGTAAGTCCATGCCAGAGTTGCCCTTGTATGAAAGTGATGTGACCATGTTGTGTGTTTTAGAACATAACAACCATCGACCATCACTGCTGGAACACCACCATCCATCCCCCTACCCTAGTTCTGTTCAAAGTGTTCTCCAGGAATCCTTAGAGGATTTGTGCCTTTCTCAGAAAGTAAACTGGGTGGATCATCTGCCTCTCTCTTTGTCAGCTTCTGCTTACCTGAATCCAGACACAGAAACAAAAATTTAAATGTCCAAGTAATTGTCCTAAGGTTACACAACTATCACAGATAGGAATGATCCTCAAAGCTCCTCACTTCCACCCAGTGCTCATCCAACATACACTGCTGTGTCTGACACTGGCTATAAAAATAGAGCAGATGCAATTAACAGTGGAGGCAAATGAACTTGGCATATGAATTATCCTAGGGGTTTCTCCCTCTGTAATTGGGGATGGCACTGCCAAGCCAAGAACAGACTCTAATTAGTGCATGCTCTGACAGGGAGGAGAATTTCACTGTGTTTCATACTCAGCCCACTTCTTCAAGGGGGAGGGCCAAAAGCAGAGGAGCCTTTTATGGGTCAGAGCTCATCCTATTCAGATCACCACCCTCTGTGATTCTCTCTGCCCAGAAGAGGGCCCAAGGGAACAAAAAAAAAAAAAAGAAAACATGCCAGTCCTACAGGACACAGATTATAAAGGGGTCATGAATGTGGGCACGTGTATGTGTGTGTGTGCACATGCATGTGTGTGCTGCCACAAGAAGGCAAGCCCATCGAAGAAAAGATTCAGGAGGCAAAGAATGCCCTCAAAGGTTTGGCCTCCAGAGAAAAAAAATCAAAGCAGGTTGAAATCAGAAACTATAATACTATTACTCAGAATGTAATTCAGCAAACATTTATTGAACACCTACAATGCTTAAATGAAGGCAGATAAGATACAGTTCCTTTCTTCATAGAGCTTACAGTCTAGCATAAATAGGTTCACAAATAACAAATAGAAGGCAGAAAGAGGGTATTACTAAGAGATACAAACAGTGTCATGAGAGGGGGGACAGACCCTGGGTGGCTGTTCTAACTCATAAATTACATACCCACCGGTGATTCATGCAGAAATATGAATGCTAGATTTCAGGTTGCAAAAGGTCAATATCAGATCCGCCATCTCTATTCTAAGTATTAACATAAATTACTTTAAAAAGTAAGCTGAAGCAGGTACCTTAAGAACTTAGCAATCTTGAGTTCTGCTTTTCCCTTACCGTGGTTTTCATAGAGGACCAACTGCTTTGGCAGGTTGGATAAAATCTCATGCAGTCACTTTCCAGGCAAGATTTGCATTCGTCCCAGGAATCCATCAAAGACACCTGGCATAGCCTTTCTTCCTCTTCTAGATGTTCTTGAACTTCATTCATAAGCTTCAGGGCCTCCTAATTAAAAAGTAGAAACACACACCCTATTTCCATTTCATGACTTTGTGTGCTATACCTTAATTGATTTCTCATTTTACAAAATGTGTGTATTCTGAACTAAACCTCATTTCTGCTACAAATGAGCAGCTCATAGATTTACCCGGAATCTTTCAGTTCAGTAAAGAGAAGGGCACCTCTTGATCTCTACTGAAAACTGAACACTTCTTATCCACCTGTTTATTTATACATTCAACAGCTGTTTATTGAGAGCTTGCTATGGGATGGGCATTCGCTGCTCATGAGTGAACCAGCCACAAAGACATAGCCTTTGCTCTGCAGAATGCCCAATTGATCTGCTTACTTGTCTGTCTTCACTTCTAGTCCCTGGAGGATGTGAAGATGGGATTTTAAGGCTGACAAAGTTAACACATTTATCTCCTTCATTTATGCTGCCTTTAATTTTCATACGCTCTTAAACACTGCTAGAAAGCACAACTCTGGTATATCACATCAAGTCTTTGCAGTGAGCTGCATTCTAATGGCAGAGATGCTGTGTTCTTAGCAGCTTTGTTTTTCTTGCCCATATTCCGAGCACGCCTCCTGGCAGTGCCTGCTGTCCTCAACCAGGTCCCACCCAGCAGAGGTGACACCAGTCTGGAGAATATCAACCCCGCCCCCAGAGCTCCCTGCAGACCAGCATCCTGTAGATCCCCCAGGCCTGCCTGCCAGAGGGGACTTCTGTAAACCGGCTCCCTCCAGGCCTGAGAAGTAGCTCAGGGAGTTAGGGAAGCTAATAGACACATCCATAAGAGGAGAGCCTTAGAGCTGATGGCAACTCCCTTAAGTGGAAAAACACGAGTGAGCACAGTTTCTAACACCAATTTAGTGCATAATTTTACCTACTGGAAAAGAAAAACATAAGCACCCTTTCCTGGCATATTAAGCCCCAAGAGACAACTGGGCACTGCTCATCTCCCACATCTCTGCTAAGCTCGGAATTTTCATCTCTCTTAGTGGCAGAATCCTGGAGTTGAGCCAGCTGTCCTTTGCTGCGTGCCATATAGGAAACCTGGCTGGCCCCCAGCCTACCAGACAAACCTCATGATCTAGACAGGCTTAACCTATCTTTTGGGGCTTTGCAGAACAGTTATGGAATCCTGCAGCTTCTTAAGAAGGCTTGCTCCACCAGGGGAGGAAACAATACCACCCAAATTTTCTCAGTCTTTTTAAAATATTATGCTCATTGTTACTGTAAACCAAAATCCCAGTATTTCCAATTACAAACTACCCTCACACTGGACCCTTGAGCAAATTATGTAATCATCTCTGAGCCCATTTCCTTTGTAGCAAACAGGAATACTCGTAGGATCTACTTCTTAAGTTTTCATATTGAGATAAGCAAGAAAGGCACCTAGCCTGTAATCATCTGATTTGCTTTCGCTTACCTCCAAGAGCATAATGAAAACCAATGGCCAAATCACACGGCCCAAGATTTGATAGTGAACAGTTGCCCCAGAGGAAGTAGGTCTCTGGTTTAGGAATGTCCTGTCCGAGCTCTCTGCTTCGTCCAAATGTCCCACCCAGCTATAGATTTCATATTTAGAGCTGTCTTCCTGCAGTCAGTTCATCAAAGTCCCACCCAAACCTGGACGGGGTGCATGGTGTGGAATCACTTGAAGGGCTGCTTTAGGGTTTCCCACTTTAGTAAGAGGAAGCTTTAGATGCTCCCACTAATATAAAATGGGCTTCCCAGGTGGCACTAGTGATAAAGAACCCCCCCACCAATGCAAGAGGCATGGGTTCAATCTCTGGATCTGGAAGATCCCCTGAAGAAAGAAATGGCAGCCCACTCCAGTACTTTTGCCTGGAGAATCCCATGGACAGAAGAGTCTGGTGGGCTACAGTCTGTAGGGTCACATAGAATCAGACACAACTGAAGTACGCACGTACTAAGCACAAACAGGGAGAAGCTGAGGAGGGGGACTGAGATCATGCCAGGTCACCCGAGGATGGATGGAGTTTTTTTTTTTTCTGGGAGACTGGGGTTGTCCACCCCATATTTGCAAATTCATAATTTATGTAAAGTATCCTTTACTTTAGATTTAAAATCACTTTAGAAAGGGAGACTTCGGGTTAAACAGATTTTTCCTTTTTAAAATGAATTTTTGGGACTTCCCTGGCAGTTCAGTGGTTAACACTCCATGCATCCAATGCAGGGGGTGTGGGTTCTGTCCCTGATGGGGGAACTAAGATCCCACATGCTGTGTGGCATGGCCAAATAATGAGATCAATTTGAAAAAAAATAAAATGAATTTTTATGAATGCCCATACCTTAGGAGTATACTTCAATATTTTTTAAAAAATAGAATATGTCTTAAGAAATAATAAAAATTCCACTAGCTTCTGAGATTCTACAGCATCAGAAATGGAACTAACACTTGCTGACCTCACACTGAGCTTTCTTTCCATAGTATGTGCTGCCTCCTTGGCTCAGCAGGAGGCCAGGGAAAAGGAGAAAAACAGAAAGTCCTAGGTCCCGCAGACACAGCGCCAGCTCACTTTCTCCTGGGTCAGTCATGACAGGGTTGGGTTAACACATTAATTAACATCTCAAAACTCAGTTTTCTTAGCTGTAAAATGAAAATGATGGTTTACCCAGATGCTGGAAGGATGTGATAATGTGTTTTATAAGGGCCTGTAAATGATATCTAGTGTGGTTATTCTTGGTGGTCAGACTCACGAGCCCACCAGGGAAGAACCTGGCTTAAAGGAGCTTCCCCATTTCTTTATAAGGAGCAGGTTTTGATTTCTTCAAGGTCTTTTGCTGGCTGCTGAAAGGAAGGAGGGCTTGCAGCTGCTGCTCAAGCCGTCTCCTCACCAGGGACCCTGTGTGGCTGCAAAATCAACCAGCTGGTGACGGGCTGACTCTAGCTCTGAGGTCACAGCCTGTGACATAGCCCTGCTCCAATGGCTCAGAGGACACCCAGTGGCCACTGAGTGCCAGGAACTCCCTGGAGCTGCTGTGAAAGTGTTAGTCGCTCAGTCATGTCCAACTCTTTGTGACTCCATGGACTATAGCCCACCAGGCTCCTCTGTCCATGGAATTCTCTCCAGGCAAAAAATACTGGAGTGGGTAGCCATTCCCTTCTCCAGGGGATCTTCACGATCGAGGGACTGAACCCGGGTCTCCTGCATTGAGGGCCGATTCTTTACTGTCTGAGCCACCAGGGAAGTCCTGGAGCTTGGTGATTCCCACCTTTATAGATATAGGTCTAGAGAGGAGATATTAGAACTTCTATTTATTTTTTAATTTAAAAATAAACTATGGGGAATTGTTTAATGGGTACAGAGTTTTGGTTTTGCAGGAGACACGGGTTCAGTCCCTGCATTTGGAATATGCCCTGGAGAAGGAAACAGCAACCTGCTCCAGTATTCTGGCTTGGGAAATCCCATGGACAGAGGAGCCTGGCAGGCTAGAGTCCAGGGGGTCTCAAAGAGTCGACATAACTTCATGACTAACAAAACAAGAGTTTCAGTTTTGCAAAACGGGAAGAATTCTGGAGATTGGCTGCCCAACAATGTAAATGTATTTAATACTATTGAGCTGTATTCACAAAAGTGGTTAAGATGGCAAATTTTATGATATATATTTTACCACAATTAAACAATTTTTCATGAAAATAAAGTTGAAAAATGTGGAAGATTTGGGTTCGATACCTGGGTTGGGAGGGATCCCTCCTGGAGGAGGGCATGGCAACCAATTCCAGTATTCTTGCCTGGAGAATCCCCATGGACAGAGGAGCCTGGCAGGCTGCAGTCCATGGGGTCGCAAAGAGTCAGACAGGACTGAGCATCTAAGCACGGTACACACTCCCAATTTTAAAATTTAAAATATTTTGCAAATTACTTTTTGCAGTTTTGACATCCTCTTTGATTTAAAGGTATGTTGAAAATAAATTTTTTAAAAATTTAATTATTCTGAGTGTGATGTTAATGTTTATTGCCGTTAAACTATGATCCATGCAATGTCTATAATTTAGAAATGTATTGAGCTTTATACTGTAACATATGAACAGTTTTTAATATGGCCATGGATGTCTGAATATAATGTATATTCTCCATTGATAAGGTATATAGTTTAGACAGAAACTATTAAGTAAAGATACGTGAATTAAATTGATGAGGCTGATGTACTATTTCACAGGCACTGGTGCTCGTGTCAGGCATTGCATGTGGCCAGCTGTGCATGAGGACCCTGGGGAAGAGGGACTCTGTACATTCCAGAAGCATCGACACTGGTAGCCTCTGTTCACTTGCAGCCAGTTGCAGTGAATTGCCATTTAAGAGGACTCAGGTAAATGAGGGCTTCCCAGGTGGCACTAAAGGTAAAGAATCTGCCTGCCAATACAAGAGATGCTACAAGAGATGTGGGTTCGATCCCTGGGTCTGGAAGATCCCCCGGAGTAGAAAATGGCAACCCACTCCAGTATTCTTGCCTGGAAAATTCCATGGACAGAAGAGCCTGGCAATGTGACCCAATGATTGAGCATGGGTAAATGATGGTTTTTAACTACTTTAAATAGCCCTCACTAAAAGGGCAGGAGACTTTAAAAGATAAAAAAAATAGCCAGCAGATTAAAAAATATGATTAACTCCTGCTCAGGTAGATAAGAAATAATAGCAGGGCTAACACTTTTTCATTATGAGCTCTTTGTTGGCCTTGTGTCAGTAAAAATGATGATCTAAACAGATTTGGCAATAAGCTAAAATCTTTTCAAAATATGTAAAAGATTATTTGAAATATGGACTTGGTAGCAACTCATGTATCTAATTTATAAATAAATGAAAATGCATATATTCAGGAGTGGATGGTAACAATAATTACAGTAATAAGGATGGGAAAGAAAAAAATTTTTGTAGGCCACTGATCTGGCCAAAAACTTCCAAACATTTTTGACTTGACATTCCAACTCAAAAGGCACCATTAAGTAGTTTTTAAAAAGTAGCATTTCCCAAATAGCATTGAATCCTCCAAACACCTGAGTTTGGAGTCTTTCAAAGACTTAATCTACAAGAAATATGTTCTTTGAAGAAATTTGAAATTTCCTTCAAAGTCTTCCTCCAGTAGGGTGGATTTCCAGAAAAACTATGATTAGGGTAAATAAATAATTTCTCCACTGCATTCAGATGTGCACTATTTATGGTCTAGACATATTTCTGAACAGTTATACAGTTTTTGGTTTTTTTTTTTAGGCTGCACTGTTCAGTATGCGGTATCTTAGTTCCCTGACCAGGGATCAAACCCATGGCCCCAGCATTGGAAGTGAGGCATCTTAACCATCGGATGTCCCAGGACAGGTATGATTTTCAATGACTGTACCTGCTTTTCTTCTCTGCATTTCTTCAGGGTTCTCATTAGTTTGCTATGTTCCTCCTCTCTTCTTTCCATCAGGATTTTCATCTGCTTCATGCCAATCAAAGCCTTCTTCACCTCTTCATCTACTTCTATCTCCCCAGCCTTGGAAAAACCTAAAAGATTATGTTGTAGTTTTTTCCTTTAAGATCTGATCAGATTATAGTGTATCAGAATGCAATGAGTTCCAGCCGTTAAAAAGAATGAAACGCCATTTGCAGCTATATGGATGGACCTAGAGAGTGTCACACTGAGTGAAGTAAGTCAGATAGAGGAAAAATATCATGTGGACATCCCTTACATGTGGAGTCCAAAGAGAAATGATACAAGTGAACTTATAAAACAGAAAGAGACTCACAGACTTAGAAAACGAACTCATGGTTGCCAGCGGAAGGGACAGTTAGGGAGTTTGGGAAGGTCAGGTACACACTGCTATATTTAAAGTGGATAACCAACAAAGACCTACTGTACAGCACATGGAACTCTGCTCAATGTTAGGTGACAGCCTGGATGGGTGGGGGGTTTGGGGGAGAATAGAGGCATGTATATACATGGCTGAGTCCATTTGCTGTTCATCTGAAAATTCCACAGCATTGTTAATCAGTTATACCCCAATACAAAATAAAAAGTTTAAAGTTTTATCATAATAATAATAGAAAGAATACAACGAGTTTACCAGTTTTTCGTGTCCTCCCAGTAGAGGCTTAATTGTTTTTTTATTGCATCAGACTCCAAAAGCAGATCACCATGCTTGGGCTATCAGCTACCACATGGAGGGGGCTACCCGCCCCCCGGCCCCCCCCCAAGGGAAATACCTTCTGTTCTTCACTTCTGAGCTTCCAGCCAAGTCAGAGTTCATTTAACTCCATCTTATCATTCTCCTCAGAGCCTGTTTTCATTTATCCAATTTTTTTTTCCTTCCTTTATTTTTTTTCCTTTATATTAGAAGAAAACATTGAATTTTCTTCACAGACAATTTATATTAAATACCCAACTGGGAACCTCAAACAGAGAGAACAATTTCCCTTTCTTTCAGTTTCAATTACCTTCCCAGAAGGCATCAAACCTAGAAAGTATCTGGTATAATGCAAGATTCTTTAATAACCTCCGGGATGCCTCTAACACCACTTTAGTAAGCCTTTAGTAAGCCTTTAGTGAGTATGAAATTCATCGTTTGTCATACTCTTTTCACAATAGCTAACGTGGCCGCCAAAGGAGCTTAACCTGGCCTCCAAATTTATTTACAGATCCCCAAAAGGAACATTTAAACTAATTTATTTTTCTAAGATAGGCGCCCAAAGTGTATCTCGTCAAACAAAGGCTCCAAGTATGAGCACAAACCAACCAGATTCGATGTCACTCTAACCCATCCTTTCACAGTCCCACGAATAATTGCATGGATGACTTTAATTGTTTAAATGTTTCAAATGCTAGCAAAGAATTTCACTGTTCGTTAAAACCGTGCTCAGAGGACACCAAACATCTGGATGAACCCAAGCAGTGCAGCCTAAGACGCTGGCAAGTTTTATCTCTGCGATGGCGAACATCTGGAACTGTGAAGCATTCTGAGAGACACAATTGGAATTTTCTATTTTTAATCCAGATGTTTGGCGTCTTGTCTCCTTGGCTTAAGAGCCTGGAGAACGTCTCCCTGTGAAACTAGAGGGCGTTCTGAATGCGGTTATCTCTCAACTGTAAATCACGGGAAGTGCCAGGAGGACATGGAAACAGGCAGATGGGACACCGTGCAGATAAAGAGACCAGACATTACCCTTCGGGTCTTCATGGGTAGAAATTCGGTCCTTCCCAGTAGGCGCACAGAGACAGTCTTTCAGCCGCAGCAGATACACGATAAACACCAAGAGTGGCAGCTTCATCTTTCCGCCGTGACTGTGAAGGAAGGATAAACCTGTGTCAGATGCCTTCGGTGTAGTTTCTGTTGGCATCAGTTGAAAACACTTGGTGAGCCAAAGCATTTTTCTGTCGATTTTTCTTTATGACTTTAGACAATGCATGTTGATATGGTTGGGACATAAGGAAACTTGAAATCTAAATAAATTCTTTGAAAAGACAACCCAAATCCCTCTTTTGTTTGCATTCTTCATGGCAGTTAAATAAGGTCTTCATCTGAAGCATTTGAAATTTACGGCAACCAAAAGTATGGATCCCAGCCCCATAGAATCCAAACTTCATTTTATTTCCTTGTCAACAGTAAACAACCCCAAACACAGAACTAGCTATGTCAGAGGGGATTGTTTTTTCTCCAAAATTCTGAGACCATAAGTAATTTTTAAACTAGATGTTTAACTTCTTATTTTTTTTATGAAAGCAAGATTTTTCTCATATATCTTATAAAAGCCATCAGATAAATAAATCACACACAAATTTTTTTCTTCTCAGATAATATATTTCCTTTTATATAATTAGCTGTAAACATTCCCAATAAAAAACATATGCTTTCACAGTTATATCTCTAGATTATCTTAACTCCCCCCAAAAAGGATATTTATATTTTTTATATATATTTGTTATTTTGGAATAAAAAACCAACCCTATATTATTTAATCTACATTTGGAATGTCTTTTTAAAATACTAGTAGTTACAAAGCTATCATATTTTACATCTAGAATTATCATTTCAGCTAATTCTTCTCTTTTTGTTAAGACCCTTTCAGTTTAGTGTTGGTCGCTCATTTGTGTACAACGCTTTGTGACCCCGTGGACTGTAGCCCACCAGGTTCCTCTGCCCAAAGGATTCTCCAGGCAGGAATACTGGAGTCAGGAGCCATTCCCTTCTCCCAGGGATCAAGACCCTATTTACCAAATAAAATTTTAACATATTTACCACTAATTTTGCAGGCTCTCCCCAGTGAGGTTGCCACCAGCTTCTGTAAGGACCTTCACTTTCCTCTGATTTAATGTTTGTCTGTGTCAGGGATTTAACCTTGTTCTATTAATTTGATGACACAGCTCTTAATCCTATTAACCTAACATTGTGAGATTAAGAGTATGGTTTAGAATGTGGTAGGGTTTTGAAAGAAACACTAGAGGGCGGGCTGTCTACACGATCAGAAACAGTGATCTTGAGCTACTTTATTTTACACAATTTTTTTTTTAATATGGAATTCTTCATACATTTGGGTGTCATCCTTGTACAGGGGCCAGGCCTCTGTATTGTCCCAGTGTTTGTATCTGTGCTGCCAAAACAAGCATACACAGATATATTTGATAAGACTCATTAAAGCCTTAGAAATATTTTTTTAATTTGAAATTTTTTCTATATATCTTCTTACACAGGCTTCCCAGGTGGTTCAGTGGTAAAGAATCCGCCTGCCAATGCAGGAGACGCTGGTTCCATTCTTGGGTTGAGAAAGTCCTCTGGAGGAGGAAATGGCTACCCACTCCAGTATTCTTGCCTGGAAAATTCCATGGACAGTGGAGCCTGGCAGGCTACAGTCCTTGACGTTTCAAAGAGTCAGACATGACTGAGCACACATGTATGTGCACGCGCGCACACACACACACACACACACACACACACACACACCTCTTTGTATACAGGTCAAACAAATTTCTTTGTTGGAAATGTAAGGAACAATATGAAAAAGAGTAAGAAAATGCTTAGATAAAACATTTTGAGATAACTAATAAGGACCTACTGCATTGCACAGGGAACTCTACTCCATACTCTGTGATGACCTATATGGGAACAGAATCTAAAAAAGAGTGGGTATATGTATACATGTAAGTGATTCTCTTTGCTGTACGTCAGAAACTAACACGGCATTGTAAAACAACTATACTCCAATAAAATTAATTTAAAAAACATTCTGAAGATTATTTACATAGTTGTTTGGCATTAAAAAAAATATATGCAAACATTTTAACTAGATGAAACGATAACATCTAGCATACAAAGAGTGTAATAGGTGAGTATTTCACTACAATATACTAATTGATTAGCTGAGCTAAAAATTCAGCAAATGATTCTTCTAAAAATGATTAGAGAGTCACCATAGCAGCTACTATAGTCTGGGTCTCTGGCTACTGAAATCTCAAGATTATCTTGGGGTCCCTTTTCCAAGTTTGGAGGGATTCAATTTATTGATGCTTATTGATTGGACTTATTGATCACTACTTATTGATGCTCAATACTTTCCAGCACATCACACTGACTGTTCTAAACTGACTCGCCTGCCTTTTGGGGCCCTTAGAAGTTGATCGTTGTGTCTGAGCAACCTGCAGTCTGGAGCAGAAATTATCCCCTTGGACACGGGGATGGGGAATTATAAGATACACCAGAAGTCTTGTCCACATCTCATTTAGCTGTCTTGTGCGTGTGCTAGGTCGGTTCAGTCATGTCCGGCTCTTTGTGACCCCATGGACTGTAGCCTGCCAGGCTCCTCTGTCCATGGGGATTCTCTAGGCAAGAATACTGGAGTGGGTTGCCATTTCCTACACCAGGGATCTTCCTGACCAAGCGACTGAACCCAAGTCTCCTGCACTGGCAGGCAGGTTCTTTACCCCTTGGGAAGCCCTTAGCTGTCTTGACTATCTGGCAATACTCTGTATTAGTTGAAAACCTCTTAACTCTGCTAGAAAACAGATCAGCTCAAAGCAAAATCTGAACTATTATTATGTTAAGAAGCCTCATGTCACTTTTGAGCAAATCTAAACCACCTCTACAAACAGATGTGTCTCATTCTGGGAGGTGATCACATGGCCAAAGGAAGAAGCAGCACTTGGGGTCTTTTTCTCAGGAAGACAAGAGTCCAATTCTGGGAAAGTCAATCCTAGGAAATTGTGCAGCATCACTGCCAACTCTGACCCTGAGAACCCTTCTTGTTACTTTTCTGTTGTCCAAATTTGGACTCACTTGAAGTCATGGCTGGACTCTACATGCTTTTTCCGTTGTTTTTTTTTCTTGTTGTTGTTTTGGCCTCAAGGCATGTGGCATCTTAGCTCCTGGACCAGGGATCAAACCAGTACCCCCTGCATTTGAAAGTGAAGTCTTAACCGCTCAACCACCAGGGAAGTCCCAGCAAGCTCACATTTTGTTGAAAATGAAGCCAATGTTTAGGAAGACTGGTGGCTCATTCTCTAGTGGCAGGTTTGTTTTCCTCTGTATTCCATCAGTTCAGTTCAGTCGCTCAGTCGTGTCCAACTCTGCGACCCCATGGACTGTAGCAAGCCAGGCTTCCCTTTCCATCACCAGCTCCCGGAACTTGCTCAAACTCATGTCAATCGAGTTGATGATGCCATTCAACCATCTCATCCTCTGTCGTCCCCTTCTCTTCCTACCTTCAATCTTTCCCAGCATCAAGATCTTTTCCAATGAGTTTGCTCTTTGCATTGGATGCCCAAAAAGTATTGGAGCTTCAATTTCAGCATGAGTTCAGTTCAGTTCAGTTGCTCAGTCATGTCCGACTCTTTCTGACCCCATGAATCGCAGCACTCCAGGCCTCCCTGTCCATCGCCAACTCCTGGAGTTCACTCAGACTCATGTCCATTGAGTCTGTGATGCCATCCAGCCATCTCATCCTCTGTCGTCCCCTTCTCCTCCTGCCCCTAATCCCTCCCAGCATCAGAGTCTTTTCCAATGAGTCAACTCTTCACATGAGGTGGCCAAAGTATTGGAGTTTCAGCTTCAATATCATTCCCTCCAAAGAAATCCCAGGGCTGATCTCCTTCAGAATGGACTGGTTGGATCACCTTGCAGTCCAAGGGACTCTCAAGAGTCTTCTCTAATACCACAGCTCAAAACCATCAATTCTTCAGTGCCCAGCCTTCTTTATGGTCCAACTTTCACATCCATACATGACCATTGGAAAAACCATAGTTTTGACCAGATGGACCTTTGCTGGCAAAGTAATGCCTCTGCTTTTTAATATACTGTCTGGGTTGGTCATAGCTTTTCTTCCAAGGAGTAAGCGTCTTTTAACTTCATGGCTGCAGTCACCATGTTTCCCGTTTAAGTGTAATTTCCGAAAACAGAACTTTACTGCTTATTAGTACTAATTACTTTTAAAATATCCTGAAGCTTCCAAACAGTTTCTTCCTCTAATTATTTCATCTGTTTTCACAGCTGTTATTTTGTTCTTAAGATTAGGCAACACTTCATGCAAATCTGGTTACTTTCATAATTATGACATCACTATGTTCAAGATTTAAGTGGGGCATAAAATACTATATTAATAACTAGTAGGTTGGTAACTTTCCCAGGTGGCACTAGTGGTAAAGAACCTGCCTGCCAGGGCATGAAACATAAGAGGTGTGGGTTGGATCTCTGGGTTGGGAAGATCGCCTGGAGGAGGGCATGGCAACCCACTCCAGTATTCTTGCCTGGAGAATCCCATGGACAGAGGAGCCTGGTGGGCTACAGTCCACAGGGTTGCAAAGAGTCAGACATGATTGAAACGACTCAGCACGCAGCATGCAAAGCTTGGTAACTAAGGAGACCTAGAAGCAAGGTAATCTTAATCAAGGACAACAAAAAGATGCACAGGGTATTCACTGAAAAATGGAGGAGTCAGACAGACGGACTTGAACAGGTCAGGCTTGGACAGAGCATCTTCCATGTGTGCCTGTAACGAACCTGCTACTGTATCATCCCTGATTAGACTGGCCCACCCTGCCTCTGGCACAGCCAGACAACTTCTGGGCTTCCCTTTGGGTACCTATTTGGCAGACAGCAGGCCGAGAAGCCCGTGTCATCTATGCTGATTCCTCTGTGGAGCCCAGATCCAGGATACAATGCCAGTGGTCCCTGGAGTCGTGCAGCCTGGCAGGGGTGGGTCCTGTGCATGAGCTGGGGTTTTACTGTCTTGCACAGGAAGGAGGGTGAAGTCAGCGCATTGCCCACAACTTGGATTCTCTCATGAGTCATACAACATACTCCTACTTGGGAGGGAGTGTTACTCTGGTAGAACACGCAGACACACACACACACATCCCACACACCCCAAGAAGGGAATGCCTAAGAGAAAATAAAAGACAAAAACATGAAGAGTCAAATACATGATTTATGTAGATTGTAATGAAACCATGGAGCTTCCCAGGTGGCTCAGTGGTAAACAAACTGCCTGCCAATGCAGCAATGTGGGTTAGATCCCTGGGTCAGGAAGATCCTCTGGAGAAGGAAATGGCAACCCAATCCATGGACAGAGGAACCTGGAGAGCTACAGTCCATGGGGTTGCAAAGAGTTGAATATGACTTAGTGATTAAACAACAATGAAATCATGGGTAATCATTAGTTAAATCCACTTCACCTGCCTTCACTAATCAAGGTCTTTTTAAGACTTGCACGTTCTCCAAGCAGCACACAGCCTAAGCAGTAAGATGTTTCCCCAAGTTGTTTCCCAGGGACTTGGAGTCAGCTGTGTCCAGTTGGAGAGAGCTGGTTAAGACTAGTTAGGACCACCAACCCTCTAACTGACATGCATGAGTGTCCAGTTGGTGACCTTTTGATGGTAGAGGGCCAAAAATTCCACCCCCGGGTCATGCTAAATGCCTCCATTTTTTAATGTGCCAAGGCCATCACAGAATAGTAATGATCCTCACACCTTTCTCAAAGCACCTTTCCTCATGACCCCTGGGTTCACCACCCCTCAGACCATCCTGTTTCTTTATCTTTTATCCCCCAAGGACCCCAAGCCTGTTGTACCCCAAAAGGGGGCTGATCTGGGAGTTGTTCTCCCATCTTCTCACTTGACTGCTTGGCTTGTGTGAATGTCAGGAGAAATGAACTTGGTTCAGCAACAATAGTAATAATTAAATTCACTAGCTCTCTTTCTTTCCTTTCCTCTCTTTTTTCCTTCCTTCCTCCCTCCTTTGCTTTCTTCTTTCTTTATCTTCCCTTATTCAGTCATTCATGTAATAAACAAAGATATAATTCACATTAAAAAGCAACAGTTTAGACGTAGAGTGTAAATAATCTTTTTTAAATTTGCCCTCTTTGTGGACAAATGTTAACTAGCTCACTAACAGAGAGGACAAGTGGTGAAGTATGCTGCTGCTGCTGCCGCCACCAAGTCACTTCAGTCGTGTCTGACTCTGTGCAGCCCCACAGATGGCAGCCCGCCAGGCTCCTCCGTCCCTGGTATTCTCCAGGCAAGAACACTGGAGTGGGTTGCCATTTCCTTCTCCAGTTCATGAAATCGAAAAGAGAAAGTGAAGTCCCTCAGTCATGTCCGATTCTTAGCGACCTCATTGACTGCAGCCTACTAGGTTCCTCCATCCATGGATTGTCCAGGCAAGAGTTCTGGAGTGGGGTGCCATCACCTTCCCTGGGTGAAGTATAAAGTTCACTAATTTAAGAACCAGGTTCCAGGGACTTCCATGGTGGTCCAATGGTTAAGCAGTAAGATATTTGCCCAAGTTTTTCTCCAGGGACATGGAGTCAGCTGTGTCCAGTTGGAGAGAGCTGGTGAAGACTAGTGAGGACCACCAACCCTCCAACTGGCATGTGTAGTAAATCCACCTTCGAATGCAGGGGACACAGGTTCAATCCCTGGTCCAGGGAGATTCCGCATGCCATGGAGCAACTAAGCCCAGGTGCCCCAAGTACTGAAGTCTTCTTGTCCTGGAGCCCATGCTCCACAATGAGAGAAGCCACTACAATGAGGAGCCCAGCCACCACAGCTAGAGAGCAGTCCCTGCTCGCCTCAACTAGAGAAAGCCTGCTTAGCAACGAAGACCCAGCACAGCCAAACATAAGTAAATAAATAAGAGTTAGCCATTAAAAAAAAGTGTTAAAAAAAAGGAATTAGGTACCATCAAAATCCTCGCCACTGTGGGCTTTGGATTTCACTGTGTCCTCATCTAAAAAATGAGAAATTATTGGAAGAAATATTCTCAATTGGTACTCCCAGGTCTTAGTTTCTTTGATTTTTATTTATTTATTCTCATCAAGCTTCAACATAATTTGAGTCAATCTGTAAAATAACACATTACAGCCACTTTATCGCCCATATAGAGTTGCTGAACAGATCAAATTAGTTAATATGAATGAAAATGATTTATCAAGACTTAGAACACAATGTAATTGGAAGGCTGACCAACAGCCTCTTTTAAAAATTCAGACTAAATCAAAAAGGTTATTTTAGGCTCATGTTACATAGGCAGCAAAAGTAGACACTGAATCCTGATTTCAAAATCTTTCATGAAAAACATGAACCTTGAATATAAGGTGAAGAAATTACATCCCATTTAACCTCATCATAAAATCAGAACTTATCTGTACAGACCAGCACCATATAGATTTAACTATGGTTTTTCCAGTAGTCATGTATGGATGTGAGAGTTGGACCATAAAGTCATGTATAGATGTGAGCGCTGAAGAACTAATACTTTCCAATTGCGGTGCTGGAAAAGACTCTTGAGAGTCCCAAGGACTGCAAGGAGATCAAACCAGTCAATCCTAAAGGAAATCAACCCTGAATATTCATTGCAAGGACTGATGCTAAAGCTGAAGCTTTAATGCTTGATGCAAAGAGCTGATGGCGTTACTGACTCAATGGACATGAATTTGAGCAAACTCCAGGAGACAGTGGAAGACAGAGGAGCCTGGTGTGCTACAGTCCATAGAGTCACAAAGAGTCGGACGCAACTTAGCAACTGAACAACAACAAAGAATGGGCTGAGCCCAACCAACCCACTCTAGGCCCCCATGGCCAAGTTCTGTCTTCATCACTTTCACAGTATTTTCAGAGTGCCAGCTGGGCGCCAGGCACATTATCAAACATTAGAAACCTGCCTGGTCTTTTTCCTGTCCCTCTCCCTCTGTCCTGGCCTTACATGTTTATATTTCCCAGGATTTTCTTCCTGTGGAAAATGTCAGGCCACTTTGTTTGGCTAATATGACCCGGAATCTCAACCACTCATAGCCAGCCTTCTACTGGCTGCCTCTTGAATCATGTGGCCCACTGGGATTTCAGACTCAGCCATTCCTAATCCAGCTTTTTCTTCTCAAGCTCGCCTTACCATGGGCTCCCTGTCACCAGATCCAGATGTTTGGGAATTATCCCAGACTTCACTCTCTTGTTCCATCCAGGAGCCAACCCAAGCAGACTGCCAGACTATGTATTGTATCTGGGTTCATGGAATGTCAAAACTCATGTGAGTGCCTGGCTCGAGAGACTTTATTAGTGATAAATTAAAGCATGTAGAGGGTGGCAGAGGATGAGATGGTTGGATGGCATCACTGACTCAATGGAGATGAGTTTGAGCTAACTCTGGGTGATGGTGAAGGACAAGGAAGCCTGCCGTACTGCAGTCCATGGGGTCACAAAGAGTCAGACAGGACTTAGCAACTGAACAACAAACCATGTAGAGATCAGCAGACCATCAGCACAAATGAGCAAAATTATACATAATTGAAAAGCAAGTTTTTATTTAAATTCTGACTACATTATTATGACCCTTGCAAATAAGTTTTAATTTGGTTCTTGATCTCCAAGGCAACAGGATGGGCAAAATATCATGCTATTTGGGGACAGCTGTAGCCTATGCTGGGCTTCCCCCATGACTTAGTGGTTAAGAATCCGCTTGCAATGCAGGAGCCACAGGAGACACAGGTTCAATCCCAGGTTCGGAAAGACCCCTGGAGGAGAGCAGGGCAACCCACTCCAGTATTCTTACTTGGAAAATCCCATGGTGAGAGGAGCCTGGCAGGCTTCCGTCCATAGGGTCGCAAAGAGTTGGACACGACTGAGGCGACCTAGCATGCAGGCACAGATGTATCCTATGCTAATGATCTGTGCAGGAATAAATTATTGTATCAATTGAATAGTACATTTCAGCCTCGTCTTCTGATCCATAATTGCCAAAGTAATCCCAAGTACAATTTAAATAATACAGTACAAACAGGAACATATAAGTAATACAATAAATCACTTGACTTGTTACCTGAGCAAATTCAACTTTTTCTATATGGAAAAAAAAGAACTCTTCCTGTGTACTGACTGTAAATTTTTGGAAGAAGAAGACAACACAACTAAAATATTAAAATTGGGCCAAGAAGTTA
The DNA here is from genome assembly GCF_032405125.1 of Capricornis sumatraensis. Taxonomy (NCBI): domain Eukaryota; kingdom Metazoa; phylum Chordata; class Mammalia; order Artiodactyla; family Bovidae; genus Capricornis; species Capricornis sumatraensis. The sequence goes on along the minus strand of NC_091089.1, from coordinate 38,290,839 downwards.
TACATGGATCTTATGGATAGCTTGGGAGCCATTATGAATGCTCTTTGGGTTACTGCCAGATTTTCATCTCAAAGGAGGCAACAGACTTGCCAGGATGAATTATCCTTATTTGACTATTAAAGTGTGATGCTGGAGGGCAAAAAGACTAGGGAATATTTTTGGGTTATGTGTAAATTTATTTTAAAATACCCTTTTAAAACAACAGAAGAAAAGTTAAAAGAAACTATCTTGGAATTATTGTGAAGTAGGTGATATAAAATGTTATGCATGTTATCCTGAAATGTGTCCTTCATCACTTTTTATTTTTGAACTTTCTATGTGTAGAATGCACTTTTCTTCAAATTAGAACTTATTTGAAAACTCTTTGGAGAGCACTGATGCAATTGGGCTTCATAATAATAGCTACAGAAGAGGAGCTTGAAGGACTTCCCTGGTGGTCCAGTGGCTAAGTCTGTGCTCCCAATGCAGGGTGCAGGGGGCCCAGGGTTCAATTCCTGGTCAGGAATCTAGATTCTCACATCCCACAATTAAGAGTTCTCATGCTTTGTTTGCATGCCACAACTAAAACCCCACATCCTGCAACTAAGACTAAGCACAACTAAATAAATAAATAGTTAAGAAAAGAACAGGAGCATGAACAACTAACGAAACAGAATTTGTAAAACATCAGAATTTTAAAAGTGCCAAACCACAACAAAGACCATTTAAAATTTATTTGAATATTTAAAATGATTCTATTGAGCACTGTTGGGTCTTGACAATATAAAGATGTTGTCAAGTTTTACTTTAGAATTTTAAACCCATGGTTTGCTTATCTTAAATTGTTTTATTTAAAAGATACCATTTGATTATTAATAAAGTGTATATAGGGAGCTTCCCTGATAGCTTAGTTGGTAAAGACTCTGCCTGCAATGCAGGAGACATGGGTTCGATCCCTGGATTGGGAAGATCTTCTGGAGAAGGGATAGGTTACCTAGTCCAGTATTCTGCTGGAGAATTCCATGGACTGTGTAGTCTGTGGGGTTGCAAAGAGTCGGACATGACTGAGCGACTTTCACTTCCATATGTATAGTAACATACACAGATGAAACAAAAGAAACCCTTTTTGTAGTGCTTGGTGGCTGCACATACATTGGGGCTCATTTTTCACTAATAATGCTTGGCTTCATCCCCTCCAGCTGGTCTATTCTATACAGCATATCTATTCTCTCAAATTCGTTCACTCAAAAAGCATCTAGGTTGTACACAGTTGTTCATAGCAGCTTTGTTCATAATAACCCCAAACTGGAAACTATCCATGTGCCTTTGAGTGGGTTCAATGGGTTGAACAAACACTGGAACACCCATGACATGGAATACTACTGAGCAAAAAAAAAAAAAAAAAAAAAAGGAGCAGAATATTGATGCATGCAACTTGGATGAGCCCTAAGTAAATAAATTATACTGAATGGAAAAAAAGTCAATCCCCAAAGGATCCACACCACATGATTCCATTTATGTAACATTCACGAGGTACCACAGTTATAGGTGAAGAACAGACTAGTAGTTTTCAGGAGGTAGGGATGGCAGATGGAGGGGGCTCTCAGGAGGTAGCATGATGTTTTTGAGTTTGTTTCATATGTGTGGCTACGTTACACATATGATAAAATTACATAGAGACACACACATGCACATGAGTGTGTATAACTGATGAGAACTGAAGACACTGAATTATATTAATGACAACTCCTTGGCTTTTATATTGTACTATAATAATTATCAGATGTAAACACGGGGAGGCTGACTGAGGGGTTCATGGTACATCCTATACAGTTTTTTGGAAACTTCTGTGAAACTATAATTATTTCAAAACTAAAATTAAAAAAAAATTATTTAGGACTTATCTGCACTGTCCTGGGTATTGTCTTCCTTTTTAATTGTCTGTGTTTTGAATGTTTGTCCCTCTTCCTGCATCTCTACTGCTGCCCTGTTTTAGATCTCCTAAGAGCATGGATTGTTGTTTTATTTATTGTACCTACAACAGTGTTTGGCAGAGAGAGAGAGAGAGAGAGAGAGAGAGAGAGAGAGAGAGAGAGAGAGAGAGAGAGAGAGAGAGAGAGAGAGAGAGTGTGTGTGTGTGTGTAATGAACAGAACTGCTTAGCATCCTTACATTGCCTGACCCTGGTCTGTCTGTCCATGTTATCTCCCTCTGCTTCCTTCCATATATTGGTGCTCCAACCGGCTAGCAGTTGCATGAATATACCCTAGTTAGTTTTCTCTCCATGCTAGACATTGCCCCATCCAGGTCTTTCTCCCACTTACTACTGAACCTTTAGGGTTCAAATCAAGAAACACTTACTTATTCCCTTTCTCTGGGCCCTCTTGAACGTGCCCTTCTGTATCACACCACTCTACTTGTGTGTATACCTCTATTGCTTCACTTACCTTCCTTTATTTCAACAGTTTATTTACCTGTTGAATCAGTCAGGGTTTGCACAGAAAACAGAAGGCACACTCAGGTGAAATCATGAGACTAACTTTATGAAGAGATTAGTCACAGAAGTCAGTGGAGGTGAGGAAACTGATGATTGGTTATGGGAGCCCTGTGAGCACTGGAAGCTTGCAGGACAGAGTTACCATCACAGAGAAATGGCCAGAGCTTCAGGCCAAAATAGCACCTCCCACTGGCTGAACTCAATCAGAATCCACAGAGCCAGACAACCCCAGAGATGCAGCTAATAGAGAACAATCCTTGAATTGTGGAGTGAGGCAGAGAGAGGAAGAGAATGGATCAGGGGAAGACGATGGCAAATCAAAAGCAACCAATGCATGTTTCCCTTTCCATTAGATGGAATGTTCCCGAAGGCAGAACTATTTCTCATTCATTCTTATTCATTTGTTTATTTTTGGTTGTGCTGGATCTTTGCTGGCGCACCCAGGCTTTTTCTGGTTGTGGCAAGCGGGGGCTACTCTTCACTGGGGTGCACAGGCTTCTCTTGTAGGGGAGCACAGGCTCGAAGCATGCAGGCTTCAGAAGCTGTGGGCTCCAGAGCTTGGGCTCAGTAGTTGTGGCTCACAGGACTAGTTGCTCTGAGGCAGGCAGAATCTTCCCAGACCAGGGATTGGACCTGTGTCCTCTGCATTGGTGGGTGGATTCTTATCCACTGCACCACCCGGGGAAGCCCTCTCATTCATTCTTGGAGTTCCAGAACCCAGCACAGGGCCTGGCCCAGGAAAACCATTCAATAAATCCTTGTGGAAGTGAGTCACAACTTCAGGACATGCACTGCATTTAACAATACTTGTAGGAAGGTAGCAGAAAGGCAGGCAAACTGTTTACAATCTACTTTCACACGGAACTGTTTTTATACATTTCTTGATATCATATCTAACTTAGATGATAATAGCACAATCAAGACAGAACCCACTGGAAAGGTTAATTTTGGTCGTCTTGCTTTGCTGAGTTCAGTCGAGTAGCTGAATGTCTAACGCAAAATGAACATGGATATAGAAGTATCCATGTGGGGCTATCAGCATGAGACACAAAGCATGAAAGCCACAGAATATTTCAATTAGTGATGATTGTCTAGTAATTATACAATATTGTCTCCAGATCCTGGCACCAATAGGCAATTATGAGTAAAAGCTTACAGAGTCAGGCAAGCTGGGTAGATTTTTGAGGCATGAAAAAATCCAGGTTTTCTACCTAATGATATATATCAGACCATAGGGTAGGGTGACCAACTGTCCTGGTTTGCCTGTGACTGTACTGGATACAGCAAGTTCCAGGAGTTGGTGATGGACAGGGAAGCCTAGCGTGCTGCAGTCCATGGGGTTGAAAAGAGTCGGACACGAATGAGTCACTGAACTGAACTAAACTGTACTGGATACAGCACTGAAATCCTTTAGCCTGAGAAATCTTCTGTCTCAGGTCACCTGGGACAGTTGATCACCTTACAATTAGAGTTACTTTTAAAATGTAGAATTTTGGACTTCTCTGTTGGTCCAGTGGCTGAGACTCCATACTCCCAATGCAGGGGACCCAGGTTCGATCCTTGGTAAGGGAACCAGATCCCATATGCTGCGACTAAGAGTTCACATGCCTCAACTTAAAAAAAAAAAAAAATCCCACATGTCACAACTAAAGATCCCATGTGCTGCTACTAAGACCCAGCACAAATAAATAAACACATATTTTTAAAATTAAAAAATGTAGATTTTGATTCCTCAGGATACAGCTTCACTGAGGCTTTATTTAGAGATGATAAAGCTGTTCTAGCTCTTTGATAGTTATCTTGAGTTTTGTAAAACTTCAAATCTTCTTTGACTGGGATCTGGTTACTTTGCAGATGAATTAATTAAGAAGTCCTAAGAAAAATCCTTCACTGACAGTATTTTCTTAACCCCAAACCTTACAAACAAACTTAATTTAATTCGTTCCTCAGGTGTAAAATCAAAATGTACTCTAGCATATTTATAGAAATAACAAGTCTGTCTTTCCACTAATTTGCTCAGGTTTCTGGATATATTTCTAAACTCCTGGCCAGCTTTCTCTGTAAACTGCAAGTCCCTTGTTCAAATATTCTATGGGAGGAATATGCACCCACAATGATTGTACCAGTGGCTATTTCTAACTTTTGTATTTATTTACTAAGTGAGAAATTGGTTAATAACTAGTCAAGACTTTTTGCAGCAAGTCTTTATCCTCAGACTTTTGGCTGAACCATGGAAACTCAATATGCAATAAAACTGCCTGGTTCTGGAACCAGATAAACTCCTTTCATTAGTGAGAAACTTCATATAGATACTGATTTATGTGTCCTATATGGAAGTACAGAAAAGACTTAGCCAGTGTATAGCATTTATAATTTATGAGAGATTTTCAGGGAAAAAAAAAAAAAGACAAATGGATTGCCTTGAATTTTCATGGGAAAGGCTAGAGCTACTGAAGCAAATTAAGAAAAAAAAAAAAAATTCAACTGGGGACTTCCCTGGAGGTCTATTAGTTAAGGTTTTGCCTTCCAATGCAGCGGATGCAGGTTCAATGCCTGGTTGGGGAGCTAAGACCCCACATATCTCGTGGCCATAAAACCAAAACGTAAAACAGAAGCAATACTGTAACGAATTCAATAAAGACTTCAAAAATGGTCCACATAAAAAAAAATCTTTTAAAAAATCCAACTACTGTACATACTGTTAATAATATGTGAGTGATAACAGGTGCCTTCATAGTTTGCAAATAAGAGGAATAGATAAGCTAGTCACCAAAAGTAAGATTTGCCCATGTGATGTGACATTGGGGAAATAGTTTAATGAAGGATTATGCTTCAAATCATTATTCATTTTTATAACTGTGACATTATGCTAATTTTCTGATAGTGACAAAAATGTCACTGATATTTTTGGTGCTAAAAATAAATCACTTAAATAATTTGGGGGGTATAGTTTAAATGAAGGAATTGTGTGGTAAGTGAATTATATCTTTTTTCCTGTCAGTTTTACTGCGTTATAATTGAATACAGCACTGTGTATGTTTTAAATATACAGCATAATGGTTTGACTTACATACATCATTATCACAAGAAGTAATGATTACCATAAGAGGTTTAGTTAAAATACATCATCTCATATAGACACAAAATTAAAGATGTAGAAAAAAATTTTCTTCTTGATGAGAACTCTTAGGATTTACTCTCTTAATAGCTTTCATATATAACATAAGGCAGTGTTAATTATATTTATTATCTTGTACGTTATATCCCTGTTTCCTAGGTGGCTCAGTGGTAAAGAACCTACCTGCAGCCTACCTCCTACCCCTGCAGGAGACAGGGGTTTGATCCCTGGGTTGGGAATATCCCCTGGAGAAGGAAATGGCAACCCACTCCAGTATTCTTGCCTGGAAAATTCCATGGACAGAGGAGCCTGGCGGGCTACAGTCCACGGGGTCATAGAGTTGGACATGACTGAGTAACTGGGCACACACACACATTACATACCTAGTACTTCTTTATTTTATAATTGGAAGTTTCTGCCTTTTGATGGTCTTCATCCAATTCCTCCACCCTCAACTTCACCTCTAGTACCCACAAATCTGATCTCTTTTTCTTTGAGCTTGTTTTTAAAGTATATTTGACCTACAATGCTATGTTAGTTTGCAAATCACTGCATAGCGATTTGATATTTCTATATATTACAAAATGATCATCACCACATCATTTAAATTACTTGAAAAAAATCAACTATTTCTAAAGTTTAAAAAAATTGTTTAGGCAACTTAAGTCACTATCACTTGAAAAAACTACAAATAACGAGTTACCTTTTCTTTTCTTTTTTTTTTTTTGCTGTGCTGCATGTGGGATCTTAGTTCCCTGATAGGGGATCAAACTCGCATCCCTTGCTTTAGAAGCATGAAGTCTTAATCAATCCACTACCAGGGAAGTCCCAAGAGTTATCTTTTTTTAAAAAAAATTTTAATTGTTAACTGTGCTGGGCCCTTGTTGCTGCATGCGGGCCTTCTCCGATTTCAGTGAGTGGGGGCTAGTCTCTAGTCGTGGTGCTTGGGCTTCTCGTGGTGGTGACTTCTCTTGCTGAGGAGCACAGGCTCTAGAGCGTGGGCTCAGTGGTTGTGGCCTAGGAACTTAGCTGCTCCACAGCATATGGAATCTTCCTGCAGCAGGGATCGAACCCATGTCCCTGAGAGTCACCTTAACTGAGCATCTTCCACTGCGTCAGCCACCCTATTAGACATTTTACATAGAATTTCATTTAATTCTTTCAGCACTATGATATGAGTATTACCAACTCCACTTTGTAGTTAAATAAAAAGGGTGATTTGCCCAATATCACAGAACGGTGAAGGTAGAGAACGAAAATTCTGTATTATCCAGTTCTTTTTGTTCTTTCCACTATCATCCAGCAATCCCGCTCCTGGGCATGCATGCCCAGTCGTGCCCAGCTCTTTGCAACCCCATGGACTGTAGCTTGCCAGGCTCCTCTGTCCATGGAATTTTTCAGGCAAGAATACTGGAGTGCACTGCCATTTCCTTCTCCAGGGGTTCTTTCCAACCCAGGAATCGAACCTGCATCTCCTGCGTTCCTTGCATTGGCAGGCAGATTATTTACCACTAGCGCCACTACATCACACAATTCCTTTAAAAACAAAACCAAAATAACTGAAAGATGTGTAAAAATACTATTCCAGTGACTTTATTATTTTCCATCTCTCTATATAATTTCATGGGATTTTGCTAATTAAGAATGAAGTTAGGTAAGAAACCTTATACAGCCTTATAAGATCTATGGTGATGCTTTTTTTGTATTGTAGACGTATTTGTACCCTGAGTGCTTGCTAAATGGTACTTGCTAATTCTATTCATTTGCTAATTTGCTCGTACAGCTCCATTTCTGAAAATGTTGCCAAGAGCTCTTAAAAGGGAACAATGGGCATATTTTTAAAGTTTAGTAAAATCAAAACAAGATGGGCACATGCTAAAGATTCACTGGGGATCATTTACATATATGGCATTCTAGAAAAAAAAGAGGAGGTGCTTTTTTAAGTGCAGGAAAAGGAATGCAACCTATTTCTTGTAAGGGCATAGGAGCGGGTCTCATATTCTCACACATGGCTTTGTTTTCAAATTCTTGAAAGTGCAGAAATTCTTTTAATTTAAAGGTGAGCCCATGGAAAATCTGGACCAGCTGTAGAAAGCTGTAGAGGCGTGCAGTGCCATAGTCACTTTTTCTATTCGTGACACCACCCCAGGAGATCTGACCCTCCCACTCAGCACTGTTCTAAATTATCAAAGAGGCACAGCCCTCCCCATTGCGACAAGGGAGATGCTTCCACGGAACTGATAGTCTCATTAACTGCTCCTGCCTAATGGTTGTAAAGTGCAGGGAGGAACTCAGACAGCCCTTGAGATGCGAGGGAGACTCCGGGCTGTCCAAGGAGGAAGGCTCAGAGCGAGTGTGTCTAAACTCAGCCGACTAGATAGTAAGGAAACAGTTGTATCTCAACCCAGTGTCCCGGGGGCCTGGGAGAACATCGCCGTGACTTTCTTCAAGGTCACACAAAGTTTAAGTGATTTTTACTATCCCACATTCCAACGTGTCCTTCTCTAGCGAGTCATTTCTCATGGTGGCTCATCATTCTTTACTTATGGCATCTTTATTAGGTATAAACATCTCAGCTCTCCTAGTAATTGTGCGGCTGACTATTTTTGGAAGTTTCCCACCTCCCTGCCAGGGACTAAGGGAGTTTCATCAGTGTTGAGGGGGGAGTTTGAAAATCCTGTTCTCAAATGAGGCAGGTAAAAAATGGCCTTATTAGGATTCCTGTTTTCAATGTCCAGGGAAAAGTCCCAGGGAGAGAAAAACAGGTAACAGAGACTTGCGTCCTCCCCTGGTGAGATCTGCACATTGAAAGTAGGCTAAGCTAGGGTAATCGGCTTAATCTGGCCATAAATAGTGTGTGCAGCTCTTCATTTCATTACCATCATTAACCAGGGCCCAGCAGGAACATGGATTGAAATCACTGGGCCCCTTCCTCCAATGCTGAATTTACCCAGTTGTGCATAACCCATTTACCCATAAGCTGCCCCAACACTGATACAAGCGTGTCAGAGTGACTCTTTGGCTGCCTGTTTTTTTCCCCAACCATTTTTGCAGGGGAGGCTTGTCTCCTGCCACCTACCTCCGCCTCCTGGCTGTTTTGATAAAGAGAAGAAACATACTGGAATAGCCCAGAAGGTGGCCTGAGTTTTGCTGGCAGCTTCTGAAGCAGCTACCATTGTCTCCATGTCCCTGGGTAAGAACAGAGGGTGGCTTTATTCTGCCCACGCCACAGAGACCATGTGTCTGCGGGGTTTGCCTGACCAGAGAGTGGGTTTCTCTGGATCTCCATTCAGACTCAGACGAATGTCTGCATCGTAAAGGATGCTGTCCCTCACCTGTCACTCACGTGCGTGCACGTGCTGCCCCCTGGAGGCATCTATGCCACTAGCTGGAAATCAGACCTGTTGGCACAGAACTTTACCCTCCCCACCACCACCCTCCCGCCCTCTTCCCGGCCCCAGGCGTGGGAAACCTAACAGGCTCGGGGGGAGGGTGGGGGGAGGGCAGTGGAAAACCACCCGCCTAGGTCTGCAGTGAGCAGAGCCCATCTGGCTCCAGCTAAAGTGTTGTCAGGAAGGAATATGGGCCTACTGTGGTGGAAAGAACATCCCATTTTCCAAAAGAAGCTAGAAATGCAGATTCTTGCATGAAATCTCTGACTTTTCAAACTTGCCCACATAACTCAGTTTAGAAAAGAAAAACAAACAAAAAACTATTCTGGTGGTAGGCCCATGAGTGACATATTCAATGCATTGTGCAAATTAAGAAAAAGAAAAAGGGTAGATAAAGCCGATTGGGGAGAAAAGAAAAAAAGCAGTCAGTCTCATGTGCCAAGTTAAAGGTACTGTGGGCAGCTGCTCCCTGTGCCAGGCGCTGGGTTTAACGAGCAGGTCTTGGCTGGTGTTCAGCCCCCACTCGCCCGCTGGCTGCACTGGCTGAAGGTACACCCTGCACACCTGCAGGCGGCTCCCAGTAGCCAGATTCTGCTGCTGGGCCTGGGGGTGGGGGCCCAGGTTCACACACTCCTGGTGATGCAGGAGGGAGTGATAGAACAGGGAAGCCAACAGACATGGCAAGCCTACCTGAGCTAAGGAGCCAAGAAATTGGAAAATATTTCCCCTACACTGGGTCCCAAACTTCCTCTCAGTGGTGCTGGGGGGTGAATCAAGAAGCAATAGGTGAGGTTTTTTTTTTTTTTTAAATTTTAAAAATTTTATTTGATCTTCCCAAGTGGCACTAGTGGTAAAGAACCTGCTTGCCAATGCACAGGATGTAAGAGACACAGGTTTGATCCTTGAGTCAGGAAGATATTCCCTGGAGAAGGGCATGACAACCCACTCCAATATTCTTGCCTGGAGAATCCCATGGACAGAGGAGCACAGGCGGGCTACACTCCATGATGGAGGGATCGAGAGAGGGGGGAAGCCAACAGAAATGTCAAGCCTGCCCACACTAAGGAGCCATAAAATTAAAAAATATTTCCCTACACTGGGTCCCAAACTTCCTATCAGTGGTCCTAGGAAGGTGAACCAAGAATCAACAGGTGAGTTGATCTTTTTAAATTAAAATGTTTTTATTAATTAGTTTATTTATTGGCCACACAGCACAGCATGTGGGATCTTAGTTTCCCAACCAGGGATCAAACCTGCACCCTCTGTGTTGGAAGTCGGAAGTTTTAGCTGCTGGGCCACCAAGGAAGCCCTGTGTTTATTTCTAACAGCGTCTTTTAGAGGTTATTCCGCTCTATATCTGAGGAAGATGTTCTCATTCATCTACTTTGTCTTTTTGAGTACACTTGATTTATTATTTTTTTTAACATGTTTCCTTTATTGGGTCAGATCCCTTTATAGAAATTTTTCTAACTCTAACAACATCCCGATAAGATGTTGTTTCACAGATTAAGATACTAAGGCTCAGAGAACGAATCCCCCTCTGCCCCCCAACCTCCTCCTGCCAAACCAGCTAGGAATTGGCTCTATGCTGGACTTCAGACTTGATCTGTCTCATTAGGAAGCTATTGCTTCCTAAGACTCTGTACTTCACTGGAGATGCCAAGGGTGTTGCCCTTCCTCCCTAATGGCACCTAATCAAGTTCTGCTGTTATTCAAGCGCATGATGCGTCGGAATCTCCTTCTTGGTGCCTTCTCCCTCCTCCTTTTTATTTCTTAACAAATGCAAGAACAGTTCTTTGACAAAGCAAAGGATACATCTGTGTAGTGTATAACTTTGAAAATAACAACATCACCAGATGTACATATCCCAGTGAGTGTTGTTCTTTCAAAACAGTGGGTTGCCAAGGCGACTAGAGACCTATTCCAGCGATGTTATCCATCAGTCACCACCTTGTCTGTGCTTCTCTTTTGGAAGGACTTTCGAAGCCAGTTTACAAACCATTCAGAGAAATTAGGCTCATCATTTCAGTGGCATTGACAGTTTTAAACGTCAAATGATAATATCCAGCTTTTCAACCACTCTGTCTATCAGATAACTTGAGTTTATTTCCAAAGCTTAAGCCCAGTCTCAGAGGAGTTAGATTTGCCACCTGAGAATCTTCAGAAGAATATGCTGGGAGGAGACACGTACATTGGACTGGACAGGTCCTAACAAGCTGATTAAATTAAGAAATTAGGGTGGTGGGCAGGGTATAAATTTTAAGTCTAGACTTAGGAGTCATAGAGATTGGATTCAAATCTTTGGTTTACTACTAGCTGAGTAACCTTGTGGAGATTACTTAATCTCTTCCTGTCTCTATTTTTGCTTTTGTAAACTGGAGATAATAATTGAACACGTGGAAGCCCCTAGAACAGTGGGTGGTACAGTGTAAGTGCTATTTAAGTGTTGGCTGCTGTTAAAATCAAACCTATCACTTTTTAGCATCAACTTGAATTATAAATGTATCAAGCAAGATCCTAACAGGGCAAACATTTTCTATAAGTATCATCATCTACTGAAGTCACAAAATATTCTTATGTAGGATACATAAATTTGTTCAGTTATTAAAATAAAGATAGACTCTGCCAAGTGTAAAGAGATCAAATTGCCAACATCCACTGGATCATGGAAAAAGCAAAAGAATTCCAGGAAAACATCTATTTCTGCTTTATTGACTATGCCAAAGCCTTTGACTGTGTGGATCACAATAAACTGTGGAAAATTCTGAAAGAGATGGGAATACCAGACCACCTCACCTGCCTCTTGAGAAATCTGTATGCAGGTCAGGAAGCAACAGTTAGAACTGGACATGGAACAACAGACTGGTTCCAAATAGGAAAAGGAGTAGGTCAAGGCTGTATATTGTCACCCTGCTTATTTAAATTCTATGCAGAGTACATCATGAGAAATGCTGGGCTGGAAGAAACACAAGCTGGAATCAAGATTGCCGAGAGAAATCTCAATAACCTCAGATATGCAGATGACACCACCCTTGTGGCAGAAAGTGAAGAGGAACTAAAAAGCCTCTTGATGAAAGTGAAAGGAGAGTGAAAAAGTTGGCTTAAAGCTCAGCATTCAGAAAACGAAGATCATGGCATCTGGTCCCATCACTTCATGGCAAATACATGGGGAAACAGTAGAAACAGTGTCAGACTTTATTTTTGGGGGCTCCAAAATCACTGCAGATGGTGATTGCAGCCATGAAATTAAAAGATGCTTACTCCTTGGAAGGAAAGTTATGACCAACCTAGATAGCATATTCAAAAGCAGAGATATTACTTTGCCAACAAAGATCCATCTAGTGAAGGCTATGGTTTTTCCAGTGGTCATGTATAGATGTAAGAGTTGGACTGTGAAGAAAGCTGAGCACCAAAGAATTGATGCTTTTGAACTGTGGTGCTGGAGAAGACTCTTGAGAGTCGCTTGGACTGCAAGGAGATCCAACCAGTCCATCCTAAAGGAGACCAGTCCTGGGTGTTCATTGGAAGGAATGATGCTAAGGCTGAAACTCCAATACTTTGGCCACCTCATGCAAAGAGTTGACTCATTGGAAAAGACCCTGATGCTGGGAGGGATTGGGGGCAGGAGGAGCAGGGGTCGACAGAGGATGAGATGGCTGGATGGCATCCTCGACTCGATGGACATGAGTTTGGGTGAACTCCGGGAATTGGTGATGGACAGGGAGGCCTGGCATGCTGTGATTCATGGGGTCGCAAAGAGTTGGACACGACTGAGCGACTGAACTGAACTGACCTGAAAGTTTCTCTATCTGAAAACATTCCATTTCAGATGTAATCTGGAAAAAAACCCTGAACACTATGCTGTACTCTTGAAACTAACACAATATCGTAAATCAACTCTACTTCAATAAAAATGAATAGATACCTTCCATTTCATTTTACATCCAAGAAACCCATATGAAAATGGAGATGCCTGGGAAGGCATTGCAACATCAATAGCTTGAAATACATGTGGCATCCTAGCAAAACATCCTGGTAAATATTCCTCCAACCCTAAGCTCTGCACCTTTGCAACAGGAACATAATCTTTGTGCAGTGCAGTCCATTTTGTGCAGCTCTAGTTGTCAAAAAGTCTTCCTGGTACTAAATTTAAATCTCTCTCCCTTACCATTCACTCTCTCTGAAACCCCTCAGAGCCCAGGGGAACAAGTCCTATTTTCTTTGGAGGTCCTACTCTTTGAGAGTATTTTCTTTTCAGGAGCAACAGCCTTAGTTCTTTTATGCCATTTCTCTTAGGATGTGGTTTTGTATCCCCTTACCATATTTATCCCACTGATATCAATAGGCCTTGATTTCTTCAATTCTTTTTTTTTTTAATGTAGTTGTTTGTCTATGCATATATTATCTCTTCTAAGAAAACTTTATTTGGCTATACCACTTAGTTGCAGCATGAGGTAACTTCTATGTGGATCTAGTTCCCTGACCAGGGATTGAACTCAGGCCCCCTGCATTGGGAGCTCGGAGTCTCAACCAATGGACCACCAGGAAAGACCTCTCTTCAGTTCCTTTTAAGATGTAATTCCCAGAAGTGAGCATAATCCTCCAGACCATAGAGATGTCTCCCTCCTCATTAGGTGAATCAGTTTTATGAATGTAACCTGGGAACACATTCATTTTTATCTTAGTTTAGTCCTTATTTTGATAGCATGGTGCCAAAAGAAAAGAACTGATGACCCAGAATCCTATATCCAGTGAAGATATCCTTCAGGATGAAGGATATTCTCAGAGAGGGAAAAAAAGAGAGAATTTGTCATTAGCAGATCTACACTAAAAGTATGGACCTAAATAAACTGATTAAAAGATAGACATTGATAGAGTAGATTGAAAACCAGATGTAGTCTATAAGAAATTCAATCCAAATATAATGGTGTAGGCAAGTTGAAAGTAAAAGGATAGAAAATGATATATATTGCAAACATTAACCAAAGGAAGCAGTAGTGCTAAATTTATATCAGATAAAATAGACTTCAGAGCTCATAAAACTATCAGAGCCTGGGAGAAAGATTATATGATAGTAAAAGAGTCAATCCACTGAGAAGTCACAGCAATCATACATGTCTATGCACCAAACAACAGAGCAGTGAAATATATGAGGCAAAAACTAACAGAGCTGAAAGGAGAAATAGACAGACCCACAATTATAATAGGAGACTTCACTGTCCCTCTCTAAACAAACTGTCAGAATAACTGGACAGAAAATCATCAGGGTTGTAGAAAAACTCAATATCACCAACAACCAAATTAATTATCATTTAAATAATATGCTAAGGGCACTAATGGAAAAAGTGGACATTATGAAAGAACAGATGTGTATGTGAGCAGGGAAATAGAAACCCTAGGAAAGAGTCAAAAGGAAATTCTAGAAATAAGAAACACTGATACAGAAATGAAGAATGCCTTTTTTGGGGGCTCGTTAATACACTTACAGAGCCACAGGAAGAATCAATAAGCTTGAAGATATTCAATAGAAACATCTAAAACTGAAATGTAAAAGGGAGAAAGAATGAAAAAGATCAGAATGTGTAAGAACTGTGGGACAATTACGAAGGGAATAATGTATGTACATATAAAGGGAATACCAAAAGGAAAAGAGAGAGAAAGGAAAGGAAGAAATACTGAAAGTAATAATGACTGAGAACTTCCCAAAATCAATGACAGAAACTACAGGTTCAGGAATCTCAAGCAACACCAAAAATCTGCATATGATTATCAAGCTGTAGAAGTGGTGATCCTTTTGTAATAATATAGAACTATCGAGTCACTATGCGGTACACCTGGAAAAAACAGTGTTGGGCTTCCCTGGTGGCTCAGTGGTAAAGAATCCACCTGTCAAAGCAGGAGACATGGGATCAGTCCCTGAGTTGGGAAGATCCCACATGCTGTGGAGCAACTAAGCCCCTGCCGCACAACTACTGAGCCTGTGCTCTGGAACCTTAGAGGCACAACTACTAAAGCGTGTGTGCCCTAGAGCCCGTGCTGCACAAGAAAAGTCACTACAATGAGAAGCCCGCATGTCACAACCAGAGAGTAGCCCCGACTCCACACAACTAGAGAAAAGACCACACAGCAATGGAGACCCAGCACAGCCCAAAGTAAATAAATGAATAATTTTTTTAAAATGTCATGTTGTAGGTCAACATACTTTAACAAATAAATATACAAATGAATGAATAAATACACAAGTGAATGAATGAAGTACCATACTATGTTACTATAAATGGTAAAATAGGATGCATTTGCATAGACTCTATTTTTGAAACATGCTTTCATTTTTATGAATCTCCTTTACACTTTTAAATATATATATCAGCTGAATACCATGGTATTTTAAATGCTTGCTATTTAGTCTAAAAATGTCCAAGTATTTGTTCATATCTAGTAAACTTAAGTTATGAACCTGGAAAGAAATGGCATGTACCAATGACATTACAATTAAAGTCTTTCATTATCAAATAAAAAAAAAAAAAACTGCAGAAAATCACCAACAAATTCCCCAAATAGGCCAGAGGTGGGTGGGCAAAAGACTTTACTTGTAGGAAAACATGGATGAGAATTACACAGACTTCTCTTTAGAAACCATGCAAGCAAGAAGAAAGTGGAATGAAATATTTAAAGTGCTGAAAGTTAAAAAACAAGCAAACAAACCAAAAACCATCACTAACTTGGAATGGTGGTTTTAGTAAAGTAATCCTTCAGAAAGTGAAAGTGTTAGTCAGTCTTATCCAACTCTTGAGACCCCATGGACTGTAGCCCACCAGGCTCCTCTGTACATGGAATTCTCCAGGCAAGAATACTGGAGTGGGTTGCTATTCCCTTCTCCAGGGGATCTTCCCAACCCAGGGATGGAACCTGGGTCTCCTGCATTACAGACAGATTTTTTACTAACCTAGCCATCAGGCAAGCTCTCAGTCCTTCAGAAGTGGAGGAGAAATGAAGATTTTTCTCAGATAGGCAAAAACTGAAGTTAGTAGACATACCACCAATAGGCCGGCTTTGTAGGAAAGAAGTTCTCCAAGAAAGAACAAAAATGATTTAAGTTATGCCAAAAGGGCAGCGGTCTAGGGGAGGTGTCACCACCATGAGTGACACAGGAAGGTGCAGAGGGGTGGGCAGAACATGGGGACAGTATGCTTGGCACCCAGGTGACACACTTGAATGTCTTTTGGGGCTCCTGTGTTCAATTTTGAGGGCAAGGAGATGTGTGCAGCAGCTAGACCCTAAGACTGGGGGCTCAGACTCCTCAGGGATGAGGAACTGGTTCCTCCCATCAGGCAACTCACCAGGCCACAGAGGTGCTGAGGGTGAGGGGAGTCGAGACTGGGTCATCAGGGAGAGTGATGACCACTGCTTGTGGCCTCGAGACCAGCCACTGTGATAGGGGCTGTAGTTCCTCCCTCCAGATTTCCTTTTGTAAGTTTCCCTCAGGAAGAAAGATCTAAGCGGTGGGAGGCATGAGGCCCTGCCCACACCTCCCTCAGGCCTGTCCCTCAGAACCGAAGTCATCCCCAAGGAGCTGGGAGTCTTGACAGCTAAGAGTTTGCAACTGACTTCTCTTTCCCAGGGACTGACTGCCCTTGACTGAGGACAGCCACCTTGCTCGAGGTCATACTCCCTTTCCTAGGGACAGCTCAGGTCCAGTGACTGTCAATCAGTGACAAATTTTCAAGGCTCAACTTCCTTGTTGCAATTTGGATCATCTGCAGGGTCATCTTTGCTCCAGAGTTCCTCAGGAGATCAGCTGAGACCATTGCTATAACCACATCATAGCTCAATTTCTCCCTCTGCCGGGTCTTAGTTTCTTTTCCCCTCACCCAAGTGATCCAGAGAACACACTAAAATAAACTCTACCTTGGTGGCTCAGATGGTAAAGAATCTGCCTGCAGTGCGGGAGATGTAGGTTCGATCCCTGGGTCGGGAAGACCCCCTCAAGGAGAACATGGCAGCCCACTCCAGTATTCTTGCCTGGAGAATCCCCATAGACAGAGGAGCCTGGCAGACTACAGTCCATTGGGTAGCAAAGAGTCGGAGATGACTGGGCAGCTAAGCACACACAAACCTCAGAGTCGGCTTCCTGTGGAAACCAAACTGCAACAATTTAAAGAGTTGGACCAATCCCATCCTTAATCTTCTCGTCTTAAACACAACTAGGATGCCTTTCGGAAAAAAATCCCTTTACTGTCCTCTGCCCATCTGGGGGGCATTAGCTTTCATGACAGCAATACAAACTTGATACTCTCATATTGTCATCCTTGGCCCAAATGGTCTGTTTTCACCTGTCACATTTAACTTTTGAAAGCAAAGGCTTATCAATGAGCTCCCTGCATAATTTCTTTAAAAAAATATATTTTATTTGGTATGTAGCCAAAGTCTTAGTTCCAGCTCATGGGATCTTTAGATGGGGCATGTGGGATCTAGTTCCCTGACCAGGGATTGAACCCCTGCCCCCTGCATTGGGAGCACAGTCTTAGCCACTGGACCACAGGGAAGTCCCACTCATAGTGTTTAAACAAATATCAGGGCACCCTGAGACTTAAGCCAGTTAATATGTAAAATTATCTATTATAAAGGATAAGGGTACTTTTACCACCAAGGAAGTCCCCCTACACAGTCTCTTTGGTATACTTCCTGCTTCTTTCCTGGGATCATTTGTAGTAACCCAGTGAAAACTACTTTCTTAGTTCTTCCAAACATGTATAGCTGTGTTTACTCATCTGCAAAAAGGTGTTTATAAATTTTCGTTGAATTGGGTTGTTTGTATAAAGACTGACCCAGCCAGACATGTATGACTTACTTCTCTTAAAATTCAAATGTTGGGATTTCCTTGGTGATCCCGTGGGTAAGACTCCACTCCCAATGCAGGGGGCCTGGGTTCCATCCTTGGTCAGGGAACTAGATCTCACATGCTGCAACTAAGACTCAGTGCAGCCAAAATAAGTAAATATTTAAAAAATTCAAATGTCAATGTAGTTGTCTCCCTATCTCCATTTTACCCTCCATCCCCCAGAATATGAGCCTATTGAGAAGCAAGACTAATAATAGTCCATTGAAAGGTTCTTCCTTAGCAGTGAATGGGGCTCAGAAATATTCAGAAATAAGGACCCCCCTTCCTGTGTGTGCTTCCCTCATGGCTCAGATGGTAAAGAATCTGGCTGCAACAACAGAAGACCTGGGTTCGATTCCTGAGTTGGGAGGATCCCCTGAAGATGGGAATGGCTACCCACTCCAGTATTCTTGCCTGGAGAATTCCATGGACAGAGAAGCTTGGTGGGCTACAGTCCATGAGGAGTAGACATGACAAAGAGTCAGACACGACACAGTGACTATGACTACTACTATTCCTACTTCCTGTGTGTGGGATGGACTGTGTCCTTAAGCCGACCCTTGAAGTCCTAGGCTACAGCCTCCACAGTTGACCCCACGGTGTTCGAGCAGCCTGATTACTGGGCTTCGGCCCCAGTTCCTGGTTTTCACTTCTATCCTCTGCTGGGCCGGGAGCCAAGACTGAACCCAGTCCAGCTGGCTGAGACTCTGACCCTTTCTCCTAGTTTCTGCCAACTTTGTTTCTGGTTTTTCTACCTTGATCCATATGTACTTCTTTGGGCCAAGACTCTGGTCAGCAGGATGCCAGGAACTCTTATTTCCCAGAATGCCACACTCCTCCCCTTACCCTCAGACCAGGCCCCACCCACTGATGCTTGACCCAAGCTGAACCTGAATGCCCTCCAACTGCACCTGAATCCACACTAAGACCTTGAACCTGAACTGTTAGCATCTGCAGTCTGGGTGAGTTTCCCTGCCCTGTGCCAGCTACCTCAGCAAAATCCTTTCTCACAGTAAATGCCCACATACCCATCACTTCAGCCAGTCCTGCTGCTCTGACAAATTAGTCCCTGTTAATGAGAATTAAACCCAGAGTAGTAGTTTTCCTGATTACATTAACAGCCCTCTGAAGGGTAAAATTGCTGGCAAAGCAAGTGAAAAATTTTCCTGAATTTCAGCATTTATTTTAATGGGACTTTGTATGAAGGTTTAATTTAGGTTAAGTTGTCACCAAAATATCCTGCTTGTTTTGGTAGTTTCATTGCCTATTATCAAAACATTTGTCCTCCTTCTCAGCAGATTATAGTGTTTTCCCACAATTATTTAACTTCTCTCTAACTTCATATTTGCAGATGTACAAAAGGGTAGGTATCTTATTTCAAAACAAGAAAGGTTTAATTTATAACAGAGGACAAGTAGTATTAACGCAAACACAAGTCACAATGAATAGTTTCTTGGTATTATAACATAAATACTTATATGCCAGACTTTAGGGAATCAGCTATATACCATAGAAGAGATTAAGTACCAAGAAACAAGATGTTCTAAGAATTAAAACGTAGGCAGTGGCTTCTAATAAAGCGGTAATGAAATGACTAAGGTTATAGTATAGTTGGTCTAATAACTGAAACACTATTTATCTTTTCAAAGACAGATAAGTAGTTCAATGTGTATTATACTTTTTTTAACTACTTCCTAAGCTCAGATCTTACATTTGTAAATATTTACACAAAGTCATTAGTTAGCTTAATCTCTTAAAGCAATCATACTTTGCTTGGGCCAATAGTAAATTTTCTTTTTATTCTGTAGCCCAAGAATACATTGTGGCCGCGGATAATCCACAGTAGGTAAGGTACACGCAAACCTGCCTGTGATGAAGCCAGAGGATAATTTAATTTGCACCATTTACCACCAGCCAAAGACAAGTGTATCTTTTGGAGCAATACCTTTTCTGAGCCCATAAGTGTGCACTGTTTTCCTTCAAACCAGTAATTCAGTTAAGTGAGAATCAATGGCTGGATGGCCTGTTGGTGACTTCACCTCATCCTGTGAGAACGACTTGAATATAAGCAATAATACAGGAAGCAAGATAATTTAAGAATACCAAAGAAACAACAAGGGAACCACAATGCTAATTGTCTCAAGAAGCCACCTCGCCTTCAGTTTAAAGGGTGTCCACCAATGCAAGGCAAATGGTGCCTGGAGAGAAGTTTCAGGACCCTTGATTCAACCTAGGTCCGCTCTTGGGAATGAAAACTAAAACTCAACGTTAAAAGCATTTGAAAATTCTATAATTGAGCTAGAGATTTGGAAATAGAACTATCTAGACAAACTGGGGGTAAGAGGAGAGATGGCTCTGGCCTCTCACTCCAGGTTTCACAAATCGAGAAGCAGGGAAGCCAGCCAGTTACTCAATTTCCCTACACGTGCTTGTGGGAGAAGTGGACTCAATAGAGGTTGGTCTTTTTCATGATGCGAAGAAACTCATCCTCGTTCACTTCGCCGTCTCCATCTCGGTCGGCTTCGTCAATCATTTCCTGGAGCTCTTCATCCGTGAGGTTTTCTCCCAACTCTTTGGCCACACGCTTTAGGTTTTTGAAAGAGATCTTCCCGGTCTCGTCGTCATCAAAGAGCCTGAACGCCTTCAGGATTTCTTCCTTGGTGTCTTTCTCAGCCATCTTCTGAGTCATCACAGCCAAGAAGTCGTTGAAGCTGATCTTCCCCGTGCCTTCTTTGTCCACGTCGGCAATCATCCTCTTCATCTCCTCCTTCCTGGGTTCAAAGCCCAGCGCCCTCATGGCCACCTTGAGCTCCTTCACGTCGATGGTGCCGCTGCCGTCGGCATCGAAGAGGTCGAACGCTTCGCGAACTTCTTGCTTTTGCTCTTCAGTGAGTTCGGGCTTAGGCCCCACCTTTCTTTTCTGGCTGGTGGAGGCCACGGCGGGCTTCTTGAAGCCGGAAGCCATCCTGCGGCGACGAAGGCAGTTATTCCTTAACGCTTGTGTTCACCGCGCTGGCGCTCGGGCGCCCCCGCCAGGAACGCGGCCTCGGGGCCTCGGCTCAAGCATTCCCAACTGCGTCCCTTGTGGTACCCAGGGTACCCTGCTCGCTAAGCCCGCCCCATCTGCCAGAGCTGACATACGTTACCGTCACAGTTCCCTCGGTTATTACCCACTTTCCTCGAGCTGAGACCTGAGCCGGCAAGAACTGCCTGTAACCACGTGGTCTCCTCAAACGTGCTGGCACTTGCTCTTTCCAGGCCATTTGTCAGCATTCATAGGACTAGGTTTGTAGGTTTATTTGTAGGTTTTCCCTCTCTCCTTTTCCATACAAATTAAAAAACAAACAAACAAAATACACCAAAAAAAAAAAAAAAAACCGCAAACAAACAAAAAACCACCCACTTGGTCTGAGGGTACATTTAGGATACTCAGGACTGAGTTTGATCCCTTGGCATAAAATGTGCGGGAAGAAAGAGAATGTTAAAAGTCACACCGCAAATTCAAGGCGATGTAAATGGAAAACAGATAACATGGAAAACGTTATGTAGAAAATTTGTAGGGCTTTGTCTCCTGACATTACACTCAACAATAATAAAAACATCACTAGCTTATTTGGCATACGCTGAAATATGAAACGCAATATCTGAATAGAAGACTTACTTTCAGTGTTTCAATTCTAAGCGCTCGGTATAATTGCGCTTGAATAACAGCCATTATTCTATTCAGGAGGCTTTGATTTGGATAGAGGGGAGCAACAAGCCTGCGTTCTGGTATTCTGGTTTTTTTGTTTTTTTTTTTTTTTTTAAGAAACTCTGGCAGCATATTACTCTCACTGTTTGTCATCCAGTCGAGGCTGTGCTGAAACCCACACTCTGCTCAGGCACTGGACACAGGAGGAGGTCATGCAGAGTGTGGTGGGCCTCGAAATTGCCTCCTGAGAACAAAGGGTGAGAGGAAAATGGATGCTTTGCAGGTGAAAAGAAAGCAAATTCATCAAGTAAGCCCGTAAGGGAACTGTGTTTAAAACTGTTCTGTAGGCCTAGGACTCAGTTATTTTTGTCTGATCCAAGTCTGGACATCTTCAGGGTTTCTCAATCACATGAATTTAAAAATGAGTGTTTCTTTCTAAATAATTAGAAACAATTCAAATAAACTATTATTGCTTTTGGTGGTTAAAAAAAGAATTGCTCTGTATTTCTTTAAATGGTTAAAAAAAAAACAGAAAACTGACAATTTTAGCACTTTCTGTTTTAAAAAATCCCTCAGTTTATCACTATTTGATCAGTGATAAGAAAGGGCACTTTCAAGAGTTTTAATTGAAGACTCTTTGTATCTCCAACATCTAGAACAGTGCTTGGCATATAGTAAGTAGAGTAATAAATATTTGCTGAGTTAAATGAATAACATCAATGTTGGGCTTAAAATATTTCTTTAAAAAAAATACTTCTGAATTGTCAAAATGAAACAAACAAAAAACTGCAAAGATTAAATTATGCTAACAGAGTTTTACAAATTGTTTTTTAAATTACTGATCAGATATTGTTTTACATGACATGTTTAGCCAGATCTCACTACCTGCCCCAGTAGATATGTGACACAATGGACAGAGGGCCTGGGTACAGGGTTTCTAAAGGTCAAGGCAAAATACCTGGGGTGTTCCTCCCAATATCCCCACCTCCAGCAGATGTTGTCGCAGGTGGCATCAATTCAAAATAGACTTTGGCAGGAGTAGACACTGCCACTGCTCATCTTCCAACCCTGCAAATCCTCCTACTTTCTTTACCAGGTCCAAAAGCCTGGGATCTTATCCCAAACTTTATTATTTCTGTGACCTTGAGAAAGCCACTTAACCTCCCAGCCTCAGCTGAGACATCCACAAAATAGGCATAATTATAGAGCTTCCTACTAGGTGCCTGTGAGTGTTGAATGAACTACTCCATGGAGAGTTACTATAGGGAGCTACTCCAGGGGCCATCCCAGGCTGGGTGACTATTAGTTGAATGTGAATTCCTCCAAGACCTTGTGCATTTCTTTTGACACCCACTCTTCTGCCCAAATTCAAGCCAAGCTATGATGTGTTGGAAAAAACTGAGGGATAGAAGCTGCTTTATATAGAGCTACATTTGGGCCAAGCTGAGCTCAAAGCAAAACAGTTGTCATAGTTTCCAGATGTGTGGGATCAGCGGTCACAACCAAGGGCCACCAAGAGTTCCCTTCGCAGAAAACAGTGTGCTTGGCCAAAGTCAGCTCTTGGTGGGGAGTTACTTCATGTTCATAGTCAGCAATCTGGTTTTAAAAAAGAAGGGAATCTTTCACTGAGTGTGTGCCTAGCACTGGGCTTCCTTGTCTCATCTGTTGTCTTATTAAATCCTTGAAATCATTTCTCATTTTGCAGAGGAAAAAAAAAGAGGCCTGGGAGGACTTGTCACATATCCAGTAGTGCAATGATGGCTGTGGGATTTAAACCTTGGCTGGTCTGAGTCTGATGCTTAGGCTTCGTTCACCACACCATGCTGCTTCCTCCAAAACTTGAGGTCATTACCAAAATGCAGGATCACTGGGAAGTTATATGATACTGAGTTTCTGCCCTAAGTCAAACAATGATTTAGCATCTTGCCTAGAAAGGTTAACAGGAGTTTGTGGGATATCAGACAGGGTCCCTTTCTGGAGTTTACCTCTGTTCTTCAATTCTGCTTCACCTCGTCCCCTTTGGGTACAAGTTAGTGGGAAGCAGTTTGGGCAAAGTGGTTTTACTTGGCATTGGTCAGAGTCTATATAATGCTTGCGAAAATCAGCTTCAATGTTTTAAAGTCACTTTTCAAAGTCAAAGAAGACCAACCTAGGTGAATGAGATATTCTGGAAAATCAATGGTTAGGAGTGGTTGTGTTCTCTGCTCTCAACATTTTTTGTACCACAGTGTCCTGGATATTATGCTCAGTTGTTGATTATTTAAGATGGGGAGAGGAGGCAAGGTGGTTGTTTAGATCTGGTCACGGAAGATTAGCAGCTAGAAGGTGGGGGGAAAGAGCTGCTGGAATTCCACAGCAGGGTCTGGAGTCAGTTGACAGCAAGAGAAAGGACCCACGCAGCTTGCTTATTCTAATTATTTGGTTTTCCATCTGACTTGCATGGCATGAATAAGGTGAGGCACAAGAGCCTTTTAAAATTTAAGTTGCGCTCAGCAAAGTCAGCAAATTCCAGGTGCCACCCAAGGCAGAAAATATGCATAATAAAATTGCTTTATTGCTGCCTATTTACTTTCCAACAAATGCAGAACAGAAAGAATGCCAATGCTTGATGAGTCTACATAAGCAGGATAACTGTGTGTGTGTAGCGGGGTGGCCCCCAAACCAACAATAACAGAACGAAACTATTTATTCGTGACTACATGGGGCTATTTACGAGAAAGACTCAGCAGCAACTTTTACAATCCCGGTGGTCTCAGAGTGGGAATACAAAGTCCAGTCCAGTGACTCAACCCAGGCCTTTTTGGCAAGCCCAGGAACAGACTTAAAGTGTCCAGCCAAGGGCTACATAATTTCTCATTCCATGAACCCCAGAAATAAAGAACTACTCCTCTCAGATACAAAAGCAGACTGTGTTTCAGAAAAGAATTTACCAGAATCTCATACTGCTTCTCAAACTTTCACCCGGATACTCCTAATAGCAAAGGAAATCTAAAACACTCCCATGAGATCTAGGGGAACATTTGAGAGAAGCCTACATCAAGAATGAAATATCTTTATAATCCTGTGTTTGGTCTTTTTAAAAAGTAAATTTTGCTTTCTGTTTCATTGCACACTTGCTGGTTTTAGTATAGTTTTAAATGACTGATCGTTGAGCAAATTTGATTCCTTTCAAGAAAAAATGCTCTATGCTTATTTGGTGACTTTAAGCATACCCCCAGGGACTAGAATATGGGCTTCTCAGGTGGCTCAGTGGTAAAGAATCCACCTGCCAATGCAGGAGATGCAAGAGACTCAGGTTCAATCCCTATGTTGGAAAGATCCCTTGGAGAAGGAAATGGCTACCCATTCCAGTAGTCTTGTTAGGGGAAGCACACTGATTGAAACCGCCCACCCTGGCCAGGCACCATAGTAACCATTTGCATGAGTTGTCTTATGATAGGAGATCCTGATAAGGAATATGGAACTAATAAGCCACCACCAACTGGAAGAGTTTGGGAAAAGTAAAAAGGAGGCACCGCGTGTCCGTCCACTTCCCAGAATCCCTCTCGCTAGCATCCATCTTGGCTGAGCGATGCGTGTGCCACCAGGAAGGATTCTGAATTAGAATGATTGGCCAAAGACCACCCAGAAACTAATCCCATCACCATAAAACCTGAGACTGTGAGCCACGGGGCAGAGCAGTTCTCCTGGGTTCCCTTACCCTACTGCTCTCCACCCGGGTGCCCTTTCCCAATAAAATCTCTTCCTTTGCCAGCAGATTTGTCTCCTCAGACAACTCATTTCCGAGTGTTAGACAAGAGCCCAGTTTCAGTCCCTGGAAGGGGTCCCCCTTCCTGCAACAGTCTTACCTGGGAAATCCAATGGACAGAGGAGCCTGGTGGGCTACAATTCATGGGTCACAAAGAGCTGGACATGACTAGCAGCCACAGACAGCATAGGGACTAGAATAACCTTGTATGTTTCAGCAAATTCAGATCTATTGTGGAGTTTGAGGTGAAAAACAAAGATGGCCAATGTTCCCTACTCTTCCCCAGCCAAGACCTGCTCTACTTATGCATCATTTGGATTTGGGTGTTGAAGAAGGAAGGAAAAATGAAGGAAAAATGTGAGGAGGAGAAGAAGGAAGATCAATGAATCTCCAGAGCATGTGGAACTTGTGGGCTAAAATGAATTGCATCCATTGAAAGAATGGCTGCCTTCTCTTCCCAGAGGCCACATCAGCCCTACTCAGACACTGTTCTGATGGTAACAAGCTGAGAAAGACACAATCTGTGTTGACATAAACAAAGCAGAACCTCAAAGTGTTTATGATCCAGCAGTTGACCACCCTGTAAGGAGTCTCTGGAGGGCTCCCCCAAGTCCAAGCACACAACAGAAAATGCAGAACCAAGAGGAATGAGAGTGGCTTAGCCAGATTTTTAAAATATCTCATAGACTAAGCTATTAGTTTCTTCTTTGATCCACCTTCTTTCATTATCCAAAGCCCCTGAGACTTCAGCGTCAAAAGCTGACTCTTGTGTTAACTAAGAATTTTCTGCTTACCAGACAGGGAAAGGTCAAAAGCCCACGGGGGTGTTAGTGACACAGAATGAGCCAAGTGGCCTGCATGATTAAGGATGTATTTAGGGATTAGCAGTGACCTGGGGAGTTCATACCCTTTTAAAAAGACCTTGAAATTAAAACAACAACAACAACAAAAAAAAAAACACCCAAAACAAAATAACTGTGCAGGCCCAAGGAAACAGGTCTTGTGAAAAGCAAGTCAGGCAGAACCTGGTGTTTGTCCAGTCCTTGTATCGATCAACTAGTAAGGACACTTCTCAGAGAAAAGGACAGACAGAGGGAAATTTGAAATCTGGCCTCAAGCCTGTTCATGCCTAGCTGCTTTAGCACAGTATCAATATCTTTTTTTTTTAATTGGAGGATAATTACAATGTTGTGTTGGTTTCTGCTGTACAACAATGCAAATCAGCCACAAGTATACACATATCCCCTCTCTCTTAAGCCCCCATCCCACCCACCCCCCTTCCCACCCTTCCAGGTCATCACACAGCACTGGGCTGAGTTCCCTATGCTATACAGCTGCTTCCTGCTAGCTAGCTACTTCACACACAGCATATCAGCGCTGCTCTCTCAACTCGCCCCACCCTCTGCTTCCCCTGCTGTGTCCAGAGTCCGTTCTCTAGTCTCTGTCTCTATCTCTGCCCTGCAAATAGGTTCGCATCACTATCTTTATCCAAGGATGGACCCTGCTATGGGGCCCGCCCACAGGGACAGTGAACTGCAGATAGAGCGATCATCTGGGTGATTCTCTTCCCCTGAGCCCGTGTGGAAGGAGACGCGCCCAGTCTGCCTGTCACATCCCTGTGGCCTTTTCCACCAGCACCCCCTTGGGAATAGAGGACTCACCCCTGTGACTGGCAATAAGGCCGATCCAGGTAGGGTCCTAGAGGCTATTCCTGGGCCCCAAGCTTGGACCCTGAGGAAGCGGAACAGCGGGGACTGTGCCCCTCCTCCACATAGGACACAACTGCCCTGTTACCAGTTCCCCAGAGCTCTGTTCCCCGACTTACTGAGAACTGGAGAAACCAAATGAAAGTGCCAGGAGATGGTACAGAAAGTGTATGCCTTTTAGGAAGAAGGATTTGCATTAACAAAAAAATGTGAGAAGTGGATTTTGACCAAAAGTCACTTTCATGCCTGCAATATAGTGTTATTTATAGTTATTGCTTTATTGGCAAATTTATATTGCCAATAAAACAATATTGGCAACATAGATTATAGTATAGTATTATATATTATGTTATATTGTATTGTATTATATTCAGGCATCGTGCTGAATATACTGCATCTTCTCCCTTATTTATTTATTTATTTTTGGCCTCACCATGCAGCATTTGGGATCCTAACATCCCCACCAGTGACTGAATCCATGGCCCCCTGCAGTAGAAGCAGAGCCTTAACCGCTGAACACACAGGGAGTTTCCTGCAATATACATTTAAAAAGAAGCTTATGAACTGAGTTACAGCGCCACTGTATCTCAAAGTTTAGCAGCTGTGTCAGCAAACAAAACGTTCAAGGAAACCAATAGGTTATGTGAGTCTCTTCTGAAGCAGCCACTAGAAATCCCTTCACCAACAAGTAATCATATTCCCTCTCTCGCCTCTAAATAGGAAAAGGGTGCAGTCAGGACAGAAGGAGATGATGTCCCGTCATCCTTTCTCCAGTTGGCAACTGACCATCCCCATGGAGGTTTCTCATTTAGATGTTGGCAAAAATGTCTACTGAAACTCAGTAAGCTCATCACCCGGAATGCTGGTCCCCCTCCTTTCCTTCAATTTCTATATTTGCATCCACCCAGTCCTTTCCAAATTCCTTTGGTTTCTGGATCATTCTTATCTGAAATCCATGTTCTCTCTCTTTTTTTTCCTTTGGCATAGGTCAGGGTTTCTTTTTCCCTGAGTGTGGTGCATGGGACAAAGCTTAGAATGGAAACACAGTGGTTTACTCATGGTATTGTTTTCACTTACATCTCATAAAAATGTTGGTCTGCCAGGGTGATTTCAAGCTTCAGTGCATAGTGGGAGCCCATAGTTAGTTAATTTGAAAGCTTCACATCCTCTAAGAATCTCATAGAGGCATTTTCAGTAAGATTTTAAGGATAACAGATGGGCATCAGGCAAGGGGAAAAAGTTGGCTCTCATATGTAAACTTCCACTTCAAAGTCATCGATTGAGTCAGGTTGAAAAAGGTGAGGAAGATACATATTTCACTGCAGACCTGTTTTTGTGACCTTATCAAGATTGTGAATATTTAGCTAATCTTAAGAAAGTGATAGACATTATTTAGCTGTCTTTATCATTTAAAACTGTGAACATCCCAAATTCACAACATAGTCAAGATTTAGAGACTAAGACATAAACTCTTTTATGCTTACACATTGTTCAATATAAAGGAAAGAACGCCTTAGAAACCCCGTTCATCAGGATTAATTCAGAATGCACAAAAACAAATACATTTAGCGTGGGGGAACTCCCGGCATTTACAAGGCTGGGGTTAATGGCTAGATAAATGGAATAGGATTAAGAACATATTCTGAAACTATTCTTTATCTTAGTGAACAGAGATGTCTTTCCTCTGTTGTCACTGTACTTCGGCGGGCGCAGCCAAAACAGAAACCCAGGGGTGCAGCTCTAGGGTACATTATAATCTGAAACAAGTTGTCTCAATTATGTCATCGGTCTGTATATACCGGGCGATCCTGCGGCCCAGGTGCGTCTGTGCGATGAGGGGCTTGAGCATAGCCCAGGACCCTGGGTACCGCCTTCCAACGCAAGCCCCGCCCACGATTAGTCACATGACTGCAGGCCTGTTACGTTTCAAGTTCCTATAACACAGGATGGCTAACCTCACAGGGTTGCAGTGGTGATTACATGAGATAATGTGTGTCAAGTGTTTAACACAATGGTCCGCCTAAATGCTCAGGAAATGTCACGCATTATGGTTTACAAAACAGTTTTACGTATACATATACTACCTCGGTTCACTTCTCAAAAAGCCGACGAGGTATGTTTTATTGTTGCCATTTTCTCAGTGAATCACCTGAGGTTAGAGATTCTCAGCCATTTTCCGATTCACACAGAATACTCAGCCCGTCTGCTCAGATAGTCTCTTAACATTTCTCCACCTCCATCCCCCCAACCCACCCCTCTACCCCACCTCATCCTACCCCATCCCCCACCATCCTCATCCCATCTCAGGCCCCACCCTTGTCTTTTGACCACAAGGCAGTTGAGCTACTTATTTTAGAACTTCTAAAAGTCCTGCTGCTGCTGCTGCTGCTGCTGCTAAGTCTCTTCAGTCGTGTCCAACTCTGTGTGACCCCATAGACGGCAGCCCACCAGGCTCCCCTGCCCCTGGGATTCTCCAGGCAAGAACACTGGAGTGGGTTGCCATTTCCTTCTCCAATGCGTGAAAGTGAAAAGTGAAAGTGAAGTCGCTCAGTTGTGTCCAACTCTTCGTGACCCCATGGACTGCAGCCTTCCAGGCTCCTCCACCCATGGGAGTTTCCAGGCAAGAGTACTAGAGTGGGTTGCAATTGCCTTCTCCGTCTAAAAGACCTAAACAACATCAAAGCTTACACTTTCCCTCAATCAAATCTAGCATAATGTGTAAAGCAAGGGCCAAAAAAAAACAAAAACAAAAAACCAAACCCTGGGTTCTAATCCCAGCTCTGCCACTTCCAGGTTGTGCTCCTCTGGTCAAGCTGCCCAGCCCACTATCCTTCTCTCCTTCCTGGTGTGGCACCAACTTCCTCTCATATAGGCCCTTGGAAGGAACCACCGAGTCTTAGTCACTTAATATTCATTAGCTACAAAGTTTAATTATTCAGCCACTGGTAAAGAACCCGCCAGCCCAGGAAGGAGACACCAAAGATGAGGTGTTCGATCCCTGGGTCAGGAAGATCCCTTGGAGGAGGGAAGGGCAACCCACTCCATTATTCTTATCTGGAGAATTCCATGGACAGAGGAGCCTGGTGGGCTATAGTCCATGTGGTCACAAAAAGACCGACTCAACTGAGCGACTAACACAATGCTTTAAATGTAAACAATAACCTAGTTGCTGAATGTCCTGCTCTGTTCAGTCACTAGATTACCAGACAGGTAGGTCCCCCTACAGCCGTAGGACCCAATTCACCCCAGGGGTGGGGGAGCTAGCCCCATCCACTGTCCTGAGAAACAGCAATAGGCATTAGGTAAATAGTCGTTGCTTAGAAGGTTGTCCTGAAGTGGGTTTTTGCAGATAATCTCTTTGTTTCATCAGCACGGCCTGTCTCTTCCAAAAGGTTATCTGCCTCTGGAATTTATCCTTTAAAAATAATCACAAAGAGAAGAAATTGGAAAAAAGTTATTCATGATATTTTTTATCTGAGCCTTAGGGGTGAAACTCTTTCCCCATCAATAACCTACACTTTCAAACATTAAGGATTCCCTCTGGACTATTTTAAGGAGCGGATTTATTAGTTCTATAGCATCTTGTAATCCTGAGGTATTTAAGAAAACTACATTCTTTGGATTCTGAAACTCTGGCTCTTTCCCTGAGCTACTTCAAACAATGCAACTTTCGCTGACGGGGCACTTCGTGGGCCAGCAATGTTGTTGAATTGTAAGTAAATAATCTTGAAACAAATCCGTAGTTGACACACTGTCATAGTATGTTTACTGCTCCAGAGGAGGGATTTATTCTGAGGATATTGAAAAATTCCATTGCTGGTTGGGGGAAGTGACAATTGGGATCACTCATAAATTAAAGTGACTGCCCTCTGTAGCATAGATATGGTCCAAAACATTGAACACACACTAAAATGTCATATGCGAAATAGAACAGCGCTGGATAGAAACAGGTAACGTCGCTAAATAAAAACAGATACTGTAGAAATGACAGATGTTTAACTTGCCAAGTTTGGCTAGAGCTAATGCTGTTCTTCTCCCAGGATTAATAAACATGGGACTTCTAAAGTGAAGCAGAAAAATGAACTTCAAGTGCATCCTGCTTTGGTTTAGCATAGATTTCATGATGTAATAGAGGTTGCTTTTTTTTTTTCCCCCTAAATGGCTTAATATTTAACACGCCTGCTATCTGTTTTCTTGTAAGAAGGGCATTAGTACTGTAACTTTCTAGAAACCAGGACCTGCTCTGCTGTTTCTCCCAGGCCTGGTTCTCTTAGGGGCTGGCCTGGTTTTGCAGATACGGGTGTTGGTGAGAGAAGGCCATTTAATGGGGTGTAGGGACAAAGAGATCAGGATTGCCAAGAGAAATATCAATAACATCAGACTTACAGTTGACACCATACTTATGGCAGAAAGCGAAGAAGAGCTAAAGAGCCTCTTGATGAAAATGAAAGAGGAGAGTGAAAAAGTTTGACTTAAAATTCAACATTCAGAAAACTAAGATCATGGCATCTGGTCCCATCACTTCATGGCAAATAGATGGGGAAACAGTGGAAACAGTGTCAGACTTTATTTTGGGGGCCTCCAAAATCACTGCAGATGATGACTGCAGCCACGAAATTAAAAGACACTTACTCCTTGGAAGAAAAGTTACGACCAACCTACATAGCATATTGAAAACCAGAGACATTACTTTGTCAGCATGGTCTGTCTAGTCAAGGCTATGGTTTTTCCAGTAGTCACGTATGGATGTGAGAGTTGGACTGTAAAGAAAGCTGAGAGCCGAAGAATTGAGGTTTTTTAACTGTGGTGTTGAAAAAGACTCTTGAGAGTCCCTTGGACTGCAAGGAGATCCAACCAGTCCATCCTAAAGGAAATCAGTCCTAAATATTCATCGAAAGGACTGATGTTGAAGCTGAAACTCCAATACTTTGGCCACCTGATGCTAAGAGCTGACTCATTTGAAAAGACCCTGATGCTGGGAAAGATTGAAGGCAGCAGAAGGGAACGACAGAGGATGAGATTGTTGGATGGCATCACTGACTCAATGGACATGAGTTTGAGTAAGCTCTGGGAGTTGGTGATGGACAGGGAAGCCTGGCGTGCTGCAGTCCATTGGGTCGCAAAGAGTCAGACACAACTGAGTGACTGAACTGAACTGAACTGAAATGAGGGACAAAGGCTGAGGAAGGAAGGGTCCTTTATGTCAACAGCAACTTCTCTGGGCTCTTGTTTTTGTTGTTCAGTCACTAAGTCATGGCCCACTCTGCAATCCCATGGGCTGCAGCACGCCAGGCTTCCCTGTCCTTAGCTATCTCCCAGTTCAGTTCAGTTCAGTCACTCAGTCATGTCCAACTCTTTGTGACCCCATGAACCACAGCATGCCAGGCCTCCCTGTCCATCACCAACTCCCTGAGTCCACCCAAACTCATGTCCGTTGAGTCAGTGATGCCATCCAACCATCTCATCCTCTGTCATCCCCTTCTCCTCCTGCCCACAATCTTTCCCAGCATCAGGGTCTTTTCCAATGAGTCAGCTCTTCGCATCAGGTAGCCAAAGTATTGGAGTTTCAGCTTCAACATCTGTCCTTCCAATGAGCACCCAGGACTGATTTCCTTTAGGATGGACTGGTTGGATCTCCTTGCAGTCCAAGCGACTTTCAAGAGTCTTCTCCAACACCACAGTTCAAAAGCATCAATTCTTTGGCACTCAGCTTTTTTTATAGTCCAGCTCACAGCCAGAGTTAGATCAAATTCATGTCTGTTGAGTCAGTGATGCCATCCAACCATCTCATCCTTTGTCTTCCCCTTCTCCTCTTGCCCTCAGTCTTTCCCAACATCAAAGTCTTTTCCAATGAGTCAGCTCTTTGCATCAGGTGATCAAAGTACTGGAGCTTCACTTTCAACATCAGTCCTTCCAGGGAGTATTCAGGGTTGATTTCCTTTAGGATTGACTAGTTTGATCTTCTTCCAGTCCAAGGGACCCTCGAGAGTATTCTCCAGCACCACAGTTCAAAAGCATCAATTCTTTGGTGCTCAGCTTTCTTTATGGCCCAGTTCTCATATCTGTACATGACTCCTGGAAAAACCATAGCTTTGACTATACCGACCTTTGTCAGCAAAATGATGTCTTTGCTTTTTAATATGCTGTCTAAATCTGTTATAGTTTTTCTTCCAAGGAGCAAATGTCTTTTAATTTCATGGCTGCAGTCAGTGTCTGCAGTGATTTTGGAGCCCAAGAGAAAAAAATGTGTCACTGTTTCCACTTTTCCCTTCAGTTCTCTAGGCTAACTCCATCTAAATCCCAGCCACTTGCAATTACAGAAAGTCAAGAACAAAACAAGGATTAAACTACAACATTCCCTTGTGCATATAATAAACTTCCTCTGATACATTTTACAGTCTTTTAAATAGAATATGTGCTTTTTTTTTTTTTTTTTTTGACCAGGCTATGTGGCATCTTAGTTTCCTAGTGAGGGATGGAAGCTCACCCTGCATTGGGACTGTGGAGTCTTTATCATTGGACCACCAGGAAAGTCCCCAGTATGTGCTTTTTGGAGATGATCACTTTACATTTTAATGTAATAATGGCCATAGAGATAGGAGAAAACAATACTTCATTGCTCAACCTTCTGGTCCAAGTCTCACATCTGTACACGACCACTGGAAAAACCATCACTTTGACCGTATGGACCTAGATGTGCATTGTGCGCTATGCTTAGGCACTCAGTCTTGTCCAACTCTTTGCAACCCCATGGACTGTAGCCCACCAGGCTCCTCTGTCCATGGGATTCTCCAGGCAAGAATCCTGGAGTGGGTTGCCATGCCCTCCTCCAGGGGATCTTCCCAAGCCAGTGATTGAAGCCAGGTCTCCCACACTACAGGCAGATTCTTTACCATCTGAGCCACAAGGGAAACCTAAGAATACTGGAGTGGGTACCCATCTCCAGGGGATCTTCCCAACCCACGAATCAAGACATGCATTACCATGGATGAATATTAGAAGCATAATGTTGAAGTAGAAATTCAGAGAAGACTACTTTAGTGTGATTGTATTTAAATGAAAAGTTCACTAAAAGGCAAAACTCACCAATTTATTGTTTAGAGGTTGAAACTTACATATAGTAAATATACATACCCTCACATAGCTAATTAGCCCAAATTTCAGGGTAGAGGGTAACTAGAAGAGACAGTGAGGAAGAGGAAACAATATACTCAAAAACACTTGTAATGAGGAATTCCCTGGTGGCCCAGTGGTTAAGACTCCAAGCTTCCAAAGCTGGGGTGCCCTGGGTTTGAACCCTGGGAGCTACCCCACATCCGAGGTCAGGGGCGGCAGCTGAGAGGAGCGGGTCCACGTCCAAGGAGTGGTGGCTGCGTGGGCACAGGAGGTCCAAGAGGAGCTACTCCACGTTCAAGGTCAGGAGGGGCGGCCGTGAGGAGATACCCCTCATCCAAGATAAGGAGAAGCGGCTGCACTTTGCTGGAGCAGCCGTGAAGAGATACCGTATGTCCAAGGTAAGAGAAACCCAAGCAAGACGGTAGGTGTTGGGAGAGGGCATCAGAGGGCAGACACACTGAAACCATAATCACAGAAAACGAGCCAAGGTGATCACATGGACCACAGCCTTGTCTAACTCAATGAAACTAAGCCATGCCCAAGGGGCAACCCAAGATGGGAGGGTCATGGTGGAGAGGTCTGACAGAATGTGGTCCACTGGAGAAGGAAATGGCAAACCACTTTAATATTCTTGCCTTGAGAACCCCATGAACAGTATGATAAGGTAAAATGATAGGATACTGAAAGGGGAACTCCCCAGGTCAGTAGGTGCCCAACATGCTACTGGAGATCAGCAGAGAAATAATTCTAGAAAGAATGAAGGGATGGAGCCAAAGCAAAAACAATACCCAGTTGTGGATGTGACTGGTGATAGAAGCAAGGTCTGATGCTGTAAAGAGCAATATTGCATAGGAACCTGGAATGTCAGGTCCATGAATCAAGGCAAATTGGAAGTGGTCAAACAGGAGATGGCAAGAGTGAACGTCAACATTCTAGGAATCAGCGAACCAAAATGGACTGGAATGGGTGAATTTAACTCAGATGACCATTATATCTACTACTGCGGGCATGAATCCCTCAGAAGAAATAAAGTAGCCATCATGGTCAACAAAAGAGTCTGAAATACAGTACTGGGATGCAGTCTCAAAAACGACAGAATGATCTCTGTTCGTTTCCAAGGCAAACCATTCAATATCAGAGTAATCCAAGCTTATGCCCCAACCAGTAATGCTGAAGAAGCTGAAGTTGAACGGTTCTATGAAGACCTACAAGACCTTTGAGAACTAACACCCAAAAACGATGTCCTTTTCATTAGAGGGGACTGGAATGCAAAAGTAGGAACTCAAGAAACACTTGGAGTAACAGGCAAATTTGGCCTTGGAATGCGGAATGAAGCAGGGCAATGACTAATAGAGTTTTGCCAAGAAAATGCACTGGTCATAGCAAACACCCTCATCCAACAACACAAGAGAAGACTCTACACATGGACATCCCCAGATGATCAACACCAAAATCAGATTGATTATATTCTTTGCAGCCAAAGATGGAGAAGCTCTATACAGTCAACAAAAACAAGACCAGGAGCTGACTGAGGCTCAGATCATGAACTCCTTATTGCCAAATTCAGACTTAAATTGAAGAAAGTAGGGAAAACCACTAGACCATTCAGGTATGACCTAAATCAAATCCCTTGTGATTATACAGTGGAAGTGAGAAATAGATTTAAGGGACTAGATCTGATAGACAGAGTGCCTGATGAACTATGGAATGAGGTTCATGACATTGTACAGGAGATAGGGATCAAGACCATCCCCATGGAAAAGAAACTCAAACAAGCAAAATGGCTGTCTGGGGAGGCCTTACAAATAGCTGTGAAAAGAAGAGAGGCGAAAAGCAAAGGAGAAAAGGAAAGATATAAGCATCTGAATGCAGAGTTCCAAAGAATAGCGAGAAGAGATAAGAAACCCTTCTTCAGCGATCAATGCAAAGAAATAGAGGAAGACAGCAGAATGGGAAAGACTAGAGATCTCTTCAAGAAAATTAGAGATACCAAGGGAACATTTCATGCAAAGATGGGCTCAATAAAGGACAGAAATGGTATGAACCTAACAGAAGCAGAAGATATTAAGAAGAGGTGGCAAGAATACACAGAAGAACTGTACAGAAAAGATCTACATGACCCAGATAATCATGATGGTGTGATCAGTCACCTAGAGCCAGACATCCTGGAATGTGAAGTCAAGTGGGCTTTAGAAAGCATCACTACAAACAAAGCTAGTGGAGGTGATGGAATCCCAGTTGAGCTGTTTCAAATCCTGAAAGATGATGCTGTGAAAGTGCTGCACACAATATGCCAGCAAGTTTGGAAAACTCAGCAGTGGCCACAGGACTGGAAAAGGTCAGTTTTCATTCCAGTCCCAAAGAAAGGCAATGCCAAAGAGTGCTCAAAGTACCGCACAATTGCACTCATCTCACACGCTAGTAAAGTAATGCTCAAAATTCTCCAAGCCAGGCTTCAGCAATATGTGAACCATGAACTCCCTGATGTTCAAGCTGGTTTTAGAAAAGGCAGAGGAACCAGAGATCAAATTGCCAACATCCGCTGGATCATCAAAAGAGCAAGAGAGTTCCAGAAAAACATCTATTTCTGCTTTATTGTCTATGCCAAAGCCTTTGACTGTGTGGATCACAAGAAACTGTGGAAAATTATTCAAGAGATGGGAATACCAGACCACCTGACTTGCCTCTTGAGAAACCTATATGCAGTTCAGGAAGCAACAGTTAGAACTGGACATGGAACAACAGACTGGTTTCAAATAGGAAAAGGAGTAGGTCAAGGCTGTATATTATCACCCTGCTTATTTAACTTCTATGCAGAGTACATCATGAGAAACGCTGGGCTGGAAGAAGCACAAGCTGGAATCAAGATTGCCAGGAGAAATATCAATAACCTCAGATATGCAGGTGACACCACCCTTATGGCAGAAAGTGAAGAGGAACTAAAAAGCCTCTTGATGAAAGTGAAAGAGGAGAGTGGAAAAGTTAGCTTAAAGTTCAGCATTCAGAAAACGAAGATCATGGCATCTGGTCCCATCACTTCATGGGAAATCGATGGGGAAACAGTGGAAACAGTGTCAGACTTTATTTTTCTGGGCTCCAAAATCACTGCAGATCGCGACTGCAGGCATGAAATTAAAAGACGCTTACTCCTTGAAAAGAAAGTTATGACCAACCTAGGTAGTATATTGAAAAGCAGAGATATTACTTTGCCAACAAAGGTCCATCTAGTCAAGGCTGTGTTTTTTCAGATGGTTATGTATGGATGTGAGAGTTGGACTGTGAAGAAAGCTGAGCACCAAAGAATTGATGCTTTTGAACTGTGGTGTTGGAGAAGACTCTTGAGAGTCGCTTGGACTGCAAGGAGATCCAACCAGTCCATCCTAAAGGAGATCAGTCCTGGGTGCTCATTGGAAGGACAGATGTTGAAGCTGAAACTCCAATACTTTGGCCACCTCATGCGAAGAGCTGACTCATTGGAAAAGACCCTGATGCTGGGAGGGATTGGGGGCAGGAGGAGGAGGGGACGACAGAGGATGAGATGGCTGGATGGCATCACCAACTCGATGGACATGAGTTTGGGTGGACTCAGGGAGTTGGTGATGGACAGGGAGGCCTGGCATGCTGTGATTCATGGGGTCGCAGAGTCGGACACGACTGAGTGACTGAACTGGGGAACTAGGATCTTACATGCCATGCAAACAAATAAATAAATAACATTTTTAATTTTAAAAAAAGGGAGAGGAAAGAGAATTCCTTTGTGGTCCAGTGGCTAGGACTCACTGCTATGGCAGGGAGCACGGATTTGATCCCTGGTTAGGGAACTAAGATCCATGTGCCTGGCCCTGAAAAAAAAACAAAAAGGAATAAATTACAGGGAAACTTGCCAGCTTTTTATTCATGAGCAAGAGTCTAGTTGGCTAGAACACGCACAACCTGGAGGCAGGAAGATCCAGTCATGCAGAGGGGTTGTGAGCAGATGTGAGGCTTTGAAGGGGGCAATGGAGGCTCCTTTGAGCTGCGCAAGAGACTGTTCCCTCTCCTGCTGTTGATGACCTTCAGTCTTGCGGTGGACTTGAGCCAGGAAAAAGTACACGAGCAGATGCAGGGCTGTAGTCACCCTGGTTAGCCGTACCCAGCAGCCATGACCTGCCTGGGGCACATCAGGGAAACGTATTTTGTATATAGTATCAATAGTGTACGTGTGTCAGTATCAATCTCCCAATTATTTTATCCGTTCTATTGTTGATTGACATTAGGGCTGTTCCTAGTGTTTTTCCTCCAAAAAAATGCTCCTAAGAATATAACTGTTCTGGTCTTCAGGGCATATGTTCAAGAATTTCTCCTGAGTGGAATTGCTTATGCATGCATATTCATCCTCACTAGGTAATGCAAAATTGTTTTCTAAAGTAGTGTATCATTTTACATTCCTCCTCTCTTTAAATATTTCCCACCAACACTTGGCCTTGCCTGACTTTTAAATTTTTGTTCTGTGGTCCACTTAATCTTTTTCCTCTGTTAGTAATGAGAGCAAGCTTCTTTTTATATGTTTCCAGGCCATTCGCATTTTCTTGTTTGTAAATGTCTGCCTTCACTTCCTCGGGGTCTCTTTCTTGATGAACGCCAGGAGTTCTTTACCTATTTTGGATACTAAAACTTTATTGGTGCATAGAATGTCTGCCAG
The DNA here is from genome assembly GCF_032405125.1 of Capricornis sumatraensis. Taxonomy (NCBI): domain Eukaryota; kingdom Metazoa; phylum Chordata; class Mammalia; order Artiodactyla; family Bovidae; genus Capricornis; species Capricornis sumatraensis. Next base: position 38,252,031 of record NC_091089.1, on the reverse strand, counting down.
GAAGGCTAACAGAATTTCTCCCATCCTTGTAGGCACCTGCCCCCTTCCTTCATCAGGAGTCAGGGTCTCTATCTCCTGCTCTGTGGTCTGAGCTGACTCTGTGTCTTGCTTTGATCAACAGAGAGGGAGAGCAGGGAGGCTGTGTGACCCCTGGGCCTCAGCCTCGAGGCCTTACAGCTTCTGTTTCACCCTCTTGGAAGCCAGATGCCTTGTGAAAAGTCCCAGCTCTCCTGCTGGCGAGAGAGGCCTTGTGGAGAGAGAGGCTCCCGAGGGTGAGAGTCCATGTGGGGAGAGCAGAAGGCCCAGCACCCCCGCCCTCCCGTAGTCTTTCCAGCCGCCTCGGCTCATATGCTGTACATCTGTGTGAGGCTGTCTTGGAGGTTCCAGCCCCCACCAAGCTCCCAGCTGGGTGCCCATGTGACCTCAGCTGATGCCTCTAGAAGCAGAAGAACTGGCCATCTGAGCTCAGCCTGGATTCCTGACCCACAGAATCACGGGCAATAAAATAATTGCTTCCAGCCAGCAAGTTTTGGGATAGTTTGTTATATCACAGATGATAGAAACAATTTACCATACATGTTTCTAAAAGTCTTCTCCCAGCTTCTGGCTTTTTTTTTTGTTTACTCTTTCTCTGTTATCTTTTCACTATCAAAAGTTTTAACTTATAGTAGAGTTGAATTTTCTGAGATTTTATTTTATGGTTAGTGCTTTTAATGTGTTCTTTGAGAGATCTGTTTCTACTTTAGTTATTTTCTACTAAAAGTTTCAAAGTTATATCTTTCACAGTTAAGTTTCTCTTTCTCTCTTCCTCCCTTCCTCCTTCCCTCTTTCTTTCTTGGCTGCCACACGCAGCACGTGGGATCTTAGTTCCACCTCCAGGAATCAAACCCGTACTTCCTGCATCAGAAGCATGGAGTCTTAAAAAAAAAAAAAAAAAGAAGCATGGAGTCTTCACCACTGGATCCCCAGGGAAACTCGTCATGTTTAAGTTTCTTAATCTGTCCTGAATGGGGTAAAACAGGGGTCCATTTGCCTTTTTGTCCGTTTCACCATCATACATGGAATGGTCGTATCAGTTTCCCATGCATGCTGACTCTATAGCTGGACCCTTAATTCTGTTTGGCTGTTGCTATACCTGTATCTCACACAGATGGCACTAGTGGTAAAGAACCTGCCTGTCAGTGCAGGAGACCTAACAGATGCAAGTTCGATCCCTGGGTTGAGAAGATCTCCTGGAGGAGGATATGGCAACCCACTCCAGTATTCTTGCCTGGAGAATCCCATGGAAGGAGGAGCCTGGCTGGCTGCAGTCTGTAGGGTTGCACAGAGTCAGATACGACTGAAATAACTTAGCACGCATGCACAAACTGTATCTCGCTGACTAAATTACTACAGTTTTAGGTAAGTCTTGATCTCTGGTAGGACAAAACCCTTTTATTTTTCATGACTGTCTTGGCCATATTCTTGACTGTTTGGACTTCCTTATAAATTCTAGTTATCGTCTTATTGAATTCCATAATGAATTCTCTTTGAGATTTTGATTCAATTTGCATTGACTCCATAAACTATTTGGGAGGGGGATTTATGTCCTAAATAATCGAGTGTTTAAATCTATAAGCGTCTCTCTCTTTAGTTTTAAGAAAATATTATTTAATGTCTTTTTTTTAAGCTGTATGATTTTCTACATATAAGTCTTGCACATCTCTTGTTGGACTTATTCCAGTATATTTTATTCTTTGTTGCTAGTTTTAATGATATTTTTTCATTTATTTGAATATTCTAACTGGCTGATGAACAGAAATCCAGTTGGCTTGGTGTATTGATTTAATATTTGGGAATCTTAATAACTTATTTTAATTCTAATCATGTGTAAATTTCTTCGGGTCTTCTGTGTACAACTAAATCATCTCTGAATAGCAGTTTTGTTTTCCCCTTTCCAATCCTTATCATTAAAAAAAATCTAATCTGTTGGCAAGGAACTTCAAGTGTTACATGAGATATTTATCTTTTTCATGATTCTAAAAGGTTTACTTTTAATGTTTCATGATTGATTGTACTGTTTCGTGTGTGTGTGTGTACTGTAATCAGATTAAAGATTGGTTAGACATATGCTTTATAATTCTGCATGGTAACTGAATTTTATTCTTTTCCTGCATGTTCGAAGAATGTTTTCCTCTTTTAAACTGTTTAATTACTTGACTTTTAAATATTGAGCCCACTTTAAATTCTTAGAATAAATCTAACCTGATCATAGTATATTGCATTTTTCATATATTACTGGTCACAGTTTGCTATTACCTTGTTTAGGATTTTTGCATCTATGTTCCTAAGTGAGATTACCCAATACTTTTTTTTCATCTTTTGCCCTGGTCAAGTTTGAATGTTAAGGTTAAGCTCTCATCGTAGTATAAGTTTGGGATTAATCTCTCTTTTTCTGTAATCTGAAAATATAAAACTTAGAACTTTAAAATTCTTGAATGTTTGGTAGAACTCAACAGTAAAACAATGTACTTGGTATTTTCTTTGAGGAAAGATTTGGAATTACTTCATTTCCTTGTATGAATTCAATTTCTTTAATGATTCCTTTTATTGCTCAGTTTCTTCAGTGTGTATAGAAATATGATTTTCTATTTCTTCTTGAACCAATTTTGATCTTTTAAGTTTTTGTAGTAACTTTTGCAGCAACACTACAATATTGAAATTTATTGGCGTGAAGTTTATGTAGTATTATTACATAGTATTTCAAATCTCTTCTGCTACTATTGTTATTTCTCCTTTTCTATTCCTAACATTATTTATGAATACCTTACCTTTCTTCTTGGCCAGGATTGCCAGAGATTTGGCAATTTTATTAGCCTTTTCACGTAACCAAGGTTTGGCTTTGTTGATCCTCTTTAGTATCATGCTTCCCCCATGAATTTCTTCTTTCTCTTTTCTGTTTTTCCCCTGCTACTCTCTTTCTTTTTTTTTTTTTTTCTTTTTGATTTCTTAAGCAGCATGCTTAGTTCACAAATTTTCAGCCTTCATTCTGTACTACCGTAAGCATTTAAGGCTATAACATTTTTATATTCCCCTTTAGAATATTTTAATGTTTGATAAGTAGAAATAATTGCTAATATTAGATATTTAAAACTTTTGTTAATGATAAGCAGTCTTTTTTGAGATAGTCAATATCCTTCATCATATTTTAAATTTTTGGCTTAATAGCTTATGCTACAACTACTTGCAAGTCTGGTTCTAAGTTCAGTTTATTTCTATACTTGATGTTAAAGACTATCTTAGCTGAAAATATACCTCACTATATATATACACATACATACACACACAAGAATGAAAAATGTGCATTGTTGGGTTCACTTATACATGATGGCATCCATTCTTTAAGTTCCAGGCACAAATTATGCAAACTCTTTCTTAATATGTGGTTAGGAAATTTCCATCTTCGCTGATCGGCTGATCTGAGGATGTTGCTTTATCTATATTTGACAAATGGTTCAAAAACCACTAACATTCTTCATCTGGAAGAGTTAAAAATAATAATCTTTCCCTAAGTCTAAGCAGGGAGATAAAAGAGTTCTAAGAGCCAAAACACATCTTTTCAGCAAGAAAGTTACATAACCATAGAAAGATTTCTAAACACACTGTGCAGAAGCTATCTTTTCTGTAGGCTTTTATCTTGGACATAAAACATTTTCCTAAGTTTTAGTTCAGCAGAAGCCTCCTACTGCCTTATGGATATTTCATTACATTTCATCTTAATTATAGTTTTTTTTAGTGTCAAAAATCTAGATAGTGAATTATTTTAAAAAGCTTATCTTAATTTATTATCATTATTTATATCTCTTACAGGCAGGTAGAAGAATGCAGAATATGACCATCCACTTTGTTTTCGACCCAGGTGACCTCAGCATTCACTTACATCTCCAGAAAACTGAGGGTTTCATGGTCATTGCCAAGCAGCGAATATGTGGTAGGTTCTCAGTAGGTAATGGTTGGGTGCGTGTATGAATGAATGACCTCTTGTTTGGCTTCCTCTGTAGGCTGTGATTTGAAAGAAGGGACCACTTATTCATTTCTGTTTCCTAAGCATCTAGCACAGTGCCTGCACATCATGAGTGTTAAATATTTTGGGGAAGAAAGGGAAAAAAAAAAAAACAGAAAGGAGAAAAGGAGAGAGAGAGAGAGAGACAATAATTGCATATGTTCTTATCTGGATGTTTCAGTTAAAAGGAATGCTTGATAGATTTGGCCAGTTCAACTTTGACCTAATTTAAAGCCTTTCCATGCTTATTTTTAATGAGAGCAGTCTAAAGAGAGTCTCAGGATGGTGATAACCTCTCTCTATGTGAAAATGTTTTCCCAAGGGCTAGAGGAACGAGTGAATTCTATTTTCATAGGGTCTCAAGGGTACCCCTCATTGCCTCTGGACTGGAAAATATTCTGTTGTCTTTGATATTACTGTTTCGAAGTCTTTTAAAAGATAACAGGCTGGATGACGCTTCTCCTTCCTGTGCCCTGGAAGTCCCTAGAGGGCTTAGATATTGTAATACTCAGAGTTACTCAGAAGGGAAAGTGAATAAAGCCTAGTGCAAAATGCCTGGAAATCTTCAGCTCAGCGTGTTCGCACATAGGATGCACACTCTCCCAAAGACACTTCACCGCATGCCAGGCTGTTTAATCAATGCCTGTGACCAAGTTACATGGTTACCTGCGGTGAGATTTTTAGAAACCAACCCACCATGAGCTCTCACTGTGAAGGTATTTGAATAATTAAAAACATTCCTCTATCAAAGGAGTCTCCTTCTGACAATGGAATCCATAACTTCTGTGGCTTTTCTTTTCAAAACACTTAGATGAAAGAGGTGGTTGTGTTTTGTGCGGCCCCCAACAATGGTTTTAAAATGAGGCCCAGCTTTTTTCAAAACTGTGTGTGATGAGAACCTTAATCGTCAAAGATCAGGGCACTCAGCTTCTTATTGGGATAAGATGTCAAGTCCTCCTTGAGGAGGAATGGATGGCATAACTGGCCTACAGGGGATGTTTGTGTTTTGTTGTTGCTGTTGTTGTAATCTCGATGAGCTGTTTCTGTTTACACAGGAAGTCACCGGACAGGAAATCTCGCAGTAGGCTCCAGGCTTAAATCTCTGAAGATCAGTGAAACAGGAAACAGTGCCCGCACATGCAAGCATCGCATCCTACTCATCGTGGAGGAAGAACAAACAACCTCAAGAAAGGCCCTGAGGTTTAAGACAGGACACATCTGGAGGAGAAGTTCAGGAGTAGGATGTGGTGAAGTCCCAGGGAGGAAAATAACACCCTCTGAGCAATTAAAAAAAAAAAAAAAAAGACAACCCTTACAACAGCAATAGTTTCCAAGATTGAAGCTACTGAAATTCACCCAGACAAATCCAAATGGTCTGAAGCCATGTCAGGATGAAAGGGCCCTGCCGTGGGGTTTAGAGACATTACGGATGAGATTAACAATCCTCTGGTGCCGTCAGAAGAAGCAGGCACCATCTCCATCATGTTTTGTCCCTGAATTGTTACCCACGGTGAAAACTGGATGGTACAGGGAAGAAGGCGTGTTGTCATGGTAACAGAAGGAGATGGTCCTTAGAGAATCTGGAAATGGAAGCGTCCAGCACAACGAGGAATTCTGACGTGTGTAACAGGTGGCTCCGACCACAGAGCAGACTTAGATCCCGCCAGATGAAGAGCTCAGTTTTTGACTGGAATCCTCCACCCTCCAGGCAGACTTACAAGAAAAGGCGGGCCTGGGGCCTGCAGGCCAACTATGACACTCTCTATGGCAAACACATCAGCTATTGTAATTGAGAGATATGTTCCTCGTTCATAAATCAATTTTCTCAAGTTTGGTTCATGTAGACAGTCATTTCCCAGACTCACACACTCCAAATAAACTGATTAGAACAAGGTTTTTAACCAAAAGGAAAATCTGAGGCCCGGCTTCCAGGCCTCCTTGGCCTCATGCCCTCAGCTGCTGCAAAGGCCACAACTGACTGGAAGGGGTTCCGGGCACAGCTATAACTTCAGCCACCTCGAGTGCCCAGGGTGAGACCAAGGGGGCGTATCTTATCTATTTTTATTTTTTTAAAGATTTTTTTGATATGGACAATTTTGAAAGTCTTTATTAAATTTGTTACAATATTAACCCTGTTTTTTTTTTTTTTTTTTTTTTTTTTTTGACTAGGAGGCATGTGGGATCTCAGCTCATGTGGGATCAGGGATTGAACTCACGCCTCTTGCGGTGGAAGGTTAAGTCTTAACCACTGGACCGCCAGGGAAAACTCAAGGGGCATATTTTAAGTCAGTTAGGTTGAGACCCGGTTGATCCCTGGGTTGGAAAGATCCCCTGGAGGAGGAAATGGCAACTCACTCCAGTGTTCTTGCCTGGAGAATCCCTTAAACACAGGAGCCTGGTGGGTTGCCATCCGTGGGATTGGAAAGAATTGGGCGTGACTGAGCATGTTTGCAGCAAGTTTCTTCAGTTTCTACTATATTTTCCACTCTGCCTTTTCTGAGCTTTGCTTTTGGCTTTCGGTTTTAGTACCATGGATGTTCCACCTTCCTTCAGTCAGATTTTCTGCTCACCTTTATGGAGCACTTCCTGTTTATGAAGCCTTTCACATTCATCTCATTTGGCCAACATAACCACCTTGGGATGTAGGTATGGTCATTATTCCCATTTCATGGATGAGAAAAATGAGGCTCAGGGAAGTAAAGTCACCTGCACATGCTTTCCCAGCTCGTAGGCATTGGAACCAGAACCTGAATCCAGACTTTCTGGTCTGTTTTTTGTTGTGATGTGTTAGTTATATCCTTAAATCACTGATAGACACACTTTTTAAAGAAAGTCTTATATTCTTGTGAAAATATCTGAGTTCATAGATGGGTTGTATCTACATACACCGTGTGGGATTCTTCTGTGAGGAAGATATGTCTTTCTCATCCCATTTGTTCATTTATTCAATCATTTATATCAGCATTGACTCATGGTCAATTCTTCATTTGCTGGTACTACGTGAAGCTCCAGGTTCATCTTGTATATTCCCTGCCCAGCCCTGAAACTAGTCTCTCAGGATTCTTGCACCTGTTATTGGAGAATGGTATTTAGAAACCATTGTGTGTTCATTGTTGTTGGGGTGTCATTCTGGGTTCATTCAGCAGACAGAACTAGAGCACACACACAGAGGCAGGTATACTAACTCGCATTTCCATACATGACAATGGGTTATTTGAATATTTTATTTTTTATTTATTTGGCTGCACTGGGCCTGTGGGATCTAGGGATCCGATCTGAGACCCCTGCATTGGGAACATGGAGTCTTAGCCACTGACCCACCAGGAAAGTCCTGATAATTGATTTTTAACAGATAATACACTAAAAATAAAAATACACCAAAAATAAATAGCCCTAAAGAAGAATAATTGGATCATTGGACTGAATTTTCTAAAACATGATACCTAATGTTTCAATTATAGCCACCATTATACACAGTTTTTGTTTAAATCCATCTAGCACACCTAAATATTTCTTGATGTTAAATCAGTAGGTTCCTGTAATTTAAAAAGTGTTGCATTTCTGTATGTGCATTCAAAAAGGGATTAATAACCCATTGAAACTCTTAAAAAGAAGCTACAAATTCTCTTTCCAAGTTTTTAAAAAGTGCAACTATCAGAATTTTTATAGGTGACACACATATTACACTATTTTTGGCAACAGAGGTCTATAATCATGGAAATAGTTTCATACATTCAATTTCACAATGCTTTTTTTCATAGCACAAACTGTATTTAGACAATATTTTCTTTCTCATTCATTGTGTACATATCACCTTTATCATGAAGTGACAGAGTGAAAGTGTTTATTTTTATTTATTTACCTATTTCTTGTTTCTATCGTGGTAAAACATATATAGCATAAAAATTACCATTTTAATCATTTTAGAGTGTATAGGTCAGTGGTAACATTCACACTATCATGCACTCATCACTAGTTTCCATCTCTAGAACATTTCATCTTGCAAACCTGGAAATCTGAACTAACTGAACAACACCCCATTTCCTTCTCCCTCCAGCCCCTAGCCACTACCATTCTACTTCCTGTCGCTATGAATTTGGTTACTTTAAGTAACTCCTATAAATGAAATCATACAGTATTTATCCTTTTTTAACTGACTTAGTTGATTTAGCATAATGTCCTCAAGGTTCATCCATGTTGTATCATGTGTCAGAATTTCCTTCCTTTTTTAAGGCTAAATAATATCCCATTGTGTGTATGTATCACATTTTTTTAACCATTCTTCTGTCTGTGGACATTTGGGTTGTTTCCATTGTTTGGGTTTGGGGAGTAATGTTGCTATGAACACGGGTGTACAGATATCTATTCAAATCCTTGCTTTCCCTTCTTTTAGTGGAATTGCTGAGTCATAAGCTACCGACTAAGTAACTTAGTCGGTAAAGAATCTTCTTGCAATGCAAGGAGGCCAAGGTTCAATCCCTGGGTCTGTAAGATCCCCTGGAGAAGGAAATGGCAACCCACTCTGGTATTCTTGTCCATGGAGACGCCCATGGACAGGGGAGCCTGACAAGCTATAGTCCCTGGGGTCACAAGCATTGGAAACGACTCAGCGACTAAACCACCACCACCATGGTAACTCTGGACTTCCCAGGTGGCACTAGTGCTAAAAAACCCTCCTGCCAATGCAGGAGATGCAAGAGACTCGGGTTCAATACCTGATTAGAAAGATTCCTTGGAGGAGGGAATGGCAACCCACTCGCCTGGAGAATCCCATAGACAGAGGAGCTTGGTGGGCTATAGTCCATGGGATCACAAAGAGTTGGACATAACTAAAGCAACTTAGCATGCAGGCATGGTAACTTGAATGCAGTTTTGTTTTTTTTTTTTAGATTTTCTTGGTCACTTTCCATCTCTCTGCAATCTCATTTTTATAAAATCATCTCAACAAAGACATCTTTAAAACCCTGAAATACACTGCAAGTGAACACAAAAATTCTTTTTGAATGAACAGTGTGTGTGAACTTAAACTGTTGCAATATTCCAAAGGCAGTTTGTTAAGCATTAGGAAATCTTGATTTTTCTTATCTTTGAAATAGAATTTTAATAAAGGCAGAAATCTTATTTTTTTTTTCCTTCTCACACATCAAAGGACCACAGCTCTAGATGGCAAAGGAGGGAGAGGATGGGTGATGGCCCAAGTTCAGTTTTTTGTTTGTCTGTCCTGCCCTCTCTCCACCTTGGAAAGTTGTCACTAACTACAGTGGGGGGGTTGGCAGACGAGTCCCAGGCCTCCCTCCCCTGAGTGCTCTGCTAACCTCCCAGTTGTCATGACCACCAATCCCATGAATCTCTCGGGTCCCATTAACCCCTTGGCATCCCAGACCCTCAGCCCCAAACAACTTGCTAAGGGTTCATCCGTTTTCTAGTTTTCTCATAAGAAAATAGAGCAGACACCTAAGTCCTTGGGGCACCAGTGTCAGGACTTACAGTGGGAATTTGCTCAGTGAATTTGCCCCTGGGATCAGTCCCCTCCAGTTGGCGCTGATAACCTATTCAATGACTGCTAGTAGCTGTGGATTAATTGATATAAGTAGAAAAGCTCCTGCTGGGACCTACATACAGGACTTTGGCTGGCTCTATGTGTGACAAGACAGTGACAAGCCATTCTCACAGGCTTCTTATGGAACTCATTAGCAGTGGCCCGTGCAGAAGACTGCACAGTCAGAAAGACTCCCCCTGTGGCTGCTGCTCTGGATATGTGTTCAGCTCAAACTCGGAACTGGAGCAGGCTTAGAATTACTCTACTGTCATGCATGTAGGCCTGCTCACACTTCATTTGGAAGGACAGCCATTGTTAGATAGTTTACTATAAGCACACTTATGGGCTTCCCAGGAGGTGCTAGCTGTAAAGAATCTGCCTCTCAATGCAGGAGACGAAGGAGATGCAGGCTCTTATCCCTGGGTGGGGAAGACCCCTTGGAGGAGGAAATGGCAACCCACTTCAGTATTCTTGCCTAGAAAATTCCATGGGCAGAAAATGACATCACTGATTCAATAGACATAAACTTGAGCAAACTCTGGGAGATGGTGAGGGACAGGGAAGCCTGGTGTGTTGCAGTCCATGGGGTACAAAGAGTCGGAAAGGACTTGGCAACTGAAAAAAAAAAAAAACACACTTATTCAACTGTCAGACAATCCATGGACTCATGCTGGATTTCCCTCAAACCCCCTTGGGGCTTTTCCTGTGACAGGTTCCACCAGGACACCTACCGGCACCTTTACCCCCCAAATCAATGCTGACACTCTCCTGGTTGAAAAGAAAAGAATGAATTTTCTCATTTCAACTTACTCATCTGGTGGAACCACCATGCTTACATGCCAATTCAAATATCAAAGAGAAAAAATGGGCCTATGAAAAAGGGGAAGAGAACTGCTTTGTAATTAATTGAGATTAATTAATATTTAATTAATATCAGCACTTCAGTTTTGACCACTAAAATAACACTTGGCCCCACCAGCTGATACTTGGAGCTTTAGCTGAGAATGTAAGCCTTTTTAAAGCAGGAAAGAAAAAGATATTGATGCCAAAAAAAAGTACAAAATAAGTGGAGATCTTAATGTTGCTTTCTGCCATGAATGCTTATCTATGGATTAAATACTGCACTGACTCACAAAAATCTATTTTCAAAACTGCTGTTACCCATGTGGAGATAATTTCCCCAGATGTTTATCTTTTTATTTTTTTAGTTTCTTTTTAATTGAAGGATAACTGCTTTACAGTATTGTGTTCAGTTCAGTTCAGTTGCTCAGTCGGGTCCGACTGTTTGTGACCCCATGAATCACAGCACGCCAGGCCTCCCTGTTCATCACCATCTCCCAGAGTTCACTCAGACTCACGTCCATCGAGTTCGTGATGCCATCCAGCCATCTCATCCTCGGTCATCCCCTTTTCCTCCTGCCCCCAATCCCTCCCAGCATCAGAGTCTTTTCCAATGAGTCAACTCTTCGCATGAGGTGGCCAAAGTATTGGAGTTTCAGCTTTAGTATCATTTCTTCCAAAGAAATCCCAGGGTTGATCTCCTTCAGAATGGACTGGTTGGATCTCCTTGCAACCAAGCATCTCTCAAGAGTCTTCTCCAACACCACAGTTCAAACGCATCAATTCTTCGGCGCTCAGCCTTCTTCACAGTCCAACTCTCACATCCACACATGATCACAGGAAAAACCATAGCCTTGACTAGACGGACCTTAGTCAGCAAAGTAATGTCTCTGCTTTTGAATATGCTACCTAGGTTGGTCATAACTTTTCTTCCAAGGAGTAAGCGTCTTTTAATTTCATGGCTGCAATCACCATTTGCAGTGATTTTGGAGCCCCAAAAAATAAAGTCTGACACTGTTTCCACTGTTTCCCCATCTATTTCCCATGAAGTTATGGGACCGGATGTCATAATCTTCGTTTTCTGAATGCTGAGCTTTAAGCTAACTTTTCCACTCTCCTCTTTCACTTTCATCAAGAGGCTTTTCAGCTCCTCTTCACTTTCTGCCATAAGGGTGATGTCATCTGCATATCTGAGCTTATTGATATTTCTCCCGGCAATCTTGATTCCAGCTTGTGTTTCTTCCAGTCCAGTGTTTCTCATGATGTACTCTGCATAGAAGTTAAATAAGCAGGGTGATAATATATAGCCTTGACATACTCCTTTTCCGATTTGGGACCAGTCTTTTATTCCATGTCCAGTTCTAACTGTTGCTTCCTGACCTACATACAGATTTCTCAAGAGGCAGGTTAGGTGGTCTGGTATTCCCATCTCTTTCAGAATTTTCCTCAGTTTCTTGTGATCCACACAGTCAAAGGCTTTGGCATAGTCAATAAAGCAGAAATAGATCTTTTTCTGGAACTCTCTTGCTCTTTTGATGATCCAGCGGATGTTGGCAATTTGATCTCTGGTTCCTCTGCCTTTTCTAAAACCAGCTCGAACATCAGGGAGTTCATGGTTCACGTATTGCTGAAGCCTGGCTTGGAGAATTTTGAGCATTACTTTACTAGCATGTGAGATGAGTGCAATTGTGTGGTACTTTGAGCATTCTTTGGCATTGCCTTTCTTTGGAATTGGAATGAAAACTGACCTTTTCCAGTCCTGTGGCCACTGCTGAGTTTTCCAAATTGGCTGGCACATTGAGTGCAGCACTTTCACAGCATCATCTTTTAGGATTTGAAATAGCTCAACTAGAATTCCATCACCTCCACTAGCTTTGTTTGTAGTGATGCTTTCTAAGGCCCACTTGACTTCACATTCCAAGATGTCTGGCTCTAGATTAGTGATCACATCATCATGATTATCTGTGTTGCAAAGATCTTTTTTGTACAGTTCTTCCGTGTATTCTTGCCACCTCTTCTTAATATCTTCTGCTTTTGTTAGGTTCATACCATTTCTGTCCTTTATTGAGCCCATCTTTGCATGAAATGTTCCCTTGGTATCTCTAATTTTCTTGAAGAGATCTCTAGTCTTTCCCATTCTGTTGTTTTCCTCTATTTCTTTGCATTGATCACTGAAGAAGGCTTTCTTATCTCTTCTCGCTATTCTTTGGAACTCTGCATTCAGATGCTTATATCTTTCCTTTTCTCCTTTGCTTTTCACCTCTCTTCTTTTCACAGCTATTTGTAAGGCCTCCTCAGACAGCCATTTTATTTTTTACATTTCTTTTCCATGGGGGTGGTCTTGATCCCTGTCTCCTGTACAATGCCACGAACCTCATTCCATAGTTCCTCAGGCACTCTTTCTATCAGATCTAGGCCCTTAAATCTATTTCTCACTTCCACTGTATAATCATAAGGGATTTGATTTAGGTCATACCTGAATGGTCTAGTGGTTTTCCCTACTTTCTTCAATTTCAGTCTGAATTTGGCAATAAGGGGTTCATGATCTGAGCCTCAGTCAGCTCCTGGTCTTGTTTTTGTTGACTGTATAGAGCTTCTCCAATTTTGGCTGCATAGAATATAATCAATCTGATTTTGGTGTTGACCATCGGGTGATGTTCATGTGTAGAGTCTTCTCTTGTGTTGTTGGTAGAGGGTGTTTGCTATGACCAGTGCATTTTCTTGGCAAAACTCTATTAGTCTTTGCCCTGCTTCATTCCGCATTTCAAGGCCAAATTTGCCTGTTACTCCAGGTGTTTCTTGACTTCCTACTTTTGCATTCCAGTCCCCTAGAATGAAAAGGACATCTTTTTTGGGTGTTAGTTCTCAAAGGTCTTGTAGGTCTTCATAGAACCGTTCAACTTCAGCTTCTTCAGTGTTACTGGTTGGGGCATAGACTTGGATAACTGTCATATTGAATGGTTTGCCTTGGAGACGAACAGAGATCATTCAGTCGTTTTTGAGATTGCGTCCAAGTACTGCATTTCAGACTCTTTTGTTGACCAGGATGGCTACTCCATTTCTTCTGAGGGATTCCTGCCTGCAGTAGTAGATATAATGGTCATCTGAGTTAAATTCACCCATTCCAGTCCATTTTGGTTCGCTGATTCCTAGAATGTCAATGTTCACCCTTGCCATTTCTTGTTTGACCACTTCCAATTTGCCTTGATTCATGGACCTGACATTCCAGGTTCCTATGCAATATTGCTCTTTACAGCATCAGACCTTGCTTCTATCACCAGTCACATTCACAACTGGGTATTGTTTTTGCTTTGGCTCCATCCCTTCATTCTTTCTGGAGTTATTTCTCCACCGATCTCCAGTAGCATATTGGGCACCTAATGACCTGGGGAGTTCCTCTTTTGGTATCCTATCATTTTACCTTTTCATACTGTTCATGGGGTTCTCAAGGCAAGAATACTGAAGTGGCTTGCCATTCCCTTCTCCAGTGGACCACACTCTGTCAGACCTCTCCACCATGACCCACCCGTCTTGGGTTGCCCCGCAGGCACAGCTTGGTTTCATTGAGTTAGACAAGGCTGTGGTCCTAGTGTGATTAGATTGACTAGTTTTCTGTGAGTATGGTTTCAGTGTGTCTGCCCTCTGATGCCCTCTTGCAACACCTACCATCTTACTTGGGTTTCTCTTACCTTGCGCGTGGGGTATCTCTTCACGGCTGCTCCAGCTAAGCACAGCCACTGCTCCTTACCTTGGATGAGGGGTATCTCCTTACCACCGCCGTTCCTGACCTCGGACGTGGGGTAGCTCCTCTCGGCTGCCGCCCCTGACCTCGGACCTGGGGTAGCTCCTCTCAGCCTCACTTAGTGCGCCGGCTCTCGCAGCCACCTGCCTTTAGTGCTCCAGCTCTCACAGCCACCTGCGCTTTCTTAGTAAACATTAACGTGAATCAGCCATAGGTTCTGAGATGTGCAACCTTGCATAATACAAGGGAAATATTATAGTCACAAACTGACCTTTGGTTCATATATTGGGCCCCGGACACGTGATACATACAAGTAAAAAGCTAGAAGACAGATCATTCTAGGCTGGGGGATAAAGAACAGTTCTGGGGAGGTGTGAAATGGCAACCCACTCCAGTATTCTTGCCTGGACAATCCCAGGGATGGGGGAGCCTGATGGGCTGCCATCTATGGGGTTGCACAGACTCGGACACAACTGAAGCGACTTAGCAGTAGCAGCAGTGACTTGAAAAGTTGGTGAAAGGAGGGTACTGAAGGCTGCAGAGATGGTTTGAGATGTCATGGTACAGAGGATTGAGAGCAGCATCCATGTCTCTCCAGGCTGCCTGGAGTGTTGGGTGTGCAAAAAATTCTGATAAGGGCTGTTGGAACCAAAATGCAGCTGCCCTTGAGTGTGAGGCGAAAGGAGGGTGGGAGCCTGCTGCAGATTTTGAGCAGGGGAGTGAACATGTATTTCTACTTTTTTCTAGGACAAAGGGCCCTGGTTTTATGGTTCCTCTGAAGTTGAGGAAGGAAAGCCAGTCCGACAAGAAGAATCCCAGAAACTTTATACTGGTTTCATGGAGTCAGGCAGAGGCTAGGCAGTGTTCCATGTTGAATTCTAAGAGTGCATTTTGACAAAGTATCATAGATAACATTATCTGCATTTTCTCAATCTACATTTGGAAATCTGCTCTCAGTTCATCTTCCCATCATCATGAAAAGTCAAAGGAACATTGTCAGGTGGGACAGGAGGAGCCAGCCTGTCGCTGTGACCTCCCCCCACATAGGAGATGCTTGTCTTACTGGGTATTATCCACTGATGCTCATTCCTGGGGACACTTGGCTTCCCACTTTCACTACCTGAACACGGCTGAATCTAGTTTGGAACCAAGTGCTCCCAACATCTTGGCACTTAGGCCATTTTAGGGCCCACACATATTTCCCCCAGTTTCAGCTTCAGTAGATCAGAACTCAACCAAAGTTACACAAATGCGTCAAATCATACAGGGAACCATGAAAGCAACACCATTCTCAGACAAAATCGAATGTGTGTCATCACCAACTAGCTTTACCCTTTGATACTCTGGATATAGCAGCTGTCTTCCCAACATCCATTCCCCTTTTTCCTGATATCCACTCCAATTTTAATTTAAATATGTGTGGGTGCTAAGTCGCCTCAATTGTGACTGACTTTCTGTGATCCTATGGACCGTAGCCTGCCAAGCTCCTTGGTCCATGGGATTCTCCAGATAAGAATACTGAAGTGGGTTGCCATGCCCTCCACCAGGAGATCTTCCCAACCCAGGAATCAAACTTGTGTCTCTTACATCTCCTGCTGTGGCAGGCAGGTTCTTTACTGCTAGCGCCACCTGGATATCCACCCACCCATCCCTTAGGGGAAAAGATGAAAGAGCATGAAAGAGCTGGATGTATGGCTTAGCCAATTGCATAATCTCAGCCTCTGGTCAGCATTCCTGGTCGGAGAGTATCACCTAGACCTATCTGGGGTCACAGGAAGTGATGAAAGCTTTGCTGAAGTCTTTGGAGAAGTACTCCTGGAAGAATTGACTGGTGACAACCAAAATGGGAAAGCCAGGAAGAAACTGAACTTTATGGGGAAAAGGTAGTTTTAGGGATGATGACTTTGGCTCAATAAATATCGCGTGCCCACCATGTCCTGGGAACCAAGTTACTGCCCTCAGGACACACAGGCCAGTGGGGAAGCCTGACACATACATAGGTCATGCAATATAAAAAGGTGAGGAAATTCATCACCATGAGCCCAGCGTACTGGAAGAAGATCCATAATTGAAGGGATCAGAGAGGCTTCTGCCTGAGTTACCTGCTGGAATAAGCCTGAAGGTGAGGTTGGGTGGACACTGCAGGCACATGGGGCTGAAGGAGCCAATGCACAAGGTCCTCGGAGAACCCAAAATAGAAGTAAAGATGTTTACAAGGAGAGGCTGGTCCCCAAGCCTTCCTCTGCATGACTGAAGTGAACAGGGAAAGTAGTCATCCTTGGTACTGTGATCAGTATCATCGCCTGGACTATAATAACTCAGATCTTCAAAATGACAGCCTTCTATGTAAGAATCAAATCGCCAGT
This sequence comes from Capricornis sumatraensis, assembly GCF_032405125.1. Taxonomy (NCBI): domain Eukaryota; kingdom Metazoa; phylum Chordata; class Mammalia; order Artiodactyla; family Bovidae; genus Capricornis; species Capricornis sumatraensis. The sequence continues at coordinate 38,235,502 of NC_091089.1, read as the reverse complement.
CTATGTCCGATGCAGGATACAGCATGCTTGGGGCTGGTGCACGGGAATGACCCAGAGAGATGTTATGGGGAGGGAGGTGGGAGGGAGGTTCATGTTTGGGAACGCATGTACACCCGTGGTGGATTCATGTCAATGTATGGCAAAACCAATACAGTATTGTAAAGTAAAATAAAGTAAAAATTGAAGTATAAAAAATAAATGACAGGCTTCTCCTCTAGAGCAGAGTAAGTGGGGGCAGAGGAATCGTTCCTGTTTATTGAGTTCCTGTTATGTGTCAAGTACTGTGTTAGATGTTATATGTATCTTGCCTACTGGATTTGAAAATCATAACAATCTACATTATAAGAAAGATGCATTTGAGATTCTGATAGGTTAAATCAGAGGGCCCTAACCCCCGAGCCCCAGACCAGCACTGGTCCATTGCACAGCGGTGGGAGAGCGAGTGAAGCTTGATCCGTATTCACAGCAGCTCTCCACCTGAGAACCCTACTGTGAACTGCGC